>NC_052151.1:23317608-23917608 GCF_902713615.1 Scyliorhinus canicula | reverse complement strand
AAGTCCTACTTATATCCCTTAAAGGCATATGGCAACACACCCTACCCTGGTGAGAAAGGTCAATAGGAATAAATGTTACCACAGGGAAGTTCACAAAGTCATAACTGAATAACTAGCCATAAAAGCAGGCCTTAAGTACAAAAGTTTTTTTGGTCCCTGTTGGATTCAGCAATTATAGAGGGGGTCCGTTAAAATATTAGCGAAAATGATTCCTGAAAATTATTGAATTTGTAGAATAATATGAGTAAGTTATAATAGTATCAATACTGTCCATGGCTGTCTCAAATGTTACAAATAATTTTCTACATGTTCTGATATGATCTGATATGATCTGAAGGTACATTCAATAAGATTTTTTAAGATATCATTGCTGAGACCTGACATGACGTAGTGAGTTTGAACATGGGACAAATGTCATGGGGCACTTAATTAATTTGGGATAATTGATTAATGCCTATTTAATCAATCGACTGTTAAGTGAATGACACTTTTCTGAACAAACTCAGCTGAGAAATGGAACCAACGACACTAAGTGAGGGGCTAAATCCAGATAAGGATTCCCTTAAGTATGTGATTCATTTAACTGATTAAAAAGTATTATTATAGCCATCAGAGACTAAACATTTCAACAAAGGCCTCTGTTGAAATGACTTTTAAAATCTGAGGTCATTTTTATCTTGAAGATTTTGTTTCTACTTGTTCAAGGACACTTCGAGAGACACGGAGAAAGTATTTTCCAGTTAATTTTGTGTGAATGCACCAAAATGTGTTTCTAGGAAATAAAAATTTGCTTGCATTGATTCAACCGGACTGACTTATCTATGAACGAGAGATAAGACTAATCTTACTGTCCTGGTTGCTTTCGCTTGAGTTCGCTTTTGTAGGAAAGCTATTAGCAATGTGACCAACTTTATCTGATCTTAAAGAATAGTTCCTTAATTTGATAGTTGGTCCCATGTTCTTCCAGGGATGTCGTATGTCAGCCTGTAGGAGACTGTGTTCCTCGGAGTTTCCAGGGTGTGGTGCAATGATTCGAATGGGCCTATTGCGAGTGGATCCGCCAGCAGAGAGATTTTGAAAAATTTGTTTTTAGAGTACCCAATTCTTTTTTTTCCAATTGAGGGGCAACTTAGCGTGGCCAATCCACCTAACCTGCACATCGTTTTAGGTTGTGGGAGTTGAGACCCACGCAGACACTGGGAGAATGTGCAAAGTCCACACGGACAGTGACTCTGGGATTGAACCCGGGTCCTCAGCGCTGTGAGACAGCCGTGATAACCACTGTGCCACCATGCCACCCTCATCAGAGAGATTATAATTTTATTGTGATCAACAAGAAAGGTTGTATGCCGACAGTGGCATATTTTGTTCTCAGGGCTTCCTTCCCTACCTCCTCACATTTTGAAACTCCCACTCCCTGCTCTTAGGGAGCTGGTTTAGCACAGGGCTAAACAGCTGGCTTGTAATGCAGAACAAGGCCAGCAGCGTAAGTTCAATTCCCGTACCGGCCTGCCTGAACAGACGCTGGAACGTGACGACTAGGGACTTTTCACAGTAATTTCATTGAAGCCGACTTGTGACAACAAGCGATTATTATTATATTATTATTATTAGGCTTAGCAGCTCCACCTCCCCACCCCAACCACCCCCTCATTCACAGAAATGCCACCGCGCCCCCCCCCCTCCCCACCCACCTCCCCGAAACACGCTCTCACGGTTGAAGTGCGCCTTATTTTATTTCATAAACGTTGGCCACCGCGGCTGGTGAAGGGACCTAAAATACCACTGTTACTGCCAGCATACAATCTTAGGAAAGACATCAGCAGACCCAGAGCAACATAACGACAGATTAAGTGACAATTTGCAATTCTGCAGCTTTGTCACAGATGCGATAATGTGGTGATTATGGGACTGAACTAATCCTCCTGGAGAACATGAATTCAAATTCAACTTTGAGGATTTTAATTCAATTATAAAACTTTAGAAATAAAGTGCTGGTACCAGTAAATATTAGTGCAATGCTGGTGGATTGTCAGAAAAACCCAACGACTGCACTAATGTCCTTTAGGCAGGAATGTTGCCATCCTTTATCACTTAGTTTAAATAATAATAATAACCTTTTATGGTCACAAGTAGGCTTACATCAACACTGTTACTGTGAAAATCCCCTAGTCGGCACACTCCGGCGCCTGTTCGGGTACAGAGAGCTGGTATGAGGAATTGAACCTGCACTGCTGGCCTTGTTCTGCATTATAAACCAGCTGTCTATCCCACTGAGCTAGCCAGCTCAGTGGGCTAAATGTGACTCCTGTCCCACAATGATTAGGGGCTGGTTTAGCTCACTCGGCTAATTCGCTGGCTTTTAAAGCAGACCAAGCAGGCCAGCAGCACAGTTCGATTCCCGTACCAGCCTCCCTGGACAGGCGGCGGAATGTGGCGACTAGGGGCTTTTCACAGTAACTTCATTGAAGCCTACTCGTGACAATAAGCGATCTTCATTTCATTTCATGTGGTTGGCTCTTTTTTTTATTAATTCATAGGATTTGGGCATTACTGGCGTTTTTTGCCCATCCCTAATTGCCCTCGACGGAGAGGCTTGCTGAACAGTGGCAGCTACAAGATGCCAGTAACTCACCAAGGTTGCTTTGACAGCACCTTCCAAACCCACCACTGCAGCCATCTAGAAGGACAATAGCAGCAGAGTGCTGGGAACCCCACCACCTGGAGGATCCCCTTTTTCTTGTTTTTTTTTTTCAAATCTAGAGGTGATGTCAGGGAAGGCAGTACAATGCTCCTCCTGCAGAATGCTTGAGGTGAGGGATGCCGTTAGTGTCCCTGCTGATTTCATCTGTGGGAAGTGCACCCAACTCCAGCTCCTCAAAAACCATGTTAGGGACCTGGAGCTTGAGCTGGATGAACTTCGGATCATTCGGGAGGCAGAGGGGGTCATAGATAGGACCTTCAGGGAAGTAGTTACACCAAAGACTGGAGATAGATGGGTAACTGTAAGAGGGACTGGGAAGAAGCAGTCAGTGCAGGGACCCCCTGCGGTCGTTCCCCTGAGTAACAAGTATACCGTTTTGGATACTTGTGGGGGGGACGAAGCCATGGGGTACGGGCCTCTGGCACGGAGTCTGTCCCTGTTGCTCAGAAGGGAAGGGGGCAAAGCAGTAGAACATTAGTAATTGGGGACTCAATAGTCAGGGGCACAGATAGGAGATTTTGTGGGAGTGAGAGAGACTCATGTTTGGTATGTTGCCTTCCAGGTGCAAGGGTAAGTGATGTCTCGGATCGTGTTTTCCGGGTCCTTAAGGGGGAGGGGGAGCAGCCCCAAGTCGTAGTCCACATTGGCACTAACGACATAGGTAGGAAAGGGGACAAGGATGTCAGGCAGGCCTTTAGGGAGCTAGGATGGAAGCTCAGAGCGAGAACAAACAGAGTTGTTATCTCTGGGTTGTTGCCCGTGCCACGTGATAGTGAGATGAGGAATAGGGAGAGAGAGCAATTAAACACGTGGCTACAGGGATGGTGCAGGCGGGAGGGATTCAGATTCCTGGATAACTGGGGCTCTTTCTGGGGAAGGTGGGACCTCTATAGACAGGATGGTCTACATCTGAACCTGAGGGGCACCAATATCCTGGGGGGGAGATTTGTTAGTGCTCTTTGGGGGGGTTTAAACTAATTCAGCAGGGGCATGGGAACCTGGATTGTAGTTTTGGGGTACGGGAGATTGAGAGTATAGAGGTCAGGAGCACAGATTTGACTTCGCAGGAGGGTGCCAGTGTTCAGGTAGGTGGTTTGAAGTGTGTCTACTTCAATGCCAGGAGTATACGAAATAAGGTAGGGGAACTGGCAGCATGGGTGGGTACCTGGGACTTCGACGTTGTGGCCATTTCAGAGACATGGATAGAGCAGGGACAGGAATGGTTGTTGCAGGTTCCGGGGTTTAGGTGTTTTAGTAAGCTCAGAGAAGGGGGCAAAAGAGGGGGAGGTGTGGCGCTGTTCGTCAAGGACAGTATTACGGTGGCGGAAAGGATGCTAGATGGGGACTCTTCTTCTGAGGTAGTATGGGCTGAGGTTAGAAACAGGAAAGGAGAGGTCACCCTGTTGGGAGTTTTCTATAGGCCACCTAATAGTTCTAGGGATGTAGAGGAAAGGATGGCGAAGATGATTCTGGAAAAGAGCGAAAGTAACAGGGTAGTTGTTATGGGAGACTTTAACTTTCCAAATATTGACTGGAAAAGATATAGTTCGAGTACATTAGATGGGTCGTTCTTTGTACAATGTGTGCAGGAGGGTTTCCTGACACAATATGTTGACAGGCCAACAAGAGGCGAGGCCACATTGGATTTGGTTTTGGGTAATGAACCAGGCCAGGTGTTAGATCTGGAGGTAGGTGAGCACTTTGGAAACAGTGACCACAATTCGGTGACCTTTACGTTAGTGATGGAAAGGGATAAGTATACCCCGCAGGGCAAGAGTTATAGCTGGGGGAAGGGCAATTATGATGCCATTAGACATGACTTAGGATGTGTTGGTTGGAGAAGTAGGCTGCAAGGGTTGGGCACACTGGATATGTGGAGCTTGTTCAAGGAACAGCTATTGCATGTTCTTGATAAGTACGTACCAGTCAGGCAGGGAGGAAGGGGTCGAGCGAGGGAACCGTGGTTTACCAAAGAAGTGGAATCTCTTGTTAAGAGGAAGAAGGAGGCCTATGTGAAGATGAGGCATGAAGTTTCAGTTGGGGCGCTTGATAGTTACAAGGAAGCGAGGAAGGATCTAAAGAGAGAGCTGAGACGAGCAAGGAGGGGACATGAGAAGTCTTTGGCAGGTAGGATCAAGGAAAACCCAAAAGCTTTCTATAGGTATGTCAGGAATAAAAGAATGACTAGGGTAAGAGTAGGGCCAGTCAAGGACAGTGGTGGGAAGTTGTGTGTGGAGGCTGAGGAGATAAGCGAGATACTAAATGAATACTTTTCGTCAGTATTCACTCAAGAAAAAGATAATATTGTGGAGGAGAATGCTGAGAACCAGGCTATTAGAATAGATGGCATTGAGGTGCGTAGGGAAGAAGTGTTGGCAATTCTGGACAAGGTGAAAATAGATAAGTCCCCGGGGCCGGATGGGATTTATCCTAGGATTCTCTGGGAAGCCAGGGAAGAGATTGCTGAGCCTTTGGCTTTGATTTTTAGGTCATCATTGGCTACAGGAATAGTGCCAGAGGACTGGAGGATAGCAAATGTCGTCCCTTTGTTCAAGAAGGGGAGTAGAGATAACCCCGGTAACTATAGGCCGGTGAGCCTAACGTCTGTGGTGGGTAAGGTCTTGGAGAGGATTATAAAAGATACGATTTATAATCATCTAGATAGGAATAATATGATTAGGGATAGTCAGCATGGTTTTGTGAAGGGTAGGTCATGCCTCACAAACCTTATCGAGTTCTTTGAGAAGGTGACTGAACAGGTAGACGAGGGTAGAGCAGTTGATGTGGTGTATATGGATTTCAGTAAAGCGTTTGATAAGGTTCCCCACGGTCGGCTATTGCAGAAAATACGGAGGCTGGGGATTGAGGGTGATTTAGAGATGTGGATCAGAAATTGGCTAGTTGAAAGAAGACAGAGAGTGGTAGTTGATGGGAAATGTTCAGAATGGAGTTCACTTACGAGTGGCGTACCACAAGGATCTGTTCTGGGGCCGTTGCTGTTTGTCATTTTTATAAATGACCTAGAGGAGGGCGCAGAAGGATGGGTGAGTAAATTTGCAGACGACACTAAAGTCGGTGGAGTTGTAGACAGTGCGGAAGGATGTTGCAGGTTACAGAGGGACATAGATAAGCTGCAGAGCTGGGCTGAGAGGTGGCAAATGGAGTTTAATGTGGAGAAGTGTGAGGTGATTCACTTTGGAAAGAATAACAGGAATGCGGAATATTTGGCTAATGGTAAAATTCTTGGTAGTGTGGATGAGCAGAGGGATCTCGGTGTCCATGTACATAGATTCCTGAAAGTTGCCACCCAGGTTGATAGGGTTGTGAAGAAGGCCTATGGTGTGTTGGCCTTTATTGGTAGAGGGATTGAGTTCCGGAGCCATGAGGTCATGTTGCAGTTGTACAAAACTCTAGTACGGCCGCATTTGGAGTATTGCGTACAGTTCTGGTCGCCTCATTATAGGAAGGACGTGGAAGCTTTGGAACGGGTGCAGAGGAGATTTACCAGGATGTTGCCTGGTATGGAGGGAAAATCTTATGAGGAAAGGCTGATGGACTTGAGGTTGTTTTCGTTAGAGAGAAGAAGGTTAAGAGGTGACTTAATAGAGGCATACAAAATGATCAGAGGGTTAGATAGGGTGGACAGCGAGAGCCTTCTCCCGCGGATGGGGGTGGCTAGCACGAGGGGACATAGCCTTAAATTGAGGGGTAATAGATATAGGACAGAGGTCAAAGGTGGGTTTTTTACGCAAAGAGTGGTGAGGCCGTGGAATGCCCTACCTGCAACAGTAGTGAACTTGCCAACATTGAGGACATTTAAAAGTTTATTGGATAAGCATATGGATGATAAGGGCATAGTGTAGGTTAGGTGGCCTTTAGTTTTTTTTTCCATGTCGGTGCAACATCGAGGGCCGAAGGGCCTGTACTGCGCTGTATCGTTCTATGTTCTATGTTCTATGTTAAGTCACTAACCACCCCGACTTGGAAATATATCACCGTTCCTTCACTGTTGCTGGACCATCGTTCCTAACAGCAAAATGGGTATTCTTACACCTCAGGGACTGCAATGGTTCAAGAAGGCAAATCACCACCACCTTCTGAAGGGCAACTCGGGATGGGCAATAAATGCTGGCCTAACCAGCGACGCCCACATCCCGTCAATGAATAAATATTTTAAAAGATTTTATAGAGCATTTAGGATTCATCCACGTTGCGTGGATTTGAAGCCACCATGTAGGCCAGACCAGGTAAGGATGGCAGATTTCCTTCATTGAAGGGCATTAGTGAACCAGATGTGTTTTTGATGAAAATCAACAATGGTCATCATTTGACTTTTAACTTCAGAATTTTATTGAACTCACATTTCACCATCTGCCATGGTGGGATTCGATGGAGCCTGTAGGGAGGGCCTCAGGGCGGGGTGGGGGAGGGGGGGGAGCTAAGGAGTGGGGGAGGGGTATTAGCTCACCCTCAGGCCTGTCTGGTGGGGGAGAGGGGAGCCATTATTTTAGTGATGAGGGGTTACCCGTCTTTAAAGAGGGGGTTAGGGGTGCTCCCTTTGTCAGCAGATGGTCACCATTTCCACTGTGGGGGAGAGGTGAGGGGGCCCAGTCTATAAACACTGGGATAGAGGGCCTTTGGTGAAGGCAGGCTGGCCAGCATGCGTCTCAATGTACGAACTTCTATCTAATAACGGTGGGTGAATTGCGATGTGGATCGCGCCCACTCATCTGGCGGGAATCATCCGACGGTCCCCGCTCGAAATTACACGGGCCGGGATTCTCTGCTCCGAGGTGGCCTTGCCACCGCTGCCAGCGGGAAGGGAGAGGTTGGCGTTAAGCCAAAAGTCCATTCAATGCAGCAGAACCGGAGAATCCCGCCGGCGTCACTTTATTGGGGAGAATCGCCCCCAAGATCTGGCGCGCTTTAACTTTCTGGTAAACGCTGCAGTGCCTTGCACTCTCTTTGCTTTGACACGGTGCCCAGCCTATAACAAATCCCTCAGTTAGAAAGGTGTATTCAATATACGAGGTGAAGTTTGCTGCAGGAACCAGCCTAGTTTCCATGGAGACAGAACAATACCGAGGGCTGCTTGGGGATAATAGCAGCGCTGTGCAACATTATTCCAAACCTTTTTCGATTATATGCGTGCTCATGGTTATAGAGCAATTTGAATTTAGATTCCCACACCTACGCATGCAATAAAATGCCTGTGTGTTTAAACAACTCTGCATGAATTGTACTCTCCTTCAGACATGCTTGCCTCTTGCAGTTGACAAAATTTAAAGAGCCAAGCTTAGTGTCCACCAATACTTCAGATCGATGCAACCTTCAGCTTTACATTTTCCAACATCGGTGCGATCTCTACACTATTGGCCTGTGGAGCGAACTTTCAAAGAACCTCTCAGTTGCTTCCAAGTCACCTGGCATAACATAAAACACAAAACCAAAACGGTGGGTGTCCAGATCTCATTAGGACAAGGGGTAAATTCTCAGACAGAAATAACGGGTTTGCAACAACAAAAAGGAATTAAAAGTTCCCAGAATGTTGATCTGATCAGATGAACATAGCAACCAGAGTTGGCCATTCAATGCTTCGCTATTCAATGAGATGAAGGTGGCCTAGCTCCATATACATGCCTTTGGCCCATATCCATTAATATTTTTGCTTCACACAAATTTATTAAAATTAACAATTGATCTAGTATCGGTTGCCATTTGTGGATGAGCGTTCCAAACCTCTACCACACTTTGTATGAAGAAGTATTTCCTAACATCTCTCCTGAATGGTCTGGCCTGAATTCTTACACTGTGCCCCCGGTTCTATGGCGGGATACTCTGAGCCTCCGCGCCGGAATTGTGCTCACGACGGGGCGGAGAATGGGGTGCCAGACCCGCAATCGGGTTGACGCCATCCCGCGATCTTCTGCAGACCGGTGAATCGCCGCAAGTCGCGCGCGGTTGACGTGGAGCCGGCCAGGGGCCCTTGAAAGAGGCCCCCGTGGCTATTCTCTGCCAGCAACTGGCCGAGTTCCTGCCGGCGTGTTTCACTCATGGTTCCACCCGGCGGGAACTCGAAGTGTGTCCGCGGCCGCATTGGTGGGGACGGGGGGGATCCATCACCTGGGGGGTGGGGGGGAGCTCTAGGACAGCCAGGCTTGCGATCGGGGGCTACCGATCGGCAGGCGGTACGATCTGGGGGGGAGGGGCTATATTGTAGGGGCTGGCCCACTCTGTGGGTCCTCCATGTTGTGCGGGGCCGCCGCTGCAGGCATCCGCCACGCGCATGCGCGGACCCGCGGCGGAAGTGCAGGGCCCCGTTTCGGGCGTATGGACGTAACCCCATTATCAGATAATTCCACCCCTCGAATGTTCAACCAGTGGAAATAGTTTATCTTTATCAACCCTGTCTTTTCCTGTAAGTATCTTGAAGACTTCTGTCAGATCATCCCCTAATCTGCTAAATCCGAGAGGAAAAAGGCCTAATTTGCTAAATTTCCCCTCTTAACTTAACCCCTGAAGTCCAGGCGTCGGTTTTGTAAACGTACGTTGCACTCCCTCCAAGACCAAAGTATCTTTCATGCAGTGCCCAAATCTGCTCACAGTGCTCCAAGTGGGGTCTAACCAGGGTTTTATAAAGCTGCAGCGTAACTTCTACTTCCTTATACTCCAGTCCTTTAGGTAGAAAGTGGAGTCGATGGCATAGTGGTATTATCGGCGGACAAATAAACCAGAGACCCAGAATAATGTTATGGGGACCCGGGTTCAAGTCCCGCCACTACAGATGGTGAAATTTGAATTCAATAAAAATCTGAAATTTGATGGCCTTGAAACTATAGTCGATTGTCGTAAAAACCCATCTGGTTCACTAATGTCCTTCAGGAAAGGAAATCTGCCGTCCTTACCTGGTCTGGCCCACAGTGACTGTCAAGAGCAATGTGGTTGGCTCTTAACTGCCAACTCAAGGGCAATTAGGGTTGGGCAATAAATGCTGGCACAGCCTGCGACGCACATGTCCCATGAATGAATTTTCTAAAAATTCCATAAGCCTCTTGATTACTTTCTGAACTTGTTTGTGTCATTTTAAAGACCAGGTTTTTTTGGACATACACTGAATTTAGCTTCCTACCATCTAGATAATACCCTGACGTACCCTTGTTTACTTCAAAATGGATAACCTCACACTTACTTGTATTGAAATCCATCTGCCGTTTACAACTGGTTCCTTAACATCCTTCAGGAAAGGGAATCTGCCCAGCCAGACCACATGTGACTCCAGTCTCGCGCTATGTGGTTGACTCTTAACACCATTGGTCCGTGGCTCTTTGGCAGGTGGAAAAGCAGAATATTACTGAAATGGAGAGAGACTACAAAAAGCTTCAGTACAGAGGGATCTGGGTGCCCTTGTCCATGTGTCACAAAAAGGTTAGCGTGCGGGCAGAACACGTAATGAAGAAGGCAGATGGAATGTTGATCTTCATTGCAAAAGAGATAGAGTATAAAATGAGGTAAGACTTGCTACAACTGGTGAGACTGCATTGGAGTACTACGCACAGTTTTGGTCGCCACACTTAAAGAGGGACATACTTGCATTCGAAGAAGTGCAACAAAAGTTCACTCGGCTGATTCCTGGGATGAAGAGGGTTGCCTTATGAGGAATGTTTGAGCATGTTGGGCCAATACGTATTGGATTTTAGAAAAACAAGAGTTGATCTTATTGAAACCTGTAAGATTCTGAGAGGACTTGACAGGGTGGACACTCAGAGGATGATTTACCATGTGGAGGATTCTAAAATGAGGGGGGGCAGTCTCAAAATAAGGATTCTCCCATTTAAGACTGAAATTTCTTTTCATCATAGAATTTACAGTGCAGAAGGAGGCCATTCGGCCCATCGAGTCTGCACCAGCTCTTAGAAAGAGCACCCTACCCAAGATCAACACCTCCACCCTATCCCCATAACCCAGTAACCCCACCCAACACTAAGGGCAATTTTGGACACTAAGGGCAATTTAGCATGGCAAATTCACCTAACCTGCACATCTTTGGATTGTGGGAGGAAACCGGAGCACCCGGAGGAAACCCACGCACACACGGGAAGGGTGTGCAGACTCCGCACAGACAGTGACCCAAGCTGGAATCGAACCTGGGACCCTGGAGCTGTGAAGCAATTATGCTACCCACAATGCTACTGAGGGTCAGTGGTGTTTGGAATTCTCTTCCACAGAGAGCAGTAGAGGCTGGGGTGTAGCCATCTGAGATGGCCACCTGCAAAGGACCATGGGAATTATTGCCAACAAAGCTTGTGTGTATTTGCAACCCAGAATGCTAGACCTGATCAAAACCCCAGCTCGTTTGCATTCTAATGGCCCATTCCCCCAGAACAATAGGACTCCAATCAAGAAACCGATACAGCCACAGACTGATCGGTGCCACTCCCTTTACTCAGAGAGCCCAACTGTCAAGGTCAATGACCGCTAAGGACCCGCCCAGCCACCAAGGCACCCGTCCCTTTATTGGCCAAAATCAAAGGCAGTGATCAAAGCCCTGTCAAACTATTGGATCCAAGATCAAGGAGCGCCCCAAAGAGCGCAAAATCCCAGAGGGATAAAAGGGGACACAGCCATGTGTTCAATCTCCTTTGAATCCTGCCTATGCCAGCCCAACTGCAGCATAACGACCAGACAGCCAAGTTCAAGAGCAACGTTCGCTACCTGATGGATGAGCCCAGCAGAGACAGAGCCACTTCTTCAAACCAGCCACGTGAGATCAAGATAAAGGCCTTATCCACTTGCACAGTGCCGGTCGCCTGAAGTTAAGTATAGGTTATTGTAGTTGATGGGTATAGTTTAACTTGTAGTATATTGTGCTTGCATTTCGAAGTAATCCTTGTGTGTAAATAAATCATCTTTGAACTTGAACTGACTAACTGGTTATGTGGTCATTTGACCGATATACGGGAAAGCCTTGTGGTTCAGTAAGAGAAATAGAAACACCCACAGTATTGGCGAGGCTGTTGGGACATAACATCATATCATAAAAAGAGCCTCAGTATCATATTGGCGACTCTAAAGGGCAACATTATTCTCGTATTCCATTAATGGCAATAGGAGCCATTGAATATATTCAAGGTGAGATTTTTTATTGATAAGAGAATCAAGGGTTATGGGAGTTAGACAAGAAAATAGAGGTCAGGCCACAATTAGATCGGCCATGATCTTACTGAATGGCAGAGTAGGCTCAAGGCACTACTATTCTTCATGTTCTTGAGATGGATACAGAACTGGCTAAGTCATAGAAGGCAGAGAGCAGCAATGGAGGGTGCTTTTATGATTGGAGGGCTGTGACTAGTGGTGTTCCGCAGGGATCAGTGCTGGGACCTTTGCTGTTCGTAGTATATATAAATGATTTGGAGGAAAATGTAACTGGTCTGATCAGTAAGTTTGCAGACGACACAAAGGTTGGTGGAATTGCGGATAGCGATGAGGACTGTCAGAGGATACAGCAGGATTGAGATATTTTGGCACTTGGCTGGAGAGATGGCAGATGGAGTTTAATCGGACAGATGTGAGATAATGCATTTTGGAAGGTCGAATGCAGGAAGGGAATATAGTGAATGATAGAACCCTCAAGAGTATTGACAGTCAGAGAGATCGAGGTGTACAGGTCCACAGGGCAACAAAGGTGGAGAAGGTAGTCAAGAAGGCAGACGGCATGCTTGCCTTCATTGGCCGGGGCATTGAGTAGAAAATTGGCAAGTGATGTTGCAGCTGTATAGAACCTTAGTTAGGCCACATTTGGAGTACAATGTTCAATTCTGGTTGGCACACTACCAGAAGGATGTGGAGGCTTCAGAGAGGGTGCAGAAGAGATTTACCGTGATGTTGCCTGGTATGGAGGGCATTAGCTACGAGGAGCGGTTGAATAAACTTGGTTTGTTCCCACTGGAACTACGAAGGTTGAGGGGTGACCTGATAGAGGTCTACAAAATTATGAGGGGCATGGACAGAGGATAGTCAGAGACTTTTTCCCAGGGTAGAGGGGTCAATTACTAGAAGGCATAGGTTTAAGGTGCGAGGGGCAAGGTTTAGAGGAGATGTACGAGGCAAGTTTTTTACACAGAGGGTAGTGTGTGCCTGGAACTCGTTCCCAGAGGAGATGGTGGAAGAAGGGACGATAGTGACATTTAAGGGGCATCTTGACAATGTGGCGCTAACAATTGCACACAAAGACTCGAATCGGTACAAGAGAGGCTTTATTACAGTGAGATGCTATTCCTTCGGCTGCAGCTGTATAATGGCATCTCAGGGAAACTTATGAATATTTATACTGCTCCCTGTGGGCGGAGCTAGCTGGCAGGGGCTTACCGGAAAACCTGTAATACAGGTACTGTCGTACATCCCCTAATGCAAGCACACACATATATATACAGTGGTAGATCACCACAGACAAATAAATGAATCGGATGGGATGAGAGGGATACGGACCCCGGAAGTGCAGAAGATTTTAATTTAGATGGGCAGCATGGTCGGCACAGGCTTAAAGGGCTGAAGGGCCTGTTCCTGTGCTGTACTTTTCTTTGTTCTCTTTGTTCTTTGTTCTTTCAACTCTAATGTAGCTAAATCCTGATGTGTTATCTGTGTTGGTCTAACATCGACTGCAACTGGATGCAGTGAAACGAGAAACAGGCTTTCGACACAGGAGATGGTCCATCACTGTTTTATTGAACCTATTGATTGTTGTACATAATCTGCTGTGGGTTGACACTCTATTAACCTAATAGATAACCTCCTACTGACTTGACCAGACTAGCTCTCTATCACATGGTGATGATGTTCACTAGCTTGTGCACTGTGACTATCTCCTCAGCCGTGTCCCATGAGAGAGGGAGAGTCTTAATGCCCTGTGGGCTTTATAGTGGTGGTGTCCTGTCTGGTGATTGGTGGTTATGTGTCGTGTGTATTCATTGGTTATCCTGTGTGTCAATCACTGCCTGTCTGCATCTCATGATACACATGAGTGGATATTATGACATCTCCCCTTTTTAAAATAAATTTTGGAACGTGGCTACATATACATGCATAACTATGTAAAAGTGGGGAATGAATGAATGTATGTACATGGGAAGATGTCTATTGTGCAGATACAGAGCAAACCGAACAAAATTTACAAGATTTAAGTCGATAGATTCAACCTTTGTGGCGGGCGACGGATTCTTGTTGGTTGCCTCAGAGATGGAGGGGGGACCTGGACAGGCAGGATGGCTGCCATCTCAGTGGCCTTGTGGACAGGCGGGATGGCTGCCATCTCGGTGGCCTTGTGGACAGGCGGGATCGCTGTCAGATCGGTGGCCTTGTGGACAGGCGGGATCGCTGTCAGATCGGTGGCCTTGTGGACAGGCGGGATCGCTGCCATCTCGGTGGCCTTGTGGACAGGCGGGATCGCTGTCAGATCGGTGGCCTTGTGGACAGGCGGGATCGCTGCCAGATCGGTGGCCTTGTGGACAGGCAGGATGGCTGCCATCTCGGTGGCCTTGTGGACAGGCGGGATCGCTGTCAGATCGGTGGCCTTGTGGACAGGCGGGATGGCTGTCAGATCGGTGGCCTTATGGACAGGCGGGATCGCTGTCATCTCGGTGGCCTTATGGACAGGCGGGATCGCTGTCAGATCAGTGGCCTTGTGGACAGGCGGGATCGCTGCCAGATCGGTGGCCTTGTGGACAGGCGGGATCGCTGCCATCTCGGTGGCCTTATGGACAGGCGGGATCGCTGTCATCTCGGTGGCCTTATGGACAGGCGGGATCGCTGTCAGATCAGTGGCCTTGTGGACAGGCGGGATCGCTGTCAGATCGGTGGCCTTGTGGACAAGCGGGATGGCTGTCAGATCGGTGGCCTTGTGGACAGGCGGGATGGCTGTCAGATCGGTGGCCTTGTGGACAGGCGGGATCGCTGTCAGATCGGTGGCCTTGTGGACAGGCGGGATCGCTGTCAGATCAGTGGCCTTGTGGACAGGCGGGATCGCTGTCAGATCGGTGGCCTTGTGGACAGGCGGGATCGCTGTCAGATCAGTGGCCTTGTGGACAGGCGGGATGGCTGTCAGATCGGTGGCCTTGTGGACAGGCGGGATCGCTGTCAGATCGGTGGCCTTGTGGACAGGCGGGATGGCTGTCAGATCGGTGGCCTTGTGGACAGGCGGGATGGCTGTCAGATCGGTGGCCTTGTGGACAGGCAGGATGGCTGCCATCTCGGTGGCCTTGTGGACAGGCGGGATGGCTGCCATCTCGGTGGCCTTGTGGACAGGCGGGATGGCTGCCATCTCGGTGGCCTTGCGGACAGGCGGGATGGCTGCCATCTCAGTGGCCTTGTGGACAGGCGGGATCGCTGTCAGATCGGTGGCCTTGTGGACAGGCAGGATCGCTGCCAGATCGGTGGCCTTGTGGACAGGCGGGATGGCTGCCATCTCGGTGGCCTTGTGGACAGGCGGGATCGCTGTCAGATCGGTGGCCTTGTGGACAGGCGGGATGGCTGCCAGATCGGTGGCCTTGTGGACAGGCGGGATGGCTGCCATCTCGGTGGCCTTGTGGACAGGCGGGATGGCTGCCATCTCGGTGGCCTTGTGGACAGGCGGGATGGCTGCCATCTCGGTGGCCTTGCGGACAGGCGGGATGGCTGCCATCTCAGTGGCCTTGTGGACAGGCGGGATGGCTGTCAGATCGGTGGCCTTGTGGACAGGCGGGATGGCTGCCAGATCGGTGGCCTTGTGGACAGGCGGGATGGCTGCCATCTCGGTGGCCTTGTGGACAGGCGGGATCGCTGTCAGATCGGTGGCCTTGTGGACAGGCGGGATGGCTGCCAGATCGGTGGCCTTGTGGACAGGCGGGATGGCTGCCATCTCAGTGGCCTTGTGGACAGGCGGGATCGCTGTCAGATCGGTGGCCTTGTGGACAGGCGGGATCGCTGCCAGATCGGTGGCCTTGTGGACAGGCGGGATGGCTGCCATCTCGGTGGCCTTGTGGACAGGCGAGATCGCTGTCAGATCGGTGGCCTTGTGGACAGGCGGGATCGCTGCCAGATCGGTGGCCTTGTGGACAGGCGGGATGGCTGCCATCTCGGTGGCCTTGTGGACAGGCGGGATGGCTGCCATCTCGGTGGCCTTGTGGACAGGCGGGATGGCTGCCATCTCGGTGGCCTTGCGGACAGGCGGGATGGCTGCCATCTCAGTGGCCTTGTGGACAGGCGGGATCGCTGTCAGATCGGTGGCCTTGTGGACAGGCAGGATCGCTGCCAGATCGGTGGCCTTGTGGACAGGCGGGATGGCTGCCATCTCGGTGGCCTTGTGGACAGGCGGGATCGCTGTCAGATCGGTGGCCTTGTGGACAGGCGGGATGGCTGCCAGATCGGTGGCCTTGTGGTCAGGCGGGATGGCTGCCATCTCGGTGGCCTTGTGGACAGGCGGGATGGCTGCCATCTCGGTGGCCTTGTGGACAGGCGGGATGGCTGCCATCTCGGTGGCCTTGTGGACAGGCAGGATCGCTGTCAGATCGGTGGCCTTGTGGACAGGCGGGATGGCTGCCATCTCGGTGGCCTTGTGGACAGGCGGGATGGCTGCCATCTCGGTGGCCTTGTGGACAGGCAGGATCGCTGTCAGATCGGTGGCCTTGTGGACAGGCGGGATGGCTGCCATCTTGGTGGCCTTGTGGACAGGCGGGATCGCTGCCATCTCGGTGGCCTTGTGGACAGGCGGGATCGCTGTCAGATCGGTGGCCTTGTGGACAGGCGGGATCGCTGTCAGATCGGTGGCCTTGTGGACAGGCGGGATGGCTGCCATCTCGGTGGCCTTGTGGACAGGCGGGATGGCTGCCATCTCGGTGGCCTTGTGGACAGGCGGGATCGCTGTCAGATCGGTGGCCTTGTGGACAGGCGGGATCGCTGTCAGATCGGTGGCCTTGTGGACAGGCGGGATCGCTGCCATCTCGGTGGCCTTGTGGACAGGCGGGATCGCTGTCAGATCGGTGACCTTGTGGACAGGCGGGATCGCTGTCAGATCGGTGGCCTTGTGGACAGGCGGGATCGCTGTCAGATCGGTGGCCTTGTGGACAGGCGGGATCGCTGTCAGATCGGTGGCCTTGTGGACAGGCGGGATCGCTGCCAGATCGGTGGCCTTGTGGACAGGCGGGATCGCTGTCAGATCGGTGGCCTTGCGGACAGGCAGGATCGCTGTCAGATCGGTGGCCTTGTGGACAGGCGGGATCGCTGCCAGATCGGTGGCCTTGTGGACAGGCAGGATGGCTGCCATCTCGGTGGCCTTGTGGACAGGCGGGATGGCTGCCATCTCGGTGGCCTTGTGGACAGGCGGGATCGCTGTCAGATCGGTGGCCTTGTGGACAGGCGGGATCGCTGCCAGATCGGTGGCCTTGTGGACAGGCGGGATCGCTGCCATCTCGGTGGCCTTGTGGAAAGGCGGGATGGCTGTCAGATCGGTGGCCTTGTGGACAGGCAGGATGGCTGCCATCTCGGTGGCCTTGTGGACAGGCGGGATCGCTGTCAGATCGGTGGCCTTGTAGACAGGCGGGATCGCTGTCAGCTCGGTGGCCTTGTGGACAGGCAGGATGGCTGCCATCTCGGTGGCCTTGTGGACAGGTGGGATCGCTGTCAGATCGGTGGCCTTGTGGACAGGCGGGATCACTGCCATCTCGGTGGCCTTGTGGACAGGCGGGATCGCTGTCAGATCGGTGGCCTTGTGGACAGGCGGGATCGCTGTCAGATCAGTGGCCTTGTGGACAGGCGGGATGGCTGTCAGATCGGTGGCCTTGTGGACAGGCGGGATGGCTGTCAGATCGGTGGCCTTGTGGACAGGCGGGATCGCTGTCAGATCGGTGGCCTTGTGGACAGGCGGGATGGCTGTCAGATCGGTGGCCTTGTGGACAGGCGGGATCGCTGTCAGATCGGTGGCCTTGTGGACAGGCGGGATGGCTGCCATCTCGGTGGCCTTGCGGACAGGCGGGATGGCTGCCATCTCAGTGGCCTTGTGGACAGGCGGGATCGCTGTCAGATCGGTGGCCTTGTGGACAGGCGGGATGGCTGTCAGATCGGTGGCCTTGTGGACAGGCGGGATCGCTGCCAGATCGGTGGCCTTGTGGACAGGCGGGATCGCTGTCAGATCGGTGGCCTTGTGGACAGGCGGGATCGCTGTCAGATCGGTGGCCTTGTGGACAGGCGGGATCGCTGTCAGATCGGTGGCCTTGTGGACAGGCGGGATCACTGCCATCTCGGTGGCCTTGTGGACAGGCGGGATGGCTGTCAGATCGGTGGCCTTGTGGACAGGCGGGATCGCTGTCAGATCGGTGGCCTTGTGGACAGGCGGGATGGCTGTCAGATCGGTGGCCTTGTGGACAGGCGGGATGGCTGCCATCTCGGTGGCCTTGTGGACAGGCGGTATGGCTGCCATCTCAGTGGCCTTGCGGACAGGCGGGATGGCTGCCATCTCAGTGGCCTTGTGGACAGGCGGGATCGCTGTCAGATCGGTGGCCTTGTGGACAGGCGGGATCGCTGTCAGATCGGTGGCCTTGTGGACAGGCGGGATCGCTGTCAGATCGGTGGCCTTGTGGACAGGCGGGATGGCTGCCATCTCAGTGGCCTTGTGGACAGGCGGGATCGCTGTCAGATCGGTGGCCTTGTGGACAGGCGGGATCGCTGCCATCTCGGTGGCCTTGTGGACAGGCGGGATCACTGCCATCTCGGTGGCCTTGTGGACAGGCGGGATCGCTGTCAGATCGGTGGCCTTGTGGACAGGCAGGATGGCTGCCATCTCGGTGGCCTTGTGGACAGGCGGGATCGCTGCCATCTCGGTGGCCTTGTGGACAGGCGGGATCGCTGTCAGATCGGTGGCCTTGTGGACAGGCAGGATGGCTGCCATCTCGGTGGCCTTGTGGACAGGCGGGATGGCTGTCAGATCGGTGGCCTTGTGGACAGGCAGGATCGCTGTCAGATCGGTGGCCTTGTGGACAGGCAGGATCGCTGTCAGATCGGTGGCCTTGTGGACAGGTGGGATCGCTGTCAGATCGGTGGCCTTGTGGACAGGCGGGATGGCTGTCAGATCGGTGGCCTTGTGGACAGGCAGGATCGCTGTCAGATCGGTGGCCTTGTGGACAGGCGGGATCGCTGCCATCTCAGTGGCCTTGTGGACAGGCGGGATGGCTGCCAGATCGGTGGCCTTGTGGACAGGCGGGATCGCTGCCATCTCGGTGGCCTTGTGGACAGGCGGGATCGCTGTCAGATCGGTGGCCTTGTGGACAGGCGGGATGGCTGTCAGATCAGTGGCCTTGTGGACAGGTGGGATCACTGCCATCTCGGTGGCCTTGTGGACAGGCGGGATGGCTGTCAGATCGGTGGCCTTGTGGACAGGCGGGATCGCTGCCAGATCGGTGGCCTTGTGGACAGGCGGGATGGCTGCCATCTCAGTGGCCTTGTGGACAGGCGGGATGGCTGCCAGATCGGTGGCATTGTGGACAGGCGGGATCGCTGCCAGATCGGTGGCCTTGTGGACAGGCGGGATGGCTGCCATCTCGGTGGCCTTGTGGACAGGCGGGATGGCTGTCAGATCGGTGGCCTTGTGGACAGGCGGGATGGCTGTCAGATCGGTGGCCTTGTGGACAGGCGGGATCGCTGCCAGATCGGTGGCCTTGTGGACAGGCGGGATCGCTGTCAGATCGGTGGCCTTGTGGACATGCGGGATCGCTGTCAGATCGGTGGCCTTGTGGACAGGCGGGATCGCTGTCAGATCGGTGGCCTTGTGGACAGGCGGGATCACTGCCATCTCGGTGGCCTTGTGGACAGGCGGGATGGCTGTCAGATCGGTGGCCTTGTGGACAGGCGGGATCGCTGTCAGATCGGTGGCCTTGTGGACAGGCGGGATGGCTGTCAGATCGGTGGCCTTGTGGACAGGCGGGATGGCTGCCATCTCGGTGGCCTTGTGGACAGGCGGGATGGCTGCCATCTCAGTGGCCTTGCGGACAGGCGGGATGGCTGCCATCTCAGTGGCCTTGTGGACAGGCGGGATCGCTGTCAGATCGGTGGCCTTGTGGACAGGCGGGATCGCTGTCAGATCGGTGGCCTTGTGGACAGGCGGGATCGCTGTCAGATCGGTGGCCTTGTGGACAGGCGGGATGGCTGCCATCTCAGTGGCCTTGTGGACAGGCGGGATCGCTGTCAGATCGGTGGCCTTGTGGACAGGCGGGATCGCTGCCATCTCGGTGGCCTTGTGGACAGGCGGGATCACTGCCATCTCGGTGGCCTTGTGGACAGGCGGGATCGCTGTCAGATCGGTGGCCTTGTGGACAGGCAGGATGGCTGCCATCTCGGTGGCCTTGTGGACAGGCGGGATAGCTGCCATCTCGGTGGCCTTGTGGACAGGCGGGATCGCTGTCAGATCGGTGGCCTTGTGGACAGGCGGGATGGCTGCCAGATCGGTGGCCTTGTGGACAGGCGGGATGGCTGCCATCTCAGTGGCCTTGTGGACAGGCGGGATCGCTGTCAGATCGGTGGCCTTGTGGACAGGCAGGATCGCTGCCAGATCGGTGGCCTTGTGGACAGGCGGGATGGCTGCCATCTCGGTGGCCTTGTGGACAGGCGAGATCGCTGTCAGATCGGTGGCCTTGTGGACAGGCGGGATGGCTGCCAGATCGGTGGCCTTGTGGACAGGCGGGATGGCTGCCATCTCGGTGGCCTTGTGGACAGGCGGGATGGCTGCCATCTCGGTGGCCTTGTGGACAGGCGGGATGGCTGCCATCTCGGTGGCCTTGCGGACAGGCGGGATGGCTGCCATCTCAGTGGCCTTGTGGACAGGCGGGATCGCTGTCAGATCGGTGGCCTTGTGGACAGGCGGGATCGCTGCCAGATCGGTGGCCTTGTGGACAGGCGGGATGGCTGCCATCTCGGTGGCCTTGTGGACAGGCGGGATCGCTGTCAGATCGGTGGCCTTGTGGACAGGCGGGATGGCTGCCAGATCGGTGGCCTTGTGGACAGGCGGGATGGCTGCCATCTCGGTGGCCTTGTGGACAGGCGGGATCGCTGCCATCTCGGTGGCCTTGTGGACAGGCGGGATGGCTGCCATCTCGGTGGCCTTGTGGACAGGCAGGATCGCTGCCAGCTCGGTGGCCTTGTGGACAGGCGGGATGGCTGCCATCTCGGTGGCCTTGTGGACAGGCGGGATGGCTGCCATCTCGGTGGCCTTGTGGACAGGCAGGATCGCTGTCAGATCGGTGGCCTTGTGGACAGGCGGGATGGCTGCCATCTTGGTGGCCTTGTGGACAGGCGGGATCGCTGCCATCTCGGTGGCCTTGTGGACAGGCGGGATCGCTGTCAGATCGGTGGCCTTGTGGACAGGCGGGATCGCTGTCAGATCGGTGGCCTTGTGGACAGGCGGGATGGCTGCCATCTCGGTGGCCTTGTGGACAGGCGGGATGGCTGCCATCTCGGTGGCCTTGTGGACAGGCGGGATCGCTGTCAGATCGGTGGCCTTGTGGACAGGCGGGATCGCTGTCAGATCGGTGGCCTTGTGGACAGGCGGGATCGCTGCCATCTCGGTGGCCTTGTGGACAGGCGGGATCGCTGTCAGATCGGTGACCTTGTGGACAGGCGGGATCGCTGTCAGATCGGTGGCCTTGTGGACAGGCGGGATCGCTGTCAGATCGGTGGCCTTGTGGACAGGCGGGATCGCTGACAGATCGGTGGCCTTGTGGACAGGCGGGATCGCTGCCAGATCGGTGGCCTTGTGGACAGGCGGGATCGCTGTCAGATCGGTGGCCTTGCGGACAGGCAGGATCGCTGTCAGATCGGTGGCCTTGTGGACAGGCGGGATCGCTGCCAGATCGGTGGCCTTGTGGACAGGCAGGATGGCTGCCATCTCGGTGGCCTTGTGGACAGGCGGGATGGCTGCCATCTCGGTGGCCTTGTGGACAGGCGGGATCGCTGTCAGATCGGTGGCCTTGTGGACAGGCGGGATCGCTGCCAGATCGGTGGCCTTGTGGACAGGCGGGATCGCTGCCATCTCGGTGGCCTTGTGGAAAGGCGGGATGGCTGTCAGATCGGTGGCTTTGTGGACAGGCAGGATGGCTGCCATCTCGGTGGCCTTGTGGACAGGCGGGATCGCTGTCAGATCGGTGGCCTTGTGGACAGGCGGGATCGCTGTCAGCTCGGTGGCCTTGTGGACAGGCAGGATGGCTGCCATCTCGGTGGCCTTGTGGACAGGTGGGATCGCTGTCAGATCGGTGGCCTTGTGGACAGGCGGGATCACTGCCATCTCGGTGGCCTTGTGGACAGGCGGGATCGCTGTCAGATCGGTGGCCTTGTGGACAGGCGGGATCGCTGTCAGATCGGTGGCCTTGTGGACAGGCGGGATGGCTGTCAGATCGGTGGCCTTGTGGACAGGCGGGATCGCTGTCAGATCGGTGGCCTTGTGGACAGGCGGGATGGCTGTCAGATCGGTGGCCTTGTGGACAGGCGGGATCGCTGTCAGATCGGTGGCCTTGTGGACAGGCGGGATGGCTGCCATCTCGGTGGCCTTGCGGACAGGCGGGATGGCTGCCATCTCAGTGGCCTTGTGGACAGGCGGGATCGCTGTCAGATCGGTGGCCTTGTGGACAGGCGGGATGGCTGTCAGATCGGTGGCCTTGTGGACAGGCGGGATCGCTGCCAGATCGGTGGCCTTGTGGACAGGCGGGATCGCTGTCAGATCGGTGGCCTTGTGGACAGGCGGGATCGCTGTCAGATCGGTGGCCTTGTGGACAGGCGGGATCGCTGTCAGATCGGTGGCCTTGTGGACAGGCGGGATCGCTGCCATCTCGGTGGCCTTGTGGACAGGCGGGATGGCTGTCAGATCGGTGGCCTTGTGGACAGGCGGGATCGCTGTCAGATCGGTGGCCTTGTGGACAGGCGGGATGGCTGTCAGATCGGTGGCCTTGTGGACAGGCGGGATGGCTGCCATCTCGGTGGCCTTGTGGACCGGCGGTATGGCTGCCATCTCAGTGGCCTTGCGGACAGGCGGGATGGCTGCCATCTCAGTGGCCTTGTGGACAGGCGGGATCGCTGTCAGATCGGTGGCCTTGTGGACAGGCGGGATCGCTGTCAGATCGGTGGCCTTGTGGACAGGCGGGATCGCTGTCAGATCGGTGGCCTTGTGGACAGGCGGGATGGCTGCCATCTCAGTGGCCTTGTGGACAGGCGGGATCGCTGTCAGATCGGTGGCCTTGTGGACAGGCGGGATCGCTGCCATCTCGGTGGCCTTGTGGACAGGCGGGATCACTGCCATCTCGGTGGCCTTGTGGACAGGCGGGATCGCTGTCAGATCGGTGGCCTTGTGGACAGGCAGGATGGCTGCCATCTCGGTGGCCTTGTGGACAGGCGGGATAGCTGCCATCTCGGTGGCCTTGTGGACAGGCGGGATCGCTGTCAGATCGGTGGCCTTGTGGACAGGCGGGATGGCTGCCATCTCGGTGGCCTTGTGGACAGGCGGGATGGCTGTCAGATCGGTGGCCTTGTGGACAGGCAGGATCGCTGTCAGATCGGTGGCCTTGTGGACAGGCAGGATCGCTGTCAGATCGGTGGCCTTGTGGACAGGTGGGATCGCTGTCAGATCGGTGGCCTTATGGACAGGCGGGATGGCTGTCAGATCGGTGGCCTTGTGGACAGGCAGGATCGCTGTCAGATCGGTGGCCTTGTGGACAGGCGGGATCGCTGCCATCTCAGTGGCCTTGTGGACAGGCGGGATGGCTGCCAGATCGGTGGCCTTGTGGACAGGCGGGATGGCTGCCATCTCGGTGGCCTTGTGGACAGGCGGGATCGCTGTCAGATCGGTGGCCTTGTGGACAGGCGGGATGGCTGTCAGATCAGTGGCCTTGTGGACAGGTGGGATCACTGCCATCTCGGTGGCCTTGTGGACAGGCGGGATGGCTGTCAGATCGGTGGCCTTGTGGACAGGCGGGATCGCTGCCAGATCGGTGGCCTTGTGGACAGGCGGGATGGCTGCCATCTCAGTGGCCTTGTGGACAGGCGGGATGGCTGCCAGATCGGTGGCCTTGTGGACAGGCGGGATCGCTGCCAGATCGGTGGCCTTGTGGACAGGCGGGATGGCTGCCATCTCGGTGGCCTTGTGGACAGGCGGGATGGCTGTCAGATCGGTGGCCTTGTGGACAGGCGGGATGGCTGTCAGATCGGTGGCCTTGTGGACAGGCGGGATCGCTGCCAGATCGGTGGCCTTGTGGACAGGCGGGATCGCTGTCAGATCGGTGGCCTTGTGGACAGGCGGGATCGCTGTCAGATCGGTGGCCTTGTGGACAGGCGGGATCGCTGTCAGATCGGTGGCCTTGTGGACAGGCGGGATCACTGCCATCTCGGTGGCCTTGTGGACAGGCAAGATGGCTGTCAGATCGGTGGCCTTGTGGACAGGCGGGATCGCTGTCAGATCGGTGGTCTTGTGGACAGGCGGGATGGCTGTCAGATCGGTGGCCTTGTGGACAGGCGGGATGGCTGCCATCTCGGTGGCCTTGTGGACAGGCGGGATGGCTGCCATCTCAGTGGCCTTGCGGACAGGCGGGATGGCTGCCATCTCAGTGGCCTTGTGGACAGGCGGGATCGCTGTCAGATCGGTGGCCTTGTGGACAGGCGGGATCGCTGTCAGATCGGTGGCCTTGTGGACAGGCGGGATCGCTGTCAGATCGGTGGCCTTGTGGACAGGCGGGATGGCTGCCATCTCAGTGGCCTTGTGGACAGGCGGGATCGCTGTCAGATCGGTGGCCTTGTGGACAGGCGGGATCGCTGCCATCTCGGTGGCCTTGTGGACAGGCGGGATCACTGCCATCTCGGTGGCCTTGTGGACAGGCGGGATCGCTGTCAGATCGGTGGCCTTGTGGACAGGCAGGATGGCTGCCAGCTCGGTGGCCTTGTGGACAGGCGGGATAGCTGCCATCTCGGTGGCCTTGTGGACAGGCGGGATCGCTGTCAGATCGGTGGCCTTGTGGACAGGCAGGATGGCTGCCATCTCGGTGGCCTTGTGGACAGGCGGGATGGCTGTCAGATCGGTGGCCTTGTGGACAGGCAGGATCGCTGTCAGATCGGTGGCCTTGTGGACAGGCAGGATCGCTGTCAGATCGGTGGCCTTGTGGACAGGTGGGATCGCTGTCAGATCGGTGGCCTTGTGGACAGGCGGGATGGCTGTCAGATCGGTGGCCTTGTGGACAGGCAGGATCGCTGTCAGATCGGTGGCCTTGTGGACAGGCGGGATCGCTGCCATCTCAGTGGCCTTGTGGACAGGCGGGATGGCTGCCAGATCGGTGGCCTTGTGGACAGGCGGGATGGCTGCCATCTCGGTGGCCTTGTGGACAGGCGGGATCGCTGTCAGATCGGTGGCCTTGTGGACAGGCGTGATGGCTGTCAGATCAGTGGCCTTGTGGACAGGTGGGATCACTGCCATCTCGGTGGCCTTGTGGACAGGCGGGATGGCTGTCAGATCGGTGGCCTTGTGGACAGGCGGGATCGCTGCCAGATCGGTGGCCTTGTGGACAGGCGGGATGGCTGCCATCTCAGTGGCCTTGTGAACAGGCGGGATGGCTGCCAGATCGGTGGCCTTGTGGACAGGCGGGATCGCTGCCAGATCGGTGGCCTTGTGGACAGGCGGGATGGCTGCCATCTCGGTGGCCTTGTGGACAGGCGGGATGGCTGTCAGATCGGTGGCCTTGTGGACAGGCGGGATGGCTGTCAGATCGGTGGCCTTGTGGACAGGCGGGATCGCTGCCAGATCGGTGGCCTTGTGGACAGGCGGGATCGCTGTCAGATCGGTGGCCTTGTGGACAGGCGGGATGGCTGTCAGATCGGTGGCCTTGTGGACAGGCGGGATCGCTGCCATCTCGGTGGCCTTGTGGACAGGCGGGATGGCTGCCATCTCGGTGGCCTTGTGGACAGGCGGGATCGCTGTCAGATCGGTGGCCTTGTGGACAGGCGGGATGGCTGTCAGATCGGTGGCCTTGTGGACAGGTGGGATCGCTGTCAGATCAGTGGCCTTGTGGACAGGCGGGATCGCTGTCAGATCGGTGGCCTTGTGGACAGGCGGGATCGCTGTCAGATCAGTGGCCTTGTGGACAGGCGGGATGGCTGTCAGATCGGTGGCCTTGTGGACAGGCGGGATCGCTGTCAGATCAGTGGCCTTGTGGACAGGCGGGATCGCTGTCAGATCGGTGGCCTTGTGGACAGGCGGGATGGCTGTCAGATCGGTGGCCTTGTGGACAGGCGGGATGGCTGCCATCTCGGTGGCCTTGTGGACAGGCGGGATGGCTGCCATCTCGGTGGCCTTGCGGACAGGCGGGATGGCTGCCATCTCAGTGGCCTTGTGGACAGGCGGGATCGCTGTCAGATCGGTGGCCTTGTGGACAGGCGGGATCGCTGTCAGATCGGTGGCCTTGTGGACAGGCGGGATCGCTGTCAGATCGGTGGCCTTGTGGACAGGCGGGATGGCTGCCATCTCAGTGGCCTTGTGGACAGGCGGGATCGCTGTCAGATCGGTGGCCTTGTGGACAGGCGGGATCGCTGCCATCTCGGTGGCCTTGTGGACAGGCGGGATCACTGCCATCTCGGTGGCCTTGTGGACAGGCGGGATCGCTGTCAGATCGGTGGCCTTGTGGACAGGCAGGATGGCTGCCATCTCGGTGGCCTTGTGGACAGGCGGGATAGCTGCCATCTCGGTGGCCTTGTGGACAGGCGGGATCGCTGTCAGATCGGTGGCCTTGTGGACAGGCAGGATGGCTGCCATCTCGGTGGCCTTGTGGACAGGCGGGATGGCTGCCATCTCGGTGGCCTTGTGGACAGGCAGGATCGCTGTCAGATCGGTGGCCTTGTGGACAGGCGGGTTCGCTGTCAGATCGGTGGCCTTGTGGACAGGCAGGATCGCTGTCAGATCGGTGGCCTTGTGGACAGGTGGGATCGCTGTCAGATCGGTGGCCTTGTGGACAGGCGGGATGGCTGTCAGATCGGTGGCCTTGTGGACAGGCAGGATCGCTGTCAGATCGGTGGCCTTGTGGACAGGCGGGATGGCTGCCATCTCGGTGGCCTTGTGGACAGGCGGGATCGCTGCCATCTCGGTGGCCTTTTGGACAGGCGGGATCGCTGCCATCTCGGTGGCCTTGTGGACAGGCGGGATGGCTGTCAGATCGGTGGCCTTGTGGACAGGCGGGATCGCTGCCAGATCGGTGGCCTTGTGGACAGGCGGGATGGCTGTCAGATCGGTGGCCTTGTGGACAGGCGGGATTGCTGCCATCTCGGTGGCCTTGTGGACAGGCGGGATCGCTGTCAGATCGGTGGCCTTGTGGACAGGCGGGATGGCTGTCAGATCGGTGGCCTTGTGGACAGGCGGGATCGCTGCCAGATCGGTGGCCTTGTGGACAGGCGGGATCGCTGTCAGATCGGTTGCCTTGTGGACAGGCGGGATGGCTGTCAGATCGGTGGCCTTGTGGACAGGCGGGATCGCTGCCATCTCGGTGGCCTTGTGGACAGGCGGGATGGCTGCCATCTCGGTGGCCTTGTGGACAGGCGGGATCGCTGTCAGATCGGTGGCCTTGTGGACAGGCGGGATGGCTGCCATCTCGGTGGCCTTGTGGACAGGCGGGATGGCTGTCAGATCGGTGGCCTTGTGGACAGGCGGGATGGCTGTCAGATCGGTGGCCTTGTGGACAGGCGGGATGGCTGCCATCTTGGTGGCCTTGCGGACAGGCGGGATCGCTGCCATCTCGGTGGCCTTGTGGACAGGCGGGATGGCTGCCATCTCGGTGGCCTTGTGGACAGGCGGGATGGCTGCCATCTTGGTGGCCTTGTGGACAGGCGGGATGGCTGTCAGATCGGTGGCCTTGTGGACAGGCGGGATCGCTGTCAGATCGGTGGCCTTGTGGACAGGCGGGATCGCTGCCAGATCGGTGGCCTTGCGGACAGGCGGGATGGCTGCCATCTTGGTGGCCTTGCGGACAGGCAGGATCGCTGCCAGATCGGTGGCCTTGTGGACAGGCGGGATCGCTGACAGATCGGTGGCCTTGTGGACAGGCGGGATGGCTGTCAGATCGGTGGCCTTGTGGACAGGCGGGATCGCTGTCAGATCGGTGGCCTTGTGGACAGGCGGGATCGCTGTCAGATCGGTGGCCTTGTGGACAGGCGGGATGGCTGTCAGATCGGTGGCCTTGCGGACAGGCGGGATGGCTGTCAGATCGGTGGCCTTGTGGACAGGCGGGATCGCTGTCAGATCGGTGGCCTTGTGGACAGGCGGGATGGCTGCCATCTCGGTGGCCTTGTGGACAGGCGGGATCGCTGCCATCTCGGTGGCCTTGTGGACAGGCGGGATGGCTGCCAGATCGGTGGCCTTGTGGACAGGCGGGATCGCTGTCAGATCGGTGGCCTTGTGGACAGGCGGGATCGCTGTCAGATCGGTGGCCTTGTGGACAGGCGGGATCGCTGTCAGATCGGTGGCCTTGTGGACAGGCGGGATGGCTGCCATCTCGGTGGCCTTGTGGACAGGCGGGATGGCTGCCATCTCGGTGGCCTTGTGGACAGGCGGGATGGCTGTCAGATCGGTGGCCTTGTGGACAGGCGGGATCGCTGTCAGATCGGTGGCCTTGTGGACAGGCGGGATGGCTGTCAGATCGGTGGCCTTGTGGACAGGCGGGATCGCTGTCAGATCGGTGGCCTTGTGGACAGGCGGGATCGCTGCCATCTCGGTGGCCTTGTGGACAGGCGGGATGGCTGTCAGATCGGTGGCCTTGTGGACAGGTGGGATCACTGCCAGATCGTTGGCCTCATGGTGCAAGACGTCCGGAGGAGGCATGGTGACATGCGGAGAGGGGCGGTCAGGTGATGGGCAGGGAACTTTACGCAGCGCCCTCCTGTTGCACCGTAAAATGGAGCCATCAGCCATTTGGACAACAAAAGACCTGGGAGAAGCCTGTCTGACGACAACAGCTGGAGCTGACCAACCTCCCTCAGGCAGCTGAACGTGAACAACATCGTCCGGAGCCAGCGCAGGCAGATCCGTTGCATGAGCATCATACGTGATCTTTTGTTGGTCCCTGGATCGCTGCACTTTCTGCAGCCCCGTGAGGTGGTCAAGGTGTGGAATATGGATGGTTGGAACAGTCGTCCTCAGGTTGCGGTTCATGAGCAACTGCGCCGGAGACAAACCAGTCGACAGAGGGGTTGCCCTGTATGCCAATAGTGCCAGGTTGAAACCGAGGCTGAGTCTGCAGCCTTGCACAGCAACCGCTTGACAATATGGACCCCTTTCTCGGCCTTCCCGTTTGATTGTGGGCAATGGGGACTGGATGTGATATGACTAAAGTGGTAAGATCGTGTAAAGTCACACCACTCTTGGCTGTAGAAACATGGACCGTTGTCACTCATTACGGTGAGTGGTACCCCATGCCTGGCAAATGTCTCTTTGCAGGCTTTGGTGATGGACTTGGACCTAACAATATCAGTCTATGCCTCCAGATTACTAGTCCAATAACTTCACCACTGTACCATCATCACTCCAAGGTCACCTAACATATCAGAGGCCCACACCAACCCTTTCCTCCAGCCATTCCACTCTGTCGGGTTTGAGTGCCAACCCAATTTCAAACTTCATGCGGTTTTTGACCCCGTGTCATTGTGCACTGAATGCACATGTCGTGACAGGACGAATCAGGGGAACCGAGCTTTGAGAGAGATTATATATTTAAGCTTCGTTCTCGGTTCAACATTTGTACTTTCAACGTGGTGATTTCAGGGAAACGTTTGCTACATCAGGCCACTGGATTTAGATTAGGTTGGATAAGATTCAACACTGAGTAACCTTCCGTTCGGCATGTAATCACCTATTTCGGCATCACCACTTTCTGATCCTACTTACTGCATGCAAAAACCTTGAGACGTCGTAACTGTACATGACAGCAATGCATCAACAGACCTGCATTTGCGTGGAACGTGCCGCAAGCTCCTGATGTTCCCAGAGGCTCTACAGCCAAACAAAAAGTGCTTGTGAAGGGTCGGCACTTCTCATAATGGAGCAAACGCAGCAGTTAATTTATGCACAGAAAACTCTCGCAAAGAACGATGAAATCATGAAGTAAATGGGTTGAAGGGTAAATGCTGGGATCAATAGAGGGGAAGATTGCCCTACTGTCACTCAAGCATTCCCTGAAGGGGCGGGATTCTCCGTTGTGCTGGCAGCGCACCCACACCTGTGGGTTTCCCGTCGGCATGGAGTGGCAACAATGGGAAATCCCATTGGCAAGTGGCGGGCACAGAGAATCCCGCTGCCACTGAGGGCTTGCCGCCAAGGAACACATGGCTGGCATCGGAGAACCCCGCCCAAGGTCTTTTGAAAAGGCAGAAATGAAATGAAAATCGCTTATTGTCACAAGTAGGCTTCAAATGAAGTTACTGTGAAAAGCCCCTAGTCGCCACATTCCAGCGCCTGTTCGGGGAGGCTGTTACGGATGTTATGGATCTCATGTTAACATCTCCTTTGAAAGGCAACATCACGGGCAGTGCAGCACCCCCCCCCCCCCCCCACCCCACCCCCACCCCCCCCACCCCCGCCCCCCAGAGCACAACAAAAGTGTCAGCCTAGATTCTGTGTGCCAGCCTCTGGAGTTAAACACAAACCCATAACATTCTGACCCTTGAGGTGAGAGTGTTCCGAGCCAGTGGACAGTGAATGAATTTAAGGAGGAGTTGGATAGATTTCTAATTGGTAATGGGTTGAAGGGTTCTGGTGAACGGGCAGGACGTTGGAATTGAGGTCAGGATGGGATCGGCCATGATCACATTGAGGGTGTTAGGCTCAGGAGGCTACATTGCCGACTCCCGCTCCTAGGTCATGTGTTCAAGGGAGGAGATGCTTTGGCTGATTTTGCAATCTAGCTCTTGGCCTGTAACACTGTAAGTAGCAGATGAGGAACATGTCAGCCATGATAGAATGGCGGAGCACACTCGATGGGCTGAATGGCCTAATTCTGCTCCTATATCTTATGAACTTATGAACTCTCACTGAATTTTCCCCAGCTGAATTCATGTTTCCATTTTACAAACAATTAGACTTACATTGTGTGGTGAATCACAGTCCGTGTAATTCACACTGTTATTATATATGATGTATTGTGTCTATGTACCGCACATCTATAGACCAGACAGGGCCCACCTGGTCAAGGCCTCCTGGCCCTTTGAACGCCTCGCTATCGATTTCAAAGGGCCACTTCCCTCGACCAATAGGAATGTGTATCTCCTGAACGTCATCGATGAGTTCTATCGTTTTCCCATTGCTATCCCGTGCCCCGATATGATCTCCCACACAGTCATTAGGCCCCTGCACAGCATCTTCACCCTGTTTGGTTTCCCCAGCTATGTACACAGCGACAGGGGTTCGTCCTTTATGAGCGATGAGCTGCGTCAGTACCTGCTTGGCAAGGGCATCGCCTCGAGCAGGACTACCAGCTACAAACCCAGGGCGAACGGGCAGGTGGAGAGGGAAAACGCGACGGTCTGGAAGACCGTCCTACTGACCCTCCGGTCCAGGAAGCTCCTGACATCCCATTGGCAGGAAGTCCTCCCCAACGCGCTCCATGCTATTAGGTCCCTCCTATGTACGGCCACCAACCAGACCCCTCATGAGCGGCTATTTGTTTTTTCTAGGGGCACTACCACGGGGGTTTCGCTCCCAGCATGGTTGAAGACACCGGGCCCGGTTCTCCTCTGGAAGCACGTTCGGACTCACGAAACTGACCCACTCGTAGAGAGAGTGCTCCTGCTCCATTCAAACCCACACTACGCATTTATAGAGTACCCTGACGGCCGTCAGGACACTGTTTCCCTCCGGGACCTGCCGCCTGCAGGATCCAACTCCGACACTACCTCCGCTGAGATACCCCTTGCACTATACCCCTCCCAACCCCCCGCGCCCGGCGCCCCCACGCCTGCAGTTTCGCTGCCCGTGCTCCGCGTCCCCGCGCCCTTGGGTTTCCGGTGCTCCCCGCCACCAGTCGAACCAGTCGGATACGAAGCTCTGGCCGAATCACCCCCGGAGTCCGCCATGGTTCCCTCGCCGACCGCCACCGCCCAGCCACCAGAAGAGGCTGCAACCCCGGTGCTTCGTCGATCCCAGAGGACGACTCGGCTGCCGGATCGACTTAATTTGTGATTTATAACCTGTAAATTGTAACTTGTAACTCGTAATTTGGATTTGTAGACACATCACCCCCGCTGGACTCAATTTTTTACAGGGGGTGAATGTGGTGAATCACAGTCCGTGTAATTCACACTGTTATTATATATGATGTACTGTGTCTATGTAAGCTCGGTATACGGTCAGTTGCGCGGCTCTGCCCATAGGGGGAGATGAGGAGTTTGTACTGGGCTCCACCCTTGGCTCCGCCCATGGCTCCGCCCATGGCTCCTCCCACTAACCTGAAGTATAAAGCTTGGCAGTCGTGAGCCTGCCTGCCAGTTCATCTTGTCGCAGGCAGGCTCTGTTGTAAGACTATTAAAACCACTGTTCACTTCCAACCTCGTGTCATGTGAATTGATGGTCACATCACATTGTAATGCACATTCACAAACTTCATTGGAACTACCAAAGGTGGGCATATTCTGTGATCCTGAGGCTAAGTGTTGACGCCATCTTAAATGCCGTTGCGTTTCTCAACGGTGTCAACATGCCCTCAGGAGCAGAAATTCTGACCCGTAAACGGGCCCAGCACGGCACTGGAGCGACCCACGCCGCCATAGGCAACGGACACTAAGAGCAATTTATCATTGCCAATCCACCTAACTTGCACATCTTTTGACTGTGGGAGGAAACCGGAGCTCCCGGAGGAAGTTTGGAGTTCCCTCCCGAGCAGAAAGGGCCACTCATGCTTTCATAGTCCAGGCTCGCTAGGGCCTGCCTGACTCTCTTTGGACAGGCGGCGCCATTTATCTTGTACTCTGGCCTTGATCATTGCTCCTGGCCAGAAACTGACTGCAGTCCCAGCAGTGACCACTGTTCCCAGTGGCACTGCAGGAACTGAAGAACAGGACATCCTGCCTCATGTGAATGGAAGCCTCAACCTCAGGCAATTAATTACCTGACAACCATGAAGTCCGGTCACGGATTTGTGGGCTGGTGGAGGTGGGCTCACCCCTGACGTTCCACTTGGCGGGCCGGCCTCACAACATAAAATCCCAGCCATTGTTTCTCTACCTGCCCTCTCAACTCCTTTCATGAACTTAAGGGGAAATATTGGCGGTGTTGTGGCACTGTCACTGGGCTAGTCATCCAGAGACCCAGGTTAATGCTCTGGGGACCTGGGTTCGAATCCCACATCAGCAGATGGTGTAATTTGAGTTCAGTAAAAATCTGGAATTGAATTCAACAAATAATGTGGAATTAAAAATCAAATGAGAAGCAATTGTCGATTGTTGATAATTTGGGAAGGAAATCTGCCATCCCATCTGGTCTAGTCTACATGTGACCCCAGACACACAGCAATTTTGTTGCCTCTCAAACATCTTCTGAAAGCCTCAGGGTGCAATTCAGTGGACTCAACGTAAAGTCGAGAAACGCCCCACTATCCAATACCTTTTTTGGGGGCCTTGGGGAGTTTCTGAGGCCAAACTCTGGCACCCTGCAACTCTGGCAGTGCCACTTCAGCACACTGGCTGGCTGTGCCAAGGTGCCCAGGTGCCAGGGAGAGTGCCAGGGTGCCACCATGCCCTGTCTTTGATCAACCAGATGTCTCCAATAGCCTGAGAGACCCCCCCCCCACCCCACCCTCCCCAAGGTGCCATTATGACTGATCCACGTTTGTTTTTATTTATTTTGTTTTTTTATAAATTTAGAGTACCCAATTATATTTTCCAATTAAGGGGCAATTTAGCGTGGCCAATACACCTACCCTACACATATTTGGGTTGTGGCGGTGGAACCCAAGCAGACACTGGGAGAATGTGCAAACTCTACACGGGCAGTGACCCAGGGCCGGGATTTGAACCCGGGTTCTCAGCTAACCACTGTGCCACCATGACACCCTGGTCCACGTTTGTGTGGACCAGTACTAAATGGCGCCCTGGAAGGCACAACTGGTGAGTCCCGGGCACTGGGTGAATTATTCAGATGGGATCATGCCCAGTGAGGGCGAGATCCAGATCATGCTGAGCAGAGCGAGTCGGGTGACTCGTGATCAGCCCGGCGTGGAGCCCGATTTGGGTCTCACACGCAATTCACTCGTTGCGGCCAGAACTGCTCCGAGCGCAACATGGCTGCCGATTCGCACCCTCAACCTTTTGCGTTCAAGGGAATTCAAGCCTAGTCTGTGCAATCGGCTCTCATAACTTAACCATTTAAACCCCCAAATGGAATCATAATAGCGCAAACGTTAAAGAAGTAAAGGGCAATTGGCCCATTATCTGACAGCAACCAGTGGACCAGCCAGCTTTCAACTGTAACTTGCAAATGTACAATGGAAGAGGGAAGAAAAATGAAAAGAGACTAGACTGGGAATAAAAGAGATGTAGCTCAGATACTTATTACAATGAAAGTCCAGAGGAACAGAATAATAAACTTACAAGTGCACTCAAAATGAAGTGATGACTTAGTAACCCAGCATCCACGGAGAGAGCAGTGGGATTGCATGCTCATTGGCTGAGACAGATAATCAATAGCCGCGTCTCAGATGGCCAACACATATTGAATTTGCTCTGTTGAAGTCACTGTGAAAAGCCATTTGGGAAACTCTGTCACTTTCAATTCCATCTGTGCTATTTAATCTCGCGGCAAAGACTAAGCCTAATTTAAGTCACCATTTGTAATTTGAAATAGTGAGCAAAAGCAATCGAGGGCTTCAGTGTCTGTTCTGTTGTCGAAATAGTGTTTTCTCCTCCACCCCCCCCCCCCCCCCCCCCCCCCCAGCGTCCTGTGTCAGATGTGTTTTACTTCATCCTGAGTTTTCTTTTTCCTCTGCAATTTAAATCATGTTGGAATATATTATTATGAGCTCCACAAGTCAGTGTTATTGTCATTGCCTCGATTATCCTGGAGGGCCGCTTGGTTGTTTCGGCCACATCCATTGAAGGCAGTGGGTCCTCGGGTATTTCATCTAAGGGGGGCCAGTTTAGCCCAGTTGGCTGGACAGCTGGTTCGTGGTGCAAACCAAGGTCAACGGCGAGGGTTCAATTCCTGTACCGGCTGAGGTTATTCATGAAGGCCCTACCTTCTCAACCTTGCCCCTCGCCTGAAGTGTGGTGACCCTCAGGTTAAATCACCACCAGGTAGCTCTCCCCCTCAAAGGGAAAAGCAGCCTATTGTCATCTGGGACTATGGTGACTCCCTTTACTTCAGCTAAGTGGCCTATGTTTTTATTTGTTGTTAGCTGGTAAGGTGGTGGCATGGTAGCACAGTGGTTAGCACTGTTGCTTCACAGCGCCAGGGTCCCAGCTTCGATTCCCGGCTTGGGTCATTGTCTGTGCGGAGTCTGCACGTTCTCCCCATGTCTGCGTGGGTTTCCTCCGGTTTCCTCCCACAAGTCCCGAAAGATGTGCTTGTTTGGTGAATTGGACATTCTGAATTCTCCCTCCGTGTACCCACACATGCGCCGGAATGTGGCGACAAGGGGATTTTCGCAGTAACTTCATTGCAGTAATAATGTAAGCCTACTTGTCACAACAATAAAGGTTATTATTATTATTTCACTTCCCCATCTCTAGTTGCCCAACTACATAGTGTGAGATTGGCGCACAGAGGGGAGCATCTACCCTTCCCTTAGAAAGGAAGACCTGCACATAATTGTACTTTTTGTTACATAATAATAACTTTTTGTTACATTTTGTTACATAATTGTTACGTAAATAAATAATTGTTACATAATTGTAATTGCACATAACTGCACATAAAGGGGCTGGTTTAGCTCACCAGGCTAAATCACTGGCTTTTAAAGCAGACCAAGCAGGCCAGCAGCACGGTTCGATTCCCGTACCAGCCTCCCCGGACAGGCGCCGGAATGTGGCGACTAGGGGCTTTTCACAGTAACTGAAGCCTACTCGTGACAATAAGCGATTTTCATTTCATTGTCTTGCGCTGGTTCAGGGTGTCCCTGAGCACTGCGTAAGCCAATGAAGTACTTTTAAAGTCAAGTCCAGCAATGTAGGAAGCAGGGGAGCCAATGTACGCACAGTGAGCTCCCATCAGCAGCAATATGATACTAGAAGTGGACCTGTTTTGACAACGGTGGCTGGAAATTCCTCTGCTCTCCGTCAACATAGTGCAGTGGGATTGATATCTAGCTGAGAGGGCAGATAGTGCAGTGGCTCAGCCAAAAGTCAGCACGTGAAACCGTGCAGTACTTACAGCTCCGAATTGTCAGACTAGACTTTGGGCATGAGTCTCTCGAGTGGGTAACGAACCAAACCTCCTGCCAGGGAGGCTTCCAACTGAGCCTCGGCTGTCGTGCTTCTTTGAGATCCGCCTCAAAGAGAACATGTTGTTCTGTTTCTCCATTAAGCAGTAATCAGTGGCCACGGATAGCTGACACGTAGCTACAGAAAGGGAGTCATGGGCTGATAGAGGTAGGAATGCTCGTTAATATTAATGGGGAAGAAAAAAAGGGAGGACATTGCCAGGGGAATACCACATTATATTACCAAACTCATTGACAGGTGTCAACCCCGTTCCGAGAAAAGTACACCTATCAGCGAAAAGCAAGCATCTTCACTATTAGATCACAAGGATGAAAGTATTAACTGCACAACACCGAAAGGCTCTGAGCTACAATATTAATAAATAAAATCCGCCTGCATGTTAGCTTTACTCAAACCTTTAGTTGCTCCCCGCTTCTACGCTGGGACTGCTGACTTGATCTTGTAGGATTTTAGTGATATTAAATCTGATCATATCAGCTCTTGTATAAGTCCACTCAGCAATCTGTAATTAATGTATTTTGTATTGTCGGTTCAATCTGTGAGATCGCTTGGCCACAGAATGATTGACAGCCTGCTTCTCAACATGAAGGTGAGTGTACCGGGAGTAGAAAGGATCAAAGTCATTTCTTAGAAATGGAAAGTGAGGTTAACATGGAGATATGATCTAAAAGTTTTCAAATTAGAAATGAATTGGACAGCGAGATAGGTCCCACCATGAAAATTAAAAATTATTTTTCAAGGAGATGGGACGGGTGAGAAGGGTAAGAGAAAAATTCGAAGTTTTGCAAACAATGGTTAAGTGAGAAAGGAAATAAGTGTGATGTTCTTTGTGTTGCTTATTCAAGGATGGTTGGCGAGTGTTCGCAAAGACCACAAATAGCTTTTAACTTAAACAAAGCTATAAATTTATTAACACAATTTAATTGGATTCGACACTTACTCATGTATAATACACAGTTGATAATAAACATATAATCTACACTCGTCTACAACTAATCTCTACACTATTACATTAACTATGATCTAAACAAAGAACAAAGAAAAATGACAGCACAGGAACAGGCCCTTCGGCCCTCCCAGCCTGCGCCGATCCAGATCCTTTATCCAAACCTGTCGCCCATTTTCCAAGGCTCTACTTCCCTCTGTTCCCCGCTCGTTCATATATCTGTCTAAGTGCATCTTAAATGATGTTATCATGCCCGCCTCTACCACCTCCGCTGGCAAAGTGTTCCAGGCACCCACCACCCTATGTGTAAAAATCTTTCCACGCACATCTCCCTTAAACTTTCCCCCTCTCACCTCAAAATCGTGACCCCTTGTAATTGACACGCCCACTCTTGGAAAAAGCTTGTTGCTATCCATCCTGTCCATACCTCTCATAATTTTGTAGACCTCAATCAGGTCCCCCCTCAACCTCCGTCTTTCCAACGAAAACAATCCTAATCTACTCAACCTTTCTTCATAGCTAGCACCCTCCATACGAGGCAACATCCTGATGAACCTCCTCTGCACTCTCTCAAAGGCATCCACATCCTTCTGGTAATGTGGCGACCAGAACTGCACGCAGTATTCCAAATGTGGCCTAACCAAAGTCCTATACAACTGTAACATGACCTGCCGACTCTTGTACTCAATACCCAATACTCAATATCTGCTCTCACTCACACTATGTTTCCTTCAGTCTATCCTCTAGCTTTCTCCGCAACCTCTCACCCACAAGGCTTTGCATCGATGCCTTATATAGTTGTACATCTAGTTCCCTCGAGTGGTTGATTTAGACATTATATTAACCCTTACAGTTCTTTACATTTCTGATAACGTCACAACATGGACTTGACTTAATTGGCCACCTTCGACAGCACAGAGTATCACTGACAATATGGTGATGGTGTCGGAATATTGCCACTGGGCCAGAGGTCACAGGGTCATTCTCTGGGGACAAAAGCAAATTACTGCGGATGCTGGAATCTGACAGAAAGTACTGGACAATCTCAACAGGCCTGACGGCATCTGTGGAGAGAGGAGGGAGTTGATGTTTCGAGTCTGGGGATTTGATAAATAATTATTCAATTCTCCGAGGACCTGGGTTCGAATCCCACCATGACAGACAGTGAATTCGATTTTTTTTTTTAAACTGGAATTATGGTGACCTGATTGTTGTAAAAACCCACCTGATTCACAAATGTTCTTTTGAGAAGGAAATCTGACACGTGGTCTGGCCAGGTTTTTGACTTCAGATCCCGGCTCTGGGTAACTGTCGGCCTGGAGTTTGCACATTCTCCCCATGTTTATGTGGGTTTCTCTCCCACAACCCAAAGATGTGCAGGAGAGGTGAATTGGCCACGCTAAATTGCCCCTTAATTGGAAAAGATGAATTGGACACTCTAGATTTCTTTAAAAAAAGGATGGGCAATAAATGTTGGCCCAGCCAACAATGCCCACACCCCGTGCATTACTTTTTTAAAAAAATGAAGTACCCTTGAAGTACAGTCACCGTTGTTATGTGGAAAACACGGCAGTCAAATTATTCTGGTTTAGCACACTGGGCTAAATCGCTGGCTTTTAAAGCAGACCAAGGCAGGCCAGCAGCATGGTTCAATTCCCATACCAGCCTCCCCGGACAGGCGCTGGAATGTGGCGACTAGGGGCTTTTCACAGTAACTTAATTGAAGCCTACTCGTGACAATAAGCGATTTTCATTCATTTTTCATTTTCTTTCTCAGCAAAACCCCACACGCAGCAGAGACCAATCTGTTCTGGTGAAGTTGGTTGACAGATAAACATATGCCAATGGAGCTCCCCAGCCCTTCTTCAGATAGTGCCCTGAGATCTTCAGCACCCGTCTTGGATGGTCAGGAACCAGTTTAATACCTCATTCAAAAAGGTGACACTCCCGAAACTCCCTCAGTACCCAATGTCAAGTCCTGATTCATGCCAAGTCCTTTCCTCCTTGCTGCCCAGTTCCACAATGCCGCAGTTATAACATTCTCATCCTTGCATTAAAATCCCTCCAAGCCTTGCCCTTCCCTACCTCTGTTATCCACTTCAGCCCTAAAAGACTCCCAGAACTCTCTAGAACCTCATATTCTGACCTATTGTGTATCCGCAACTATCATTGGCCCCATCATTGGTGGCTGCGCCTTCAGCTAATTAAGCTCCAAATATTGGAAGCCCACCCTCAAAGTTACCTCAGGGCGCTTCCATCAAGCATATTCCTTTGATCAAGCTCTGGTCAACTCTTCCAATATGCAACTCTGTTGAAGCTTCTGTGAAGCACAGTGGGGCATTTTACTACATCAAACACACGGGGCTAGATGCTCAGATTTTGAGGCTATATACATCCACCAATCCCCCGTTTGGCCGGGGGGCTAGCATGCCAGCAGCCTAGAGCACCCAGCACTAGCTGCCGATACGGCCCGGAGAATTGCTGGGTCCGTGGCTGCGCATGAGTATGCCGTCGGCGGCCTGCAGCGACTGCGCTGTGCTACATGGAGGCGGCCGCTCGTGGACCCAGCCCGCAAAATACTCCCCCCTTTGGCCGGCTCGCGTGCCCTGGGCCACCCCCTCCTACAGTGCCCCCAGCCCCTGATAGTGTCTCCCCTGCCCGCCGATCGGCCCTCCCCCGAATGTGGAAGCGCTGGACTAAATCTGCAGCTGCCTCACCAGGTTCCCGACAGATGAGACCACAAGCGATCGAAGCCATCGGGAACTCGGGCGGTCAGGAGCGGGCATCAGGCAATGTCCTGAGGCCGTCGATATGTCACGCAGCGTACTCTCCGAGTACAATGCTTGAGTGGGGGCGGAGCATCACAAAAGCACCCCGCCCCCAATTTGGCCGGGAACTGTGATTCTCCGGACAATCGCCGATTTTGGCACTGGAGACCGGAGATTCCTGCCCAGGATATTAATACAAATTGTTGCTGTCGGACAGGGGTTCATGTCCATACTTTCCAACTCAGAGCTGAGTGGGCTACCAACTGGCCCAAACTCCAAACCCATCCAGCAGCAGGCTGGAGTATCATGATTTGAAAACCTGTGGAGTAAAGAAAATAAGACGATTTGAAGTCTTATTTGAAGGTAAAATTTAAACTGCCCTGATTTCCCTGCTCTCTATCTGTCCGTAAACGGGTTTTTTTTATAATCCTGATTTTCCCAACCCTTAAATTTGGAAATGTTCCAATTCTCTATGACTTCCACCACAAACTTGAGGTAAGATGAAAATAAAAGGATTGCTTTATTTTCACGCACACATACACACAATCACACACCCATGCGCGCACACGTGTGACAGCTGTTTCACAATGTTCACCTCTTTTTATACTTGCACAATAAATGGAAGAGAGTTCAGGGCACTGTTGTGTTTGGTCTTCGATGTCTTGCAAAGGAATCGACCAAACGCCTTACCTCATCCAAATCAAGGTCTTTATTGAATCACATTTGGATCTGTTACACAACAAGTTATCATGGAGTTCCTTTGTACTCCTCTGGAACTGCACCGAGCACGACTGTTCACCTGCATGTCTGACCACCATCTCCTACAACCATCTGATGATGACCGGATGTGCCCCCACATGTATTGAAGCCCCTGGTCACATGACCACTGCAAGACCGCATAGTGTGTCTGCACCATCACCTGCTGGTGGGAGGTTGCACCCCATCCATTTGTGATATTGCTCACAGGCATATCAGCACAGGCACGACCACAATATAAATTCAAGTATTGGTTTTACATGTGTGCAGGGTCCAGAATTGTGAGTCAACTGGAATGTTCCTTCCATGGGAAGGTTGCTGATTGTGGACCACTTTGACTTTCAGGAATGAGGCTGGTATGTCAGGAAAGGGCACGTGGAATGGGTTAGTTTGGAGGTACGAGCACCATGGTTCCTGCAGTTGGCAGGTTTGATGAGGGTCGGAGGTCGTTCTGCTGCCATGGGCTTGATGGTGGACAGCACAGGCCTTTGCCTGGTGGTCTGTTCACCTGGAGAGGTCAGACAGAAACTACCGCTGCTAGGTTCCAACAGACATTATGACAGTGCAATTTGGAGTGGGTCATGTCACATACCTCCTTGATGTTGAACACAGGATGTATATTCCCAAGGCTGGAACCGAGGAGTTTAATTGGAGTCGGATTCCTGTTGTTTTCGGAGATACCGGAGTCGGGTTAATTCACTGCGCCTCTCTTAATAATAATAATCGCTTATTGTCACAAGTAGGCTTCAATGAAGTTACTGTGAAAAGCCTCTAGTCACCACATTCCGGCGCCTGTTCGGGAAGGCCGGTACGGGAATTGAACTGTGCTGCTGGCATTATTCTGCATTACAAGCCAGCTGTTCAGTCCACTGTGCTAAACCAGCCCCTTTGTTGAACCCATGGTGTTCGCTCTGCTAACAGACCATTAATGGCCATGAGCACCAGAATGAGAGATTACCATTTGCGAAGGTTTTCCTTTGTGCGGAGTTAGTTGGACTAGACGCCTCGTCACCATGGTCATTGGAACCTTGAATCTGCTGCCAGGCATCAGGTGACTGGCTGAGCCTTTTTTTTAGTTCAGCAAATCTTCGTTTTTAACAGCACAGGAACAATATGACTTTATAAAATAGTGCAGTTGATGAAAAAATATTTTTTTTTTCCTGTCACGTATCAACCATGACACATCTTCCCCCTTGCGAATATGTGTTAATTTGTGTTCATTTTTGTTTAGTGCAGTCCTGGGAAAAAAAACGATAGGTGAACATAGAACATAGAACATAGAACAGTACAGCACAGAACAGGCCCTTCGGCCCTCAATGTTGTGCCGAGCCATGATCACCCTACTCAAACCCACGTATCCACCCTATACCCGTAACCCAACAACCCCCCCCCCCCTTAACCTTACTTTTATTAGGACACTACGGGCAATTTAGCATGGCCAATCCACCTAACCCGCACATCTTTGGACTGTGGGAGGAAACCGGAGCACCCGGAGGAAACCCACGCACACAGGGGGAAGACGTGCAGACTCCACACAGACAGTGACCCAGCCGGGAATCGAACCTGGGACCCTGGAGCTGTGAAGCATTTATGCTAACCACCATGCTACCCTGACATGCATTCTTTCATTCACACCAGAAACCTGGAGACACAGTTGTGATGTTCTTTGAGTTTCTAATCCTAGGATGGTTGGCGTGGTGTTTACAAAGACCACAAATAGCTTTTATATGCAGCAAAGCTATAGATTTATTAACACTACTTAACTGGATTCAACACTTACTCCTATGTAACAAACAGTTGATAATAAATATATAATCTACTACTAATCTCTACGCTAATACAATAACTATGATCTGCTCTTACCCACACTATATTTCCTTCAGTCTGTCCTCCAGCTTTCTCATCAACCTCTCTCCCACAAGGCTTAGCATCGACGCCTCATATAGTTCTGCATCTAGCTCCCTCTCGTGGTTGATTTGGTCATAACATTAACCCTTACAGTCCTTTACATTTATGATAATGTCGCAACAGTTATCAGGTAAAATGGCAGTTTCTGTTGCACCTTTATTCTGAACTTTAGACTCTGGTCATCTGCAAGCACTTCGTCCTTTGCAGCAATGTAATTAGGTGAGGTTTTACATTTCATCTGCCTGGGGAAGCCTATTTAGAGTAAAGATTCTGACTTCAACTTTCCTCAATTGGTTGGGGGGGGGGGGGGGGGGGGGTGCTGCTGATTAGGTATTTATCGCCCTCCTATATCTTCAACCGGGCCTGGGGGTTTTCTTCCGTGATGAGCAGTTTTGGGCCCTGTAAATAAGGAAGGATGTGCTGGTCCAGAGGAGGTTCACAAGAATGATCCCTGGAAAGACCAGCTTGTTATATGAGGAACGGTTGAGGACTCTAGGTCTGTACTCGTTGGAGTTTAGAAGGATGAGGGGGGATCTTTTTGAAACTTACAAGAGCCTGCAAGGCCTGGATAGAGTGGACATGGAGAGGATGTTTCCACTTGTAGGAAAAACTAGAACCAGAGAACACCATCTCACACTAAAGGTACGAAACTTTAAAATAGAGGTGAGGAGGAATTCCTTCAGCCAGAGGGTGGTGAATCTGTGGAACTTTGCCGCAGAAAGCTGTGGAGGCCAATTCACTGAGTGTCTTTAAGACAGAGATGGATAGGTTTTTGATCAATAAGGGGATCAGGGGTTATGGGGAGAAGACAGGAGAATGGGGATGAGAAAAATATCAGCCGTGATTGAATGGTGGAGCAGACTTGATGGGCCGAGTGGCCTAATTCTGCTCCTATGTCTTATGGTCTTGTGAACCCTGAGGGTTTGAGTGTGGGTTACGCAGCTTTGTGCATCTCACAGGGGAATACTGGACATCCCAAAGCAGGGGTGCCAGGTCAGAGGATTGAGCTGTGCCTGTGCAATGTAGCACTTGCCTGTTCATTTGGATAGCATGGAGGTTCAGTTGCTCCGGTTTTGGGATTTTTGGAGAATCTACTTTGGACTCTAGGAGGCCTTCTCTCTACCCAGTTTGATCTTTCTAGCCTTTAATTTGTCTTGCTGCCTTCAATCTACTCTTACCCAAGGTCTGCGGGGGTTACCCTACCATTTTGGGCTTCTTCACCGTTGCCAGCTTTCTGCCCAACTTCAGGTTTCTGCTGCTTGGTCTCGGCATATATTCATTTTTCTGGTGGAATCAGAGCCTTTTAAATCCAGGAAGCTTTTTCAGGAGCCACCTCATCCCTGTGGGACTCTTGTTCTGGAGCCACATTATCTCTGCAGGGCTCTTTTGACCCCTGCAGGGCCTCAGTTTCCCATTCCTTTGACACATGGAAGAACCTTTCTGAATTGGAGTGTGTTGTTCATCCTCTCTGGACTGTTCTGCCTTCTCTGGGCGCAGGGCGTGGGACCTCGACAAGGCATTTACCTGCAATTTAGCCATCTTCTGCATCTTTTCTTGGAATTCCCTCTCTACTCCTTTTGATCTCATCCCCAGCATCTTTTTCTGGTGACCCTGCCCCTTTTCCCTTTCTCGTACCCTCTCATTTCTAGCTCCACCGACCATTTTGTGGCCAGGGTAGCTATCTTGAATACAAGTCTCCAAACATTGCTCATTTCTAACTCTTCTACTGGCACTGGCAAGGACTGAGGTCTAAAGTCTCCAAACCTATTGCAACTCAAACGGTGTTTCTATTGTGCTTATAGAGGGTTAGTGTTTCTATTGTGCTTATAGAGGGTTACAGCATGAAGAATAAACAGGCTGGAAGAAGTGGCAGTGGTTGCTTAGCAACTGGGGGCCTTTTCAGGCAGGAAAACGTTTTGTTCCTCATAGCAGTACAGCACAGAACAGGCCCTCCGGCCCTCAATGTTGTGCCGAGCAATGATCACCCTACTCAAACCCACGTATCCACCCGATATCCGTAACCAAACAACCCCCCCCCCCCCAATTAACCTTACTTTTTAGGACACTACGGGCAATTTAGCATGGCCAATCCACCTAACCCGCACATCTTTGGACTGTGGGAGGAAACCGGAGCACCCGGAGGAAACCCACGCACACAGGGGGAGGACGTGCAGACTCCACACAGACAGTGACCCAGTCGGGAATCGAACCTGGGACCCTGGAGCTGTGAAGCATTTATGCTAACCACCATGCTACCGTGCTGCCCTTATTCATTTGGGTGAATTTGTTGAAGACAGGATACTGGGGAGTGAAGATCTCTCAACTCTGCCAGGAGAAGCTAGACAGGAGCAGTAAAGAGGTAGGCTTCCCAAAGAACCAGGGACAGTTCAGATGATTAGAGAATTAGGAAAGAAAGAATGCTTTAAGAAAACTGAAGTTATTGCTTCTCGGTCTTTTGGCTAAGATGAATGGGAGGTCAGATGTAATGCCTGGATCGATATGTTTCTCTAGTAGGGACCATGAGTTCAATTTGAATTGGTTTTTGGAGCAGACAAGGAGTTGGATTAGGGGCCGATGGGGGTATAAGGGAGCATTGTAGCATGATCTATCCTTTCATATTTAATAAATGTTTTTTTTTCTCGCTGTTAAAAACTAATTAACGGTCCTATGACTCTGTTGCTCCATGTTTTCTAAGATGAAACCTTTATGCCAAAGTTCCGTTCTGAGACCTTCCCATCCAGTTATAACACCAACTGGGTTCATAACAGAGGTCAAACAGTAACTGCAGAAGTTAAGTTCCAAGAGACGATATCACATTTCAGCTTGGAGTGGGTATTGTGACATACCTCCTGGATGTTGGACACAGGATGTATATTCCCAAGATTAGAATCAAAGTGTTTACTTGGAGTCGGGGTTCCTTTTGTTTTTGGAGATGCTGGTGTTGGGTTAACAAAATGCCGTGCTCTTTGTTGAACCCCTGGTGGTCGGTCTGCTAATGCTTTGGCCATTAGGACCATTATGAGAGATTGCAATTTGCGAAGGTTTTCCTTTGTGCGGAGTTAGCTGTGCCAGACTCCTCGCCACCATGGCCAGTGTTACATTAAATCAGATGCAAAACAGCAGCTGACTGGCTGAACCATCTGTTAGTTCAGCAATTCTCTATTTTGTGACTGCACAGAAAAAAATATCGCCCCGTTGATGGATAAATATCTTTTTTCCATCGCGTCTCGACTGTGACACCCACTTTGGCTGTAATCAAAATGAGGGAAGTCAGTGCTAAGGGACGCTTTTGCCAGTGGCGAGGTAGCACTCCCAGAGGTCATACAGCAAAGTCCCGCAGTGTACATCCCAAATCTCAGCCTCGCCATGTTTTTACATTTCCCATCACCACATTCCCCTGTCCAAGTGATATTCAAATGTGATGCCGTCAGGTCCATGCCCGCTGGAGTGAATGAGATGGCCCTCATCCAAGTTGGGCCGTTATCACCGGCCAGGCACGTGGACACTTGCGCCACAACCAGGCCGTGCCAGATTGGCACCCAGGGCGACAAGCACAATTTTCTACCTCCTCTGCCACCCGGTTCTATCAGAAGATTTGAAATAAATAAACGGGGATTCACTCGGTCTTTGACAATAAACACAAGAGGTGTTTGCCAAATACCAAATTTGATTCAACCTTCACAAATGTGATAAGCTGCACTGAAACCCTTCTGGGAGGAAAGGGGAACTGAAATTGAATCCTAATCATGTCGCCGGATCTCCATGACAACAACCTAGTCACTGTAGCTTTTGGATAAAATTGTGCTGATATGCTTACAATTTGGGGCTGGGGGCCAGATACCGAAGAATCTCAGTATTGTCGTCAGGCCCGTCAAGTTTCCAGGTAGAACATTCCTGTTTTCTCAGAATCTTGCCATGACTTATTTGGATTGGCTTGTTTGGGATTGGAATTGGTCCATCTAGCTGCCAGGAATTCAAGCTGGATTTCTGTCAGCGAAAGTAGCTTCCTTGGTGGTATTATCAGACAAATCCTTCACCCGCGCCCCCCCCTCCCTTCCAGCCTTGCCATATTTAACAATGCACGCAGGTAGATGTGAAATGTTCCCATGACCGCACAGGTGGCTGAACCTTTGGCTCCTCATAGCCACTTTTAACGAAACTTTTAACGCATCTGACTATTTAGTTCTATAATCCCAAGATCATGGCTCACGTTTTGACGCTTTCAAGTCACCAGAAGACAGCTCAAATCGTTGGAAGCGCTTCTGTTGAGATTTTGGCAGGGCGGGTTAACAAGTGGCCAATTGCAGCGTGCTTAAGAAGAGGCAAAGATTTTTGCCTGCCAAATCGTGGCCTTCTTTGAGAAGTGAAATACACCATGGATGCTGCAAAATGCTGGAAGCACTAAGCATGTTTGCAGACGCGCCAAATGTTATTAATACCAAGTGAGAATATTCATCTCAGAAAAAGTGCAGAGAAAATTGGAAAGGGGGATTAACACCCATTAGGGAACTAAGCTATAGAAAGAACTTGTTTTCATATGGTGCTTTTCATGGCTTCCCAAAGCTGGTGGCAAAAACAGGAAGGCAGATTATTATCTGAATGCCATAAATTAGGAGAATGTACAATGAGACCCTGGGTGCCCTGGTGTACCAGTTGCTGAAGGTAAGCATGCAGGTGCAGCAGGTGGTAAAGAAGGCAAATGGTATGTTGTCCTTCATAATGATCTATACTGTCACAAGTAGGCTTACATTAACACGGCAATGAAGTTACTGTGAAAAGCCCCTCGTAGCCACATTCCGACGCCTGTTCGGGTCACGGAGGGAGAATTCAGAATGTCCAAATGACCTAACAGCACGTCTTTCAGGACTTGTGGAAGGAAACAGGAGCACCCGGAGGAAACCTACGCAGACCCTGGGAGAACGTTCAGGCACCAGACTGACAGTGACCCAAGCCGGGAATCGAACCTGGGACCCTGGAGCTGTGAAGCAACAGTGCTACTGACTGTGCTGCCCTCATAGCGAGAGGATTCAAGTACGGGAGCAGGAATGTCTTGCTGCAATTATATAGAACCTTGGCGAGGCCACACCTGGAATATTGTGTGTAGTTTTAGTCTCCTTATCTGAGGAAGAATGCTCTTGCTATACAGGGAGTGCAGTGAAGATTGACTGGACTGATCCCTGGGATGGCGGGACTGACGTAGGAGGAGAGATTGAATCGGTTAAGATTATATTCGTTGGAGTTCAGAAGAATGAGGGGAGTCTTATAGAAACCTGTAAAATTCTAACAGGACTAGGCAGGTTAGATGCCTGCGGTGACCCTCGGAAATCTCAGGAATTTGAGTCTGGCCAAGGATGTAGGTATTATGCATGCTCCCTGGAAAGTGTGCACACTCGTGCATGGTCTTCATCTGGTGATCAGAGACCAGCTGCACATGAAGGGGGTGGAAACCCTTTCTGTTTATATGTAGGATTCCCTGATGCCACAGGGCACGCAGAGCCAGATGAGCACCATCGATGGTCACCTACAGTGTGGCAAACCAGCAACGGCAACGAATCCCGCAGCCCTCTTGTCCAGATGGGCCTGGGCAAGGTCAAAATTAATGATGGCCGATGCCCTGGCATAGAGTGGATCTGTGACTTCACGGTTGCATTTGCATGCGGATGGTTGCGAGATGCCACAAAAGTCTGCCGTTGATCCCTGAAATAATCCCATGGTGTAAAAGTTGTGGCTGCCATTATCTTAACGGCACAAGAACATTACACTCACCTTTACAGCTGGCCAGCGGATACCGTGCCCGTGTACACCCTGGTGCTAGGTTTAATCAGTGGTTCTCACCTCCTTCTTCCCTCATGGTGGTCATGGCACCTGGTTCAAGTGTTTAAAAAGGAAAATGAAATGAAATGAAATGAAAATTGCTTATTGTCACGAGTAGGCTTCAATGAAGTTACTGTGAAAAGCCCCTAGTCGCCACATTCCGGCGCCTGTCCAGGGAGGCTGGTACGGGAATCGAACCGTGCTGCTGGCCTGCTTGGTCTGCTTTAAAAGCCAACGATTTAGCCCAGTGAGCTAAACCAGCCAGTGGTGAATCACACCACTGTGACAGGAGCTGGTTTAGCTCAGTGGACTAGACAGCTGGTTTGTGATGCAGAACAAGGCCAGCAGCGCGGGTTCAATTCCCATACCAGCTGAGAATTCTGAATTCTCCCTCTGTGTACCCGAACAGGTGCCAGAATGTGGCAACTAGGGGCTTTTTACAGCAGCTTCATTGCAGTGTTAATGTAAGCCTACTTGTGACAATAAAGATTATTTATTTTTTAACATCACGCTGGTGGGCGCAGAAGTTTCAATTCCCTCTGAAGAAGTAAATATAGCCTTGAATTATTGTTTTATGTTCAGGTAACTATCCAATTCTATTCTGAACAGCACGATTGATTCTGCCTCCACCACTCTCTCTCATGCTTTGCTCTGCAGATCCGAGTCACTCAGTGTGTGACGGTCTTTCTTTGACCATGTTCCCCAATCCAAAATGAACACTGACCACTGTCTGCTTCCAGTGTGATTTCAGGATTCTTTATCATTGACTTCACGATTCATTATGTGGACTCAGGAACATCATGCTTCACAATTCCAGCATTATCACACTGTAGATCAGTTTACTCAAAAATATACCAGCTTATACTAGGTACATACAGGATTAGGAGCTAATGAAGGATGTGCTGGCCTTGGAAAGGGTCCAGAGGAGGTTCACAAGAATGATTCCTGGAATGAAGAGCTTGTCATATGAGGAACGGTTGAGAACTCTGGGTCGGTACTCGTTGGAGTTTAGAAGGATGAGGGCGGATCATATTCAAACTTACAGGGTACTGCGGGGCCTGGATAGAGTGGACGTGGAGAGGATGTTTCCACTTGTAGGAAAAACTAAAGCAGAGGACACAATCTCAGACTAAAGGGACGATCCTTTGAAACAGAGAGGAATTTATTCAGCCAGAGGGTGGTGAATCTGTGGAATTCTTTCCGCAGAAGGCTGTGGAGGCCAAATCAATGAGTGCCTTTAAGACAGAGTTAGATAGGTTCTTGATTAATAAGGGGATCAGGGGTTATGGGGAGAAGGCAGGAGAATTGGGATGAGAAAAATATCAGCCATGATTGAATGGATTCAATGGGCCGAGTGGCCTAATTCTGGCCTAAGTCTTATGGCCTTATAATCTTGCAGTTCACTGAACCCCTTCGTGGAAGGAAATCTTCCATCCTTATTGGGCCAGGATTGTACATGATTCTCGCCCACAGCAATGTGGTTGACTCTTAATTGCTGTATGAAATGGCCCAGAAGCCACTCAATTCAAGGGTCATTGGGGATGGGCAACAAATATTGATCCAGCCAGCGACGCCAACATCCCTTTTGCAACCTACATAAGAATAATAATAATCTTTATTATTGTCCAGGTTGGTTTACATTAACACTGCAACGAAGTTACTGTGAAAAGCCCCTTGTCGCCACACTCCATGAATAGACTTTTTAACTATAGTGTCGGCAGGGGGGGGGGGGCACCAGGACAGGTTGTTGGTGATCTGGACATCTAAAAACTTGAAAACTAATGACATGCAAACAGAACAATATCCGCACACCCCCCCTCCCACCCCCCCCCCCCCCCCCCAAACACCCTCCGCCATGGATGAATCTTCTTCCCAAATTCCTTCAGTTCCTCACCTTTGCCTGAGACAAATCGTTTATGCTCAGCAAAGTTGGAATGTGTTTGAACTCATTGTGTGTTCAGCCCACGCAAAGCCCAAAATGCTGAGGTACATGCGTGGTGTGAGCCCAAACTCTCATCGACGTAATTCCTGAGGGAGAGCTCCATAACCTTGGCTCGATGTTATCTATTGACAGGGCGGAATTCTCTGGTCAGGGACTGGAAATTCCCGCCCCAGGTCAAAGGACCTTTAAATGATCCACCAAGTTATCTGTCCCGCCCATGGCGATTCCGCTGGTGGGCGGGACTGGAAAATGTACCCCAATATCTACCCCCTCTGCCACACCATGAAGTGTCCAATCGCTAACAACACCGAGAACCATTTTCCATTTAAGTCCTCCCTCCTCAAACATAAGCTGGGGGCGATATCACTGACAAAAAAATACTGACTCCGTGGGCCGGAAGATCGCAGTATAATTGAATCATGTCTTGACATTTATAAAAATGCTGAATATGAGTCTATTAACGATAAGAGAAAGAATAATTCTCGGTTCTGTTTTATCAGAGAGCGAGTTACAAAGAAATAAAACTTGCTGAATAGGGCTTGTTGAAGCCCAAATAAAACTAATTAACACACTTCAAAGAGCTGCTGTGCTTCCAGGGGGACCAGCCGATGTATCATTAATTATGAGGATAAAGATGAAATATGCGCTTTGAATATTCCACCATAAATTCTAATTTATTTTTCTATCCTCGCACTGATTTTTGAAAAACTTCAACACCCTCGCCTAGCACATTGGTGGAAAAGGACACGGATTAATTGGTTGCACTTGGTTCCTTGGAAATTTTGATAAGTTCTGCTGACCCTGGTGCAATACGCACACAGTAGGTCAGCAAATATTCTGAAACATCGAGGCTGCCTTGAAAGGACGCTTGAACTGCAGCCCAACTCAGATCAGGCTCGATGTACTGGGAGGTGGAGTGTGGGTAGGCTTCCGGGTAACCTGAGCCTCAGGCCTCCTGTTTGGTGCTGGCAGTACACCCAGCAAATTGGTTCTTCCTTTCTCACAAGGAAGCTGTCCCTATTATCAATTTACAGCACGGCGGCACAGTGGTTAGCACTGTTGCTTCAGAGCACCAGGGTCCCAGGTTCGATTCCCAGCTTGGGTCACTGCCTGTGCGGAGTCTGCACGTTCTCCCCGTGTCGACATGAGTTTCCTCCGGGTGCTCCGGTTTCCTCCCACAAATCCCGAAAGATGTGCTGCTGGGTGAATTGGACATTCTGAATTCTCCCTGTGTACCCGAACAGGCGCCGGAGTGTGGCGACTAGGGGCTTTTCACAGTAACTTCATTGCAGTGTTAATGTAAACCAACCGGGACAATAATAAAGATTATTATTATTCTTATGTAGGTTGCAAAAGGGAAGTGGGTGGTTCACCGCAATGATCCGGCTTAGGGATGATCATAGAAAGTTTGGGAAGAGGAGTGGGCCATTCAGCCCCGACAGGTGCTACATCATCCAATTCGATCGCCCGTACTCTGCATCACAGCTCCATTTACCTGCCTTTCCCCACCCTGGGTCAGCACGGTAGCACAGTGGTTAGCACAGTTGCTTCACAGCTCCAAATCCCAGGTCCCAGATTCCCGGCTTGGGTCACTGTCTGTGCGGAGTCTGCACGTTCTCCCCGTGTCTGCGTGGGTTTCCTCCGGGTGCCGCTGTTTCCTCCCACAGTCCAAAGACGTGCAGGTTATGTGGATTGGCCACGCTAAATTGCCCTTTGTGTCCAAAATAAAAGGTTGGGGTGGAGGCGTGGGCTTGGGTGGGGTGCTCTTTCCAAGGGTCGATGCGGACTCAATGGGCCGAATGGCCTCCTGCTGCACTGTTGATACTATGATTCTATGATCTTCGTCCAATCAAAATAACTGCAATTTCTCCGCCTACTGCCAGAGCAGGGGTCAGCTCTAAACCTTTCTTACCCTTTGTGTGAAAAGGACACAATATTGACAAAGAACCAGAGATGAATAGAATCCCTCCAGCGCAGTAAGAGGCCACTCGGCACTGTCGTGTCCTCAGTGTCCAAAAAGGTTGGGCAGGATTCTCCAATCCTGGGGCTAAGATTTGACGCAGTCGTAAACGCCGGAGCGTTTGACGACGTCGTCATCTGGCCCCTAGGAGCAGCGATCCTGCCCTGCACTGGGGGCCAGCAAGGCACTGGAGTGCTTCACGCAGCTCTAGCTGCCGATACGGATGCCAGCATGGCTGGTATGGGTCCGCGCATGCGTGTGGTTTTTCGTCTCCGAGCCGGCCCCAGGGCAATATGGCGGAGCCCTACAGGGGCCCTGCGCAGAGGAACATAGGCCCCTTCGCCCGCCGATTGGTTGGCTCCGATTGCGGGCATGGCGAATGCGGAGCCCCCCCTCCCGGAGCCGGATCCCCTATCCCCCCCACCAGTACGGCCCCCGCAGCCAGAACGCCGAGGTCCGGCTGGGTAGGACCACATGCAAATGATGCCAGCGGGACTCGGCCGAACTCGGCGGGCATTTGGCCTATTGGGGGCGGAGAATCGCCGGGGGGGGGGGGCCGTGTTGAGCGTCCCCCGACCGGCGCAGCGCTGACCGCGCCAGCACCATTGGCGCCGATTCTCCAGTGACCAGAGAATCAGCGGCCCGGCGTCACGGGATTCGCGCCCCCCTTCCCCGGCGATTCTCCAATCTGGCACAGGATCTGAGAATCCCACCCGGTGGGTGGGTGGGGTTACTGGGTTATGGGGATAGGATGGAGGTGTGCTTGGGTTAGGTGCTCTTTCCAAGAGTCGATGCAGACTCGATGGGCCGAATGGCCTCCTTCTCTGCTGTAAATTCTATGATTCTGTGAGTCTGCACCGATCTTCTGGAAGAGCGCGCCAGGTCGGCCCACTCCCCCACACCATCCCCGCAACCTCACCCAACCTGCATATCCCTGGACACTTAGGGGCAATTTGTCATGGTCAATCCATCTAACCTGCACATCTTTGGACTGTGGGAGGAAACCGGAGCACCCGGAGGAAACCCACGCAGGCATGGGGAGACTATGCAAACTCCACACAAGCACCCAAGGCCGGGATTGAACCCAAGTCCCTGGAGCTGTGAGGCAGCAGTGCTAATCACTGTGCTACCATGCCACCCAGTGCCCAGCCATCACTGCTCATTGTCTGCAGTGTGAGATTTGCTACTCATTTTACCCATCTGATGGATCAGTAAAGCTGACTGGACCCAGTCAGGAGTGGGAAATCCTCCAGCTCTCAGCCCAGTGGTCAGTAAATGCTGAATCCTAACTCTTGACGTTAGAGGCAAAGATCACACAGCATCATTCCATTGTTCAGGAACAACTCTGTCCAAGATTACACTCGTCACATTGGCTTTCGGCATCTGTAGGATTAATCAGAAAAATCAGAGGTGTTACTTGTACCGTTGTTGTCTTTTTTCCTACCCTCATTCATCGTACAAAGCTCCCTTACCATCTCTACTTCCCCTCTTTCTTTTCTGTTGTATATTTTTATCTTGGAGCTTTGTAGAGATCATAGAATCTACAGTGCAGAAGGAGGCCGTTCAGCCCATTGAGTCTGCACCGGCCCTTGGAAAGAGCACCCCACCCAAGCCCACATCTCCAGTCTATCTCCAAAACCTAGCAACCCCAGCTAACCTTATGGTCACTAAGGGCAATTTATCATGGCCAATCCACCTAACCTACACACCTTTGGACTGTGGGAGGAAACCGGAGCACCCTGAAGGAAACCCACGCAGACATGGGGAGAACGCGTAGACTCCACACAGTGATCCAAGCCCGGAATAGTACCTGGGACCCTGGAGCTGTGAAGCAACAGTGCTGAGCACTGTGCTACCATGCTGCCCCTATATGACACACAAGATTCTATGATTATTCAAGGTTGTGTTCACAGTGCTTTCAAATGTCTGCTTCCGTTTCCAGCAACTTCTGCGGCTCACGCAATATTTCCTCCGGGTCCACTCCCAGACTTAACGAATCAAGGTCAGTGAGCATCAATAGTAAACACACTCACATAATCAAATGCAGAACTGAACTGCATTTTCCTCCCTTTTCCATATCTTTGGTCAAGTTTCTATTCATTCTTTCCCAATCTTTCCTTTTTTGCCCCATAATCCAGGATTCTTCCTCTCCCTGTGCAGCTCTGCTTGATGTTAAAGGAGCCATTTAAAGGTAAGCTTGTATTTTCTTCCTTCCGTCCTGGTACAGGTGCCTGCCAGGATCCATTTCCAAATGCACCCGCCCTTCAGGGAGGCTCAGATTGTCTTTTCCCCCACCATCGGAATGGCAGGAAAAAGAGGGAAAGAAACCGGCTTCCTGGGCAATTCCTCCCCACCCCATCCTGGAGGTTCACCTAATAGTCTAATAACTTAATTAGTGTCACAAGTAGATTTACATTTACATCTGCAATGCAAAATCCCCTCGTCGCCACATTCCGGCTCCTGTTCGGGTACACAGATGGAGAATTCAGAATGTCCAATTCACCTGACAAGCACGTCTTTTGGGACTTGTGGGAGGAAACCGGAGCACCCGGAGGAAACCCATGCAGAGAAGGGGAGAACGTGCAGACTCCATACAGACCCAAGCCGTGAATCGAAACCTGGTCCATGACACTGTGAAGCGACAGTGCTAACCACTGTGCTACCTTGCCACCCGTACCTCCCACTGCACTACAGAGAAGCTGTAATGATAGAGACGGTACGTGACCTTCCACGGTCCAGTATCACAGGAGGAAAAATGTGGGTCAACGGAGGCCAAGTGTGCAGCATGCCACGACCATGCAGGAGAGGGGAGATGGAGAAAGAGCTGCCCTCTGGAGATGGATCGATTGCACTGACTCAGTGATCTAGAATAAAGAGAAGTGGCTCGGGCAGCAAGACAGTGCATTGATCTCCGAACTGTTGCAGCCTGCTGTCACAAAACTGAAGTTTTGCTTGGCAGATCCTTCAAAATCGATGGCTGAATTTCCGATGGGAATTTAATGTATGTTTGGTAATTGGCATTCTTTGTTAGAGCTTGTTTTAGTGAGCAGCCATGCTCACAGATGCTGACGTTTTCTTATTGGATTCCCAAAGGTCCCTGAGGACATTATTTTTCCCTTTTTCCTTATGTTTCATTTCCCAGCCTATTACCCCCTGCCGTTTTAAGGGAAACAGCCCAGTGTACATTTGTTACAGTAATTAACGACAAACCAACACAACAAAGCCATAAGTTGCAAGGCTATCAAATTTTCTATTTTAACCACACTTTGTTGCCGGAGAGTTGACGAGGTTGGTCCAGAACAAATGGGAAGACAACACATTAACAATGCAACACCAAATGTCAGTGTTTGGCCCTTCAGGTTTGCACACAACTTAAAATATCTTTAACTCTGCTCCCTGTACCCTAACTTGCACCATGTCGAGCTCACCTATCACCCCTAAGTTCATTCAACTACGTTTTCTCTCAACGCCTTGATTTTAAAACTCTCATTGTTTTCAAATCCCTCCCTGGACTCATCCCTCCCTATCCCTGGTCATCTCTTCCAGGCCTATTATTCTCTGGTTTCTGGTCTTGTTGCTACCCTGGTTATTATCTCTTCATCATTGCTGGCTGTGCCTCCAGCTGCCTGAACTCTGGAATTCCCCCTCCCTAACCTTCCCCGTCTCTCTACTTCTCTTCCCCCCCTTTTAAATCATTGCTTACAATCTAGTTCTTAGCTTTTTCGACAAACTATATTTGTTCAATGAGGAACTGGCAAGCTTAGATGGCTGGAGTGCAGATCAGGATAATGCCAACGCATTTGCCATTCCCGCGGCAACTTGGCCTTGAGTGCAGAAGGCATTGGCAAGGCACCACGGACAAAGGAAACGGCCAAAACAAACAGTTCAGGGTGAAGCAGCAGCAAACAATTAGCCACAAATCTGCTTGTGACAGAAAATAACAATAATCTTTATTATTGTCACAAGTAGGCTTACATTAACACTGCAATGAAGTTATTGTGAAAATCCCTGAGTCGCCACACTCTGGCACCTGTTCAGGTACACAGAGGGTGAATCTGAAGCACCCGGAGGAAACCCACGCAGACACGGGGAGAACGTGCAGACTCCGCACAGACAGTGACCCAAGCCGGGAATCGAACCTTAGACCCTGGAGCTGTAAAGCATATACCAGTCAATTTGTTGAAGTAGATGTTCTGTCTTTTGGAGAATCTGCCTGCATTCTTGGCGTGGTGTTAATGCTTCCTTCTCTTCCCTTCCCCTCCCTTCTTCCCTTCCTTCCTTTCCTTCCCTTCTTATCTTTCTTACCACCCTTCCCTCCCTTCCTTTCTCCCTTCCTTCCCTTCTTCTCTTCCCCCCTTTCTTCCCTGCTTCCCTTCCCTTCTTCTCTTCCTCCCTTCCTTCCCTTCTTCCCTTGCCTTCATCCCTTCCCTTCCTTTCCTTTCCTACCTCCCTCCTTTCCTTTCCTCCCTTCCTTCCTTTTCCTTCCTTCCTTTCCTCCCTCCCTCCTTTCCTTTCCTTTCCTTCCTTTCCTTTCCTCCCTTCCCTTCCTCTCACCCTGATTTCCAGGTTTCAATACAAGCTAACACCATTGCCCTCAAGCCACCTCCCCCATTGATCATGTTGCTGTTGTGGATGCAGAGACGTGTCGAATATCAAAGTTTATTCAAGCATGTACAAGGGAGAAATATTTTGTGGACTAAGTCCTTCTCAAAGAATCAATGGTTATAATAGCTATATTTATACTTCTACCGAGTGTGACCATATTATTCCGGCGAACCCAATTGCAACATTCAATCAATATTAATTAGCCTATTAACAAATATAATACCAACAAACAATTTATTGACCTATATTGCTGCACACTTCACCCTTGGGGTGTTTTATGTGTTAAATGGACTACATAAATTAAAGGCTGTCAATGGGCACTCAGCGAGCATAGCAGGAGTAATGTCGCTGGGGATTCAATATGAGATGGGACATGGTCATAACTTCAATCCTGACACTGTTGGTAATTCGCAAATAAAGGCCTTTTACAATTTACAGGGGGTGATACCAGCCCTGTTCACCATGGACAAAAATCCTGTTATGGCCGCTAACTCTTGCATGAGTGTCAGAAAGTGTTTTCTGCTGGGGAGAGCTCATTTTGAGACCTTCTCCGCCCCCTCGCACCCGCCAAGGGGCAAAATCAGGTTCAACACTGCTGGTGTCCTGCTCCCTGGGCACCGCTGGTGTCCTGCTCCCTGGGCACCGGTGGTGTCCTGCCCCCTGGGCACCGCTGGTGTCCCGCTCCCTGGGCACCGCTGGTGTCCTGCCCCCTGGGCACCGCTGGTGTCCTGCTCCCTGGGCACCGCTGGCGTCCTGCTCCCTGGGCACCGCTGGTGTCCAGCCCCCTGGGCACCGCTGGTGTCCTGCTCCCCTGGGCACCACTGGAGTCCTGAATTCTGGGCACCAGTGGTATTTTGCATTTTAGGTTTTGTAATTTTACTTCGCTTTCTCGGTTTGTAAAACCTCATAAAATGCTGAAATAATATCAATTCAATTTTAGCCCCTACTTCATGCTCCCCTTCAAGGCACAGGAACACAATTCATCTATTCCTGTGACTGTGCATTGTCAGGTGCATTTGAAACACAACCATGCCCTGCTTACCTCATTTTACTGCAATCTTTGCACCCTGTTGAGCCAATCTTAACTCTGGTGGTTTGCATTTGCTTTGTGCTGCTCATTCACAAGATTTAATTTTACAGATGTAAATCAGGCAGGCCACACCGTTGCGTTCAGGTAAAATACAATGCCAAGACATCAGGTGAGCAACCTAACATCATTTCATCGGTCTCCATAATTAGGAAGGGCACCGAACTCATAACACAACATTTAAAAAAAAATCATGAACCAGCTATTGAACTTAAAGACCTAATTGATCAGAATTTTACCTCATCCACAACATTTTTTTAGGTGTAGAGGGAAAGGGAAGATGCTGACATCTTAATGTCGCTCGATTGGTCATCCAGACCTCAGAGCTGACTCGGCACGGGTTCAAACCCCACCACCACAGCAACTGGTAGAATTCAAACTCAATTAATGAGCATCTGAAATGAATCCGTTCACTCTGGAAAGTAAGCTGGCATCAGTAATGGTGTCCGTGAAACTATCATCAGTTGTCACAAAAACCCATCTGGTTCACTGCGTGTTTTAGAGAACGAAATCTGCCGTCCTTGCCCGATCTAGCCGACATGTGACTCCAGACCCAATGTCGTTGACCTTTGACTGCCCTCTGAATTGACCTTGCAAGCCCCTTGGTTCAAGGGCAATTCGGGATGGGCAACAAATACTTAGCCCGACAGTGACGCCCACATTGCATGAAATAAAAATTGGGAGTGATTTATGCCATGGATGAGGAAATGACACAAGGCCAGATGAACATTGACTCCTGACTGCACACAGCAGCTGGCAGTAGATTTAATGCTTCGGGGGGGGGGGGGGGGGGGGGGGGGGGGGGGGGTTTAGGCTGAAATAGTGCATAAGGTGAGAGTGAGAGCTGGCCATGGCCAATTTCGGGTTCACGACCTGACCCCCTCTTTCGCCTAACGTCCCACCCTAGATAGCCAAATAACTGCAGAGCCCCCCCCCCCCCCCCCCCGCCCCTTTCCAACACCAATTAGCTGCTTGTTACCGACCGGCCAGTATTTCGCTGTCTGTGTTGGATTTGCCTTGTTGCGTTGCCAGGGGGTGTGCCAGAGTGAGTGAACCCTGCTTCACTCCACTGCACACCAGCCTGAAGTTTGCCATTTTCAGGCTTCCCAATTAGTTGGGGTGAGGCTGGTTCTGTCGGGCCTTCCTGACACAATGGGAATTTTGACCGGCCAGCCTGAGATATTCTCATGGTGCACACGATCTCCTTTCCATATGCATTTGGAGTCTATTTTCTAAAGATTTGACTCACGCTTGACACAATATCCTGAAGCCATTTAAATTACATTAATATAGCCAACATATAGTGCCTTGACAAAAAAGCAATGCTCATATTTATGATAATAAAAATTCATAAAAGCAATTTAACGCAACTTATTCAATTAACCCATTTTGCCGCATGCTTTGTCGCTTGCTCCAAAGGAACAAACTGAAGCTAGAATGTATTTGAAAACACACCTCCCCACCGCCTGTACCAAATCCACAAACACCCAAATACCCCTCTACCTCGCCTGTACCTGATTCACAAACACTACAAAACCCCTTCCCCACCCCAATACTTAATTCACATTCACCACAAAACTCCACCTGTACCTAATTCACAAACAACAGAAAATCCCACATCTTGTCCACTGCCTGTAGCTAATTCACAAGCACCTTAAAATCCCATCCCCCCACCACCTGTACCAAATTCACAAACACACCGACATCCCTCCCCCACTACTGTACCTAATTCATAAACACCTTGACACCCTGACACCACCATCTGTACCAAATTCATAAAGTCGAAAACCCCTTCCCCATTGCCTGTACCTAATTCACAAACACCCCAAAACCTTTCCCCACTGCCTTTACCTAATTCACAAGTGCCTTAAAATCCCATCCCCCCCACCACTGGTACTAAATTCACAAACACACCGACATCCCTCCGCCACTGCCTGTACCTAATTCCCAAATACCCCAAACCCCTCCGCTGCTACCTGTACCTAATTCATAAACACCCTAATACCACCGCCTGTACGAAATTCAGAAACACCCAAAAAAACCTGCCCCATTGTCTGTACTGAATTCACAAGCACCACAAAACACCTTCCCCACCACCTGTACATAATTTACATGCATCACAAAAGCCCTCCCCCTACCTGTCCCGAATTCACAAACAATGGAAAATGCCACACCGCATCGTCTGTACCTGTACCAAATTCACAAACACTCCAACACCCCTCCCCCACCACCTGTCCCAAATTTACAAACACCCAAAACCCCTCCCCCACTGTCTGTATCCAACTCACAAATACTTCAGCCCGCCCCCCCCACGCCACCACCTGTAACTAATTCACAGACACAATAAAGCCCCTCCCCCACCACTTGTACTTAATTGTCAAACACCCCCCAAACTCCTGCCCTACCACCTGTATCTAATTCACAAACATCACATAAGCCCTCACCTACCTACCGCCTGTACCTAATTCACAAACACCCTAACCCCCCCTCCCCATCACCTGTACTTAATTCACAAATGCCCAAACCCCCACCGTCTGCACCTAATTCACAAACACCATAAAACCCCTCCCCCAATGCCTGTACTGAATTCACAAACACCTCAAACCCCCACCTCCACCACCTGTACCTAATTCACAAACAGCCCAAAACCCATTTCCCACTGCCTGCACCTAATTCACAAACAGCCCAAACCCCTTCCACACTGCCTGCACTGGATTCACATACAACCAGACCCCCTCCCTCACTGACTGTACTGAATTTACATACACTCCACAAATTGGAAATGTCAAATGCAGCAGGCTGCCACTCAGCATGTTGTCACTTATGGTGGCAGGTCTGAATAGCAAGAATGACAATTTTGCTTGGTAAAGGTACTCACAGTTCAGTGTCTCAGACTTGACCAAAGTGTGTCTGCCAAATTCCAGAACATATGTCTGAACTGCGACAACAGAAAACAGGTGTGATGAATGGAAAACACGTGGCTAAGCACAAATGTTTCCAATGCCACAAGACCTGTGAACCCTACATTGTTCTCTGTTCCAGAACATGTCCAAGTCAGTCTTAATATCCACATGCTGTATGCATCTTAATGACATTGAGGTCAATAATGAAGTGAGATATGTTTTCCCAAGATCTTCCTATTGCTCATTGTCAGTCTGCAGACCACAAATCTGTTTCTGCACTTTATCATTCGCTGTGTACCAAATCTTTGAAAGACCCACTGGAGGAGGCATATGACCAGTGCACTGTGATGAAATTGTTGTATATTATATTTTACTGCTGCAATGTTATTAAAAACCTTGGGTTAAATTACACACAGACAGTGTATCTGCTAAAGCTGCAATTAAGATGTCACAAAAGGGAGGTCATTATTGATTCTAACCATTTACTTGTTTACTTATAGATGGATCATGGAGTATTGTTCATATTTGGACAGTTCCCTGGGGTGTAGATAATTTGAGGGACAGTGTTTAGCCCTAGATAAACAGGCCATGGGAACATCTTTGTGGGATACAGATGATTTAATTAATGGGAGGAGCCAGGTCTGCCTGTAGTTTTGGCAGTTTTGCCATAGGGTTTGAGTCTGAGAAGGCAGAAAGATTTTCATGTTGTTCCTGAAAGCGTCTTTAATCAGAGGTCAGCAAGTAAACCTATTTTGTTAACTTTATTTATAAGTGGCATTTGAACTACATTGGGGTTGCATGGTTGGAATATTAATTGTGAAGGTGTTGGGCTTTTCATTTTATTTAAGAACTGTTCAACTGTTAATTGTAAAGCTATTTCTTTGATATGAATGTGTCTAAATTAAAGTTTGAATGTAAAGGATACCTCCTGGTCAGTGTAATCACTTCTCGGCTGAAGTATCCTTTCCTCACAATTTTAAAATTGCAAATTGCTTGGGGTCTGGTCCAGTATCCTAACAGTGCTAAACTCCGTGGTTAATGATCATCGGCATTTTAAAGTTCATCCTTGCACTCAAATCTCTTCATGGCAGCGTCTCTTTCTCTCTTTCCCTTCTGTCTGTATAACCTCCTCAAGCCCCACACCATTCCAAAATCGCTGTTTTCATTCAAACTGTGGCCATTGATCATCCTCCATTTCCTTTTCCTCCCTTTGGCAACTTCGATTAAACTTGGCTAGGCCCCAATCCCTTCAATTCTCTCCATGAACCTCTCTACACCTCTCTCCTTTACGACTCAACCCTTGAAACCCACAGTTTAGTCTCTTGTCCGAAGGCCTCCTTCCACATGAAGCATCTTGGGATGTTTTACCAAGTTAAAGTTTTATAAATCCAGGTCTAATTTTTACACCCTGTCTCATATGCAGTTTCCACCTACTTACTAAGCCTCTAAGCCATTGTTCTCTGCTTAGTGTTTCTGAATTAGACATAATCAGCATGGTAGCACAGTGGTTAGCGCTGTTGCTTCATTGCTCCAGGGTCCCAGGTTCTATTTTCCGACTTGGGTGACTGTGCGGAGTTGGCACGTTCTTTCCTTTTCCGCGTGGATTTCCTCCTAGTGCTCAGGTTTCGTCCCACAGTCCAAAGATGCACAGGTTAGGTGGATTGGCCATCCTAAATTGCCCTTAGTGTTCACAAAAGGTTAGGTAGGTTTACTGAGTTCCGGGGATAGGGTGGAGGTGTGGGCTTAAGTGGGGTGCTCTTTCCAAGGGCCGATGCAGACTTGATGGGCCGAATGGCCTCCTTCTGCACTGTAAATTCTACGATTCTATGATTCCATATATAGTCCCGCCGAGTCCCGCCGAGTCCCGCCGAGTGCCCACCGAGTCCCGCCGAGTGCCCGCCGAGTCCCGCCGAGTCCCGCCGAGTCCCACCGAGTCCCGCCGAGTCCCGCCGAGTTCCGCCGAGTCCCGCCGAGTGCCCGCCGAGTCCCGCCGAGTGCCCACCGAGTCCCACCGAGTCCCGCCGAGTGCCCGCCGAGTCCCGCCGAGTGCCCACCGAGTGCCCGCCGAGTCCCGCCGAGTGCCCACCGAGTCCCACCGAGTCCCGCCGAGTGCCCGCCGAGTCCCGCCGAGTCCCGCCGAGTGCCCACCGAGTCCCACCGAGTCCCGCCGAGTCCCACCGAGTCCCACCGAGTCCCGCCGAGTGCCCGCCGAGTCCCGCCGAGTCCCGCCGAGTCCCGCCGAGTGCCCACCGAGTCCCGCCGAGTCCCGCCGAGTCCCGCCGAGTGCCCACCGAGTCCCACCGAGTCCCGCCGAGTCCCGCCGAGTCCCACCGAGTCCCACCGAGTCCCGCCGAGTGCCCGCCGAGTCCCGCCGAGTCCCGCCGAGTCCCGCCGAGTGCCCACCGAGTCCCGCCGAGTCCCCGCCGAGTCCCGCCGAGTCCCCGCCGAGTGCCCGCCGAGTCCCGCCGAGTGCCCACCGAGTCCCGCCGAGTGCCCGCCGAGTCCCGCCGAGTCCCGCCGAGTCCCGCCGAGTCCCGCCGAGTGCCCGCCGAATCCCGCCGAGTCCCGCCGAGTCCCGCCGAGTCCCGCCGAGTCCCGCCGAGTCCCGCCGAGTGCCCACCGAGTCCCACCGAGTCCCGCCGAGTCCCGCCGAGTCCCACCGAGTCCCGCCGAGTGCCCGCCGAGTCCCGCCGAGTGCCCACCGAGTCCCGCCGAGTCCCGCCGAGTCCCGCCGAGTGCCCGCCGAGTCCCACCGAGTCCCGCCGAGTCCCACCGAGTCCCGCCGAGTCCCGCCGAGTCCCGCCGAGTCCCGCCGAGTCCCGCCGAGTCCCGCCGAGTCCCGCCGAGTCCCGCCGAGTCCCGCCGAGTCCCGCCGAGTCCCACCGAGTCCCGCCGAGTCCCGCCGAGTCCCGCCGAGTCCCGCCGAGTCCCGCCGAGTCCCACCGAGTGCCCGCCGAGTCCCGCCGAGTCCCGCCGAGTGCCCACCGAGTCCCGCCGAGTGCCCGCCGAGTGCCCGCCGAGTGCCCGCCGAGTCCCGCCGAGTCCCGCCGAGTCCCGCCGAGTTCCGCCGAGTCCCGCCGAGTCCCGCCGAGTCCCGCCGAGTGCCCACCGAGTCCCGCCGAGTGCCCGCCGAGTCCCACCGAGTGCCCGCCGAGTCCCGCCGAGTCCCGCCGAGTCCCGCCGAGTCCCGCCGAGTGCCCGCCGAGTCCCACCGAGTCCCGCCGAGTCCCGCCGAGTCCCGCCGAGTCCCACCGAGTCCCGCCGAGTCCCGCCGAGTCCCGCCGAGTCCCGCCGAGTCCCGCCGAGTCCCGCCGAGTGCCCGCCGAGTCCCGCCGAGTGCCCACCGAGTCCCGCCGAGTCCCACCGAGTCCCACCGAGTCCCGCCGAGTCCCGCCGAGTCCCGCCGAGTGCCCGCCGAGTCCCACCGAGTCCCGCCGAGTCCCGCCGAGTCCCGCCGAGTCCCACCGAGTCCCGCCGAGTCCCGCCGAGTCCCGCCGAGTCCCGCCGAGTCCCGCCGAGTCCCGCCGAGTGCCCACCGAGTCCCACCGAGTCCCGCCGAGTCCCACCGAGTCCCACCGAGTCCCGCCGAGTCCCGCCGAGTCCCGCCGAGTCCCGCCGAGTTCCGCCGAGTCCCGCCGAGTCCCGCTGAGTCCCGCCGAGTCCCGCCGAGTCCCACCGAGTCCCGCCGAGTCCCGCCGAGTCCCGCCGAGTCCCGCCGAGTGCCCGCCGAGTCCCGCCGAGTCCCGCCGAGTCCCGCCGAGTCCCGCCGAGTGCCCACCGAGTCCCACCGAGTCCCGCCGAGTCCCGCCGAGTCCCGCTGAGTCCCGCCGAGTCCCGCCGCCGTGGTTCACCCAGCGGGACATCAGCATTCTGGCTGCATGGGCCGTCCTGGTGGGGGACGGGGGGATCCGACCCGACTCCGGGGGTGCCTCATTCCAGGGGGGGGGGCTATAATTCCTTCACAGGGCCCCTGTAGGGCTCCACCATGTTGCGCGGACACGCGCCGGCTGCCCAGGGCTGCCTTTCAGCGCCGGAGCAGCGTGCAGCTCTTCAGGGGGCTATCTCTCCAGTGCCGTGCTAGCCCCCTGAACAGCAGTGAATTGCTGGGCCAGGAGGCCCGTTGACACCGGCGTACACCACTATGGTGCTTACGCCATCATCAACACTTGGCCGGCATGGGGTATGGTGGGGGGTCAGGTGGAGGAGGTGTGGGCAGGCAGTGCATTGTTGGGACCTCGTGGTAGGTCAAGGGGCTGAGACCACAAGTGATTCCCAGCCGCCGGGCGCCTGGCCCACTAAATAGATGCAAATGCGTCATTAAGACCTCATTCATACCACTAGGGTGGGTACCAGAGCATTGCGTTCCTGACCCAGATATTCCTCCAACGACCAATTCATCGTCCCAAAGGGGAATGCATTCTGGGCACCCCAAGATGGAGAATCCACCCTGTATATTAAATTTGGAATTGGGGCAAAGGGGAACCAAGGATATGGGCAGGAAGGCAGGATCAGGATATTGAGTTGGATGATCAACTATGATCGTAATGAATGACAGAGTGAGCTCCAAGGGCCGAATGGCTTCCTCTTGCTCCTATTGTCTATGTTTCTCGACAGGAAAAGTGTACAATCTGTCTCGGCTGAGAGGAGTTTATTGACCCCAGAGGATGAACTGATGGTTGGCACGAGTATAGTGATCTCAATAATTTCTGATAGTAGCATTCTGCTCTCTCGTCACCGTGTTAGAATGGTCTTCCTTTGGTCTTCCTTCGTTTTCCCCGGTCCGTCTTCGGTCTGCAGAAGGTGGCTGCCCGATTAGCGCTGCTGCCTGACGGGGACTGACCCTGTCTCCGAGTGCTTGTTAATACGCTTCGTCTCCAGGGGCTGGCAGCTTCCCCAACGTTAATTACCTATTCAAACCCTTCTGACCAATAGAAACAGGGCAGGTGCCCAAAATGCCAAGGTGGTCACCCCTTCCTACCCGCTGTTCGTCACCCCTTCTTGAGGTCACATTTTAGTTTACCTCGAGCTGAGGGTCATTTGCCAGGTACAAGTGGGATATAGGGGGCAGGATTCTCTCAGCCTGGGCCGGAGAATCCCTGCGACTGGCGCAAATCATGCCACGCCGCACCGACGCCAGGACGCAATTCTCCGCAGAGCGGGACCTCGGCGTGGAAGGGGGCCTCCGAAGTGGCCTGGCCCGCAATCGGGGCCCACCGATTGGCGGGCCGGCCTCTCTGGCTGGGGGCCTCCATGATGTGTCAGGGCCGGCGCGGAGAAGGGAGCCACTGCGCAGGTGCGGGTTGATGCCAGCCCCCCTCTGCGCATGCGCGGACCCCGCGGCGCCCAGTTCACGCCAGGATCAGCAGCTGGAGCTGCGTGGATCGCTCCAGCGCCGTGCTGGCCCACTGTAGGGACCAGAATTGCTGATCCTGAGGCCGTGTTGACACCGTCGAGAAACGCGACGGCATTTCCGACGGCGTCGACACTTGGCCTCAGGATCACAGAATCCCGCCCAGGGCGCCAGACGGCTTCGCGGTTTCAGCACAAGAATGTTCGTGAAGTCTCGTGACCTCAATTCGGGGAACCCGATCTTTGTGATCTCCACCATGTCTTGGTCCCTGACTTCTTAGAATTGTGCATATTGTCTTGGAGACATAGAGAGGGTAATTAAAGCTGTGCCAGCTGGTTCCATGAGATCTCCATGTAATTTAAAAATAGATCATTTCTTAAAGGTCCTTGCTTCTTACAGTCTGAAGTGGGTTATCGAGTTATGATCACACATTTCACCCTCCAAAGGTAGCATACGAATGCATGTTCTCTCTAACTGAGAGGTAGACATAACGAGTCAGGCACTTGACTGTAAATGCACAGTTTGCAAATTGGATGTGCTGGAGAGGCACTGTTCTCCCTGTCGAAATCTCACTCTCTGGTTCCCATTGTGATAATTGTTGCGGAAAAGTAACAGGAGATTATGTTAGGCGATTAAGAAAACGTTCGATCTCCTGTTCCGCTGCTTGTTAAACCCGTTTGCTTCTTCGGAACTAACTTCAATAACTTTAAGTAGATGCCATTGCCATCTGTTAATCCATGTAGTCTGCTTATGTGGAAAATCCTTTAATATACTGTGTCCTGTAAACACTGGCACTTTATTAACCACAAGCCTGTTACAGATATTAATTAGGTAAAACAGCAGATGGCAGAAGAAGGTTTGCTCGGGCACAGCCCTAGTTTAGTATTCTATTGCGTGTCTTCATTTTTGTTCTCTCTTTCATTATTTTAACAGAGGAAGTTCCAAAGTAAACTCTTTTGAAATACGTGCAACTATGTTCCAGTATGAAATGAAACGTTGGAATGTGAACAGACTTGGTCACGGAAAAAGCATATAAAGTGGCAAAGATTGATGGGAGACTAGAGGACTGGGAAATCTTTAGGGGACAACAGACAGCTACTAAAAAAGCTCGAAAGAAGAGTAAGATAGAGTATGAGAATAAACTTGCTCAGAATATAAAAACAGACAGTAAAAGTTTCTACAAATATATAAAACAAAAAAAGAGTGGCTAAGGTAAATATTGGTCCTTTAGAGGATGAGAAGGGAGTTTTAATAATGGGAGATGAGGAAATGGCTGAGGAACTGAACAGGTTTTTTGGGTTGGTCTTCACAGTGGAAGACACAAATAAAATGCCAGCGACTGATAGAAATGAGGCTATGGCAGGTGAGGACCTTGAGAGGATTGTTATCACTAAGGAGGTAGTAATGGGAAAACTAATGGGGCTAAAGGTAGTCAAGTCTCCTGGCCCTGATGGAATGCATCCCAGAGTGCTAAAAGAAATGGCTAGGGAAATTGCAGATGCACTAATGATGATTTACCAAAATTCACTAGACTCTGGGGTGGTCCCGGTGGATTGGAAATTAGCAAACGTGACATCACTGTTTAAAAAAGAAGGTAGGCAGAGAGCAGGAAATTATAGGCCAGTGAGCTTAACTTCGGTAGTAGGGAAGATGCTGGAATCTATCATCAAGGAAGAAATAGTGAGGCATCTGGATAGAAATTGTCCCATTGGGCAGACGCAGCATGGGTTCATAAAGGGCAGGTCGTGCCTAACTAATTTAGTGGAATTTTTTGAGGACATTACCAGTGCAGTAGATAACGGGGAGCCAATGGATGTGGTATATCTGGATTTCCAGAAAACCTTTGACAAGGTGCCACATAAAAGGTTGCTGCATAAGATAAAGATGCATGGCATTAAGGGTAAAGTTGTAGCATGGATAGAGGATTGGTTAATTAATAGAAAGCAAAGAGTGGGGATTAATGGGTGTTTCTCTGGTTGGCAATCAGTAGCTTGTGGTGTCCCTCAGGGATCCGTGTTGGGCCCACAATTGTTCACAATTTACACATATGATTTGGAGTTGGGGACCAAGGGCAATGTGTCCAAGTTTGCAGATGACACTAAGATGAGTGGTAAAGCGAAAAGTGCAGAGGATACTGGAAGTCTGCAGAGGGATTTGGATAGGTTAAGTGAATGGGCTAGGGTCTGGCAGATGGAATACAATGTTGACAAATGTGAGGTTATCCATTTTGGTAGGAATAACAGCAAACGGGATTATTATTTAAATGATAAAATATTAAAGCATGCCGCTGTGCAGAGAGACCTGGGTGTGCTAGTGCATGAATCACAGAAAGTTGGTATACAGGTGCAACAGGTGATTAAGAAGGCAAATGGCATTTTGTCCTTCATTGCTAGAGGGATGGAGTTTAAGACTAGGGAGGTTATGTTGCAATTGTATAAGGTATTAGTGAGGCCACACCTGGAGTATTGTGTTCAGTTTTGGTCTCCTTACTTGAGAAAGGACATACTGCCACTGGAGGGTGTGCAGAGGAGATTCACTAGGTTAATCCCAGAGCTGAAGGGGTTGGATTATGAGGCGAGGTTGAGTCGACTGGGACTGTACTTGGAATTTAGAAGGATGAGGGGGGATCTTATAGAAACATTTAAAATTATGAAGGGAATAGATAGGATAGATGCGGGCAAGTTGTTTCCACTGGCGGGTGAAAGCAGAACTAGGGGACATAGCCTCAAAATAAGGGGAATTAGATTTAGGACTGAATTTAGGAGGAACTTCTTCACCCAAAGGGTTGTGAATCTATGGAATTCCTTGCCCAGTGAAGCAGTTGAGGCTCCTTCATTACATGTTTTTAAGGTAAAGATAGATAGTTTTTGAAGAATAAAGGGATTAAGGGTTATGGTGTTCGGGCCAGAAAGTGGCGCTGAGTCCACAAAAGATCAACCATGATCTCATTGAATGGCGGAGCAGGCGCGAGGGGCCAGATGGCCTACTCCTGCTCCTAGTTCTTATGTTCTTATTTCCTCGAGGTTTTGTTAACTGTGCGGCCACGCGAACCATGTCATAGCCAGTCATCTCCTGATGTCCCTAATCCAGTGTCAGACTGGAACCCAGGTGATTAGCAGCATCCACACTTTCGAGTCCAGCTATCAAATATTCCTCAGCATCTGTTTAATTTCATTGTCTGTTTGATCGTCTAGATTTTTAAAACCCTGAGATCCTGCAGACATGTGTAAATTTTGACCACGGCCTACTGTGGTCAACTTGTGCAGATTGTTCACAGGGCCAGGGTCCCAGGTTCGATTCCTGGCTCGGGTCGCTGTCTGTACGTTCTCCCTGTGTCTGCGTGGGTTTCCTTCAGGTGCTCCGGTTTCCTCCCAAACGTCTCGCGAGACGTGCTTGTTAGATGAATTGGACATTCTGAATACTCCCTCAGTGTACCCGAACAGATGCCGGAATGTGGCGACAAAGGGATTTTCACAGTAACCTCATTGCAGTGTTAATGTAAGCCTACTGTGACAATAATAAAGATTATTATTATTATTCAAATACTCCAGCCTCCTGTGGCCATCCTTTGTATCAGAACAACGTCGCAGAAGAAGCAAGGAAAGAAGATGCATTTGGGCGCAAAAGCGGGAAGGCAGAATGGCCATAAATTAGGAGAGGGGAATCGGCAACGAGGCCTGGGTGTCCTCGTACACCATTGAAGATAAGCATGCAGGTACAACAGGCGGTCAAGAACGCTAATGGTATGCTGGTCTACATAGCGAGAGGATTCGAGTCCAGGAGCAGGGATGTCTTGCTGCAGTTATACAGGGTCTTGTTGAGGCCACACCTTGAATATTGTGAGCAATTTTAGTCTCCTTGTCGGAGGAAGGTTGTTCTTGCTCTAGAGGAAGTGTCGGAGAAGGTTTACCATACTGATTCCTAGGTTGGCAGGACTGACCTACGAGGAGAGATTGAATAAGTTAGAATTGTATTCGCTGATGTTCAGAAGAATGACGGGGATCTCATAGAAACCTATGAAATTCTGAAAGGACTAGACAGGTTAGATGCAAGAAAAATGTTCCTGATTTTGACGTCTCCAGAACCAGGGGTCACAGTCTGAAGATACAGGGTAGACCATTTAGGACACAGATGAGGAGAAATTCCTTCACACAGAGAGTGGTGAATCTATGGAATTCATTACCACAGGAAGCAGTTGAGGCCAAAACATTGGGCGGAATTCTCCGCTCCCGTGGAAAATCGAGAAGGCCGTCATGAACTCGGCCGAGTTTCACGACAGCCTCGGAGGCCGCTCCTCTCACCTTATTCACCCCCACCCGGGGGGCTAGGATTGGCGCTCCATTATTCTCGGCCGCCGGGCCTTGTCGCTGGCGTCAAGGTCCGGCGCGCCGAGAATGACGCGGCTGGCGGGCCTAATGACGTCAGCCGCGCATGCACGGTTGCCGTCTTCCCCTCCGCCGCCCCGCAAGACGTGGCAGCTTGATCTTGCGGGGCGTGGAGGGGAAAGAGTGCGTCCTTTGAGACGCCGGCCCGACGATCGGTGGGCACCGATCGCGGGCCAGTCCCCTCCCGAGCACGGCTGTGGTGCTCACTCCCCTCTCCGCCCCCCACAAGCGCCAAACCAGTGTTTGGCGCCATGTTCACGATGGCAGCGACCAGGTGTGGCTGCCGCTGTCGTGATCCGGTCACGAACGGCAGGCCGCTCGGCCTATCCGGGTCGGAGAATCACCGGTCGCCGTGAAAAACGGCATGCGGCGATTCTTCCGAGCGGGGGGGTGGGAGAATCGCGGGGGGCGCAGGGGGGCGTGTCATGAGTCACCCGGCCCTCCCGCGATTCTCCCACCCATCGTGGGGAGCGGAGAATCGCGCCCATTGTATGTTTTCAAGAAGCTGTTTGATGCAGCACTTAAGGCGAATGGGATCAAAGGGTATGGGGGAAAGCAGGAACATGGTATTGAGAGGGATGATCAGCCATGATCATAATGAATGATGGAGCAGACACGAAGGCATGAATGGCCTCCTCCTGCTCCGATTTTCTATGTGTCTATTTAATCCGCAGGACACCCAAAGGGCTTTACCACTAATGCAGTGTAATCGCTGTTCCAGCGCAGGGAAAGCAGCAGCAAATATGTACACACAAGCTCCCACAAACATCAACGGGTCGGTGCAGACTCAATGGGCCGAATGGCCTCTTTCTGCACTGGAGGGATTCTGTGACTTAATATCTTTATGTGTGTTGATTAAGAGATAAATATTGGCAAGGATGCCAAATGCAACTCGCTTACTCTTCTTGTAAAATAATGAATGGAATCTTTTACATTGACCTGAGGGACACACATGGCCTTGATTTAACATCCAAACACTCTAAATGTATAATGTTCCCTCAGTACCGCACTGGAGCATCAGCCTAGGCTTTGAGCCCAAGTATCTAGAGCGAGGGCAGCACGGTGGCGCAGTGGTTAGCACTGCAGCCTCACGGCGCCGAGATCCCAGGTTCGGTCCTGGCCTCTGGGTCACTGTCCATGTGGAGTTTGCACATTCTCCCCGTGTTTGCGTGGGTTTCGCCCCCACAACGCAAAGATGTACAGTTTAGGTGGATAGGCCACGCTAAATTGCCCCTTAATTGGAAAAAATGAATAGGGTACACTAAATTGATTTTTAAAAAGTATCTAGAGTGGAATCTGTCGCCATAATTTTCTCATTCAGAAGCAAGAGTGTAACCACTAAGTCACAGCTGGCTCTGAATAGAAAACGTGAGATAATGCTTCATAATGTTTCTCTCTTGCTTGCCTACAACGCTTCCCCCTCACCCAGGGCAATGATATCCAAATTCTTAATTTCATCAATTCCTCTATGGTCTCCCTTTGTGCTTCTCTGTAATCTTCCTTCTCCTTAACACACTATTCATCTCCCTCTGGGCAAGGATTTTAAGTGCAACGTGCATGCATGGACGGCGTCGGGAGCGGCTACGTTTCTGGTTCTGCCCGAGATCCCTGAAGGGCCGTGATATTACGATGGCTGGCTAATTCAGGGGGGACCAGCGTAAAATACGCCCGGGTATGGTCAACGATGTCAGCGGGGCCAAGAGTGCGTGGGCACCTGGTCCAATTGGTACCTGGAGGGGGAATTAAAATCAATTGCCTGAGACATCTGAGATGTCAGAGGAGGCAGAGGATGGTCTCCATCATGGCAGCAGTGCCCGGTGGGTGGGTAATTCAGGTGGGCATCCTCTTTTTTCGGACGACTGCAGCCTTCGCGCTCCTGTGGAGACTGAGTGCCGGGTGGCACATATCTATGCTGTGGGGTGGCAAGAGGAGGACACCCTACTTTACCAAGAGGACATTGATAGAGGTGGCAGCGGAGATGAGTGTCCAGAACGTGGTCCGCCGCCGCACCTGGGAACAGTGCCAGAAATGATTCAATGATCTTATGTGCTCGGTAAAGGTGAATGCTGATTTGTTTTGGTGCGGAGTGAGTGGAAGGGTGTCTGTTCTTAGTTCTGCTCATGGGGGTAGGAACCATAAGTTTCAGGACACACCACCCTGTGTGTGCTAAGGCTGGGAGAGATCGGAAGACCTGCTTCCATCTCGGGATCAGATATGCAAAGGTGTGGGAAACCTCAAAATGGTTCAAAGAACAAAGAACAAAGAAAAGTACAGCACGGGAACAGGCCCTTCGGCCCTCCAAGCCCGTGCCGACCATGCTGTCCGACTAAACTACAATCTTCTACACTTCCCTGGGTCCGTATCCCTCTATTCCCATCCTATTCATGTATTTATCCAGATGCCCCTTAAATGTCACTATCGTCCCTGCTTCCACCACCTCCTCCGGCAGCGGGTTCCAGGCACCCACTACCCTCTGTGTAAAAAACTTGCCCCGTACATCTACTCTAAACCTTGCCCCTACACTTTAAACCTATGCCCCCTAGTAATTGACCCCTCTACCCTGGGGAAAAGCCTCTGACTATCCACTCTGTCTGTGCCCCTCATAATTTTGTAGACCTCTATCAGGTCGCCTCTCAACCCGATGGGCCGAATGGCCTCCTTCTGCACTATAGATTCTATGAAATCTATGAAATCAACCTCCGTCATTGCAGTGAGAACAAACCGAGTTTATTCAACCTCTCCTCATAGCTAATGCCCTCCATACCAGGCAACATCCTGGTAAATCTCTCCTGCACCCTCTCCAAAGCCTCCATATCCTTCTGGTAAGAATTGAACACTATACTCCAAGTGTGGCCTAACTAAGGTTCTATACAGCTGCAACATGACTTGCCAATTCTTATACTCAGTGCCCCGGCCAATGAAGGTAAGCATGCCGTATGCCTTCACGGGGATGAAGGGGGTAATGGGGCACAGCATGGTATGATGTCGGAGGTGGAGGGTTGAGTTCTGAATGGAGCTTTGTAGGTGCAGGTCAAAAGGAGCCACAACAATGCAGAGCGATCTGCAACTGGTGTTGGGTTGGAAAACCTGGCTACACTCACCGACCATGAGATAGGAGCCCTGGAGCTTGTGTATGAGCGAGGAGGAAGGTCCTCAGTTCATGGAGAGGTAGGCGGTCTGAAGGAAGGTAAGAGTCTGGTAGGCTAGTGGAAAATGAAAAGAATGGACGTTCGCCTCATCTCCGTTAAGGACGTCTGAGAAAGAGTGTCCAGGGATTCACCAATCACAAAGTCTCCATGCTGCCATTGATATCAGTCAAACCTGACCGCCTAGTATGGGCATTCATTGTGCGATGAGTGATTGTTTTGCTCCATCAAATGAGCCATCCTCCAGGGACTCTCAGGACCCTCCTTTAACACCAGGGGAGGCTCTGCCAGCCGGTGCACCCGTGCCACACCCTCTCTCTCCACCAAGCACCAATGCAGGTACAGGTACCTTAGCAGGCAATAGCGCATCGGCTCAGTTGGTCATGCATGATGGTGAGGGCACATCACGCTCGCTTGAGCAGATGGTGGAGACAGAGAACCAGCCCTCGTGCGACTGCTGAGCCAGAGGTGGGTGGCAAGCATCTGGAGTTGCTAATCAGGCGGCAGATGCTGGGTGTACCCCGGGATGTACAATGAGGTCTGGCGCAGATCCCTGAGGGTTTGTGTGCCATGTGGGGCACCAAGGTGCAGCACTCAAATCTCTAAGTTTAGGACACAGTGAGCACAGGTTTGCACAGGTATCTTTTGGGTTTGATTTCACTATGAAATGTCAGTAAATGGCCTCAATTATGTATGCGTTTGTGCTTCATGTCTTGAATATAATAAAGACAATTATTATTTTGCTCACAGGCCTGGGGCGTCCTATGTATTCGAGAAGTTTGGCCTCATCGGTGCCTTGTGAAAGTCAGTTTTGGCAGTAAACATTTTTAGATAGGCAGTGATGTGACACTGGTTCCCAGGCAAGGTTTTGTTTGAAATGCCACTGCTTCGGATCAGTACTTTCACTTCCCAGTTTTCACTGTTTTTCCTTCCTGCTGAGACAAGCCCCTTATCACCCAGCAGGTCGAGGTGAACCTGAGACTTGGCACTTGTGAGTGTCTCAGTCTGCAGGCACTGCGGCAGCTGTCAGTGTACCCCGCTCAAACCTGTAGATTCTGGGTCCTGTGGTCGCAAATGATTTAATGATTTTAACATTCAGGGGATGATACCCCTTCTGATTGACAAAGGCACCCGGCTGGCCAGCTGGCACCTTAATGGCCACATGGGTGCAATTGGGGAGATGGCAGCAGAGTGGTATCATCACTGGACGACTAATCCACACACCCAGGGTAATGCTCTGGGGTCCCGGGTTCAAATCCCCCTCTGGCAGATGATGAAATTTGAATTCTATTAAAATCTGGAATTAAAAGGTTAATGGTGACCATGAAACCATTGCTAATTGTCGTAAAAACCCATCTGGTTCATCAATTTTCTTCAAGGAAGCAAACCTGCCGTCCTTACCTGGTCTGGCCTATATGTGACCCCAGACCCACACATCGATGCGGTTGACTCTTACGTGCCCCCCACTGAAGAGCAAAAGTGGCCGAGCAAACCACTCAGTTCAAGGGCAATTAGGGATGGGCAACAAATGCTGGTCCAACCAGCAACGCCCACAACCCAAGGACAAATAAAACAAAATTGATGCCGTTCTGGATGCAGGTGAACACGGCATTTTTCATGAAGCCTCCGGCCTGCTCATCTTGGCTTGTTCCATCCTGAAATGGATGAATGCTCTCACTTGTCTGACTGACCATCAGTCGCCAGCTTGACACAGCTGTGTGCAGCTCCCTGGGAGACTCCGCAAAGATTACACATAGAGCCCTGGAAAGATTCGGAAGCAAACGTTAAAGCTACAGCGGCCTCGACAGCCACAGGCATTGGGTCTCCACCCACACAACTGGTGGGTATCTCCAGCCCAATCATCTGGCAAATAGACGTGACGGTTTCCCTCGAACGGCAACTCCTCCTGCAGCACGGGACCTCTGTCGTGTCCAGTTGGTTGGATCGCTGCCGCTACACCCTGGCGGCAGAATAGCGGCGTCTTTAGTAGTGCCTGCATTTCTCCTCGGAGGTAATGTCTGCAACAACCTGTCCTCCGCTCTCTCCTCGGCCCCTCTCTTCCTCAGAGGAGGAGCTGTCCCCTGCTCCTGTACAAGCTCTCACTATCTCCAACTTTCTCATGCTGCCTCTGCTCCTGCTTCCTTTAATCCCACCTTTGAATGACAAATCGGCAAAAACGAATTGGCTGCTTGCCCATGTGGCCCTGGCAACGACCTATATATTGGTTGGCCATGTAAAATTTTTGCTGTTGAAATCATTTAAATTGGCTTCTTAATTGTCGGTGGACACACGCCTGACTTGTGCCCACCGAATGATATGTCACACGAATGCACAATGACATTGGGGTGTGCTCTTGACGTCTTCTTGTGTGATTTTGTGACCTTCCATGTCGTCTGTACGTCCAAACGTTGCAAGTAATACTCTGGTCCTAAGCGTTTATATTGGTCCAAAACTTCAGATCAGAGTCCGTGTCCGACCCTTATCGGACTAAGCTCCGTCTGCTGAAAAGACTCAGACCTCTGAAGGAGAATCCTGCAGATCTCTCTCAGTGCAGGGAACCTCACTGAGAGCAGTGTAGCCCTTCTATTTTAACTATCGAGAAATGAAGTGTATTTTTTAATGTAGGCACACAAAACAGCTCTTTTACACTGTTCAATATCCCACTTTCGGCCTTCCAACTCACATCGAGCATAAGCCTGGAGGTTTGATTGCGCAACACCTGATCATGTGACCGCCACCTTGGTTGGCGTTAAGGTTTAATTTAATCAAAGTGAACATCATCAGGGAGGTCAACTATGTGGTCGAGCTCTATGCTGAATTAGTTCATCTCAGCTAGGATAGCGATGAAGGGTGCAATAAATAGCTTCACAAATCCCCAGGGGCAGCTGTCCAGAAGCCCCCTGCTGCCCTTTTGGAGGCACTAGTTGCCACATTCTGGTAAATATTTAAAGATCCCCAAGCTTCTCAGTTTGTTAGTGAATGAGTGAATGAAGGTGTGTGTGTGTGTAGGCCTGCAGGTAGGTGGGTGGGATGGCTGCTGGGTAGGGTGGTATGTGAGTCAAGTGCTGGCTGCGCATGGTGGAAGTTGGGACGGGTGGCAGTGGGTGAGGTGGTGGTAATTCAGGTAGTGGTAACTCAGTCAGAGACTTTGTTGGAGGGCGGTGGGCTGGAGAGGAATTGCCAATCAGAGTCCTTGGGTCAGGTGAGGGACCTAGTCTAATCTACGCCGGCGGGACTGGCAAAAAACGGGCGGGACTTTGGCCCATCGCGGGCCGGAGAATTCGGGCAGCCACGGGGCCCATTGAGTCGCGCCGGTCCCCGCCGTTCTCCGAGGCGGGTGGCGCGATTCACGCCAGGCCGATATTTGGGGGGCCAGAGAATTTGGAGGACGGCGGCGGCGTGATTCACACCGACCTCGGCGATTCTCCGACCCGGCGGGGTTCGGAGAATCCCACCCAATTATCTTCAACAGCAAAAAAACCTCCTTTAAATTCATTCAGTCAATACTGTGTAAGAGCTACAGAATGTAACAACTGCATTTATATAGCAACTTTTCACCTTGAAATATGACCAAGCACTTCACACACAAAGAATTGCTTTTGGAGTGTAGCCCTTCTATTTTAACTATCAAGAAATGATGTGTATTTTTTAATGTAGGCATACAAAACAGCTCTTTTACACTGTCCAATATCCCACTTTCGCCTTCCAACTCACGTCAAGCATAAGCCTGGAGTTTTGATTGCACAACACCTGATCATGTGACTGCCACCATGGTTGAAGGTCAAGGTTTAATTTAATCAAAGTGAACATCATCAATCGAGGTCAACTATGTGGTCGAGCTCTATGCTGAATTAGTTCATCTTGGCTAGGATAGCAATGAAGGGTGCAATAAATAGCTTCACAAGTCCCCAGGTCAACCTCAAGGTAAATCTGTCACTCCTGATGGCTGGTCATGTCTGGAAGTACTTTAACAGTGGAGACTGTACTACAATAGCACAGTATATTAGAGAATATGGCACACCATAGGCCGCGTTATTGCAACCTTTACGTGATTGCGTATTTCTAATCGTAACACTTGCTTTACAGAGCATCTTATCTAGTTTGAAAACAAGTAACAGCACACCATACAATGAATTTGATTTTAGAGTACTTTTACATCAGCAACCATTTTGAATTAGCAAGCAGCAGTAAAAGCAATGAAATTAATCACCTATTCATTTATCTTTGGTCCACATTTTGGGCTTTCAATTCCCTTGGAATACTGCTTTTATTCACAGGCCAATTCACAGGTAAAGAGCTATGGCAAGTATAGCTTGTTTGGGAGGTGACTTTAAATCAATGGTACTGTTACAAAGATGTGCTGTGTAGAATATTAATTTGTAATGTCATCTGCTGCACATCTATATATGTTGAACTTTTTGAAAAGAACAGTCTGTGTTAAGATAAGGGCACTGGCCTGGGAGCAGCTACTGAGTTGCATTTGTGAAAGCCACAAGCCACTTTAGAGTCATAGAGGTTTACAGCATGTAAACAGGCCCTTCGGCCCAACTTGTCCTTGCAACCCAGTTTTGATCATTAAGCTAGTCCCAATCCCTCAATACCCATTTTACCCTATGTGGTGAATGTATTACTGCTACCATTCACCATTGTATTACATTGTATTGTATTATGTTGATGCCCTTGTGGGCTCCGCCTATGGCTCCGCCCTCTCGGGGGAGGTATATAGATCTGCAGCCTGTAGGCGGCACTCAGTACAGAGCAGTCGCAGGCAGGCACAGATCTAGCTGATTAACTTCAACTCTTCGTCTCGTGTGAATTGATGGTCGCATCACTCATCTAACTGTCTAAATGCTTTTCACAGCGCTAGCAAACACTCCCCCCAGGACAATCGGTTCCAGTCCTGCCCAGCTGCAGACCGACCTGTTTGTACTGGTCCCACCTCCCCCAGAACCGGTTCCAATGACCCAGTAATTTGAATCCCTCCCTCTTGCACCATCTCCCAAACCACATATTCATCTTATCTTTTCTGCCATTCCTACTCTGACTAGCATGTGACACTGGTAGCAATCCTGAGATTACTATCTTTGAGGGCCTATTTTTTAGTTTAACTCCCTAAATTCAGCTTGGAGGACCTCATCAGGTTTTTTACCTATATCGTTGGTGCTTATGTGCGCCATGACAGCTGGCTGTTCATTCTCTCCCTCAAGAATTTCCTGCAGCTGCTCCGAGATATCCTTGACCCTTGCACCAGGGAGGCAACATACCATCCTGGAGTCTTGTTGCGTCCGCAGAAACACCTGTCTATTCCCCTTACCATTGTGTTTCGTTTCACTATAGCTCTGCCACTCTTTATCCTTCCCTGCTGCGCAGCAGAACCAGCCATGGTGCCATAAACCTGGCTGCTGCCATCTCCCCCTGGTGAGCCATCTCCCCAACAGTATCCAAAACCCCCTCAGCATCGTGGATATTCCAAGGTGAATCCATCCGCAGCTCCAGAACCATCAAGCGGTCTAGCAGGAGCTGCAGCTGGACACATTTCTTGCACATGAAAAAGCCAGGGATACCAGAAGAGTCCCTGATTCCCACATCGCACAAGAGGAGCATGACAGAGGTCTGGTATCTGGAGATCAAGGCCCCCATTTTCTCTCCCAGACTTGGTGCCTAGGGACAGAAGAATTCCCAACATTGCAACCCTTGACCTTTAAAATGGCTACACAGAGGTCAATTTTACTGTCCGGTGGGGCGGACTAAAATTTAAATCAGGGCAGCAGACCCGGGAAGAAGTGAGGTGACGACCAGGTGCAGAGGCAGGTTGGGTGAAGGACCTGGTCCGGGGTTCCAGCTCTGTGTCCAAAAATTTAAAAAAGATTAAAAGTAAAAGGTGCCTCTCACCCTCACCACGCCATACTCTCTTACCAGCCACACACTGCCCATGTGCCGCCCATGCCAATCTATGTCACCTCATGCACCCCCCCAATCTGCCTCATGGCTCCCACATCCTGAATGTTGCCAACCTCAGGACCCCTCATAACAACCATGTCACCCTATGCCACTTTGTCCACCCTGTTGCCCCTCAACCCCGATACCTACCCATGGCACCCACGCATCCCATGACCTTCTTCAGAATGGTAGCACTGTTGCTTCACAGCTCCATGGTTCCAGGTTCAATTCCTGGCTTGGGTCACTGTCTGTGTGGAGTCTGCACCTTCTCCCCGTGTCTGCGTGGGATTCCTCCGGATGCTTCGGTTTCCTCCGGAAGACGTGGGGCAGGATTCTCCGACCCCCTGCCGGGTCGGAGAATTGCCGGGGGGCGGCATGAATCCAGTCTCCACCAGCCGGCCGCCCAAAAATCCCTTCGACGTGAATCACGCCGCCCGCCTTGGAAAACGGCGAGGACCGGGTGCGACGCAATGGGCCCCTGCGCCGCCCGAATTCTCCGGGCCGGACGGGCCGAAGTCCCGCCGATGTGACCACGGGTCATGTCGCCGTAAATCAAACCACCTATTTAACGGCATCAACCAGTCGTGCTGGTTGACGCCGGCCAGCGCAGAGGTAGGGCTCGGCATGGGGCGCTGTCGGGAGAAGTGACGGTAAGGCCGCAGTTGGTGGGGGGGGGGGGGGGTCGCTGGAAGGCCGTCCGCCCGACAGGACGAGGAGGAGGAGGAGGAGGTGGTGGTGCCACGGTGACGGAGACGCCCGATGAGGCCCCGTGTGTACCGGCCGCGCTGATCGTACCAGGACCGCACGGACCGTGCATGGAGGAGGAGACTCCGGATGAGCCAGGAAACCGACGCTCATATCTGCCACCTGATGGCACACCTGGCACCGCGTGGCACTGGGGGAGGACACCCTTCCCCCGTGGCCATCAAGGTGATGGTGGCCCTAAACCTTTATGCCACGGGGTCATTCCAGGCGCCGAGTGGGGACATGTCCGGCATCTCACAGGCATCGATGCACCGGTGCATCCGGGCAGTGACAGACACCCTATATGCCATTGCAGACTGCTACATCCAGTTCTCTGTGGACCGTGCCAGCCCGGATGCCCGGGCAGCGGGCTTCGCTATGGCGACCGGGATGCCCATGGTCCAGGGGGCGTTCGATGTGATGCATGTTGCCGTGCGGCCACCTGCGGATAACAGGGCCGTGTTCACAAAAAGGAAGGGGACCTATTCCATGGACATTCAGGTGGTCTGCGACCACCGCATGAGGATCCTGCACATCTGCGTCCGGTACCCGGGCAGTGTACATGACTCATTTGTATTGGCGCAATCTTTCATCTCCACCATGTTCGAGGGACATTCCCTCCGGCTCAGGGGCTGGTTGCTGGCCAACAGGGGTTACCCGTTGTGGTCATGGCTGATGATGCCTATACGGAGGCCACAGACTGACACGGAGAACCGCTCCAACGATGCCCATGCAGTGACCAGGGGTGTGATAGAGAGGTGCTTTGGGCTGTTATAGATGCGCTTCAGTTGCCTGGACCACTCTGGAGGGGCCCTCCAGTACCCATCAGATGGGGTCGGTCGCATCGTTGTGGTCTGCTGTGTCCTGCACAACATAGCCCAGCAGAGGGGCGATGTGCCGCAGGCAGAGGAGGGGGGAGGGGAGGAACAGCAAGACGAGGCGCAGACTTCCCCAGATGAGGAGGATGGGGGCAATGGTCAGGACAGATAGGCTGGACATGGACAGGAGGCTGCCCACCGATCCTGGCCAGTGGGCACGGAACAGGCTGATAGCCGCCTGGTTCACGGACTGGGGGGGGGGTGATAATCGCCGAGTATGGGCACAGACTGCACACCACAGCACCAGCCGACCACCCTCACTCCCCCCCACCCACCCACCACCAACCATCCTCACCCCCCCGCCACCCACCCACCAGCTACCACCCTCACCTCATCCACCCACCACCAACCACCTTCGCCCGCCCCCACCCACCCACCACCAACCATCCTCACCCGCCCCCACCCACCCACCACCAGCCACCCTCACCCGCCCCCACCCACCCACCACCAACCACCCTCACCCCACCCGCTTGCATACCAACCCTCCATTGCACATCCACCTGTGGCACAACGGGCCGGGCTCACACAGTCACCGGTGGAAGTGTGTCTATTGCAGGCCATGGAGGATTATGACAACTCGCTCTGTGATGAGATCTGGGCTCTACATCGTTGGGCAATGCCTGACCCATGGCCACAGTACCACCCTCCACCCGGACCGTCCCTGCATGTGGCCGTGACACCGCAGCGCACGGTCCCATCGTTTGCCCGGGGGGGGGGGGGGGGGGGGGGGGAGTGACCCAGGCAGCTTCTGTAGGTGGTGTGAAAGTGATTTTAATAACAAAAAGTTCATACACGTGCCCTAGCCCCTATAACTAATCTGTGCCCTGCACCCGTGCTAACTTACTCAGTGCCTAATTTTTTGGCCTTACGGGCCCTATGACTACGTCTAGGTTGTTCCCTACACGGTACAGCAGAACTGGAAGTGGACTCCTGTGATTCCTGCCCTGTGACTCGGGATCCCTTTGGCAGTCGTTTCCTGGGGCGGTCCGGCCTAGATGGGCCAGGCTGCAGCTCGGGTGACTGGGATGGCGAGCTGCCAGCCTGTCCTGCCCGTTGCCCACCAGCTGCACCTGGGACGGAAGGGGGAGAATCCGAGGTGTCGCGGTATTCCGGGACCTCACCTACAGGGGGTCGGGCTCCAGCACCTCCTCGTCCCTCGGGGTGCCCGATGGCCCCTGGGCCTCTACATGGATCGTGGATGTGAACGGACCGAGCATCCGACGCACCCCCGACACCTGGCACTGCCAGTCCTGGAGGCCCGCCCTGGTATCAACAAGGGTCTGCAAGTTTTCAGCCATGGAGCTCAGGGAGTTGGCCATCCCTGTCTGTGTCTGGGCGATGCCGGACATCACATGGGCAATGGCGTCGATGCCCTCAGCGATGGCCTGCTGAGACTGGGCCATTGCCTGCTGGGACTGTGCCCTGGCCTGCTGAGACTGGGCCATTGCCTGCTGGGACTGCGCCATGTCCTGCTGAGACTGGGCCATTGCCTGCTGGGACTGTGCCCTGGCCTGCTGAGATGGGGGCATTACCTGCTGGGACTGTGCCCTGGCCTGCTGAGACTGGGCCATTACCTGCTGGGACTGTACCCTGGCCTGCTGAGACTGGGCCATTGCCTGCTGGGACTAGGCCATGGCCTGCTGGGACTGCGCCATGTCCTGCTGAGACTGGACCATTGCCTGCTGAGACTGGGCCATGGCCTGCTGGGACTGCGCCATGTCCTGCTGAGACTGGACCACTGCCTGCTGAGACTGGGCCATGGCCTGCTGGGACTGCGCCATGTCCTGCTGAGACTGGGCCATGGCCTGCTGAGACTGGGCTGTGGCCTGCTGAGACTGGGCCATGGCCTGCAGAGACTGGGCCACGGCCTGCTGAGACTGGGCCATGGCCTGCTGAGACTGGGCCACTGCCTGCTGGGACTGCGCCATGTCCTGCTGAGACTGGACCATTACCTGCTGAGGCTGGGCCACGGCCTGCTGAGACTGGGCCATGGCCTGCTGAGACTGGGCTGTGGCCTGCTGAGACTGGGCCATGGCCTGCAGAGACTGGGCCACGGCCTGCTGAGACTGGGCCATGGCCTGCTGAGACTGGGCCACTGCCTGCTGGGACTGCGCCATGTCCTGCTGAGACTGGACCATTACCTGCTGAGGCTGGGCCACGGCCTGCTGAGACTGGACCACTGCCTGCTGAGACTGGGCTACGGCGTTGAGCGCCTCTGCGATCTGCTGCTGGCTCTAGCTCATGGCTTCCTGTGAAGGGCAGCCATGTCTTGGGCCACGGACACCGCCCGCACGGAACGTCTCAAGCCTTGCATACTGCGACCCATGTCTGACACCGTTGCACCCATTGCCTCCACCCACCATGTCACCTGTGTGGTTTCGGCCTGGGTGGCACCACTCCCAGCTCCTGGACGCGGGTGGACTCCTCCACCTGTGCCTGCAGCTGCCGCAAGCCGACCGTCACCCCCTTTGATCGTCCCTGGGTCTGTGACTGCATCAGGTCTATGGGTGGGTGTGGTAACTCCAGGAACCCGGGACCCATCTGGGCAGCAGATGGTTTCTTGCGCCGGGCTGCCCTCCGACCGCCCGGCCCCTCTGCTGCTCCTACCTCCACCTTCTGTACCGGGACGGCTGTGTTGTGCGCACCAGTGAGTGTACCAGAAGCCTCATCACTGAAGTGCCCAACCGAGGTGAGTGTCTCAGCGATGGTGGAGGGTGTAGGAGATAGCACTGGCATAGTGCCGTGCTCCTCATCCGAAGCCCTGGAGTGGTGATTCTTGTCCATCCGTGTACGTCAGTGTCCTGTACGTCAGTGTCCTGTACGTCAGTGTCCTGTACGTCAGTGTCCTGTACGTCAGTGTCCTGTATGTCAGTGTCCTGGGCGTCAGTGTCCTGTACATCAGTGTTCTGTATGTCAGTGTCCTGTACGTCAGTGTCCTGTACGTCGGTGTTCTGTACGTCAGTGTCCTGTACGTCAGTGTCCTGTATGTCAGTGTCCTGTACGTCAGTGTCCTGTATGTCAGTGTCCTGTACATCAGTGTCCTGTACGTCAGTGTCCTGTACGTCAGTGTCCTGTATGTCAGTGACCTGGGCGTCAGTGTCCTGTACGTCAGTGTCCTGTACATCAGTGTTCTGTACGTCAGTGTCCTGTACGTCAGTGTCCTGTACGTCAGTGTCCTGTATGTCAGTGTCCTGGGCGTCAGTGTCCTGTACGTCAGTGTCCTGTACATCAGTGTTCTGTATGTCAGTGTCCTGTACGTCAGTGTCCTGTACGTCGGTGTTCTGTACGTCAGTGTCCTGTACGTCAGTGTCCTGTATGTCAGTGTCCTGTACGTCAGTGTCCTGTATGTCAGTGTCCTGTACATCAGTGTCCTGTACGTCAGTGTCCTGTACGTCAGTGTCCTGTATGTCAGTGTCCTGGGCGTCAGTGTCCTGTACGTCAGTGTCCTGTACATCAGTGTTCTGTACGTCAGTGTCCTGTACGACAGTGTCCTGTACGTCGGTGTTCTGTACGTCAGTGTCCTGTATGTCAGTGTCCTGTACGTCAGTGTCCTGTACGTCGGTGTCCTGGATGGATGTGTCCTGGGGGGGGGGGGTCCCAAGCCGGAGTAATTCGTGCTGTTTTTGCCGCCGCGTTCGGGCGATCATGCCGGTTCACGGAGAATCCCGCCCATGATGTTAGGTAATTTGGACATTCTGAATTCTCCCTTTGTGCACCCGAACAGGCACCAGAATGTGGCGACTAGGGGCTTTTCAGTCACTTCACTGCAGCGTTAATGTAAGCCTACTTGTGACAATAAAGATTATTATTAATTTTATAGTCCCTCTGTCAACTTGGTGCCAATTCATGTGTACTCATGGCCCGCACCAACCAACGTATTACTTTATCCCATCCATGCCAACTCACCTAGTTTCCACGAGCGACAAACTTCAGGATCCATGTTAACATAAACTTAAAGTCTATTGATTGATGATGTCAATATTTAAAAAAGAAAAGAAAACATTTATTGATTAAAAAATTGATACCTTGAAATTCCTTCAGTTCATCTCTAACGAAAATTAACATGTTGATTCCAGAAACCTCTTGAAGCTGTAAATTGAACTTCTCACTTAACAGGCACCCTGCTGTGATAATGTTAGTTATTAAAATCAGTCACCGCAGCACACATTCTATAATGACAACCCTCAGGATTAAATCAATAGGAATAAGGAAATATCAAGCCCTGTTTTTTTGAACTTCGTACATTTATTAAAAATTTAAAACTCAACAGGGTCAAATCCCTTGGCAGCTTTGCAGTTGAATGGGTTCATTGACAACTTGACAGTTCTTTGACTGGTTTGACATTTTCTTTACAGCTTCGGCAGTTCAAATTAGTATTTTAACTTCTTACGCAGTCATGTCCCCTCTAAAAACTTCAATGGAAACCTTACCTCTCCGATAAAAAGGCCCTGACTGCCTCAAAAGGTGCCTTATCTCTCCCAAAGATGTCCTGGGACCATATCCAAAGGTGTACCATACCTCTCCAAAAGAATCCACAATATTTAGACCTGGGGCAGGATTCTCCGACCCCCCGCTGGGTCGGAGAACCGCCGGGGGCCGGCGTGAATTCCGCCCCCGCGGTCTCCCGAAGTCTCCGGCACCAGAGATTCGGCAGGGGTGGGAATCGCGCCGTGCCTGTCAGCGGGCCCCCTCCGGCGATTCTGCGGCCCGCGATGGGCCAAAGTCCCGCCGCTGTCATGCCGTTCCTGCCACCGGGAATCAAACCATCTACCTTACCGACGGGACCAGGTGGCACGGGCGGGCTCCAGGGTCCTAGGGGGAGTTTGGGGAGTTGGGAGGTGATCTGGCCCCGGGGAGTGCCCCCACGGTGGCCTGGCCCGCAATCGGGGCCCACCGATCGGCAGGCGGGCCTGTGCCGTGGGCGCACTCTTTTCCTTCCGCGTTCGCCATAGCCTTCACGATGACGGACGTGGAAGTGACCCCCTCCCCTGCGCATACGTGGGGATGGCGTCAGCAGCCGCTGACGCTCTGGCGCATGCACGGACGTCCACCGGCCGGCGAAGTCCCTTCGGCCCCGGCTGGCGTGGCACCAAAGGCCGTTCCCGCCGGCCGGCGGGGCACCAACCACTCCGGCGCGGGCCCAGCCCCTCAAGGTTCGGCATTCTCCCCTACCTGACGGGGCGGGGGGTCCCGGCGTGATGGAGTGGCGTGAACCACTCCGGTGTCGGGCCGCCCCAAAGGTGCGGATTTCCCCACACCTTTAGGGGCCAAGCCCTATCCTTGAGGGGCTAGGCCCGCGTCGGAGTGGTTGGCGCCCCGTCGGCTGGCGGGAAAGGCCTTTGGCGCCACGCCAGCCGGGGCTGAAGGGACTTCGCTGGCCGGCGGAAGTCCGCCCATGCGCCGGAGTGTCAGCAGTTGCTGACGTCATCCCCGCGCATGCGCAGGGGAGGGGGTCACTTCTGCGTCTGCCATCATGAAGACTATGGCGAACTAGGAAGGGAAAGACACCCCCACGGCACAGGCCCGCCTGCCGATCGGTGGGCCCCGATCGCGGGCCAGGCCACCGTGGGGGCATCCCCCGGGGCCAGATCGCCCCGCGCGCCCCCCCCCCCCCCAGGACCCCGGAGCCCGCCCGCGCCGCCTGGTCCCGCCGGTAAGGTAGGTGGTTTGATTCCCACCGGCGGGCCTGGCATGACAGCAGCGGGACTTTGGCCCATCGCGGGCCGCAGAATCGCCAGAGCGGCGTGATTCCCGCCCCCGCGGAATATCTGATGCCGGAGACTTCGGGAGTCGGAGAATCCCGCCCTAGGTTAGGGCTTGGCCCCTAAAGGTGCGGAGAATTCCTCACGCTCACGCCACTCCACCCCGCTGGGTAGGGGAGAATCCCGGCCCAGATCTTACCTGGTGTAATCTGCATTCTCCACATTTCACACTCCTAGCCTACCAAAATACTTGTTCAGTGGAGGCAATTGATAACTTAAATTGCCAGGTGCCTCTATAAATCATACATGCGCACATGCTGGACTGACTCCATTCCCTCCCCTGGGAAAATAGGAAGTGCCTTGTGTGTTGGTGGGACTTCAGATCTTTGGTCATTTCCACTATTTTCACCACAATGCAGAACCTTTCCATTTTGGTGAAAATCTGGGCCATAGAGTCGATGCACCGCTGTGAGAGAATGGCTCAGATAATTCCCAAATTGAAACAAGACCAATGACATGTGGCCCAGCTCTTGGCTGCAAAATTGAATGTCAATGAATAGACAGAGATAGCCACAGGCACATTAGGGGAAACAACCTTAACCCGCCCCCTCTCCAAAATCCACACAAAAGAGAAAATCAGTAACACAGGGAAATAAGAATGATGTTCTGTACTGTTCCTTTTGGGGTGCCAAACCTCACTCAACAAAGTTCAACCTTGGTTTTGGTGTGAAAACCCATAGAAGTCTTCATTGCTGCAAAAGGGTGGCAATGTAGCACAGTGGCTAGCACTATTGCTTTGCTGCACCAGGGTGCCAGATTCGATTCCCAGCTTGGGTCACTGTCTGTGCAGTCTGCCCCTTCTCCCCGTATTTGCGTGGGTTTCCTCCGGGTGCTCCGGTTTCCTCCAACAAGTACTGAAAGACGTGCTGTTAGGTAAATTGGACATTCTGAATTCTCCCTCCGCGTGTCCGAAATGGCCCTAGAGTGTGTCGACTAAGGGATTTTCGCAGTAACTTCACTGCAGTGTTAATGTAAGCCTACGTGTGACATGAATAAAGATTATAGATTATAAAAAAACTGAGAGCAAATGAATGAAGTGTCCAACTCAATACTCCTGTCTTCAAAAGAAAGAGAGTCAACTAATGTCAACTGCAGAGCTAATGCTTCAGTGAGAGGCCAATGTACCAGCAGTCACAGCGGAAAGTGAACAAGCAGAAAAAACCATTAATACGTTTTCTAAATTTAACTTTTATAACATGGTTTAGTTATAACACCTGATGCTCTGTGAAGTTTTATTTCTTTTTTATGCATAGTGTGTGTGTCCTTTACATTATTTGGAAGTTAGACATATTCTTACATTTTAAACATTTCTAGTAATAATTTCTACATCTTAAACTGAGTGACTCTGAGTAATAGAACTAACCCTTTACTTGTTAACTCAAGGAGGCTGGCTGGTTTAATTCTTATAACCAGGCGATATACACTGTAAAGACCATAAGACCATAAGACATAGGAGCAGAATTGGGCCATTCGGCCCATCGAGTCTGCTCCACCAGTCAATCATGGCTGATATGTTTTTCATTCCCATTCTCCTGCCTTCTCCCCACAACCCTTAAGTGCACACTGAAATGACAATACGACATGTTAAAAAAAAAAATCCAAATTCCTTTATAACCAACCCAGGAGTGGCACAAAGAGTGGAGTCGGCTCACCCCTCCGAATGGAGGTCTCCTCACCTCTGTGTGAATTAATTAGGCTTCCCAAATCTCCAAGACTATGCTGGAATTTAAGATGAATCTCCTGGACATCGTCTCCAACAACCGTGGAGCAAAAAATTGGGCCAATAGTGGATTTGAGGATGACCAGGCGGTTGGAGGCCTGTGGGTCATGCGACAATTTCTTCAGGAATATGCCCAAGCTGAGTTCGCAACACTGATTGATCAACAGTTGACTCTTTTGATTCCTAAATAACTCCATGTTCACTGAACGTGTGACTACCCGGAGGGTAGAAGGCAGACTTGGCAGACTGTGGTGAATCATAGCAGCGTAATTCACACTGTATTACACATGTTGTACTATGTCTCGGTAAGCTCGGCACACGAGCAGTTGCGCTGCTCTGCCACTAGGGGGAGATGCACTGGGAGTGTACGGGAGTTTGTACTGGGCTCCACCCTTGGCTCCACCCACAGCTTCTCCCCCTAACCGGAAGTATAAAGGTTGATGCTGAGAGCCTGCCTGCCAGTTCATCTGGAGTTCATCTTGTCACAGGCAGGCTCTGTTGTTAGACGATTAAAACCACTGTTCACTTCTAACCACGTGCCACGTGAATTGATGGTCTCATCCCAGACCTTAAATAAAAGCAAAATACTGCGGATAGTCTGAAATAAAAACAGGAAATGCTGGATAAACTCAGCAGGTCTGGCAGCATCTGTGGAGAGAGAAACACAGTTAACATTTTGGTCCTTCTACAGATCTGTTCCGGAGAAGGGTCAATGGACTTGAAACAATTGATTTTTGAGCCCGTGTCAGCAGTCCGCAGGATCACTGACATGGGCGGAAAATCCGGAATGGATCACTTTTCCTGATTTTCCAGGCCTGTCGCTGGTAACCTCACAAAATTCACACCCAGAAGGATTGAAAACCTTATTTTAATGTTTTTGCATGCATTTGAATAGAATCAGACCCCCGACACCGCCACATGAACCCCCCTCATTAAATATTCAAACCTCGTCAACTTGACATTTGGAGCAGGTTTTGAAAAACAAGGTTCAGTTGAGAGGATCCCCCCCCCCCGTAGGGGTGTGAAGGGAAGCATCACCCCCCCCTCCCCGCCCCCCCTCAGGGAGAGGACACCTCCCCAGGGAACATGTTGGCACCACCAGGTTGGCCAGTTCCAGCAGGGCAGTGCCAACCTGTGCCGGGGGCAGTGCCAGTGTGGGCTCGCTGGACAGCCCTATGGGTGGGGTTCACTTTATGTGTGTTGGTGAGGGCCGATGCCTGTGAGGGGTGGGAGAGTGCCCCTGAGATTGCAGTGGTGGGGGAGGGGGGAGCAGTCGTCCCTATGCCGGACAAGGTGGGTGGGTTGATATAAGGTCGACTGATGCCTGTGATTGGTGGGAGGGGTGGGGGGTGGGTCGGGGGATGTGTAGCCCGCGATGTTCATGAAGGAGGTCCTAATGTTTATGTGGGTGGGGTGGGGGAGTTGCTGGCCCTGTTGCGGCAGGTTTTCCCATGACAGATGCGCCGATCCATTTAAATCCCAACTGATTTTGCCAGGACCGGAAGAAGCCGCCAGGGGGAGGGGCCATTAAATCTTGCCCGAAGCGAGGTCTAACCAACGAGTGGTACAGCATTTCCTTTGCTGTCGTTGAAGTGTGATGGAACTTCCGTGTCATCAGCCCAAACATTGTGGCTGCTTTGGACGCTGCGAATTGCAGTTCAAATTATTTTGGAGGTGGATTCCTCAGTCGCGGCATTGTTTAGTCATTTCAAAGGGGGAATCATATTATGTGTAGTTGGGTACAGATAGATATTGAGCAGTTGATTTGCATGATATGATGTTACGCTAAGTAGAAATTAATTCTCCATACCATGAAATGAAATGAAAATGAAAATCGCTTTATTGTCACGAGTAGGCTTCAATGAAGTTACTGTGAAAAGCCCCTAGTCACCACATTCCGGCGCCTGTCCGGGGAGGCTGTTACGGGAATCGAACCGTGCTGCTGGCCTGCTTGGTCTGCTTTCAAAGCCAGCGATTTAGCCCTGTGCTAAACGGCCCCAGACCCAGTTGACCAGATTATTTGGGGCGGGAATTTCTGCGCAACTCGCCGCGTGTTTTTTGGCGGCCCGCCAGTGGGATTTTCTGGTCCTGCCATTGTCAATGGAAGCTCCCGTTTAATGGGCGGTACGGTAGCACAGTGGTTAGCTTCACGGCTCCAAGGTCCCGGGTTCGATTCCCCGCTTGGCTCACTATCTGTGCGGAATCTGCACGTTCTCCACGTGTCTGCGTGGGTTTCCTCCGGGTGCTCCGGTTTCCTCCCACAGTCCATAAAATGTGCAGGTTAGGTGGATTGGCCATGCTAAATTGTCCCGTTGGTTCCAAAAAAAGATTAGTTGGGGTTACTGGGTTCAGGGGATGGGGTGGAGGTGTGGGCTTAAGTAGGGTGCTCTTTCCAAGAGCTGGCGCAGACTCGATGGGCCAAATGGCCTCCTTCTGCATTGTAAATTCAATGATTCTACAAATCTATGAATGCACCCCTCGTCACCGGGACATTCGAGGCAGGGATGCGCCTTCGGTGGGACCAGAATATCCTGCCTGCGGGAACAGCCGGCAAATTCCGCCAACCTCAACTGATGCTTCAGTCAGGGTGCTCGAGACTAGGCAGCCACCTACAGGAGTCTGATCTGCCCTGAAATTCCATCCTGGTTTGTATTTATAAAGGGAGAAAACAAATGGGGGCCCCGACAATGATTATTTTCCTGCGAAACAGAAAACGCTTCTGTTCTGTTCCACCTTGCCGTCATCGAGCTTTTGGCAGCTCCCGGACTTCCCTGGATAAATGCCGAGTGAGCTCGACTGCACACAATTGCAGCAATATTTCCTGGATATGGCCCCAGCAGAGTTCCCTTATAGCACCATCATGGCGAGTCCAATCCTTACAGTCATTATCCCTTCTGGCCTCGATGACTGAAATGTTTTTTTGTGCCAATTACTGCAGATTTATGGGCAGTTTTGTGCCGTGGACTTGCTATGAAACCAGATTGAAATTAATTGAACTTGTTACTGGCAGTTTGGAAAGGAGATTTCAATCCATTATTGTAGGTTGCTATCAAAACGAGTCCCCAAAGATGGTTAGAGACCAGCTGTTCTCAAAATCATATTACCCAAGCTTTAAACCTCTGATCAGAATAGAGATGCCATTTTATATTTCTATGTATGGCATTTCTTACAGTATATCAGACGACAGATGTGCTTCATGAGTAGAGGAGCATTGCAGCTTGTGGGGAAGTGAAGTATTATTCTGCTGTTCAGGTTCAGGAGTGCTGAGCATCTTTGGGAATCCTGTGTAAGGATTCCAGGTAGGGCCGGGACTTAGATACACATCAGGTGCTGGAGGTGGCTACAGTTTCCTGATGGCCTTGTAAAGACCGAGACCTCTACCTTTGCCAAACTAGGTCATGATACAGCACACAGCAGGAAGGGCTGGGAAGCAGGGTTTTCAATCTAAACGCCCCCCTCGGCCCAGCCTAGACATTGTCTGTTAGGAGATTGGTGACCAGAGGCACTTGTTTCATCAGCTGCTTCACCAATGACCTCCCTCCCATCATGAGGTCAGAAGTGGGGATGTTTGCAGATGACTGCACAATGATCAGCACCATTCGCGACTCCTCAGATAATTATGCAGTCTATGTCCAAATGCAGCAAGACCTAGACAATGTCAAGGCTTGGGCTGACAAGTGGAAAGTAACATTCATAGAACATAGAACATAGAACATAGAACAGTACAGCACAGAACAGGCCCTTCGGCCCTCGATGTTGTGCCGAGCAATGATCACCCTACTTAAACCCACGTAACCCGTATACCCGTAACCCAACAATCCCCCCATTAACCTTACACTACGGGCAATTTAGCATGGCCAATCCACCTAACCCGCACATCTTTAGACTGTGGGAGGAAACCGGAGCACCCGGAGGAAACCCACGCACACACGGGGAGGACGTGCAGACTCCACACAGACAGTGACCCAGCCGGGAATCGAACCTGGGACCCTGGACATGACACACAACTGCCAGGCAATAATCATCCCCTGCAAGAGAGGATCTAACCATTGCCATTTGACATTCAATAGCATTACCATCGCTGAATCTCTAAGAATCAACATCCTGGGGGTTACCATTTATCAAAACGTGAACTAGACTGGCCGTAATCATACTGTGGATACCAGGGCAGGTCAAAGGCTAGGAATTCTACGCGGAATAACTCACCTCCTGACCTCCCAAAGCCTGCCCACCATCTACAAGGCACAAGTCAGGAGTGTAATGGAATACTTTCCACTTGCCTGGATGAGTGCAGCTCCAACAACACTCAAGAAGCTCAGCACCATCCAGGACAAAGCAGCCCCGCTTGATTGCTCCCCTTCCACAAACATTCAAACCCTCCACCACCGACGAACAATGGCAGCCTGTGCACCATTTACAAGATGCACTGCAGCAACTCGCCAAGGCTTCTTAGACAGCACCTTCCAAACCCACGGCCACCAACATCCAGAAGGACAAGGGCAGCAGATACCTGGGGTCCCCACCACCTGGAGGTTCTCCTCCAAGTCACCCACCACCCTGACTTGGAAATATATCGCCGTTCCTTCACTGTCACTGGGCCAACATGCTGGAACTCTCTCCCTAACAGCACAGTGGGTGTACCTACACCTCAGAGACTGCAGCAGGTCAAGAAGGCAACTCACCACCACCTTCTGAAGGGCAATTAGGGATGGGCAATAATTGCTGGCCTAACCAGCGGCGCCCACAACCCATCAATGAATTTTTAAAGAAGTTAATAACTGGTACCGGGCAATTGCAGTCGTGAGCTCATCTGGAGGTTAAGGCCTGGGTCGCATGCTCACCTGAAAAATCAAACAAAATGGCATGAGCATTTCTCATTTACAAAAATGAGAGTAGAATCATGTTGTTTCTGAGGCTGGGGGTGGCAATAACTCCCCCAACCCAGACAGGCACTGGTTTCCTGATTTGTTGGAACCGGAAGACACTCAAGATGCCAGCGCCCTGGAATTTTCTGGAAATTTCTCCTGTACTGATGCGAGGACTAGGCCCCATCAAGCAGCACCAGCCCTTGTTTACACCTATAAAGTTGGGGTTCCACCACAAATCTGTCACAAATATGCAAGCTCTGAGGACAATTCAGTCTTCATTCACCTGTTCTGCCCTTGGGGACTTCCTGGGCCACACTTTTTGCAGACTGTCAAATCATTTTTGATTAACTATAAAGAAAACTCTAGCAAGGAAAGTATCGATTGGTCCATGTGATGTACTCGATATATAGATTTGGAAATAGCGTCTGCCTGCTTGTAAAGAATAATTAAATTCATTACAGAATCTTGTTAGTAATTTAACTAATTATTGGCGTATCTTTAAGTCATGCATTCCAGGAGGGGAAGATTGTGCCGACGTGTTGTTATGGGCGTCACCGGAGCACAGTGGTTAGCACTGTTGCTTCCCAGCACCAGGGTCCCTGGTTCAATTCTCAGCCTGGGTAACTGTCTGAACGGAGTCTGCACATTCTCCCCGTGTCTGCGTGGGCTTCCTCCGGGTGCTCCGGTTTCCTCCCACAAACCCCAAAAGACGTGCTTGTTAGGTGAATTGGACATTCCGAATTCTCCCTCCATGTACCCACACAGGCGCCGGAATGTGGCGACTGGGGGCTTTTCACAGTAACTTCATTGCAGTTTTAATGTAAGCCGACTTGTGACAATAATAAAGATTATTATTATCAAGGAAGACTGGACAATAAATGCTGACCCAGCCAATGACACCCACATCCCACGAATGAATAAAAAAAGCTCATTTGCCGTCTCCCACAGCCCAGCAAAAATCGTTTCAAGTATTTATCCAATTTTATTCTGCAAGTGACTATTTAAATCTGCTCCTGTCACCACTTCAGGTTGTGCATTCCAGATCATAACACTCACTGTACATAAAAAAATTGTATTTGTGATGCCTCTGGTCTTTTTTGTCAATCATCCTAAATCACCAATTTCTATGCAAGTGGCAACAGTTTTTCTTTGTTTACTCAATCAAACTATTCATGTTTTTCTACATATCTGCAAATAGCCTCTTAACTTCTCTTCTCCAGTCTCTCCAGAAGCCTTGATACCGTTCTCCTCATTTTCTTTTTATTTCCGGGATGTGGGCGTCGCTTTTTTCCGAAAAGGTCCATTTTCTTTTGTCCCCATTCCTTTTCTGGAAGAACAACAAAGAACAAAGTACAATACAGCACAGGGTCAGGCCCTTCGGTCCTCCAAGCCTGCACCGGTCACGTGTCCTATCAAGACCAACCCCCTGTATCCTTCTATACCCCGTCCGTTATAAGAAACCGTTGTAAGGTTTAAGAAACCGTTATAATATACATTGAGACTTTGTGAAAATTATTTTTTGGCATCTATCCTAAACGAGCATGGTGAACTTAGACATGAAATGATTGGTTGTTGCTGAAGTGTTGGCTAGTGTAGACTTGAGAGGTGAACAGAAACTTCCAACACTGATGAAGGTTCAACTCAATTTTATTAACTACTTCTAACTAACTAACACACGATGACTGTGGGGCTAAATGATGCTAATTTAAACTGGAGACCTAAGCCTTGTCCGAATCAGTTGATTCTCTCAGCACATGTTGTGAGTCTGTGCTGGGCTGGATGAGTTTTTGTTACACTCAGAGGCTGCACCCAGAATGAGCGGGAACCGTGCCCTCTGCCTTTATAATGTGTGTATTCTAACTGGTGATTGGCTGCGGTGTTTGTACATGTTGATTGGTCCCCGTGTGTGTCCATCAGTGTGTGTCTGCACCATGATATACTGGTGTATATTAAGACAGACCAGAGGAGGTATCGAGGGAGAAAGAGAGAGAGAGAAACCGAGAGGCAGAGAGGAATAAGATCGAGGCAGATAGAGAGAAAGAAAGTGAGAGAGGGAGGGGGGGGAGGGGGGGGGGGGGAGGGGGGAAGAAAGGTAGACACAGAGAAAGAGAGAGTAATTGTAAATAGGATATCATTGCCACGTGAACAGTCTGGTGACATGTGAAATTGAAAACAGAAAAAAATATTTTCACAGCAGAAGAGTTGCGAAAATTCTTTTTTCGGAACACAGGTGTGATGTCAATTAGTTTTATAACAAGCCAGATCTGGTACCAATTATACCCTTTTTGCATAAAACGAATTCAGAACCCTGCTTTCGTGTTATAATTGCTGTTTAGTTTAATCAAACTGGTCTGTTTCATTGAATCGTTGCAAAACAATGTTTGACAAATATCTAAAACAAAAACAGCCGGAACTGGGAAAACTCAGCAGGTCTGGCAACTTCCATAGGGAGAGAAAATAAATATCTGTTTCGAGGTAGAAATGCTTTCTTGATCGGGGGAATCGGACATGAATGGCATCATGGGACACTTAAAGAAAGATTTGCATTGATATAGCACCTTTCACAACCTCAAGACTTCCCAAAGTGCTTTTTTATAGCCAATGAAGTATCTTGCTGAACTGTAGTGACTATTGTAATGGAGGAACAGTGGCAGCCGTGTGTACCATTTACAAGATGCACTGCAGGAACTCACCAAGGTTCCTTAGGCAGCACCTTCCAAACGCACGATCACTATCGTCTAGAAGGACAAGGGCAGCAGTTGTCTGAGAACACCACCACCTGGAGGTTCCCCTTTAAGTCACATACCATCCGGAGTTGGAAATATATCGCCGTTCCTTCATTGGGTCAAAATCCTAGAATTCCCTCCTCTCAGCACTGTGCCTGTACCTACACCTCAGGGACTGCAGCGGTTCAAGAACCTGGGGCGGGATTCTCTGCCCCGCCATACCACCTTTCTGCCCTGACTGGCAGGCGGGATTCTCCGTTACGCCAGCCGGTCAATGGGGTTTTCTGTTGTGGGGCAGCCCCACACCGTCGGGAAAACCCCAGACACTGGCAAAACGGAGAATCAGGCCGGCGGAGAATCCCGACCGTCCACCTTCTGAAGGGCAACTAGGGATGGGCAATAAATCTGGCCGAGCCAGCAAAGTCGACATCCCATAAATGATTTTTTTGAAATGGCAGCTAAACTGCACACAGCAATTCTCACCAACAGCAACGGAATCGTGACCAGATAATCTGTTTGCATTATATTGATTGAGGGATAAATATTGGCCAGAATAGTGAGGCAAAGTTGCCAGCCCTTGTGACATGGGCAGGCAGGACTTCAGTGCACTATCTCAGTTGAAAGACCTCTGACAATGCAGCACTCCTTCAGTACTGCACTGGAGAGTTGGCCTTGATTTTAAGCGGAGCCTCTGTCAACCCAAGATGGTTTTATTCAGAATTTAGGAACACTAATTTATCACAGGGCTTGGTCTTTGTATCAGACTTCAATTTGACAAGAGAGAAAAATCATAAGATCCTTAAGTCAGTAATGCAAGGGCTCAAGATTGGATAATACTGGTGTGGAAAGAATGATTCACTCCAGCAGTGATTGCAAGAAGAAATAGGGCTCTGGTATTTTTCAAACAAAAGTTTACAATATGAAACATTTTACCTTCATTCCTGAAAAGAACTGCTTACAATTGCACTTTAAACACTCCTATTTGAGTCCCCACTAAAGAACAAGAAAAGAAACATATAGGGCTGGATTCTCCGATTCTGCGACTATGTCCGCAAAATCCATCTGATCTTATGACCAGAACGTTGGCGGTGCCCCCGCACTGATCCTCCGGCCGATGGGGGGGGTGGGGTGGGGGGGAGCTAGCAGCCACGCAGCGTAGGCTTTACCTGCAGATGCGGCCACAGAATGGCTGGGTCCGTGGCCGCACAGTGGGAACGGTGGCAGCCTGTGGCGGCCACGCTGTACAACATAGCGCCGGTCGTGCGCCTACCAGGCCTGCCAAAAACTGACACCCTGTGACCAGCCTCGCCACCCCTGGACCATCCCCTCCACCCCTGTCCCCGCTGAAACCCACTGAAACCCCCCCGCCGCCAGTGTAGCGCCCCCCCCCCCCCAACGCCAAGTCTGCCGGTGCTAGACTTAGTCTGTAGCCACCACGCAAGGTCCCTGAACAGTGTGAGCACACGCAAGCGATGCCGTCGGGAACTTGGTCCGTCGGAGGAGGGCATCAGGGATGTCTTGAGGCCATTCATGTGGCATGCGGCGTCTTCGCCGAGAATGCCGCTTTTTGTGGGGGGGGGGGTGATGCATCCGTAAAATGGCACCGCCCCCGATTCAGGCGTAAACGCGGATTCTCTGGTCCATCGCCAAACACGATTTTGGAGTCGGCAATCGGAGAATCTAGCCCACTGTTCTCAATCTATCTTAAAAATCAGCATGGCATAGAATAATATTTGTTTTATAAAACAGATATGGTTCCTTTTAGAACCCCTTCAGACTCTGGCTGAATATCTTCAAAAAGCTGATTCAAGGATGGGACAGTAACGCCGTGTTAGCACTGCTGTCTCTCGGCGCTGGGGAACTGGGATCGACCCTGGCCCGGGTCACAGTTCGTGTGGAGTTTGCATTTTCTCCCCATGTCTGCGTGGGTCTCAGCCCCACAACCCAAAAGACGTGCAGGGTAGGTGAATTGGTCATGTTAAATTGTCCCTTAAATGGGAAAAAAATGAATTGGGTTCTTTTAAGTTTTTTTTTAAAAAAGAACTACCAACTGTGAAATTCTTTTTATAAAGGCAGAAAATGCTGGACAAAATCAGCAGGACTGGCAGCGTCTGTGGATAGAGAAGCAGAGTTAATGTTTCAAACCCAAATGACCCTTCCACAGAACTGAAAAAGGGTCGAAATGTGTTGGATTATATAGTGGAGAGTGGGTGGAGAAAGTGGGGCAGAATGGAAGGTTAGGAATAGGTGGGAACTAAGGAGCGATTGAAAAAGATGTCATGGACATAGGATAAGGGGAATGTTAATGGTAGCATTAAGAACTAAAGAAGGTAGCAAGAGTGGCATAAAGGTAAGATAGCAGAAAATGATAACAAGAGAACAAAGGTCAATTGGAAGACCAAATTGAAGGAAGTACAAGTGAAACGCTGATTAACCTGAAATGAGTGTTTGGGGCTTGGGCTAGTGATGCGGGAGGAGGTAAAGATGCAGGTGTTGCATTTCTACGATTGCATGGGAAGGTGCCGTGGGAAAGGGATGAAGCATCAGGAGTGATGGAGGAGTACACCAGGGTGTCACGGCAGGAGTGTCCCTGCAGAATTCTGAGGGGGGGAGGGGAGGATGTGTTTCGTGGTGGTACCATGCTGGAGTTGGCAAAGGATGGTCCTTTGACTGGGAAGGCTGGTGAGGACGAAGGGGAGCCTGTCAAGGTTCTGCGGGGAGGGGAAGGGGTCAGTTGAAGCACCATTTCACTTGCACCTCCTTATCTATGACCTAGTCTACTTCGCCTTCTCCACCCTGCTCTCCAACAATATAATTCATCACATTTATACCCCTCTTTAGCTCTGAAGAAGAGCCACACGGACTCAAAACATTAACGCTGTTTCACACTCCACAGATGCTGCCAGTTTATCCAGAATGATCTGTTTTGATGTCAGATTTCTGACATTCTAGCCGAAGTATGTTGCTTTTATTAAACCACTGTAATCTATTTATTAGTTTTAAGATTGTAAACAACTTTACCATTCTATCCTTTGTTTTATAAGTAAAGCAACTCATTGCAAGAGAATCACCCAGCAGTGGCCTCTGAAAAACCTGCCACGAATCGGCGCCCGATTTAATACCAATTAAACGATGTCTGAGACAATGAACTCAAGGTATCACATATGAGGACATGACAGCATATTTCTCCTATCCTGAACAAATGGGCAAAGAAGATAGCATAAAACATGACCTTTTTCTTGGCAAGAATAGAAACAAAGTATAATGAGAGGGATGGTCCCACAGGTAATTGACACCTTAGTGGGCCAGTCAGCGGATATTAGGGTATGAAATCTATAGATGACCCGCACCTTCAGGCGACCAATCAGAAACTGATCATACATTATTTACACCAATTCCAGATTGACCATGCACCAATTAAGCTGATTAAGAAATAGCCTCACCTCAATTAGGCCAATCTGATACATTACAATAACATCACTGTGGGTTGTGGCCTGGAGTGAGTTAGTACACTAGTCAAGTCGTGCCCTGTGTTTTTATAAGTATTAATCTAAAACGAGTGGACTTTCACCAACCATTCGGAAGGTTTATCACTCATGTTCGTCATAGGTTTTCAGATGGAGGATCAGGGAGTCAGCAAAGGAGAACATTATGTCCTCTGCAGAGAAACCTGATCTAATGAAACCCTCTCTGAGTGAAGCCCAGGCTGTTGAGTTGGTCAAGTGGTTGTACCGTCTGAAGGTCTCCAGTGTCCCACCAATGCTCAGCTACGATGATTAGAACTTCCACATCCTAGTGCTGGAGAGTCGGGAGACCGGAGATCACAGTAAGAGCTACAAACAATTCCTGAGTTCCTTCACCTAACAGTCTTTTGTAGCCTATATGGTTAAAGTTTCAAATGAACAAAATTTGAATTTAAGTTCAAATAGCACCTCGTACTTACGTTCATCTCATGGCCTTTTGATCCGGACTTGAGACTGCTACCAACTCAGCTTGCAAGAAAACAATGGCATTACACTGCGGGCACTTTCTTCTGTGAATAGGTGTACTGAAATTGTAAATATTGTTTACTATTAGACCAAATGGGCAGAAACTTGTGGAGATGGTGGAGGTCCCACCTGCCCACTGGAGAACCGGCAAGAGACCCACATTGCCACCTCTGGGAAGGCCTACCATACCACAAGCCAATCAGGCAGTTGATAGACCACCGGGATCAGGACTCCAAGGCTACCATATCCCAAGCCAATCAGGCAGTTGATAGACCACTGGGATCAGGACCCCAGGGCTACCATATCCCAAGCCAATCAGGTAGTTGATAGACCACTGGGATCAGGACCCCAGGGCTACCATATCCCAAGCCAATCAGGCAGTTGATAGACCACTGGGATCAGGACCCCAGGGCTGGAGGCTCTGCTCACCGTGAGCTCCTGGCCAATCAGAAGCAGGCAACTCTTTAACTCAGCCGCTTCAATGGGGAGATGACGGCTGCTATCAGAAGGCAGCCACTAGAGGCCCAGGATCACAGAGCAACCAGGTGATAGCTAATTAATGGTGGGAGGGGCTTTGGGATTTGGGGATCCTGAAGTAGGGAATGTAGCAAGATGGCGCCTGTCCCCTGTTTCCTGCTGCCAGTTCCCTCAATCAGGCACTGAGTGTCTTGAAGGAGGGATTTTCTCCCCACTGTCCCTTGGAGATGACAAGCAGCTTGCACAGGTTGTGCATGCTGCATGTTGCCAGGCCTGCCTGTAGCTAGGTTAATAGGTGGTAGGATGAGAAACTATAGTGGTTATTAATTGCACACCTTCAAGCTTCAATTGGTGGTGGAATGAGAAGGTCAACCTTCCTGAACCTTGCTTAATTAGTGTGGAAGCATGGATCTGACTGGGTGCTTATCCGCCACCCTCCTCAACCAGTTAAAGTACCGCTGGAGAAGGCAGAAGATTCCACCTTATATGTGCATTTGCGCCACCCTCAAAAATTTTCCCCATCCTTAAAATCATTTGATACATTGAGATAAGCAAAATTCTGTGACGCTGGAAGCTTTCTGTTGTGCATCAGAGAATACATCACTGCTGGTGAAGTGTCACGTGATGTGCCGTCACATCAGCAGAGAGTTTGCGCAGGCTTTTCAGTTCCCCATCTTCGATTGTATCAGTGACACCTCTCATTGTGTGAGAAAGAATCCAGACTGTGCGCACCTCTGCACCTTTTCTCTTTGCGGACAACAAAGGAATATAACACTTTCCCACGGCACCTTCCCTTGCAATCGCAGGAGGTGCCATACCTGTCCCTTTGTCTCCTCACCCCTCACCATTCAACACCCCAAACACTCATTTCAGATGAAGCAGTGTTTCACTTGCACTTCCTTCAATTGGATCTACTGTACTTGCTGCTCTAACCTGACAGCTCAGACTGGCTGACCGCTTCACAGAACATCTTCGCTCAGTCCGCAAGAAGGACCTGCAACCTTCCTGTTGCATGCCATTTTAACTCAGCATTTTAGCTCTCACGCCCACATATCCAGCCTTGGCCTGCGGCAATGCTCCAGTGAAGCCCAACGCAAGCTGAAGGAGTAGCATAGAGGGCTGGAGTCTCCGATTTCCAGGCTGTGTCTGGAGGATCCGTGGCTTTTTACATGGGGAAAAACTGGCACGGCCCTAGCACCTTAAAAGCCTGGAGAATTGCCGGGTCCGTTGCCACGCATGCGCATGGCGGCAACCTGCAGCGGTTACGCTGTACAACATGGCGCCGGCCGTTTGCGGACCCAACCGGCCCCACATAGTGCCCCCAGGACACCCCCCCCCCCCCCCCACCTCCCAACAGTCCCCCCAGCCCTCACTGGAGCCCCCACTCCCCGGCCAGCAGCACGTCTGCAACCACCAGGCCGGGTTCCCAGCCGCTGAGACCACACGTCCCCCGCCCGGTCGGGAACTCAGCCCATCGGGGACGGAGCATCGGGGGGAGGGCCTTCAGGTAACGTCCTGCAGCCGTCCCAACCAGGTGCGGCGCACTCCTCGATGATGCCATTTTGGAGGGGGCAGCGCATCCAAAACAGGCACTGCCCCCAATTCCATTGTTAAAAAAGGGATTCTCCGTCCGATCGGCGATTATGAAATCAGCGTGGGGAAACGGAGAATCCCGTCCCTTGGGCGGAATTCTCCGCACCCGGGAAAAATCGGGAGAGTCGTCGTGAACTCGGCCGAGTTTCATAATGGCCTCGGAGGCCGTTCCTCACCCCCTATTCTCCCCTCCCGGCGGGGCTAGGAGAGGCGCTCCGTAACTCGAGGCCGCCGGGCGGCACGCCGAGAGTGACGCGACGGCAGCGCCTATGTGACATCAGCCATGCATGCATAGGTTGGCCGGCTCCAACCCGCGCATGCGCGGCTGACGTCACAACGGCTGACAGCTCGAACCCGCGCATGCGCAGTGGCCGTCTTTCCCCTCAGCCGCCCCGCAAATCGTGGCGGCTTGATCTTGCGGGGCGGCGGAGGGGAAATAGTGCGTCCGATTGAGACGCCGGCCCGACGATCGGTGGGCACCGATCGCGGGCCTGTCCCCTCCCGAGCACAGTCGTGATGCTCATTCCCCACCAGGCCCTCTACAAGCCCCAAAACGGGCATCTCACGGCAATTTCACGACAGCAGCGACCAGGTGTGGTTGCCGCCATCGTGAAATGGTCGCGAACGGCAGGCCGCTCGGCCCATCCGGGACGGAGAATCGGCGGTCGCCGTGAAAAACGGCGAGCGGCGATTCTTCCGAGCGGGGGGTGGGGGGAGAATCGCGGGGGGCGCCAGGGGGTTGTGAAATTAGTCAGGGGGCCCTCCCGCGATTCTCCCACCCGGTGTGGGGAGCGGAGAATCGCGCCCCTCATTTTCCAATTGGGCACATTGCAGTCCCGAGGGACTCAACATTGAGTTCAACAATTTTACACTGTGACATTTCTCCTCCATCTTAAACCATTTTTGAAAAACATCCCTTGCATTTATTGTCTCAATGCAGAAACCCCCCTTTCCTCCCCCGCCCCTCCTCCCGCAGCCCTGCATCTGGTCACCCATCCCTTGTTCTTAAGGCTGCTGCACTTTTGTTGCAATCTCTCCCAGCTACAGTGTATTATCGAACACATTGACCCCCATCTCTTTAATCCTGATGAAGAGTCAAACGGACTCGAAACGTTAACTCTCTTCTCTCTCCCAACAGACGCTGCCAGGCTGTCTCAGTTTTCCCAGCATTCCTGTTTGATATTCTGAGAAGTATCACTGCTGACCTTTCAGTGAGGAGTTGAAAGGTCAGAGAATGAAACGACCTCTCCATCCAGACATTTTGCTCCCATAATGTAGTTAAATTATGTTCCTACTCGTGAGAAACATTTCAAATGCCTTCATTCCTGCTGCTCACAATGTTCAAAGCTCGATGAAACACTTCAGAATAAAAGGTCAAGTAATGGCACAGTCATGACATTTCCCTTAAAAACATCATCCTAGTCGCTAATGAACTCGCTGATGGGAGATCAAGACATCGAAGAAAATCATTAGTGAGCCAACCCGTATATGCCTCAATTAGCCGCTACGAGTGAAGCAGATCACATTGCCATCTTTCAGGAATCGTTTATTATTTCAGATTGTCAGTGTTTGAAGGAAGCCGAAAGTCTGGTTTCAGATGTCTAATTAGAAGATCCTGTAAGTTTGTAGTTGCACAAGATTTCAAACCAGCAATTAGAATAAGGGAGAGGAGAGAAAGGGGACTGGTTACCTGGGATTAGATTCTCCATTTGGGGTGGGATTCTTTGTTGGCCGACGCCGAAATCGGGGCGTGTGATTGGGCAGAGAATAGCTCCCGATGCCGAAATTGCAGCAGGTGCCGATTTGACGCCGAATCGCGATGCTCTGCCTCCTCAGAAATGGCGTCAATGCTACGCACGCGGTGCGTAGTTAAAACACAGTTTTCATATCATTAGTGGGCCCACCATCTATTCTCCGCTTCCGATGGGCCGAGTTCCCAACGGCAAGGTCCATGTGCGCTCTGAAAAATCGTGAACCTGGCATGGTGGCTGCTGAGAGAGAGCGAGGATGTACGGACAGTGCCCAGCACCGCCATACTCGCCAACAGCCGAGCCGCTGACCGAGGGCTTCCGCCATGGGCTGGGGGCGCGGTTGTGGGGTGTGGCCAGGAGGTAGGCTATGGGGTCGGGGTGGACGGGTACGTAACACCATTACCGTAATCGGCAAGGCAGCCATGCAGCTGCGTATGCCGCTGACAGCCCACTTTAAACCTGGTGCCCTGGTCGTATAGGTGAACCCCCCCCCCCCCCCCCCCCCAGGGCACCGCCTGGGTGCCCTCTGACCCATTAGTATGGGCATTCCAGCACAACCTGTCCCATCTATTCGGCCCCATCAAACCCCCTCACCATTAACCCCAACAGAGACCCAAACCAGAGAACCCCATCAGACCCCCCCATCAAACCCCCCACCAGACCCCTACAAGACCATCACATCAGATTCCCCCACCAGAGGCCTCCATAAGAACCCCATCAGACCCCTCAACCAAAACAACCCATCTGAATCCCCCATATCAGAGGCCCTCCATATGAAGGACCCCCATCAGAGGCCCCCCATAGCAGAGATTTTACCATAACAGAGACCCCTCCCATCATCAGTCAGCCCTACGTGGAAGCAAAAGAGCAGTACAGGCAAAAACAGTGCAAAATCACTGCTCTGTCACTTTCTTGTCCCTTACATCTGCAGCCTCAGACAGAGGTGTGGAATATAGCAGCTGTTACTTCATAAAAAGTCAAAACCACATTACAAGGTTTTCGAAGAGAAAAAGCTTTTAGCAGGTGACAGGGTAATGACTTCCAGAAAGCGAGGCGTCTGGATTGATTATTTAATTTCCCTTCACACTTGAATGCATCTCAAATATCCTGCTTTGATTCTAACTTCAATGTTTATAAACATCTGCCTATAATTGGCAGCTCCTGACCACACCAAAAGCGGCTAAGTGCTTTCTGCTGAGAAAAAGAGGAAGTGAAAGCAATGAACTCCGACACACATATAAACATTGAGGTTATATAAACACTGCAATTAAGTTATTGTGAAAATCCCCTTGTCGCCACACTCTGGCGCCTGTTCGGGTACACTGAGGGAGAATTCAGAATGTCCAAACTACCTAACAGCACGTCTTATGGGATTGTGGGAGGAAACCGAGCACCCGGAGGAAAGCCACGCAGACAAAGGGAGAACTCCACACAGACAGTGACCCAAGCTGAGATACAAACCCAGGACCCTGGAGCTGTGAAGCAACGGTGCTAACCACTGTGCTACCGTGCTGCACAATCTGTGCCAGATGAAAAAATAGAACTCAAAACTCAAACAGATGAGCCACAATCTTAGTGAATGGAGGAGCAGGTCCGAGGGGCCGAATGGCCTAATTCTGTTCCTCTTTCATGTGGCTGCATGTTTATATGGAATCGTCTTCGTTATTCATTCTTGGGTTATGGTAAAACCAACAATAATAATAACCTGTAATAATAATAACAATAATAACCTTTCACCCATCCTTAGTGTCCAATGAAAAAGTGGTGGCCCTTCTTGAGCTGCTGCATCTCTGTCTGGTGAAGGAGCTCCCTCACTGCTGTTAGACAGAGTATACTAGGAGTTTGACCCAGCAACGGGAAAGCAATGGACATACATCCCTGAGGAAGAATAATGCAGGGCGCTGAGGGATACGTGGGGGTGATGGCATTCTCATGCACCTGCTACCCTTGTCCATCTATGCGGCGCACATCCCGTGTTTAGGAGATGATGCATTGGGCGCCATGGAGTGAATACCAGGCTGGCAGTTAATCAATGCGAAAGTTATCAAAAACTGGTACACTGGGGTTTTATGGCCGCCCACATTTGAGAAGATGTCAAAGGCTTAAAGAGAGTGTAGGGAGGTTAGTATGGGGGATGAAAGTCTTCAGTTACATGTGTAGACAAGAAAAACTGGGGTTTCATTGAGTTACATCAAATGCCCAGCACAGACCATTCAACCCAGCAGGTCGATGTTGATAAAAGTAAATTACTGCGGATGCTGGAAATCTGAAATACAACAGTAAATGCCAGAATACCTCAACAGACCTGTCAGCATCAGTGGAGAGAGAAACATCATTCAGGATTTAGGTCCGTATGACTCCCTTAAGAATAGTTATACAGACTCAAAAGTTAAGCTTTACCCCGGGAGAGCAAAGGTACTTCTATCAATAGGGTCCCAGGATACCTTTGGGAGAATAAGGCATCCTTTGGGATTGTTAAACATTATTAAGCACATTTTACTGGCAATCTCATTGGAACTGTCCAGCTGTCAAGAAACTGTTAAGCATCAAGGAACCATCTAGCTGTCAAGCAACTGTCCCGCTGTCCAAGAAGTATAAAGTCAGTTAAAGTTGTCATTGCTGTCCAGAAGTGTCCAACAATACGAGGTGAGTTGGATGGTGTGTTGGGAGCATTGATTGCCATGAATTCATGCTAAGTTGAGAAAGGCGCTACATAGGGCCATGGGCGCGGAAGAGAGCTTTTTGTTTTGCTTTTTAAAACTTTCAGCACAGTGCCGGGGCATGGGGCAGGCTTTGTGCCAGCTGGCTTCACAACCCAGCAGTCTTTGCATTCATTCTGGGGTTGCCAGCCCTTACATCCACCCCCATCCCCCCAATCCTCCGACCAAACATCTGACCACTGGGCGGACATTTCTAAAGGACAGGTTTGCGGAGCCAGGAAGTCTCCCGTCACTATGCGCCCAATCCGGGAATGAAGATATGAGCCATTGTGATGCTCTGATCTGCTGAGATCCTCCACTTTTCTTCTGCTGTTATATCAGATTTCCAGCGCCTGCAGTGAATTTTCATGTTGTAGTGAGGGGAGAGCTCATCGAGGTGTTCAAAAGTGTGATAATCAATAAGGAGAAACTGTGATGGCAGAAGGTCAGTAATCAGAGGACAGCTTTAAGGTCATTGGGAAAGGGACCAAGAGGCGGCGGGAGAAAATAAAATCATGACTCAGCAAGTTGCTGCGACTTGGAACATACTAAAAAGCTGGTGGAAGCAGTTTCAATAACTTTCAGAATGAAATTCCATCCCGACTTCAAAGTGCAAAAGATTATAGAATTATTCAGAAGTCAACACAGGAGAATGAGGCCAACTAGATAGTTCTTTCAATTAGCCAAAACAATTGTGATGTTCTGTATCATTTTATATACAGAATAATGGATACCTGGGAGTGATTACAGATTAGAATCTAATCGAGGGGTTCAGATGGTTTATATATAGAATAATGGATACTTAGGAGTGAATACAGACTGGAATCTAATCAAGGGGTTCAGGTGGTTTATATATGGAATAATGGATATCTGGGAGTGGTTACAGACTGGAATCTAATCAAGGGGTTCAGATGGTATACATATAGAATATTGGATACCTGGGAGTGTTTACAGACTGGAATCTAATCGAGGGGTTCAGATGGTTTATATATAGGATAATGGATACCTGGGAGTGATTACTGACTGGAATCTAATCGAGGGGTTCAGATGGTTTATATATAGAATAATGGATACCTGGGACTGATTACAGACTGGAATCTAATCGAGGGGCTCAGATGGTTTATATATAGAATAATGGATACCTGGGCGTGATTACAGACTGGAATCTAATCGAGGGGTTCAGATGGTTTATATATAGAATAATGGATACCTGAGACTGATTACAGACTGGAATCTAATTGAGGGGTTCAGATGGTTTATAGATAGAATAATGGATACCTGGGAGTTATTACGGACTGGAATCTAATCGAGGGGTTCAGATGGTTTATAGATAGAATAATGGATACCTGGCAGTGATTACAGGCTGGAATCTAATCGAGGGGTTGAGATGGTATACATATAGAATAATGGATACCTGGGAGTGATTACAGACTGGAATCTAATCGAGGGGTTCAGATGGTATACATATAGAATAAGAGATACCTGGGAGTGATTACAGACTGGAATCTAATTATGAATTAGAAATAAATCATAAAAAATCAGTGTGGAATTAGAGTTCTGTTTGCTGTCTATTATTTCCCACAGTATTTCTATGATATATGGATTTTAATTTTTCTTTTTTATGCAGAACTAAGTCATTGCCATCCCTTTTGTCACAACTGAGTAAGTATCAGCGTCTATCAAACTGTGAATTGAGTGTGCTCCTGTCACCCCAGTACGATGGCTGAGGAAAACAGCCTTCCCGAGCACTGTCCCTGTGCATCAGCTCATCTGTTTTTCAATTAAGATAAATCTGTTAAACTCTACATGATGAAATCAACACAATTCTGTGCAAGCAACCATCAGGAGTGGCCTAATACATTAAACAAGGTTGTGCGGTATAAAATTGCTTTCGACAACAGCCTTCTCTCCTGTACAGTAAATGTCTTTGGTCTTTTTTGGGCCGTAAGGGACTAAGTTCACATGAAATCCTGACTTTTGCTGTTTTACAGCTTAGTATAGCTGCAGGATGGAATTGAACAAAGGTAGTTGTATTGCAATACAAATAAATGGTGGTTAGCACTAGTGCTTCATAGCACCAGGTACACGGGTTTGATTCCCGCTTGGGTCACTGACTGCAGAGTCTGCAAGCTCTCCCCGTGTCTGTGTGGGTTTCCTCCAGGTGCTCCGGTTTCCTCCCACAAGTCCAGGAAAATGTGCTGTTAGGTGAATTGCACATTCTGAATTCTTCCTCCGTGTACCCAAACAGGTGCCGGAGTGTGTCGACTCGGGGCTTTTCACAGTAACTTCATTGCAATGTTAATGTAATCCTGCTTGTGCCAAAAATAAAGATTATTATAAATAGAATGTACTTTATACAGGAAGGATAAATTGTGCAGCATATATACCCAGTTCCATCATTCCCATCATTGAGGAGAGCAAGAGCAGCAATGTTACGAGGAAAAACCAGCAACTCGCGTGTGCGTGTGTTTGTGCACATGTGCGCATGTGGGACATAAGTGTGTTTGTGCATGTAGTCATGTGAGTGTCCCTTCAAGAACGGTTTAGTCTCTTATCATGTGACTTGTAGCACATTGGGCTGTGGCTGTGAGGTGAGAGTTTGACTGCTTTGGACTGCAGAAGGACTGCTTTTCCCTGCTTTTCTCTGTTTCATTATAAAAGCTGTTTCAGTAGAAAGCACATTGGCTGTGGCCAACTGCCTTGGTAACTTTAAAGATATAGTTGTTTTCCAGAAAGAGTTTGTATCTGCTGGTTGGAACGAGATCAGGATTTCAGGAAAAGGACCGGTCCCATTCAAGTGAAAATACAGTGTGCTGGGCCACGCCCTTGAAAAGGGGTGTTGGTTCAATTGGATTTTGTCATTGATTTGGAACAGCTAAGGGGGAATTCATTAAGTGTTATATGCATAGATTATTGTAGCTGTGTGGTGTCTTTATGTTTGTAATTGATAAAAATAATTTGCTGTGTTTATATATATATGTTAACTACATTCTTAGAATAAATCTTGTTTTGATTAAAGTGTCTAGGAAGCCTGATGAACCACACCTGCAGTGAAGCTTTTGTGCTCATCCTAGCCAAATTCAACATAAAAGCTGTAGGTCAGGTGAACTTCACAGTACACTTTGTAGTTTCTAAGCCCTGGCCCATAACTGTGTTCACATGCTTGTGTGTGTGTGTGGGGGGAAGCGTGTGTGTGCACACATGCATGTGCATGTATGCATGCATGTGTGCATGCTCATGTCTGTGTGCATGCCTGTGTATGAATGTGCGCATGTGGTGTGTGCATGTGCATGCATGTGTGTGTGTGTATGCATGTGCACATTTGTGTGCAATAGGTATGTGTGTGCGCGCAGTGCTAATGTTTCTGGACGAGCAATCTCGTTGCCCAGGCTGCTGCCCTGGTGACTCAGGTTCAAATTCCACCATGGCAGTTGGTGAAATTTTAATTTAATTAAAAGCAAGCCTCAGTAAAGGTGACAATGAAGCTATAATTCACTGTTGTGAAAACCCATCTGGTTCACTAATGCCCTTCAGGGAAGGAAATCTGCCAGTCTTACCTGGTCTGGCCTACTTGTGGTTGACTCTGAGCTGCTCTCAAGCGTAATTAGTGTTGAGTAAAGCATTAACATTAGGAGCAACCATGATGCTGATGTAATAATGATGTCAGATCACATGACTGAGAAATAAGATAAAAGTAAAAGAAACTCTAACCTTGGGCGGCATTCTCCCCTACCCGGCGTGACGGAGGGTGCCGGCGTAGGGGAGTAGCGCCAACCACTCAGGGGTCGGGACTCCCCAAGGGTGGGGAATTCTCCCCACCTTTGGGGGCCAGCCCCGCGCCGGAGCGGTTTGCACCAGAAGACTGGCGCAAAAAACCGGCGCCCCCGGCAGCGGGGCTGGCCGAAAGGCTTTCGCTGGTCAGCGCATGCGCCGGCAGTGACGTCAGCGGCAGCTGGCAGCTGACGTCACTGCCGGCGTATGCGCGATGTGGGGTTCTCTTCCGCTTCCGCCATGGCGGCCGCGGAGGAAAATAGTGCACCCAGGGCACTGGCCCGGAGTCTGAGTGGGGTCCCCGATCGTGGGCCAGGCCACCGTGGGGGCACCCCCCGGGGTTCGATCGCCCCCCCCGCCCCCCCCAGGACCCCGGGGCCCGCTTGCGCCGCTGATCCCACCGTTCCAGAGGTGGTTCAAACCTCGGCAGCGGGAGAGGCCACCCAGTGGCGGGACTTCGGCCCATCCGGGCCGGAGAATCACCGCAGGGGCCTCTCCGATCGGAGTGGCGAGAATCCCGACACCGCCACTTCCCGGGTGGCGGAGAATCTCTGCCACGGCAGGGGTGGGATGTTCGGCGGCCCCAGGCGATTCTCCGACCCTGCTGGGGGTCGGAGAATTTCACCCCTTGTGTCGGGGTCCAGAGTGTAAATTCTTGCTGGAAATAAAGAGTAATGGCTTTGAGAAGCTAGAATCACAGGGTCAGATCGAATAGTCTCGTCACGCCCTACTTGGTGAGGGGATGAGGCCGTTAAATCTCGCGAGAGGCCTTGCGTTGGATTTGCAATGCTCAAGACGCCTCATGGGATCTTGTGGGGCGTGGCGATCTGGATCTCGCCCAGCGAGATATGCATATTTAAATGAGCCATTTGGAGAGGCTCCAAACTTAAATTCCATTTGGAGAGGCAAGGATTAATCAAGAATTATCAGCATGGTTTTGTCAAAGGGTAATCATGTCTTACAAATTTGATTGAATTTTTTGAGGAGGTAACTTGGTGTGCAGATGTGGGTAATGCGGTTGATATAGTCTGCATGGACTTTTGTAAGGCTTTTGACAAAGTCCCACATGGGAGGCTGATGAAGATGGTAAGAGCCCATGGGATCCAGGGTGATTTGGCAAATTGCATCCAAAAGCAGCTTTGTGGTAGAAGGTGATGGTTGAAGGTTATTTTGGTGACTGGAAGCCAGTGTCCAGCAGTGTTACGCTGGAATCGGTGCTGGATCCCTTGTTATTTGTAGTACACATTAATGATCGGGGTGTGAATGTAGAATGTAGATGGCACAAAAAGTGGCAGTGTGGTAAATAGTGAGGAGCACGGACATAGATTACAGGATAATATAGACGGGCTGGTTCGATGGGCAGAATAGTGGCAAATGGAATTTAACCATGAAAAGTGGATAGAGGATCAAAGTTCACACATCTCTGAGGACAGCAGGACAGGTAGATAAGGTGGTTAAGAACAGGGAGGTGAAAATGAAATGAAAATCGCTTATTGTCACAAGTAGGCTTCAAATGAAGTTACTGTGGAAAGCCCCTAGTCGCCACATTCCGGTGAGGCTGTTACAGGAATCAAACCGTGCTGCTGGCTTGCTTTGGTCTGCTTTCAAAGCCAGCGATTAGCCCTGTGAGCTAAACAGCCCCATGCTGGAGGTGATGCTGGAGCTGGATAAAATGCTGCTTAGGCCCCAGCTGGCGTACTGTGTGCAGTTCAGGTCACCACACTATAGAAAGGAATTGATTGCCCTGGAGACGGTGCAAAGGAGATTGACCAGGATGTTGCCTGGGCTGGATCGTTTCAGCTACCAAGAGAGGCCGGGAGTGTTTTCCCTGGAGCAGAGAAGGCTGAGGGGGGACCTAATTGAGATGTATAAAATTATGAAAGACAGAGCTAGGATGAACAGGAAGATACTTTTCCCATAACGGTGGGGTCAATAACCAGGTGGCATAGATTTAAGGTGATGGGCAGGAGGTTTAGAGGAGATGTGAGGAAAATCCTTTTCACCCAGGGGATGATTGGAATCTGGAACTCACTGCCTGAAAGGGTGGTAGAGGTGGGAACCCTCACAACTTTTAAGAAGTATTTAGATGAGCCCTTGAAATGCCATAGCGTACAAGGCTACGGACAAAGTGCTGGAAAATGGGATTAAAATAGTTTGTTGATTGATAGTTGGCCCGGAAGCGATGGGCTGAAGGGCCTCTTTCCATGCCGTAAAACTCTATGACTCTATCTACACGTCAGGAGTGTAATGGAATGCTCTTCTCTTGCCTGGGTGAGTGCAGCTCCAACAATGCTCAAGAAGCTCAACACCATCCAGGATAAAGTAGCCGCTTGATTGGCATCCCATCCTCAAATATCCACTCCCTCCACCAGTAGCAGCCGTGTGTACCGTCTGCAAGATGTGCCACAGAAACTCAGCAAGGCTCCTGGGGCAGCACCTTCCAAACCCATGACCACGACTATCTAGAAAGATAGGAGTAGCACGTGTATGAGAACACCATCACTTGCAAGTTCCCCTCCAAGCCACAGACCATCCCGACTTGGAAACAGACGGCAATTCCTTCACTGTCACTGGGGATAAATGCTGAAATTCCCTCCAGAACAGCACCATGGGAATACCTACATCACATGGACTGCAGCAGTTCAAGATGGTGACTCACCACCACTCTCAAGGGCAATTAGGAATGGACAATTAAAATGCTGGCCTGCCAGCAATGCCTGCATCCTTTGAAAGAGTTAAAAGAAACATTCAAAGGGCAAATTTTACAATTGTGCCGGGTTACATGGGTCGAGTGGATTCCACAACAGCAATAACAAGTATCTTCATTTATATCGCATCATTAAGGTCCTGAGGCATCACATTACAAAGTGTTGCACAGATACTCAATCAGAGAAAAAAAACTGGTACTGAGCCAACCTGAAAGAAATTGTGCGGCGGATAAAGTTTGGTCAACATGGTAGATTCGAAGGAGCAATGATAAAGGGCGAAGCAGGTGGGGAGGTTTCAGCAATTCTCTTCTTAAATTGTCCCCTCAACCTCCTACATCTCTCTTTGTCATTAAGAATATTGTTAAAACTTATCTCTTCACCCAGCCCTTTTGCTGACATCGGTCATGTCTTTTAGCGGCACGGTAGCACAGTGGCTAGCACTGTTGCTTCACAGCTCTTGGGTCCCAGGTTCGATTCTCACCTTGGGTCACTGTCTGTGCGGCGTCTGCACGCACTCCACGTGAGTTTCCTCCGGGTGCTCTGATTTCATCCCACAGTCCAAAGATGTGCAGGTTAGGTGGATTGGCCATTTCAAAATATCCCTTAGTGTCCAAAAAGGTGAGGTTGGGTGGGGTTACAAGGATGGGGTGGAGGTGTGGGCTTAAGTGGGGCGCTCTTTCCAGGGATCAGTGCAGACTCGATGGGCCGAATGGCCTCCTTCTGCAAGGTAAATTCTATTCTATGATTTCCCGACTCCCTGCTCAGTGACCACCAATCACGCAGATTGTGAATAGAAAGCTCATATTGCAATACCTGCCCCCACGTGCTTACGCACCCAGCCCAATGTTTCAAGTGTGTCTTTAAACTTCTGTCTCATGGATCTGCTCGGGCTTTATGAGAAGCTAGTGGATTGGACTGAGGCAGTGCCAGTCTGTGTAAGAAGATGGGTGATTGATTTGGACAATGCTCTTTCGATGGTCATCCATCAGGCAGAGGAGGGGAGTTAATTCTGACACCAGGTGAGAACAGACATTAGGCAAGCTGGCAGGTTGGATCAAAATACGTCAAAAATTTTGAGAAGTCCCTGACAACACTTGCCGCCCACACAAACTGAAGCATAAATGTTAGAGCGGGATGCGGGGTGTGAAAAATAATATTCAATGTCAGTCGTTGTGTCACAGCCTTTTCAATTGCTCCTGCCCACAGTCTAATCTTTCAATGTCTTACATTCACAAGTGATGTAAGACATTAATTCATAAGTCTGAAACTGTATTTAATCTGAATGAAGAATCCCAGCCAACGTGTTTTGTTTTGTCGGCTGGAATCACAGGATTTGGAGAAGGCGAGTTTGCAATTAAACCCCCCCCCCCCCCCCCCCCCCCCCCGCCCTCCCCTCTCTCACTCGGGGCGAATGCACATTCCCCCTGCTCTCCCCCAACTCTTCACTTTATTGCTAAGGGCAGAGTCTTCATCTGTTCTGCCTGACACAACAACAACGTGCATTTATGTTGTACCCTCAAGGCCGGAAACTAAGACCATAAGAACCAGGAGCAGGAGGAGGCCATTCAGCCCTTCAAGCCTGCTTCACCATTTAATAAGATCGTTTGTTGATCTAACACTCACTAAATCCATATTCCTGCCTTCTCTCTGACACCTCAAATTTCCCCACTGATTTAAAACATACCCCAAGGTGTTTCATAGGAGTGTATCCAGGGAAGAGCTGGTAATGCGCGGCACGGTAGCACAGTGGGTAGCACTGCTGCTTAACAGCGCGAGGGTCCCTGTTTCGATTCCTGACTTGAGTCACTGTGCAGAGTCTGCATGTTCTCCCCTTGTCTGCGCTGGTTTCCTCTGGGTGCTCTCCCACAGGTCCTGAAAGACGTGCTGTTAGGTGAATTGGACATTCTGAATTCTCCCTCTGTGACCCGAACAGGCGCCAGAATGTGGCGACTGGGGGATTTTGACAGTAATTTCATTGCAGTGTTAATGTAAGCCTACTTGTGACAATAAAGATTATTAATATTATTACTGAGTTAAAGAAGGAGAGATCAGGATGTAGGCCAGGCCAGGGGGACAGTAGCGTATGGTAATGTCACTGGACACGTCTCCTCGGTAGTTGGTGAAATTTGAATTCAATGGATTAATTTTAAGACGTTTAGAAAGAAAGTTTGAGGGCGACAAGTGGCACAATGGTTAGCATTGCCGCCTATGGCGCTGAGGACCCGAGTTCAAATCCCGGCCCTGGGTCACTGTCCGTGTGGAGTTTGCACATGTCTGCATGGGTTTCACCCCCACAACTCAAAGATGTGCAGGAGAGGTGGATTAGTCACGCTTAATTGTCCCTTAATTGGAAAAAAATTATAATTGGGTACTCTAAATTCATTTTTTAAAAGATCGAAAGAAAGTTTGGCTAGAATTGCTGGCCAAATGCCACCCAGGGGTTTCCCAGCAGTGCGGGGTGGCTTCAATGGTAAATCCCATTGGCAGCAGCGAAAGCAGAGAATCCCGCTGCCAGCAAATGGCACGCCACCTCCTGCCGCCAGGAAGCACACAGCTGGGAGGCTGGTGAATCAAGCCCCGAGGATTGGAGTCTTTACCCCCCCACCACCGACGAGATGTCCATTGACCCCGGGCAGGATTCTCCAGTCGCCGGGTGGATGTGCCCGGAGAATCCTACCCACAGTCTCTGTAGTAGCATGAAACTATCATCAATTGTTGTACTGACCCTGTGGTATTATCATAACTACCAGCATTACAAGGGTTAATGTAGTGTCGAGAGTAGCCACTAGAGGGCGCTGCAGATACAACTATATGAGACAGTGATGCCAGACCTTAGGGAAGTAGTGTATGCAGGAGATAGGTAGTGAAGGTTAGAAGGATAGTGCGAGCAAGGTTAGGTTATAGTTTATACGAGTCATGAGATTAGCAGTAGATGAAAGTGATTAAATGTTATTGATCAGTTCTGTGTTCTTAAGAACTAAGTGTCGATAAATGAAATCATAGCTATGTTTCAGTAAAAGTTATACTGTGGTCTTTGTGGAACACTATGTCAACCATCCTAAATAAGCAGCACAAAGAACACCACAGACCCGTCTGGTTCACAAGAGGGGCTGGTTTAGCACAGTGGGCTAAACAGCTGGCTTGTAATGCAGAACAATGCCAGCAGTGTGGGTTCAATTCCCGTACCAGCCTCCCCGAACAGTGTGGGTTCAATTCCCGTACCGGAGTCCCGAACAGGTGACTGAATGTGGTGACTAGGGGCTTTTCACAGTAACTTCATTGAAGCCTACTCGTGACAATAATCTATTATTATTAGCCTTTGGGGGAGGAAGTCTACCTACCTTACCTGTGGGGTTGAATGGCCTATTTCTGATCTATGTAATTGTCTTCAACTATCTTAGGCCTTGTCAATTGTTTTTCGATGCTGGGCACTGCACGCACCCGCTCCAAGTGTCAAACATTCCAACACAGAAGTATAATTTGGTACTGGGTAATGAACCAGGACAGGTGTTAGACTTGGAGGTAGGTGAGCACTTTGGTGATAGTGACCACAATTCGATTACGTTTACTTTAGTGATGGAAAGGGATAGATATATACCGCAGGGCAAGAGTTATATCTGAGGGAAAGGCAATTAGAATGTGATGAGGCAAGACTTAGGATGCATCGGATAGAGAGGAAAACTGCAGGGGATGGGCACAATGGAAATGTGGAGCATGTTCAAGGAACAGCTACTGCGTGTCCTTGATAAGTATGTACCTGTTAGGCAGGGAGGAAGTGGTCGAGCGAGGGAACCGTGGTTTACTAAAGCAGTTGAAACACTTGTCAAGAGGAAGAAGGAGGCTTATGTAAAGATGAGACGTGAAGGTACAGTTAGGGCACTTGAGAGTTACATGTTAGCTAGGAAGGATCTAAAGAGAGAGCTAAGAAGAGCCAGGAGGGGACATGGGAAATCTTTGACAGGTAGGATCAAGGATAACCCTAAAGCTTTCTATAGATATGTCAGGAATAAAAGAATGACTAGGGTAAGAGTAGGGCCAGTCAAGGACAGTAGTGGGAAGTTGTGCATGGAGTCCGAGGAGATAGGAAAGTGCTAAATGAATATTTTTCATCAGTATTCGCACAGGAAAAAGACAATGTTGTCGAGGAGAACACTGAGATCCAGGCTACTAGATTAGAAGGGCTTGAGGTTCATAAGGAGGAGGTGTTAGTGATTCTGGAAAGTGTTAAAATAGATAAGTCCCCTGGGCGGATGGGATTTATCCTAGGATTCTCTGGGAAGCTAGGGAGGAGATTGCTGAGCCTTTGGCTTTGATCTTCAAGTCATCTTTGTCTATAGGATTAGTGCCAGAAGAACATAAGAACATAAGAACATAAGAACTAGGAGCAGGAGTAGGCCATCTGGCCCCTCGAACCTGCTCCACCATTCAATGAGATCATGGCTGATCTTTTGTGGACTCAGCTCCACTTTCCGGCCCGAACACCATAGCCTTTAATCCCTTTATTCTTCAAAAAACTATCTATCTTTACCTTAAAAACATTTAATGAAGGAACCTCAACTGCTTCACTGGGCAAGGAATTCCATAGATTCACAACCCCTTGGGTGAAGACGTTCCTCCAAAACTCAGTCCTAAATCTACTTCCCCTTATTTTGAGGCTATGTCCCCTAGTTCTGCTTTCACCCACCAGTGGAAACAACCTGCCCGCATCTATCCCTTCATAATTTTATATGTTTCTATAAGATCCCCCCTCATCCTTTTAAATTCCAACAAGTACAGTCCCAGTCTACTCAACCTCTCCTCGTAAACCAACCCCTTCAGCTCTGGGATTAACCTAGTGAATCTCCTCTGCACACCCTCCAGTGCCAGTACGTCCTTTCTCAATTAACGAGACCAAAACTGAACACAATACTCCAGGTGTGGTCTCACTAACACCTTATACAATTGCAGCATAACCTCCCTAGTCTTAAACTCCATCCCTCTAGCAATGAAGGACAAAATTCAATTTGCCTTCTTAATCACCTGTTGCACCTGTAGACCAACTTTCTGTGACTCATGCACGAGAACACCCAGGTCTCTTTGCACAGCAGCATGCTTTAATATTTTATTGTTTCAATAATAATCCCGTTTGCTGTTATTCCTACCAAAATGGATAACCTCACATTTGTCAACATTGTATTCCATCTGCCAGACCCTAGCCCATTCACTTAACCTATCCAAATCCCTCTGCAGACTTCCAGTATCCTCTGCACTTTTTGCTTTACCACTCATCTTAGTGTCATCTGCAAACTTGGACACATTGCCCTTGGTCCCCAACTCCAAATCATCTATGTAAATTGTGAACAATTGTGGGCCCAACACGGAAGACTGGAGGATAGTAAATGTTGTCCCCTTGTTCAGGGGAGTAGAGATAACCCCAGTAACTATAGACCAGTAAGCCTTACTTCTGTTGTGGGCAAAGTATTGGAAAGGTTTATAAGAGATAGGATGTACAATCATCTGGAAAGGAATAATTTGATTAGAGATAATCAACATGGTTTTGTGAAGGATAGATTGTGCCTCACAAACCTTATTGAGTTCTTTGAGAAGGTGACCAAACAGGTGGATGAGGGTAAAGCAGTTGATGTGGTGTATATGGATTTCAGTAAAGCGTTTGATAAGGTTCCCCACGGTAGTCTATTGCAGAAAATATGGAAGCATGGGATTCAGCGTGATTTAGCAGTTTAGATCAGAAATTGGCAAGCTGGAAGAAGACAGCTGTTCAGACTGGAGTCCAGTTACTAGTGGTGTACCACACAGATCAGTTTTGGGGCCACTGCTGTTTGTCATTTTTATAAATGACCTGGAGGAGGGCGTGGATGGATGGGTGAGTAAATTTGCAGATGGCGCTAAAGTCAGTGGAGTTGTGGACAGTGCAGAAGGATGTTACAAGTTACAGAGGGACATGGATAAGCTGCAGAGCTGGGCTGACAGTTGGCAAATGGAATTTAATGCAGAAAAGTGTGAGGTGATTCATTTTGGAAGGAATAACAGGAAGACCGAGTACTGGGTTAATGGTAAGATTCTTGGTAGTGTGGATGAGCAGAGAGATCTCGGTGTCCATGTACATAGATCCCTGAAAGTTGCCACCCAGGTTGAGAGGGTTGTTAAGAAGGGGTACAGTGTGTTAGCTTTTATTGGTAGAGGAATTGAGTTTCGGAGCCATGAGGTCATGTTGCAGTTGTACAAAACTCTGGTGCAGCCGCATTTGCATGCAGTTCTGGTCGCTGTATTATAGGAAGGATGTGGAAGCATTGGAAAGGGTGCAGAGGAGATTTACCAGAGTGTTGCCTGGTATGGAGGGAAGATCTTATGAGGAAAGGCTGACGGACTTACGGCTGTTTTCGTTAGAGAGAAGAAGGTTAAGAGGTGACTTAATTGAGGAATACAGGATGATCAGTGGATTAGATAGGGTGGACAGTGAGAGCCTTTTTCCTCGGATGGTGTTGTCTAGCATGAGGGGACATAGCTTTAAATTGAGGGGAGATAGATATAGGACAGATGTCAGAGGTGGGTTCTTTACTCAGAAAGTAGTAGGGGCGTGGAATGCCCTGCCTGCAACAGTAGTGGACTCACCAACACTAAGGACATTCAAATGGTCATTCGATAAACATATGGACGATAAGGGAATAGTGTAGATGGGCTTTAGAGGGGTTTCACAGGTCGGCGCAACATCGAGGGCCGAAGGGCCTGTACTGTGCTGTAATGTTCTATTCTATTCAATTTACAGTGCAGAATAAAGCCATTGAGCCCATCATGGCTTCCCAGTTCTTGAACTGTAGCTCTGTAGGTTAATGTTAGAGCATAGAACATAGAACATTACAGCGCAGTACGTAGTACGGAGAAATAAGGAGAGAGAGGAGTTGACCACGTGGCTACAGGAATGAACCCGGCCAGGTGTTAGATTTAGATGTAGGTGAGCACTTTGGTGGTAGTGATCACAACTCGGTTATGTTTACTTTAGCAATGGGCAGGGATAGGTATATACCGCAAGGCAAGAATTATAACTGGGAAAAGGCAATTATGATGCGATCCGGCAAGATTTAGGATGTATAGGATGGGGAAGGAAACTGCAGGGGATGGGTACAATCGAAATGTGGAGCTTTTTCAAGGAACAGCTACTGCGTGTCCTTGATAAGTATGTACCTGTCAGGCAGGGAGGAATTTGTCGAGCAAGGGAACCGTGGTTTACTAAGGAAGTTGAAGCACTTGTCAAGAGGAAGAAGAAGGCTTATGTAAGGATGAGACATGAAGGCTCAGTTAGGGCACTTGAGAGTTACAAGTTAGCCAGGAAGGACCTAAAGGGAGAGTTAAGAAGAGCGAGAAGAGGACACGAAAAGTCGTTGGCGGATAGGATCAAGGAAAACCCTAAGGCTTTCTATAGGTATATCAGGAACAAAAGAATGACTAGAGTAAGATTAGGGCCAATCAAGGATAGTAGTGGAAAGTTGTGTGTGGAATCAGAGGAGATAGGGGAAGCGTTAAATGGATATTTTTCGTCAGTGTTTACACTGGAGAAAGACAATGTTGTTGAGGAGAACACTCAGGTTCAGTCGACTAGGCTAGATGGAATTGAGGTTCAAAAGGAGGAGGTGTTAGCAATTTTGGAAAATGTCAAAATAGATAAGTCCCCTGGGCCAGATGGGATTTATCCTAGGATTCTCTGGGAAGCCAGGGAGGAGATTGCAGAGCCTTTGTCCTTGATCTTTATGTCGTCTTTGTCGACAGGAATAGTGCCGGAAGACTGGAGGATAGCAAATGTTGTCCCCTTGTTCAAGAAGGGGAGTAGAGACAACCCTGGTAATTATAGACCTGTGAGCCTTACTTCGGTTGTGGGTAAAATGTTGGAAAAGGTTATAAGAGATAGGGTTTATAATCATCTTGAAAAGAACAAGTTGATTAGCGATAGTCAACACGGTTTTGTGAAGGGTAGGTCATGCCTCACAAACCTTATTGAGTTTTTTGAGAAGGTGACCAAACAGGTGGATCAGGGTAAAGCTGTTGATATGGTGTATATGGATTTCAGTAAGGCGTTTGATAAGGTTCCCCACGGTAGGCTATTGCAGAAAATACAGAAGTATGGGATTGAAGGTGATTTAGCAGTTTGGATCAGTAATTGGCTAGCTGAAAGAAGACAAAGGGTGGTGGTTGATGGCAAATGTTCATCCTGGAGTTCAGTTACTAGTGGTGTACCGCAAGGATCTGTTTTGGGGCCACTGCTGTTTGTCATTTTTATAAATGACCTGGAAGAGGGTGTAGAAGGATGGGTTAGTAAATTTGCAGATGACACGAAGGTCGGTGGAGTTGTGGATAGTGGTGAAGGATGTTATAGGATACAGAGGGACATAGATAAGCTGCAGAGCTGGACTGAGAGGTGGCAGATGGAGTTTAATGCGGAAAAGTGTGAGGTGGTTCACTTTGGAAGGAGTAACAGGAATGCAGAGTACTGGGCTAATGGCAAGATCCTTGGTAGTGTAGATGAACAGCGAGATCTCGGCATCCAGGTACATAAATCCCTGAAAGTTGCCACCCAGGTTAATAGGGCTGTTAAGAAGGCATATGGTGTGCTAGCCTTTATCAGTAGGGGGATTGAGTTTTGGAGCCACAAGGCTATGCTGCAGCTGTACATAACTCTGGTGCGGCCGCTCCTGCAGTACTGCGTGCAGTTCTGGTCACCACATTATAGGAAGGATGTGGAAGCTTTGGAAAGGGTTCAGAGGAGATTTACTAGGATGTTGCCTGGTATGGAGGGAAGGTCTTACGAGGAAAGGCTCAGGGACTTGAGGTTGTTTTCGTTAGAGAGGAGAAGGCTGAGAGGTGACTTAATAGAGACATAAGATAGTCAGAGGGTTAGATAGGGTGGACAGTGAGAGTCTCTTTCCTCGGATGGTGATGACCAACACGAGGGGACATAGCTTTAAATTGAGGGGTGGTAGATATAGGACAGATGTCAGAGGCAGTCTCTTTACTCAGAGAGTGTAGTAGGGGTGTGGAACGCCCTGCCTGCAACAGTAGTAGACTCGCCAACTTTAAGGGCATTTAAGTGGTCACTGGATAGACATATGGATGAAAATGGAATAGTGTAGGTCAGATAGGCTTCAGATGGTTTCACAGGTCGGCGCAACATCGAGGGCCGAAGGGCCCATACTGCGCTGTAGTGTTCTATGTCACGAGTAGGTTTCAATGAAGTTACTGTGAAAAGCCCCTAGTCGCCACATTCCGGCGCCTGTCCAGGGAGGCTGGTACGGGAATCGAACCGTGCTGCTGGCCTGCTTGGTCTGCTTTAAAAGCCAGCGATTTAGCCGAGTGAGCTAAATAAATCCAGGCTTAACCAGCGATACCCACACCTCATGAATGAATAATCAAAAAAAACCCGGAGAGGACAGACCTTAGGGGGGCACCCGATGTAGAAGGACAGCCCTTGAGGACAGCACCTCCCCTCCACCTGACTCTCAAGCAGGGTGCTTTGCCAGAGCACCCCCCCCCCCACCCCACCACTCTTTCTGCCAGCCTCTGGCCTGCCGCAACCAATAATTGCCCACTTCGGGGCCTCGAGTGGATTGAGGGCAGATAGGTTTCCCGAGGCCTTGCCCGCCCCAGGTAAAATTCAGAGAAGTTGGGTTATGGGGTGTGGGAGGGTGCTGGAAAGGCCGACTTTAGAGATTTACAGGTCCCCCCCCCCCCCCCCACTGCACCCCCAACACCTGCCCCCAACATCCGCAGCCGTGAAAACATGTCTGCGGCCCCTGTGTCTGTGAAAGCAATGGTCTGACAAGGAGATGTACTGCATGTTGAAAATTCCTCACCGTTGTAAAAGAGCTCAGTGGGTGAGATCAATGGAACAGGATGGGCAGCGGCCGTGGATGGAAAAGGAGGATGTGAGGTGGGAGCCACTTTGGCATGTCCGGCAGCATTTACTTCAGGAGCAGGAAACAAGATGTGCAGATTCTGACTCTTTAGGCAGGGGCTCAGATTGGGCTGAGGCGATTGGCAGGAATTACCGAGAGATTGAATTGAGATCAGAAGAGAGCGGGCTGCCTTTCGGAGGGTGTACGACAGCCAATGGGCGGCACAGTAGCACAGTAGTTAGCACTGTTGCTTCACAGCGCCAATGTCCCAGGTTCGATTCCCAGCCTGGGTCACTGTCTGTACGGAGTATGCACGTTCTCCCCGTGTCTGCGTGGCTTTCCTCCGGGTGCTCCGGTTTCCTCCCACAAGTCCCGTGCTTGCTAGGTGAATTGGACATTCTGAATTCTCCCTCTGTGTACCCGAACAGGCGCCGGAGTGTGGCGACTAGGGGCTTTTCACAGTAACGTCATTGCAGTGTTAATGTAAGCCTACTTGTCACAATAAAGATTATTATTATTATTATTAAAGGGCAAATGGGGGATGTGAAGAAACAAGTCACTCTGTCACTTGTTATATATAAGTTAATAAATGTAAGTGAAACATGGAGGGTTAGAAGCAGGTGTTTGACAGGTAATTTATGAATACACTGCAGCATCGGCAGGATGGACAGCCAGAGCGGGGGAGGTTGATGTGCCGATTGAATCTTCACACTTCAGGCAGCTGAGTGACAGGAGCTGGGGGGACAGAAATTCTCAGTGACTGTCATTTGCAGTGTAGCCACCAAAGCTGGCCACTTCTCGACATAAAATGGAGAATAGAAATACATGCAGGGAAAATTGGACAATGTCAGAAAGGCTGCAGAATCTCTCTGTGTATTCTGCCTGCGAAGAAACCAGACAGCATTGAAACTAACAAGTTTTCATACTAATTGAGTGATTCCTGGTGATTCCCGGGCACAATGGACACAACAATTAGCTGCAATCGAAACATTCTATAGCAGGTCAGACTTCTTGGCGCCAACGGAGTCTGAAACAAAAGGACACAAACAAGTTAGAAAGAACCGCCCTGCGATCGAGGAACAGCCTCAGTATTGGGGGGATTCGTATCAATCGATTGGGATGCGACCCAATTGATTGCCAGTGAGTTAGGGGTCCGCCCAAAAGAGCGCGAAGCCCCTGGGACCTATAAAAGTAAGGTCCCAAGACGAATTCGATCTCTTAGCCGGCCCTCCCAGCAGAACACCTTTGCAGCAGCTCTCCAGGAACTGGAACGTGAGAAGGAGAGGCCTGGCCAATTGCTACACTGACAAGTAAGTGTCATACAACGCCCGCTATGAGAATAGACACTCTTGACCCCTTTAGTCCACACCAACTGGAAGCCTGCGGATCCAGGACAGAGCAAGAGGCCATTGTTCCCTGATCCGGCAGTTCCCTTATTCCAGATAAGTATTGGCCTGTTAGTGGTAGGAATAGTTTTCTCTTAGTATTATATGCATGAGTAGTAAATAACTGTGTAATAATAAACGTGTCTTGTTTGAACTTACTAACTGGTGTATTGAGTCATTGATCTGAACTTGAACTTGAACCTCGTGGCGGTATCATAAGGATACCTGGCGACTCAAGAGCTAAGGAATAAAACTGAGCCAATTGAGTGTTAAGTACACTCACCCAGAACGAGCAACACCAGGTCTTCCAGGTGCTTCACGTGGGCCTCATTCCATCTTACTTCATGTCGCACTGTCATCACATCCTTCTGCTCCTGTCCTCCACATCCAGCTCCTATTTAAATGCATCAATGTTTTGCGCCTCAAATGCTCCGGTTTCCGCATTCTAATCACGTCAATGTTATAAATCTTAGTGGTGACTGATCATCATCCCTTTATTGTGGTTTACAATTGAAAATTACAATTACAGCAGGACATTAGGTTCGAGCCCATAACTAGGGGGAATTTTCCACTCTGGAGACCAATGGCTGTAACAAGCAGGAAAGGCGGCTTGGGATCTTACGGGTTGGATGGACGCAAGTGTTCTTCGGCTTTCCAGCTCATTAATTGTGCATCAGCGTCGCAGTGGTTAGCACTGCTGCCTCACCGAGCTGAGGACCTGGGTTCGATCCCAGCTCCGGGTCAATGTCCGTGTGGAGATTGCTCATTCTCCCCGTGTCTGCATGAGTCTTGTAGTGATATCATGGTTGTGTTGTAATCCACTGACTGGCCACTAGGAGTCTCATTTTGAATGTCAGAGTCAGGTGACCTCAGACTGACCAGGGAGCTGGAAGAGAGGTTGCTTGTGCATGTTCATGCTGTTATTTACCTGTTTTTTTGTATATATTTGGCCCACAGTTAATATTAATAAATTGTTTACAGCTTTAGCTACAAGTGTTCTCGTAATATAAATCAGGCCTTCCGACAAGAACATTACAGGTCTCAACCCCACAACCCAAAAAGATACATAGATATATAGAAGATAGGACCAGAAGGAGGCCTTTGGGCCCTTCGAGCCTACTGCATCATTTATCACGATCATACTGATCATCCAACTCAATAACCTAATCCTGCTTTCTCCTCACAAGGGCAGAATGTTAGCATAGTGGTTAGTACTATGGCGTCACAGCACCAGGGTCCCAGTTTCGATTCTCGGCTTGGGTCACTGTCTGTGTGGAGTCTGCACTTTCTCCCTGGGTCTGCATGGGTTTCCTCCGGGTGCTCCGGTTTCCTCCCAAAAGTCCAGAAAAACGTGCTATTAGGTAATTTGGACATTCTGAATTCTCCCTCTGTGTAGCCAAACAGGCGGCGGAATGTGTGACTAGGGGCTTTTCACAGTAACTTAATTGCAGTGTTAATGTAAGTCTACTTGTGACAATAAAGATTTTTATTAATTAACCTTTGATCCCATTCGCCCCAAATGCCATATCCAGCCGCCTCTTGAATATATTCAATGTTTTAACGTCAACCACTTCCTGTGGTAATGAATTCCACAGGCTCACCACTCCTTGAGTGAAGAAATGTCTCCTCATCTCTGTCCAAAATGATTTACCCTGAACCCTCAGGCTGTGACCCTTGGTTCTCGAGACACCTATCATTGGTAACATCTTCCCTGCATCTACCCTGTCTAGTCCTGTTAGAAGTTTATAAGTCTCTATGAGGTCCCCCCTCATTCTTCTGAACTCCAGCGAGAACAATCCCAACCTAGTCAATCTCTCCTCATATGACAGTCCCGCCATCCCTAGAATCAGTCTGGTAAACCTTCGCTGCACTCCCTCGAGAGCAAGAACATCCTTCCTCAGAGAAGGAGACCAAAACTGCACACATACTTCTTTACCGCCTGCTGCACCTGCACGCTTACCTTCAGCGACTGGTGCACAAGGACACCCAGGTCCCACTGCACACTCCCCTCTCCCAATTTACAACCATTCAGGTAGTAATCTGTCTTCCTGTTTTTGCTTCCAAAGTAAATAATCTCACACTCATCCAAATTATACTCCATCTGCCATTGATTTGCCCTTTCACCCAACCTGTCCAGACCATGCTATAGGACCTCCACATCCTCATCACAGTTCACCCTCCCACCTAACTTGGTATCATCTGCAAACTTTGAGATGTTATATTTTGTTCCCTCATCCAAATCATTAATATATATTGTGAATAGCTGGGGTCCCAGCACCAATCCCTGTTGGCACCCCAATAGTGCCTGCCAATTTGAAATGGACCCATTAATTACTACTCTTTGGGCGGGATTCTCCGACCCTTCGCCGGATCGGGGAATCGCCGGGGGGGTTGGGGGGGGGGGGGGGCGTGAATCCCACCCCACCGCTCTGACGCTGGCTGCTGAATTCTCTGCCGCTGGTTTTTGGGTGGGGGCGGGGATCGCACCGCGTCAGTCGGGGACCGTTAGCAGTGGCACCCCCGGCGAATCTCCGGGCCCCGATGGGCCGTGCGGCCGCCCGTTTTTGGCCAGTCCCACTGGTGTGGATTGGACAAGGTCCATGCCGGCGGGACCTGGCTTTGAGGGCAGCCTGCGGAGTCCTCAGGGGGACGCGGGGGGATCCAGCCCGGGGGGGGGGGGGGGGGCACGGTGGCCTGGCCTGCGATCGGGGCCCACCGATCTGCGGGCAGGCCTGTGCTGTGGGAGCACTCTTTCCCTCCGTGCCGGCCTCTGTAAGGCTCCGCCATGGCCGGCATGGAGAAGAATCCCCCTGCGCATGCGCCAGAACACGCTGGCCACTCCTGCGCAAGCGCCAACTCGTGCCGGCCAGCGGAGGCCCTTCGGCGCCGGTTGACATGGTGCCAACCACTCCAGCACCGGCCTAGCCCCCGGACGTGCGGAGGATTCCACACATTCCGGGCGGCCCGACGCCGGAGTGGTTCACCCCACTCTTTGGCGCCGGTACAGCCAGCCCTGCCTGTGGGAGAATCCCGTCCCTGAATTCCTCTCTGTCAACCAGTTTTCTATCCACCTCAATACATTTCCCCCAATCCCATGCGCTTAAACTTGCACAATAATCTGTTATGCCGGACTTTGTCAAACGGCTTCTGAAAGACCAAATAAATCACATCGACTGGCTCCCTCTTGTCAACTGCACTAGTTACATCTTCAAACAATTCCAACCAATTTGTCAAGCATGATTTCCCCGATCCATAATCCATGCTGCCTCTGACTGATCCTGCCACTACTTCCTAAATGTTCCACTATAAAGTCCTTGATAATGGATTCAAGAATTTTCCCCACCACAGATGTTAAGCATACTGGTCTATAATTCCCTACTTTCTCTCTACCGTTTTGAATGTTTGAATATGTGCAGGATCGGTGAATTGGCCACTTTAAATTTTCCAACTTAATTGGAAAAAAAAAAGAATTGGATACTCTCATTTTTTAAAAACAATTATGCAACAGCAAGGATTCTCGGCGAATTGCCCGACGGGAGCGAACTGTTATCTCACCGGGGTCGAAGGTCCTGGTGCCACATCTCTACGGCATCACTGGACAGATGTTCGCTCCCTACAGCCCAGGTGTTCTGTCCGACAGGTCACTCGCTGTATCTAAAAAGTTAAACCTGCCGGCAGTGCGATTCAGCGAGGCCTCCCTGGGATTTCTCCTCTCGGCCATCCAGGAAAAACCGGATGTCCTCCTTCCGAGGGATGGGAGCAGGTGGTTCTCTCACATGACCACGCTGGCCTGGGTGGAGGTTGCCAGAGTGGTTAGCACCTGTGGAAAACCAAAACGAACCGCCCTACAGTGCCAAAAAAGGATAAATGATCCGCTGTGCTCTGCCAGGGTAAGTGTAAATTCTGCTCGCTGCAAAATCACATAAGGGCAAGAGGCAAATTTAGGGTCACAGATGTCACACATTGGCAGCTGATGGGACATCCGTGCTGAATGTCTGCCAACCATTTGAACATCATCATTTCATGTAAGATCCTGAATAAACACAATCTTAATCAGTTACTAACGAAGACACAGCAAACACAAAAGGCAGACATGCTTCTGAACTGCATTTTGACCATAGTGCTCAGAATCAATCCATCTGCCATTACACAGGACAAGATTTCCCAACACAAATGTGGAGTCAGCCAGGATTGGAGGGGGGGGGGGCTCATAGCTGAGGATACTCTCTCCTTTGGAGGAACATGTCCCCGACAGTGTGGCCTCAGTCCCAGGTCAGTCTCTTCAATATGTCCCCCGACAGTGTGGCCTCAGTCCCAGGACAGTCTCTTCAATATGTCACCCGACAGTGTGGCCTCAGTCCCAGGACAGTCTCTTCAATATGTCCCCCGACAGTGTGGCCTCAGTCCCAGGACAGTCTCTTCAATATGTCCCCCGACAGTGTGGTCTCAGCCCCAGGACAGTCTCTTCAATATGTCCCCCGACAGTGTGGTCTCAACCACAGGACAGTCTCTTCAATATGTCCCCCGACAGTGTGGCCTCAGCCCCAGGACAGTCTCTTCAATATGTCCAACGACAGTGTAGCCTCAGCCCCAGGACAGTCTCTTCAATATGTCCCCCGACAGTGTGGCCTCAGTCCCAGGACAGTCTCTTCAATATGTCCCCCGACAGTGTGGTCTCAGTCCCAGGACAGCCTCTTCAATATGTCCCCCGACAGTGTGGCCTCAGTCCCAGGACATTCTCTTCAATATGTCCCCCGACAGTGTGGCCTCAGCCCCAGGACAGTCTCTTCAAAATGTCCCCCGACAGTGTGGCCTCAGCCCCAGGACAGTCTCTTCAATATGTCCCCCGACAGTGTGGTCTCAGTCCCAGGACAGCCTCTTCAATATGTCCCCCGACAGTGTGGCCTCAGTCCCAGGACATTCTCTTCAATATGTCCCCTGACAGTGTGGCCTCAGTCCCAGGACAGTCTCTTCAATATGTCCCCCGACAGTGTGGCCTCATACCCAGGACAGTCTCTTCAATATGTCCCCCGACAGTGTGGCCTCAGTCCCAGGACAGTCTCTTCAATATGTTCCCCGACAGTGTGGCCTCAGCCCCAGGACAGTCTCTTCAATATGTCCAACGACAGTGTGGCCTCAGTCCCAGGACAGTCTCTTCAATATGTCCCCCGACAGTGTGGCCTCGGCCGCAGGCCAGTCTCTTCAGTATATCCCCCGACAGTGTGGTCTCAACCACAGGACAGTCTCTTCAATATGTCCCCCTGACAGTGTGGCCTCAGTCCCAGGACAGCCTCTTCAATATGTCTCCTGACAGCATGGCCTCATGCTTCAATTGGTCAAATGCTGCCTTGATGTCAAGCACACTCATTATTATCCCATCTCTAGAATTCAGCTCTTGTGCCTATGTTTGAAGTAGAGCTGTAATAAGGCTAGTAGTTGACTGGCTCTGGCCGAATCCCAACTGAGTGTCAGTGAGCAAGTTTATTGCTCAGTGCTACTTGGTAGTGCTGTTGATGACATCTTTCCTAACTTTGCTGGTGATCGAGAGGGAATGGCAATTGGCCTGGTTGCATTTTTCCTGCTTTCCTGGACAAAACATACCGGGGAATTTTCCACATTACAGAGCAGATGCCAGTGTTATACCTGTACTGGAACCTTGGCTCGTGGCACGGCAAGTTCTGGAGCACAAGTCTTTAGTATTATTGCTAGAATACTGTCCATTTACCTTTGCAGTATCCAATGCATTTAACTGTTCTTATTGTCACATGAGTGAATCGAATTGGAAGAAGACTGGTATCTGTGATTCTAGAGACCTCAGGGGCAGGTCGAGATGGATCATCCACTTGGCACTTCTGGTTGTAGGTAGTTTATCTTTTGCACAGATATGTTGGGCTCCCCCATCATCGAGGATGAGGATATTTGTGAAAGCTTTTCCTTCAGTGAGTTATTTATTTGTCTACTCCATTCATGGCTGGATGTGGCAGGAGTACAGAGAGTAGATCTTGTTTTGCTCTGTCTATCACTTGCTGTTTATGCTAATTGGCATGAAAGTATTCCTGTGTTGTGGCTTTAACAGGTTGACACCTCATTTTAAGGTATACCTTCTGTCATGCGATCCTACACTCCTCAATGAATTGGGTTGATTCCCCAGCTGGGTGGTAATGTTAGAATCCGTTGAATCACTATAGTGCAGAAGGAGGCCATTTGGCCAATCGAGTCTGCACTGACCCTCTGAAAGAGCACCCTACCTAGGCCACCTTCCTATCTCATGGAAATTGATCATGGAATCCACCTAACCCTCACATCATTGGTCAGTAAGGGGCAATTCAGCTTAGTCAGCCCACCTGACCTGAACATCTTTGGGCTGTGGGAGGAAATCGGAGAACCCGGATGAAACCTACGCAGACACGGGGAGAATGCGCAAACTCCACACAGTCACCCGAGGTCAGAATCAAACCCAGGTCCTTGGCGATGTGCGGCAGGAGTGAGGGAAATACCAAGCCATGAGGTTACAGATGGTAACTGAATTTAACTCAGCTGCTGATGACCCAGAGTACTTCATGGTTGCCCAGTTTTGAGTTGCTGGATTTGTTTGGAAACTATCTCATTTAGCACGGTGGTAGTGCCACACAACATGATGAAGAGTATCCACAGTGTGAAGACTGGACTTTGTCTCCACAAGGCCTATGCAGTCGTCACTCCCACCAATGTTATCATGGGCAGATTCAATTTCGGTAAGCAGGGGAAGCAGTGGCACAGTGGTATTATCACAGGACTAGTAATGCAGACACCCAGGGACATGGGTTCAAATCCCACCAGGGCTAATGTTGGAATTTGAATTCAATAAAAATCTGGAATGATAAATCTAATGGTGATCATGAAACCATTGTCGATTGTTGTAAAAACCCATTTGGTTCACTTATGTCCTTTAGGGATGGAAGTCTGGCCCACATGTGACTCCAGACCCACAGCAATGTGGTTGACTCTTAAGTACCCTCAGGGATGGGCAATAAATGCTGGCCCAGCCAGCAATACTCACATCCCATGAATGAATAAAGAAAATAAAAGGCAGACTGGTGAGAATGAGGTCAAGTATGTTTTTCCCTCTTTTTCATTCCCTCAACTCTTGCCACAGAACCAGTTTAGCAGCTATGTCCTTTGGACCTCGGCCAGCTGAGTTCAGCTACTGAATCAGTCTTGGTGATAAACATTGGAGTGACCCCCCCCCCCCACCCCCGTCTCGTAACCCACCCCCCCACCCACCCCCCACCCCCAGAGTACATTACGCTCCCGTGCTACCCTCAGTGCTTCCTCCAAGTGGTGTTCAACATGGAGGAGCACTGATTCATCAGGATGGTCGATGATAATCTTTCCTTGCCTGCGTTTGACCTGTTGTCATGAGACCTCATGGAGTATAGAGTCGATGCTGAGGAGTTTAAGGGCAACACCCTCCCGACTGTGTACCAACGAGTTGTCACTTCTGATGGGTCTATCCTGTCAGTGGGACTGAATACACCCAGGGATGGCGATGGTGGTGTCCGAGACACCATTTAGAATGTACGATTTGCTAAGTGTGACTATATCAGGCTGTTGCTTGACTAATGTGTGGGACAGCTCTCCCCATTTTGCCACCGCCCCCCCCCCCACCACCACCCCTACCCCCCCCCCCCCCCCCCACCGCTCCCTATTACTGAGACGAGTTTTTAATTCCAGAATTTAATTGAATTTCTACTCCACCCGCTGCCATGGGGCGATTTGAACTTGTTATAGCTTGTTGCATAATCTGTAATTATCTGTGAAGAGCTGGGAACTAATGGGCTAGGAACTCATTCGGATGCATAAGTGTTCCAGAGGGCCTCATTTCATTGCTGCGCTGGTGACTCATGTGAAATATAACAGAACCAGTTCAATCCAGTCCTTCCACATGGAAAATTACACATATGTATGGGCTATAACTTCCTGACTCCCAGCATCGCTTTTGGGGTGATCCCGCAATGATGCACTGGGGATTCCCTCTCGGACATTCCCACATAAGGATTTACCTGGCAATTGCCCAGAAGTGCTAACCTCCCCTGGAGAATTTTTCGAGGCCGGGAACCATCCAACAATGTGATGCAAATCACTAACGTTGGATGGTTTAGCACACTGAGCTAAATCGCTGGCTTTTAAAGCAGACCAAGGCAGGCCAGCAGCATGGGTACAATTCCCGTACCAGCCTCCCCGAACAGGCGCCGGAATGTGGCGACTAGGGGCTTTTCACAGTAACTTCATTGAAGCCTACTTGTGACAATAAGCGATTTTCATTTCATTTCATTTCTGCCAATTTTACCCTCATAGTTACTCTGAAAGAGTTCATGGGGGAAAAATGCACTTCAAACTTCAGAGTAACTATTTTGAATACCCAGACTGAAGCATGCACCGTTCAGTCCTAATACTCCGAACCCCAAGGTGACTCCCCACAGCTCCCCCGCCAACTGAGCACTCCAATCCCCATTCGCAAGGGATTCCCCACCCCCTCACCCCAACCCCGAACTGAGCCCCGCAGATCCAAACAACAGCCCCACAACCTGAATGGCCTTCCCCGATCTGAATGACCACCCTCCCGACCCGAACCCACCACCACCCCCGCCCCCCTCCCACTCCCAAATGACCAACCTCCCTTGTCCCAAGTATCTCCCCATGTCCAGACCCCTGCAGTGATGTCCAAACCCCCACACCCCATTCGCTTATCTTAAAAACTCACTCCCTTTCATGGGACTTTACCTGCTTTACGGCAGCTGGTGGCATAAAAAGGCAGTGTGTCTTCCTTCGCTGTTGGAACCACTGGCCTGCTTTGCTTCTTCAGTCTCACCTGGCCTGCGTCAGGACAGTCAGGTGAGAAACGTAGAACATAGTACAGTACAGCACAGTACAGGCCCTTCATCCCACGATGTTATGCCGACCATTTATCCAAATCTAAGATCAACCAAACCCCTTCAATTTACTGCTGTCCATGGGCCTGTCTAAGAGTCGCTTAGATGTCCCAAAGGACTCTGACTCCGCCAATTCTGCTGGCGGTGCATTCCACACACCCACCACTCTGTATAAAGAACCGACCTCTGACATCTCCCCTATACCTTCCTCCAATCACCTTAAAATTATGTCCCCTCGTGACAGCCATTTCCACCCTGGGGAAAAGTCTCTGGCTATCCACTCTATCCATGCCTCTCATCACCTTGTACACCTCTATCAAGTCACCTCTCTGCCTTCTTCGCTCCAGTGATCAAAACCCGAGCTCCCTCAACCTTTCTTCATAAGACATGCCCTCCAGTCCAGGAAGTATCCTGGTAAATCTCTGTACCCTCTCCAAAACATCCACATCCTTCCTATAATGAGGCGACCAGAACTGGATACAATATTCCAAGTGTGGTCTAACTAGAGTTTTATAAAACTGCAGCAAAACCTCGCGGCTCTTAAACTCAATCCCCCTGTCAATGAAAGCCAACACACCATACGCCTTCTTAACAACCCTATCAACCTGGGTGGGAACTTTGAGGGATCTATGTACGTGGACCCCAAGATCCCTCTGTTCCTCCACACTTCCAAAAATCCTGCCTTTAACACTGTATTCAGCATTCAAATTCGACCTTCCAAAATGAATCACTTCACATTTATCAAAGTTGAACTCCATATGCCACTTCTCAGCCCAACTCTGCATCCTGACAATGTCCTGTTGTAACCTGCAACAACCCTCAACACTATCTACAACTCCACCAACCTTTGTGTCATCAGCAAACTTACTAACCCACCCTTCCACCTCCTCATCCAAGTCATTTATAAACCCACAAAAAGCAGAGGTCCCAGAACAGATCCTTGTGGGACACCACTGGTCAGCAACCTCCAGGCGGAATACTTTCCATCCACTACCACTCGCTGTCTTCTTTCGGCTAGCCAATTCTGTCTCCAGACAGCCAAATTTCCCTGTATCCCATGCCCCCTAACTTTCTGAATGAGCCTACCATGGGGAACCTTATCAAATGCCTTACTGAAATCCATATACACCACATCCACTGCCCGACCTTCATCCATGTGTCTCGTCACATCCTCAAAGAATTCAATGAAGCTTGTGAGGTATGACCTGCCCCTCACAAAGCCATGCTGACTATCTTTAATCAAACTATGTTTTTCTAAATAATCATAAATCCTATCTCTCAGAATCCTTTCCAATATTTTGCTCACCACAGACGTAAGACTGATGGGTCTGTAATTCCCAGGGATTTTCCTATTCCCTTTCTTGAACAGGGGAACAACATTCGCCTCCCTCCAATCATCCGGTACTACTCCAGTGAAGAGTGAGGACACAAAGATCATCGCCTACGGAGCAGCAATCTCCTCCCTCGCTTCCCGTAGTAACCTTGGGTATATCCTGTCAGGCCCAGGGTACTTATCTTTCCTGATGCTTTTCAAAATTTCCAGCACATCTTCCTTCTTAATATCAATCTGTTTGAGTCTATTAACCTGATTCACACTGTGCTCATGGGCAACAAGGTCCCTCTCTCTCGTGAATACTGAAGCAAAGTATTCATTTCGGGCCTCCCCCATTTCTTCAGATTCTATGCACAAGTTCCCTCCACTCTCCTTAATCGGCCCTAATCTCACTCTGATCATACTCTTAGTTCTCACATAAGTGTAGAACGCCTTGGGGTTTTCCCTAATCCTTCCCGCCAGGGCTTTTTCATGCCCCCTTCTAGCTCTCCTCAGTCCATTTTTGAGTTCCTTTCTGGCTACCTTGTAATCCTCCAGAGCCGAGTCAGATCCTTGCTTCCTCAACCTTACGTAAGGGGCTTTTCACAGTAACTTCATTGAAGCCTACTCGTGACAATAAGCGATTTTCATTTTCATTCATTTCATTCTTCCTCATGACTAGAAGCTCCACTTCTCTTGTCATCCAAGGCTCCTTCACCTTACCTTTCCTTCCTCGTCTCAGTGAGACAAAACTATCCAGCACTCGCAGCAAGTGCTCTTTAAACAATCCTCACATTACTGTTGAGAATTTCCCCAAGGACAATTGTTCCCACTTTCTGCTCCTGTCTAATAGCAGTATAATATCCCATCCTCCAATTAAATACCTTCCCATACGGTCTGTTCCTATCCCTGACCATGACTATGATAAAGGTCAAGGAGTTGTGGTCACTGTCACCGAAACGCTCTCCCACCGAGACATCTGACACCTGGCCTGGTTCGTTGCCATGTTTGAATAATAATGATCTTTTATTTTCACAAGTATGAAGTTACTAATCAAGCGCAGATAAGTTATTACGGAGTGGCAGGTCAGGTGAAGGTAAAGTCGTCATATCACCCAAATGACCATAGGTTGCTTTGCCCTTTAATCTGAGGGTCACCATACCTCAGGCGAAGGGCAAGGTTGAGAAGGCGGAGCCTTCATGAATTACCTCAGCCGGTACGGGGAATTGAACCTGTGCTACTGGCCTCGCTCTGCATCACAAACCAGCTGTCCAGCCAACTGAGCTAAGCCGGTGTGCTGGAGAAGACACCTCCCCACTGATTGCCACTCCGAGCAAGTCACGGGAAGGAACAAAAACATATTAAAGAGATATTCCTGTGATACCAGAAGGAACTTTTGAACGGCTGCCCATGAGACACACTTGTTACACCTTTGGTTTTTTATATTAGCCTCTCCTTCAAACATTCTATTTTTGCCCCCGTATTTGTCCTCTTTGATTCCGAGTTTGCGTCTTTGCTTCATTCTGCCCTTGCAGAGCATGCGTATCCCAAAGGATCAACAATTATGTGACATGCAATACTCTGGCTAATTAATTTAATGTAGCCTCATGATATAATGCCAAACTGTCCTTGAATGAGAAACAATATCATACAGCTGCGAAGTTTATAGACCATAGAGTAACCCTTGTCTCTGCGATGGTGTAAACCGATGGTAACAAGTGGAGGAAGTCAATGGAGGGGAATGTAAAAGAGGCTCTCCATTCATTCTTGCTCCTTTTGCCACACAAAGCCAAGCTGCAAGGTTTACCATCGGCGGGATTCTTGGGGCTGTCGGCAGAGCATCCACACCTGTGGGTTGCCCGGCAGCGCGGGGTGGCCACAATGGGAAACTCCATTGGCCGGCTGCGGAAATTGTGGAACCGATGTCTGTGAGAACTACCCAGAATTCCTCATTCCTGAGCAGGAAAGCATGTTTGCAGCCGAGGCTCATTTACAAGTTGATGAAATTGCTGATACACTGATGAGTTCAGTGAGGTAGTCGGCAATGAATCCCTATTTTCAGGCTCAGGGAAGCTGAAAACAGCATATCAGATAACCCTGAGGGCAGATGCTAGACCGTATTGGAGGGTGGCACAGTGGTTAGCACAGATCCAGGGACAGGGATTTGGGGCGAAATTCTCCCAAAACGGGAAAAATCGTCAAACCGCCGTAAAACCCGGGCGGGTTTTACGGCATCGCGCCCCTTCCCGACGGGGGACCGATTCTGGTCCCCCGTCGGGGCTAGCAGCCCGACGTCGGAGGCTCCGACAAGTCGGGCTTAACGAAAATCGTTAAACCCGCTTGTCGGACTTAGCGCCGGCTGACGCGTCATATGACGTCAGCCGCGCATGCGCAGGTGGGAAGACGCCACCCGCGCATGCGCGGGTGACGTCATCGCGTTTTTGCGCGAAACCCGCGCATGCGCGGTCCGGGTTGCCCCTCAGCCGCCCCGCGTATTGATACTGCGGGGCGGCGGAAGGACAAATAGTGCGCGGGCATCGGCCCCGCTGCCCGCGATCGGTGGGCACCGATCGCGGGCCCATGGCACCCTTGGCACGGCCGTGGTACTGCCGTGCCAATCGGTGCCATGGTTATTTTTTTCCAGGTGGTCACGACGTTTTTACGAACGGCAGGACCAGGTGTGTTTGCCGTTCGTAAAAAGGTCGTAAAGGGCTGGGACTTCGGCCCTTCTAACAGCTGTGAATCGCTGCCGGCCGTAAAAAAACGGCGGCAGCGATTCGTGTCGGGATTTCGGCGGGGGGGTGGGAGAATAGCGGGAGGGCGTCAAAAAAGTCGGGAAGGCCCTCCCGCTATTCTCCCACCCGTCGTGGGGGGCGGAGAATTTCGCCCTTGATTCCTGCCTTGGGTGGAGTTTGCATGTTCTGCAAAGTCACGGTACCAAAGGCTAATGGTTCCATTAGAATCTGTGTGGGCTTGACGCAATTGAACAATTCCGTGGAGTGTGAGATCCACCTGATAGTATCAGTGGATGAAAGTTCTGCCAAATTAGCAAACAGCACCCCCCTCATAAAATTGGACGCCAACAGGGGCTTTGGGTAGTTGACTCTGGACCAAGAATCTAACGAACCACCTTTATCACCCATTTGGTCAATATTGCTTCAACAGGCTACCATTTAGATTTACTTCTCCACCAGATATTCCAAGAACGACCTCAGACCCCGGAAGGCTTGGCAGCAGTCACAGCGAAATAGAAACATGGGGCGAAATTCTCCCAAAACGGGAGAAATCGTCAAACTGCCGTAAAACCCGGGCGGGTTTTACGGCATCGCGCCCCTTCCCGACGGGGGACCGATTCTGGTCCCCCGTCGGGGCTAGCAGCCCGACGTCGGAGGCTCCGACAAGTCGGGCTTAACGAAAATCGTTAAACCCGCTTGTCGGACTTAGCGCCGGCTGACGCGTCATATGACGTCAGCCGCGCATGCGCAGGTGGGAAGACTCCACCCGCGCATGCGCGGGTGACGTCATCGCGTTTTTGCGCGAAACCCGCGCATGCGCGGTCCGGGTTGCCCCTCAGCCGCCCCGCGTATTGATACTGCGGGGCGGCGGAAGGACAAATAGTGCGCGGGCATCGGCCCCGCTGCCCGCGATCGGTGGGCACCGATCGCGGGCCCATGGCACCCTTGGCACGGCCGTGGTACTGCCGTGCCAATCGGTGCCATGGTTATTTTTTTCCAGGTGGTCACGACGTTTTTACGAACGGCAGGACCAGGTGTGTTTGCCGTTCGTAAAAAGGTCGTAAAGGGCTGGGACTTCGGCCCTTCTAACAGCTGTGAATCGCTGCCGGCCGTAAAAAAACGGCGGCAGCGATTCGTGTCGGGATTTCGGCGGGGGGGGGAGAATAGCGGGAGGGCGTCAAAAAAGTCGGGAAGGCCCTCCCGCTATTCTCCCACCCGTCGTGGGGGGGGGGAGAATTTCGCCCATAGAATTTACAGTGTAGAAGGAGGTCATTCAGCCCATCGAGTCTGCACCAGCTCTTGGAAAGAGCACCCTACCCAAGGTTCACACTTCCACCCTATCCCCATAACCCACTAACCCCACCCAACACGAAGGGCAATTTTGGACACAAAGGGCAATTTATCATGGCCAAACAACCTAACCTGCACATCTTTGGACTGTGGGAGGAAACCGGAGCACCCGGAGGCAACCCACGCACACATGGGGAGGATGTGCAGACTCCACACAGACAGTGACCCAAGCTGGGAATCGAACCTGGGACCCTGGAGCTGTGAAGCAATTATGCTAACCACAATGCTACCGTGCTGCCCCTAAATGAAGAAAATATGTTGCGTGACCAACAGAAAACACCATCAAAGAGCTCGGCCGGGATTTGAATCACAGACCGCTCACAAATGTTGACACCGAAACACTCAAAGCGAGAATCATACCCCTAGACCAACGAGCCACAGTGTTATGTGATATGGGCTGTTATTCTTGTGCATAGTTCATCAATGGAAGAACATGATCCCCGGGTGAGAGCAGTCCTCAAAGTCCTACTAGAATCAGGTTTGATATTGAATGGGTGGATTGCAAAGATTCCGGCATGCTGGCACAGTGGTTAGCACTGCTTCCGCACAGCGCCAGGGACTCGGGCTCAATTCCCGGGGTGACTGTCTGTGCGGAGTCTGCAAATTCTTCCCGTGTCTGCGTGGGCTTCCTCCGGGTGCTCCGGCTTCCTCCCATAAGTCCCGAAAGATGGGCTTGTTAGGTGAATTGGACATTCTGAATTCTCCCTCCTTGTACCCCGTCATTGCAGTGTAAATGTAAGTCTACTTGTGACAATAAAGATTGTTATCATTATGAAGAGATTCGATGATTCTTGGTTGGAATGCCAGTCTGTGGTGAGCGGAGTAGAAAGATTGGGCGGGATTCTCCATTTCTGAGACTAAGGGCTGGATTCTCCGATTTTGAGTCTATGTCTGGAGGAAGTGTCTAGTCTTACGACCACAAAGTCGGCGCTGCCCCCGCACCGATGCTCCGCCCAGCGGGGGGCTAGCCGCCGCGCCATGTAAAGCCACCGGCTTCACCTGCAGAAATGGATGGAGCGGTCGCGCCCTACAAAATGGCGCTGGTCATGCGTGGTCCTGGCCTGCCATATAGTGTGAAGTTAAAAACTCACCACTATTCTTAGAATTCCCCCTATACCAAAAAGGGTCGATATTCTACATGGGGAACAGGGATTCTCACTCCCTGACTCCTGTGCAGGCTTCAGTGGGGGCTATTCAGGTCAAACTATGTTTTCAAGTTATCCCCCAGTGTAACCCATACCTTCACAGAATAATTTTACCTACTTACCCCTTAGTAGCATCGATAGCCTGGGTCCTGCGTTGCTAAGTAAGTAGGCTTTGTAATAACCACTGTTTCAGGTTAAAACTTTTCAGTTATTTTGTCATTATACTTTTTCTTTTACAAGATGCAATCTCTGTCTTTGCAGAAAAGTAAAAAGATCTTGCTTCTGGATCCTTCCTGTTGGTTGAAGAGACCTTCAGGCCCACCTTGACAATCACTCTTCTTTAGCTTTTGGTCTTCCTCAGATATATTCGCTGTTCTAGCTAGGCTGCTATGCTCTATCTTTCCCATGTACCGAGCTCTGAGAGCTGGCTCTGTCTCTCTTCTTTAGCTTTTGGTCTTTCACAGATGTATTATCTGTTTTAGCTCGGCTGCTTTGCTCTGTCCCTTTCCCATGACCCGCGCTGACTGCAAGCTGACTCTGCTTGATTCTCTTGTTCCTTCTCTGCTTCTCTGCCTACCGTCCCCTTTCTCAAGATTTATATATCTTTCTAACAGTTATTAAGTTTTTAATGGCTTTATTGTAAAGTAACTTTTATTTCACTTGGATCATAAAAGGTACCCTTAATCTAAATTTTTCTAACACAAATAAGTAATCATTTTGAGCATGACCTCAGCTCATTGATCTCTGATTACATTGTTTCCTTTGTGATGTTCAAAAATGCTTTGATTTCAAAGTGGTGTTATTTTAGTTCCTGTCATTTCTATAGTTTTATTATTATCAAATTGTTTCCCCAGCTCATAATTTTGACTTTCATTTGGGCCTAATTTGTGTTCTCGTAGACACGTTGGGCGGGATTCATTCGTACCCGGTGGGGCGGGGGTCTCAGCGGGACGGAGTAGCGTGAACCACTCTGGCGTTGGGCCGCCCCAAGGGTGAGGAATCCTCCGCACCTTCAGGGGCTAGGCCAGTGCCGGAGTGGTTTGCGCCCCGCCGACTGGTGTGGAAGGCCTTTGACACCGTGCCAGCTGGGGCCGAAGGGACTCCGCTGGCCGACGCGGGTCCGCGCAGGCGTGGGAGCATCAGCGGCTGCTGACATCATCCCCGCACATGCGCAGGGGGAGGTTCACCTTCGTGCCGGCCATCGCGGAGGCTTACACGGCCGGCATTTAGGAATAGAGTGCCCCCACGGCACCGGCCCGCCCAAGGATCAGTGGGCCCCGATCGCGGGCCCCCATGGGGGCACCCCCTGGGGCGAGATCCCCGTGCCCCCCCCCCAGGACCCCAGAGCCCACCCGCGCCACCAGTTCCCGCCGGTAAGGGACCTAGTCCAAGTTACGCCAGCGGGACTTGCATAGAACGAGCGCGACTTCAGCCCATCATGGGCCGGAGAATCGCCGGGGGGGGGCTGCTTCCAGCGGCCACCGACTGGCGCAGCATGATGGCCGCCCCCGCCAAATCTCCGTCACCGGAGAATGTGGCAGCCGGCAGGGGCGGGATTCATGCAGCCTCCCGGTGATTCTCCGACTCGGCAGGGGGTCAGACAATGCTGCCTGTTGGCGTCAGCTTCCCATATTCACCTGGTGTCAGCAGAACTTCACCTCTAAACATTTGTCACCTAATTCCGCTGAAAACATTATCCATTCTTTTCCATCTGCTGACCTAACTTCAAAAGGAGGTGCGAAACATTGCTTTTAGCTGTATACTAAAATTCACTGATTGTGTCTTGAAAGACCTGCTTGTTTTGTTTGCTAAGCCTGCTTGACCAAGGCAATCTGCATTTCACAGCCCTCTCCTGCAGCTGCTGTTAACCCTTTGTGGGATTTTTCCCTACATTCTCTCATGTTTCTTAGATCAGGTATTGCCAGACTTCCATGTTTCAAATGACATATCTTTCCATATTTTCAATTACAACCGACAGGAAGTATATTTTGGGGAATCACGGGCTCATGATTTCTCAAGATATTCTCGCTGTGAATGTTGTTACCTCTTTCTCTTGCACAGGGAAAGTCCATCCTTGGTTGGCTAGCCTGTGACTAAACGACGAACTGATCCAGACCATTTGTAGTCACAAAGTAACAGACTTGCATGACAAATCAAGTTGGTCTCATTTTTTTTTTAGCTTGAGTCACGTTGGAATATATCACATCTCAGAATCCATCGCCTCTCACATGCAGGAGATGAAATGGGAAGTGTGATGAAGAACTATAAACAGAAGGACTCTAGCCTCATGACAGGGTGTAGCTTTTAATCGCTCAGGTGTTAGCACTTCTGTCAACCTATCGAAAGAAGTAACATTTGATTGAACATTGCCGCACTTCATCTATATATTTTGAAGAACAGATGTCCCGAATGCAATCTTGAAAGTATCCGGAGAGGAAGGAGAAAAGATGCAAAACAAATTAACGCCCAGGACGTGGGCATGTCTGAGAATGCCAGCATTTATTGCCACCCCGAGGGGACTTTGAGAAAATGCATGGGTGGTGTCTCGCTTTCTTCCTGAACCGTGTGCGGTGAAGGTCCCCCCACCATGTTGTCAGGTAAGGAGCTCCTTGATTTTGACCCAATGACAATGAAGAAAGGGCGACTGCGTTTCCAAGTTGCGATGGTGTGTGACTCGGATGGGGGGGGGGGGGGGGGGTGGATATGGCGAATCTAAGTGGTGATACTTCCGTGAACCTGCTGTTTGTCGCTTGCTCAAGAGGTCTTGCTGAAAGTCTGAGCATAGCTGAAGTATGACACAAAACAAAGATCCAGGAATCTGTGGGGTTTTGCGTTATCCACCCAGTGAAAGATTGGGGCCTCTGTGGATGAAGGGACCAATGTACCTGGTCTCAACCTGAAACTGTGAACTTCCTTGAGGGGCTATTCCTCCCCGAGCTTCCTGCACCAGAGGGAGAAGAGCAGGGAATTCCTATGCTGATATATCTTTTGCCCCAGCCGCCTTACCACCTGTACTAGCACAGAGATCATCTCATAGGGGGACCTACTGGGGAACAGGTTTTGGGCCTAACCTGGAGCCCATGATTCTTTGATGGATAACCCCCTATAACAACTGCAAGATGTACTTTTATATCACACTTATACAATAAAATTTCCCAAAAGACTTCTCGAATATTATCGAACAAAATTTGACAACTCACGATATAAGGAGATATTAGGCTAGTTAATCAAAAACTTGATCAAAGAGATAATTTATAAGGAATGTCTTCAGTAGATGGGAAAGATAGGGGGTCAAGCGATGTGAAGCAGGAGTCGTTGGGTTTTCTTATGTTTTGGCTCTGCTCATCTTTTAATCCACCTTTTCCTCCTCCTACTTGTCTTTTCTTGGCTTACGTGGCTTGGGCAATATCCCGGGAAGTGATTGTCCGGTGTCTTTGCAAGAATAAGCCGAGATCAAAAGTTAAATTCCTCGTTTTTTCGTGGCGGCTGGAGTGGGCTGGAGTGGGCTGGGGTGGGCTGGAGTAGGCTAGAGTAGGCTGGAGTAGGCTGGAGTGGACTTGGGTGGGCAGGGGTGGGCTGGTGTACGCCGGAGTAGGCTGGAGTAGGCCGGAATAGGCTGGGGTAGGCTGGAGTAGGTTGGAGTAGGCTGCAGTAGGCTGGAGTGTGCTGGGTGGGCTGGAGTGGGCTGGAGTGGGCTGGGTGGGCTGGAGTGGGCTGGGGTGGGCTGGAGTAGGCTAGAGTAGGCTGGAGTATGCTGGAGTGGACTTGGGTGGGCAGGGGTGGGCTGGAGTACGCCGGAATAGGCTGGAGTAGGCCGGAATAGGCTGGGGTAGGCTGGAGTAGGCTGCAGTAGGCTGCAGTGGGCTGGAGTGGGTTGGAGTGGGCTGGAGTGGGCTGGAGTAGGCTGGAGTGGGCTGGGGTGGGCTGCAGTAGGCTGGAGTGGGCTGGGTGGGCTGGAGTGGGCTGGAGTGGGCTGGGTGGGCTGGAGTGGGCTGGAATAGGCTGGAGAGGGCTGGAGTGGGCTGGAGTAGGCTGCAGTGGGCTGCAGTGGGCTGGAGTAGGCTGGAGAAGTCTGGGGTAGACTGGGGTGGGCTGGAGAGGGCTGAAGTGGGCTGGAGTAGGCTGCAGTGGGCTGGAGTGGGCTGGGGTAGGCTGGAGAAGTCTGGAGTAGACAGTCGTGGGCTGGAGAAGGCTGGAGTGGGCTGGAGTGGGCTGGAGTAGGCTGGAGTGGGCTGGAGTAGGCTGGAGTGGGCTGGGGTGGGCTGGAGTGGGCTGGAGTAGGCTGCAGTGGGCTGGAGTGGGCTGGAGTGGGCTGGAGAAGTCTGGAGTAGACTGGGGTGGGCTGGAGAAGGCTGGAGTGGGCTGGAGTGGGTTGGAGTAGGCTGGAGTGGGCTGGAGAAGTCTGGAGTAGACTGGGGTGGGCTGGAGTGGGCTGGAGTAGGCTGGAGTAGGCTGGAGTGGGCTGGAGTAGGCTGGAGTGGGCTGGGATGGGCTGGAGTGGGCTGGAGTGGGCTGGAGTAGGTTGGAGTAGGCTGGAGTAGGCTGGAGTAGGCTGGAGTGGGCTGGAGAGGGCTGGAGTAGGCTGGGGTGGGCTGGAGAAGTCTGGAGTGGGCTGAGGTGGGCTGGAGTAGGCTGGAGTAGGCTGGAGTGGGCTGGAGAAGGCTGGAGTGGGCTGGGGTGGGCTGGAGTGGGTTGGAGTGGGCTGGGGTGGGCTGGAGTTGGCTGGGGTGGGCTGGAGTGGGCTGGAGTGGGCTGGAGTGGGCTGGGTGGGCTGGAGTGGGCTGGGGTGGGCTGGGGTGGGCTGGAGTGGGCTGGGCTGGAGTAGGCTGCAATGGGCTGGAGAGGGCTGGAGTGGGCTGGAGAAGTCTGGAGTGGGCTGAGGTGGGCTGGAGTAGGCTGCAGTGGGCTGGAGTGGGCTGGAGTGGGCTGGAGAAGGCTGGAGTGGGCTTGAGTGGGCTGGAGTGGGCTGGAGTAGGTTGGAGTAGGCAGGAGTAGGTTGGAGTGGGCTGGAGAGGGCTGGAATAGGCTGGGGTGGGCTGGAGAAGTCTGGAGTGGGCTGAGGTGGGCTGGAGTAGGCTAGAGTAGGCTGGAGTAGGCTGGAGTGGACTTGATGAGCAGGGGTGGGCTGGAGTACGCCGGAGTAGGCTGGAGTAGGTTGGAGTAGGCTCCAGTAGGCTGGAGTGGGCTGGGTGGGCTGGAGTGGGCTGGAGAGGGCTGGAATAGGCTGGAGAGGGCTGGAGTAGGCTGGTGGCCTGGAGTGGGCTGGGTGGGCTGGAGTGGGCTGGAGTGGGCTGGGTGGGCTGGAGTGGGCTGGGGTAGGCTGGAATAGGCTGGAGAGGGCTGGAGTGGGCTGGAGTAGGCTGGAGAAGTCTGGAGTAGACTGGGGTGGGCTGGAGAGGGCTGGAGTAGGATGGAGTGGGCTGGGTGGGCTGGAGTGGGCTGGGGTAGGCTGGAATAGGCTGGAGAGGGCTGGAGTGGGTTGGAGTGGGTGGAGTAGGCTGGAGAAGTCTGGAGTAGACTGGGGTGGGCTGGAGAGGGCTGGAGTAGGCTGGAGTAGGCTGGAGTGGGCTGGAGTAGGCTGCAGTGGGCTGGAGTGGGCTGGGGTAGGCTGGAGAAGTCTGGAGTAGACTGGGGTGGGCTGGAGAAGGCTGGAGTGGGCTGGAGTGGGTTGGAGTAGGCTGGAGTGGGCTGGAGAAGTCTGGAGTAGACTGGGGTGGGCTGGAGTGGGCTGGAGTAGGCTGGAGTAGGCTGGAGTGGGCTGGAGTAGGCTGGAGTGGGCTGGGATGGGCTGGAGTGGGCTGGAGTGGGCTGGAGTAGGCTGGGGTGGGCTGGAGAAGTCTGGAGTGGGCTGAGGTGGGCTGGAGTAGGCTGGAGTAGGCTGGAGTGGGCTGGAGAAGGCTGGAGTGGGCTGGGGTGGGCTGGAGTGGGTTGGAGTGGGCTGGGGTGGGCTGGAGTTGGCTGGGGTGGGCTGGAGTGGGCTGGAGTGGGCTGGAGTGGGCTGGAGTGGGCTGGGGTGGGCTGGGGTGGGCTGGAGTGGGCTGGGCTGGAGTAGGCTGCAATGGGCTGGAGAGGGCTGGAGTAGGCTAGGGTGGGCTGGAGAAGTCTGGAGTGGGCTGAGGTGGGCTGGAGTAGGCTGGAGTAGGCTGGAGTGGGCTGGAGAAGGCTGGAGTAGGCTGGAGTGGGCAGGGTTGGCTGGAGTAGGCTGGAGTGGGCTGGATGGGCTGGAGTAGGCTGGAGTATGCTGGGGTGGGCTGGAGTGGGCTGGAGTTGGCTGGGTGTGCTGGAGTAGGCTGGAGTGGGCTGGAGTTGGCTGGGTGTGCTGGAGTAGGCTGGAGTGGGCAGTGGTGGGCCGTGCTGGGCTGGAGTGGGCTGGAGTGGGCTAGAGTGGGCTAGAGTAGGCTGGAGTGTGCTGGAGTGGGCAGTGGTGGGCAGGGGTAGGCTAGAGTGGGCTGGAGTGGGCAGTGGTGGGCAGGGGTGGGCTGGAGTGGGCTGGGGTGGGCTGGAGAAGGCTGGAGTGGGCTGGGTGGACTGGAGTAGGCTGGAGTGGGCTGGAGTGGGCAGTGGTGGGCAGGGGTGGGCTGGAGTGGGCTGGAGTGGGCTGGGTGGGCTGGAGTAGGGTGGGGTGGGCTGGAGGGGGCTAGAGTAGGCTGGGCTGGGCTGGAGTGGGCTGGAGTAGGCTGGAGTGGGCTGGAGTGGGCAGTGGTGTGCAGGGGTAGGCTGGAGTGGGCTGTGGTGGGCAGGGGTGGGCTGGAGTGGGCTGGAGTCGGCAGTGGTGGGCAGGGGTGGGCTGGAGTAGGCTGGAGTGGGCTGGAGTGGACTAGAGTAGGCTGGAGTGGGCTGGGTGGGCTGGAGTGGGCTGGGGTGGGCTGGAGTGGGCTAGAGTAGGCTGGACTGAGCTGGAGTGGGCTAGAGTAGGCTAGAGTGGGCTGGAGTGGGCAGTGGTGGGCAGGGTTGGGCTGGAGTGGGCAGTGGTGGGCAGGGGTGGGCTGGAGTTGGCGCTTGCAGTGGCGCAGTTTCTGTCGAACGGCCTTTCACCTTGGCGGTGCTGGGTGCGTCAGATAATGGCTGCCAACACAGATGTTGTCTTTGCTGAAAATCACGGCTCTGCAGTGCACGTCATCAGGGCTCACTTCCAAGAGTTGCAGGGTACTTTTGTGGAGGCGATGGAGGCGGGGAGGAGGTTCTTGTGCTAGAGAGAGGACGTTCCCTGGTGGGGTCGACACCTCCATGTCATCGCGTTCCTGATACATGGCTTGTCATCCATCCGGAAGGGTTCGGGAGAAGGAGACAAAGTGGGGTATACCCCTGTGCCAGGCCACTGGCAAGAGGTGAGTTTCTGAGTGAGTTCGAAAACCGGTCGCTGTGTTTTGGTAATCTTGACCTGGAGGCTGGGTGTGTCAGATTCGATGGAGCACAATATATCTTGTCTTCAAGTCCAGGGGTTGGCCTGCTCCAGCGATCACTGGTCCTGTATTGTCCTGTTCCTGATGCTTGTCATGAGAGTTTGGTAATGCCTGAACCGGTCCAGCCATCCCCTCTAGCCGAGGCCGAGGCTGTCGGCCACATGGGTATTGGTGAGATGGCGTGGTGGAAGTGATGAGGTGCTGGTTTGGCACAGGGCTAAATAGCTGGCTATTAAAGCAGGCCAGCAGCACGGTTCAATTCCCGTATCAGCGTCCCCAAACAGGCGCCGGAATGTGGGCGACTAGGGACTTTTCACAGTAACTTAATTGAAGCCTACTCGTGACAATAAGCAATTTCATGATGTCTCGTGCTTCAATTGTCGGATAATTGAGAGATCCTGAGGAGCGCTCCTTGATCCTGCTCCATCCTTGGCTTTCTTTGTGCGACCGGGAAGTTTTCTTTATCCTGAGGACAACCCTGCAGCTCGTCTGTCATCCTGAACATTATTCCCTGTTGACCATGTTGTTGTTTCCTTCATGCTGGCTTTTCTCCTACAGGGGAGTGTGAAATGTGGGTGTGATGGTCTGATTTGGCAAATGGGATTTGTGCACAGTTTCACGCCTGATTATAATTATACCTCATACTGTCGTACAGTCCTTGTGATTGGGGGATCACCCTCTGCCTCATTTAAAAGGAAGATGAATGGAGCCAGAGCAGGGAGAAGGGTGGAAGTTTGTGATGACTAGGGTTAGTTCATCCTCGCTGTTGTTACCATTTTTGCTTGCTATAAATATGGCAGTCAATCAGGTTGCCCTTCTTTTGTCTAGATATTGATATTATATTGCTCTCAGAGTCGCCAGGTATCAAATAATACCACCACAAGGTTCAACCGGGTATCGATCAAAGAGCCAAACAACCAGTTAGTTAGTTCAAGATCAATCGTACTTTATTTACACGCAAGATTAACTTTCACATGCAACATAAACACGAGTAGTTAAACTACGCCTAACAACTATGACAACCTGTAATTAACTTCAGGCACCCGGCTTAGGTCAGAGGAACAGTGGCCTTTGTTCGAATCTGGATCTACTGGGTCTGGAGAAGTAAGTACGGTTCAGCTGCGCTCATCCGTCTGGTAGCGGGCGTTGAACTTGGACTTGCTTCTGGTCGTGGTGCTGCAGTTGGAGATGGACGTTGTCAGAGCGCCAGGTCCAAAAGAGATCTAACACATGGCAGTGTCACTCTTTGTCCTTGGGGTGTTTTGCGCTCTTTTGGACTGTCCTTAGCTTTGGACCCCATTAATTGGGCAGTTCTCGATCTCTGCCTTCGATCTGAGCCAATAAAGTTGCGGGTGCCTTGATGGCTGGGCGTGTCCTAAGCGGTCATTAACCTTGCTGTTTATGCTTCCTGAGTAAAAGGAGTGGCACCAAAATGTCTGGACTTGTATTGGTTACCTGAGTATCAATCCTTTGTCATACGGAGATGGGCCATTAAAATGCTAATCGGCTGGGAGTTTCGTTGTTGTCTGGATTCTTTGCTCACAAATATACATTAAGGCTCCGTGCCTGCCTGAATCATACATTGTCCACATTTCCCTTTAGGCTTTGCGAACGTCCATGTTTCCTGTTGTAAGTGTCCATCCCAGATGACTACGGTACGTCCTCTTGATCCTCAATGCGAAGCGTGAAGGATCACACTACTGGATATTCCCCTGTTCTCTGGTATGCCGGGTACCTTCAATCAAGGACAGGTTCTATCCTACTCTGTCCTATGGGGCGGAACATTTTCCTAGGTTTTTTTCTTAATACAACACACATCTATAAAAATTCTAAGGGGGCACTATAACATTCGATCATACATTTCAGTTTCTTTACACAAAAGGAGGACTTCTAACTGTCCTTACCTAAAATACACTTATGCTGCTATCTAATAACAAAAGGAACTTATTTTCCAGCACAAAATAAACAACAGCAGCATCACATTTCTACTTAACACTTATGTCAATTTACAGAAAAAGTAATTTTATTAAAACCGCGGAATTTATTAGGGAGAAAAAGGATTCAAAATGAGTGTGGGGTCTGTTGAAGTCCGAGAAAAGGGGCTCTGAATGTGTATACTGGAGGGCGGGAGGCTCTCCTTCGCCATTTCCGAAGTCTAAGAGTCTGATCGACACTGCAAAGTATTGCTCTAATCAATAGGGCTTCTACCGTGTACGAAGGGAATACCAGTTTATGATATTATCACACCATGTGAGGGTATCAGTGGCTGTTTCTATGTGTGGTGTGGTGTCCGGGCTAGGGGTATCATGTTGGATGGTCATGTTTAGGGCCTGTGTGGTGAGGTGTATAGTTGCTGATAACGCGCGCAACTATAGTGATCCAAAGAAGATCATGACGCAGATCATCAGGTCCGTCTTCATTTTGTCTTTGTCTTCCTCTGTTTCCTGGTATATTCGTATATTCCTGGGGGTACAAGCATAATATCTGTTATTACCTTGTTGTTTAATATCTCGTTTGTCTGTCTGTTTCTCCTTAACATCAATTTCCTGTTTAGAATTCTCACCATATGTGGGAGCCTGTGTTTGATGGGCTGAGTGGGCGGACAATTTCTCCATCCAGTGGTGAGGTAGTGCTTTCCAGCAGCAAATTTGTTTCAACCAAGTGTTTTAACATGTAAATAACAGGTGGGGGTTAGCGACCAAAGGGTCGCCGGAAAGCAAACAAAAATTGTGGCAAAGTGCATTCTTTAAACCACATTTTTAAAAGAACAATAAAAGAGTTTAGAAAAGAACTTTCCGAATGGGATGCGTATGAGCAGGGCAAGAATGGGTGGAATCCCTGGGTAGGACGGTGATCAGTGCCGTTGCTCCACTACCCGAGCTTGGCTGACCAAATACATAGAGGTCCTCAGGCAGGGTGGGGATCAGTGCCGTTACTCCACTGACCTTACACGAACGGAAGGAATTTGAATATCTCTGGACTTTCGACAAACTTGTTCCTTTAACTACCATGTGGCGTCAAAGGAGTAGTCATAACTGTATCAAGAAATTTTGCATGAGATTGACACACAAAGTCGTAAAAGAGAGAAACATTCAACATTAAAAAAACAAGCTAAAGAAAGAAAGCGGGCAGGCTCCATCAGGGAATAGGACACCACAATTCTCAATCTGTTCCTTTCTCTCATCATCTGGACACCTCAGGGTTCCATTCCGAAAAGAGTCGTAAAGGGGTCATCATGGTGGGAGTCAGACTCTGAATCATCACCATCTCCCGGTTGCCAAACCCGTGACTGGAGATTCTGTGCCAAGGCGGCCTGGGCCGAAGTGGGATCCATCACACGTTTCTTATCAGTCGATAAGAATTATCACGGTGCCATTGTTTCTTATCCTGTAGGACGGTTGGGGCAAGGGGGCAAGGGGGGGGGGGGGGGTCGCTATCGTTGGGTGGTGGGTCAAATTCTGGTAATGGCAAATACAGAATCTCTGAGGGGCTGAACATATCGTGGTTGGTGTCACTGGGTCTGCAGTGACTGGGGTCCGGTCTGTTTTTCCATTGGTCGGGAATATCAAGTACTTTTGTCGTGCTTTCGCTGTCATTATCGCTATCGCTAGCGGCCGAATCAAGTGTGAGGCTGAAATTCGTCTCTGGGGGCGGACTCAAGGTAGTGTCTGTGGACGTGCTGTCCTGGCTGGGGGAGGGTTGGATTAGGTTGCCAGTGGGCGGGTCGTCGTTGTCTGCTATTGCCAGTGAAATGTGGTGTGAGTGGCTGCACTGCGTTCCATAAACCTTAAGCTGGTTTATATGAAACCAACCTGACTTTCCATTTGGATACGTAACTTTATAAACTGAGGGGCTTATTTTATCAGAAATTGAGGAGGGTCCTGCAAATTGTGGGGAGAGGAATGAACTCAGATTGTACAGGATGACCATGACTTGCTGTCCAACTGTGCATTCTACCGGGTGTACTGTTTTATCAAAGCAGACCTTACTCTGCTCTTTCTGAGCGCATAGTCGAACAGCTGCAGCGAGCTGTGCTGCTTTAATATTTTCCATTACTTGTTGGACCGCTTTTTTGTGGGTAAGGGCGGTGACTGTGGGGCTGGCCAAATCAAGTTCTACTAAATACTCGGTACCCTTTATGGGTCGGCTGGTCATGAGGGTGTGGGGGGGGGGGGGGGGGCAGGGGGGTATATCCTGTCGAACTCGACACCGTGTTTCTAACAAACATCAGTGCAAATGGGAGAACTGTGTCCCATGTCGTATTGTGCTGTTGTACCATCTTCCTCAGTGTTGCCTTTAATGTTCGGTTCATGCATTCCACAATGCCGCTGGATTGTGGGTGATAGGCAATGTGAAACATATGTTTAATTCCGAAAATTGTTAGGACGTTTTTCATTGCTCTTCCTGTGAAGTGCGAACCTTGGTCCAACTCAATACTACGGGGGCGTCCCCATCTAGTAAAACTCTGCTGGATTAGAATTTTACCTGTTGCTTTGGCCGTGATCGTTCTGGAAGGAAAAGCTTCCACGCATTTTGTGAAGGTGTCGTTCACGACCAACACATATTTAAATCCATTTCTGCAGGGGGGAGGGGGACCAATGTAATCTAATTGTAAGTTCGTCCTGGGCCATTAACAGGGCGGGTGTGTCTTAGTGGACCTTTCTCTGCGTATCTGTCTGGGTTGTCCTGGGTGCAAATTAAACAATTCTCACTGTAGTGGGTTACATCAGTTTTCAAATCGGGTCACCAACAGAGAGGCCTGAGGTGGGCAAGGGTGGATTCTATTCCTTGGTGTCGGTGTCCGTCCTGGAATTGACAAATAATCTGGTTCCTGTCTTGGGTGGGGACCACATAAATACCATCCTTTAATATGATTCCGTCGTGTACCGTGAAAGTGTCTTTGAACCTATCATAGGGAGCTGGGAAGTCGCGTTTTAAAATTTATTGAAGCGTGTCGTCTTCCTTTTGTGCCTGTGACAAATCTTGGATGTTGGTCTGTGAGACCTGGACCGCGTGTACTGGGGCACTCTCGGGGGGTTGCCAAAAGTGGCCATGTCGTGAGCCTGCTTTTGCTAGTGTGGTGATATGCATCACTGTAAATACACAAGGGGTTAATGTAAATACATGTAGACTAACTAGACACTAGAGGGAGCACCAGAGACATGACATACAGACATTCAACCAATAGGTCAGTAACTTAGGACACAACCAATGGGCATTCACGATACACACAGAGGTGACACTACCACAGGAGGGCATTACACCAACCCATATATAAAGGACACGGCACACATGATCTTCGTCTTTCCAGTGGAGACACTCAGTGAGTACAGACACAGGGGTTGATTGAACATCACACCCGCCACATGGATTGTAGCAGACTGGTTCATCAGTCAGAGTGGCTATAGAAGGATTAACAGTAGAGTCGAATCCAAGTAGGAGAATTGTTAATAGTTTAATAAACGTGCTGAAGCTATCTCCATGTCTGAACCTTCCTTTGTCAGAGTGCACATCAAGGAAGCAGCTTATGCTACGTCAAGAGCATAACAAAACAGCTGGGGCATCTGCTTTCACATTACCAGGTGGGGAGGAACGATGATGGCTTCTAACTTTATGATTCCATATTTGCGATCTTTAACTTCTTTGAGAATGTGTTTTAGTAATGGCGCTGAGGGTAGTGTCTTTCCATCGGCAGATATGAATCCTCCAGATTTCCACAGGGGCCGAGCTGTTGCAAACATACAAACTGTCCGAATATATGCCCGCTGGGGTCGGGAACGAATCTGGGTGCTGCACAATGTAAGCAATGGCTGCTAACTTGGCTGCCTGCAAACCTAAATGTCCAGGCAACTTTAACGAGATTTCCTCTAATGCGCGTCCCTGCGCATCCTCTACATAAATGCCACATCATGTAATAATCCTTTTTCCATTTAGAATGGTGGAGGAGCTAACTGCATACATTTTTAGAGCTTTATCTGTGGGCTGGGTTCTCAATGGTCTGATGCCTGTCTTCCTCAGTAACGATTTGGGAACAAAGGGTCCTGTGTTATGCTTGGTTGCAATGATTTCACACTCATGTGGGGTTCCTGCATACTGTAAATTATCGGCCAGAAACGTGTGCGTCTTTGACCTCTTCACTATGATGTTGCGTCCCTGTAGGAGTAGGGTCCAGCGCACTGCTCGAATTTGGCTAACTGTACCGTCCTTTCGCCTACCGTCCAACAGTAGCTGTGTTGGAGTGTTCTCAGTCAAAATGGTTACGGGGTTCAGTCCTGTTATGTGCGAGAAGTATTGAACAGCCCAAAAAACTGCAAGCAAGTGCCTTTCGCAAGCTGAAAATCCTTGCTCTACCGGATCTAAAACTCATGAAGCACAGGCTACGGGTCCTAAACGATTGTGCCTTTCCTGGAAAGGGTTCGGTCGGTAGTCGCTACCTCTATTGCATATGGGGATTGTGGGTCTGGGGCCTGTAAAGCGGAGGCTGTACTTAGGGCGCGTTTCAATGCATCTATGGCATCCGTGTGCTGTGGAAGCCATTTCCATGGGGTCTGTTTCTTAAGGAGCTCGGAAAGGGGGGCTACTTTCATGTCGAAACTGTCTATATGGTTTCTGCAGTAACCGACCAGTCCTAAAAATGACCAGAGTGCTGTAACATTTTGGGGCAACGGCAATTTTACAATTGAATCAACCTATCTCACTCTTACCGTGCATTATGGCCGTACCTAAATAAGTGACTTTTTCTTGGAGAAGTTGGGCTTTTATGGGGTTGATTTTACATCCAATTTCTTTTTGGAGATCTAATAGTTCAGAAAGAAGCGAAAAGTGCTCTTCCTTGGTGTCAGACTGTAGGAGCAAGTCACCCACATGCTGAAGGAGGCATTCGGGTCGGGAAAATTTTGATAATCCATTCGCCAATTGTCTGTGAAAAATGGAGGGGGAGTTGCTGTCCCTGGAAGGTGAATGCAAATTTGTACTGGCAATTTTTATCGAATGGAATGGACCAAAAGCCATTGCTAATGTCCAGAAACATGAAAAATTTTGACTGAAGTGCCTGCTTTAACGTTTTTAAAATTTGAAGTACCCAATTCATTTTTTTTGCTCCAAGGATGGGTAATAAATGCTGGCCGAACTATCATTTTAAAAAATTAAGGGGAAATTCTCCTCCCTTCACGGGAAGAAGGCAGGAGAATGGGGATGAGAAAAATATCAGCCATGATTGAATGACGGAGCAGACTTGATGGGCCGAGTGGCCTATTTCTGCTCCTATGTCTTATGGTCTTATGGTCTTATTTAGCGTGGCCAGTCCACCTACCTGCACATAGTTGGGTTGTGGGGGTGGGGGTGAGAGCCATGCAGACATGGGGAGAATGTGAAAATTCCACACGGACCAAGACCTGGGGCCAGGATCGAACCTGGGTCCTCGACGCCGTGAGGCAGCAGTGCTAACCACTGCATCACCGTGCCGCCCCAATCGCTCTGATGTTAAGACAATACACACACCTCAGACAGACAATACACATACCTTAGACAGATAGTAAGGAAAAACACAAATTGTGTCCAGGACCGAATGAGCATTTAAAAAAAATAAATTTAGAGTATCCAATTCATTTTTTTTCCAATTAAGTGGCCAATCCACCTACCCTGCACATCTTTTGGGTTGCCGGGGTGAAACCCACGTAAACATGGGGAGAATGTGCAAACTCCACACGGACAGTGACCCAGAGCCGAGATTGAATCTGGGACCCCAGCGCCATGAGGCAATGGTGCTAACCCTTTGCGCCACCGTGCTGCCCTCCGAATTGTCATTCTGATCACTATTGTTGCTCTTGTCGAATTATGTGACCTACATTGATTGATGGAGTATGGAATCTATTGGGTGTTGGAGTGAATGGGTCTCAGCAAAATGCTGGGCTTTCTACAGTGATCCTGCTGATGAAGGTGGCATGCGTAATTGGTGTGGGACATCAAAGACATTGTTATCTATAAGGAAGGTGGTCAATTATTTTTTTGTTGGCCGCCTATTGTCAGGCTGTGAAGGTTTTAGTCCTCAATGTTCACCATGGTATTTGAATGGTGGTTGCCTCCTAAATCTTAGATGAAACGGTCAGGGTACAGGACATCAGAATTATAGAACTGAATAGGACCATAGAATTCCTACAGTGCAGAAGGAGGCACTTCGGCCCATCTAGTCTGCACCAACCCTTTGAAAGAGCACCCTATCTTTGGACACTAAGGGGCAATTGATCATGGCCAATCCACCTAACCTGTACACCTTTGGACTTGCGGGAGGAAACCGGAGGAATGTCATGCAGAAACAGGGAGAAAGTGGAGACTCCACACAGACAGTCACCTGAGGCTGGAATTGAATCTGGCGCTGTGAGGCAGCAGTGCTAGCCACTGTGCCTCTGTGCCGTCCGATCAGCGAATTACTAATCAGCAAAATCACAATCTTATAGTTTCTTCCAATGTACCATCCACTTAGTTACACGATTAAGTGAGGAAGGTGATGTATTAAAGTGAGAAACAGGACAAAACTATTCAATCCCTCGGGTGTCCTCTGCCCCTGAAACAAAACTTTTCAAAAAAATTAGATCTGCATTTTCCTGTCTTTTGCTCCGTATCTCGTCACCCAACAAAAATCATTGTGTTCAACTTCCTCAGCCACGGCGTCTGACGGGTTATAGCCAATTGGCACAACGTGATGTTAAGATCAGTGTCAAATTAATTAAAGGAAAAGGAGCGCAAAGCCAAATTCAACCCATATGTCTCGGGATGATAACTCCGACATACTCTGTCTCTTTAAATCCACATTAAGTACAATCCCATTCAATCGAGGGAATCAATAAAGCCTCAAATAATAACCTGTGCCCTCTTTTTCAAAAAAAATTAGTTAAATCTGAAGGGAGCCTTCATTTAATTTAGATAATTATGGTCTAGTATGTAAAGACCATTACATTAGATCACGGATAAATAAAAAGAAGATTGTTTTAATCTAAACGGTGGAACAACCAAACCCATTTGGACCGCAATTGTTTTATTTTTCCTGTGGCAAATGATGACCAGATGCGAGCCTCGATTGGCCCCTAAATAGACATGGTTTATCTCACTAAGTGAATTCTAGTTAGCAAAATGTTCTATTACCGTTTGGGGGGGTTGGGTACAGGGCAGAGAGGTAATACTTTTTGATATCCTCTCCATTTCTGTCACCACGTATGAACGATGTTGGTTAGTCAGCACTCAAAGGAGTGCAGGAACAGAGCAATACCGGGGTGCACACACACAGGCCTTTGAAAGCAATTTGCAGATGGGAAAGGCAAATAAAATATACAGCAGTATAGAATGTAAAAGCAAGGAGGTTTCTTTTTATTTGATCCTGGTTGTGCACATTGCTGGCAATACCTGTATTTATTACCCATCCCTAATTACCCTTGAGGGTGGCACAGTGGCACAGTGGTTAGCACTGCTGCCTCACAGCTCCGTGGATGGGGGTTCAATTCCGGTCTCGGGTCACTGCCCGTGTGGAGTTTGCACATTCTCCCCGTGTCTGCATGGGTCTCACCCCCACAACCCAAAGATGTGCAGGGTAGGTGGATTGGCCACTCTAAATTTTCCCTTAATTGGAAAAAAATAATTGGGTACTCTAAATTTATTTTTTAAAAGGGAGGTGGCGGTGAACTGTCTTCTTGAACTGCTGCAGTCTGTCTGGTGTAGGTACACCCACAGCGCTGTCAGGGAGAGAGTCCAATTTTGAGGTAGAGACAATGAAGGAAATACAATATATTTCCAAGTCAGGGTGGCGTGTAGCTTGGAGTAGAACTTGCAGATGGTGCATCTGCTGCCCATGTCCTTCCAGTGGCAGAGGGCATGGGTTTGGAAGGTCCTGCCTCAGGAACCTTGGTGAGTTGCTGCAGTCCGTCCTCCTGCTCCTATTTTCTATGTTTGTCTGCATCTTGTAGATGGAACACATGGCTGCTATTGTGTATCGGTGGCAGAGGTAGTGGATGATCGAAGGGTGCCAATCAAATGGATTGCTTTGCCCTGGATGGTATTGAGCTTCTGGCAAGTTGGAGCTGGCAAGTTGGATACAGAACTGACTTGGGCACAGAAGACAGAGGGTAGCAGTAGAAGGGTGCTTTTCTGTGTGAAAGACTGACGCGCGGCATTCCACAGGGATCAGTTCTGGGGCCTTTGTTGTTCGTAGTGTAGCTGGTCTGATTAGTAAGTTCGCAGACGACACAAAAATTAGTGGAGTTGGAGATAGTGAAGAGGATTGTCAGAGGATACAGCAGGATATAAACTGGTTGGAGTTTTGGGTGGAGAAATGGCAGATGGAATTTAATACAAGTGTTAGGTCATGCACTTTGGAAGGTCCAATGTATGTAGGAATTACACAGTAAATGGTAGAACTCTTGTGAGTATTGACAGGCAGAGAGATCTGGGCGTGCATGTCCACCAATCACTGAAAGTGGCAACGCATGTGGATAAGGTGGTCCAGAAGGCATACGGCATGCTGGCCTTTATCGGTCGGGGCATTGAATATGAAAATTGGCAAGTCATGTTGCAGCTGTGCAGGACCTTAGTTAGGCCTTGTTTGGAATATTGTGTACAATTCTGGTCGCCACACCACCAAAAGTATATGGATGCTTTGGAGAGGGTCCTGGGGGGGGGAGGTGCGGGGCGATCTAGCCCCGGGGGGTGCCCCCACGGTGGCCTGGCTCACGATCAGGGCCACCGATCGGCGGACGGGCCTGTGCCGTGGGCGCACTCTTTTCCTTCCGCGTTCACCATGGTCTTCACGATGGCGGCTGGCAGAAGTGACCCCCTCCCCTGCGCATGTGCGGGGATGACGTCAGCAGCCGCTGGCACTCCGGCGCATGCGCGGACTTCCGCCAGCCGCCGATGTCCCTTCGGCCCCGGCTGGCGTGGTGCCAAAGGCCGTTCCCGCCAGCCGGCGGGGTGCCAACCACTCCGGCGCAGGCCTAGCCCCTCAAGGTTAGGGCTTGGCCCCTAAAGGTGCAGAGAATTCCGCACCTTTGGGGTGGCACGATGCCGGAGTGGTTCACGCCACTCCATCCCGCCGGGACCTCCCGCCCCGCCGGGTAGGGGAGAATCCCGGCCCAGATCAGTCCACAAGAGGGTTGTTTAGGAGTCTGGTAATAGCAGGGAAGAAGCTGTTTTTGAATTTGTTAGTGTGAGTTCTCAGACGTTTGTATCTTCTGCCCAATAGAAGAAGTTGGAAGAGTGCGTAAGCCGGGTGGGAGGGGTCTTTGATTATGCTGCCCACTTTCTCCAGGCAGCAGGAGGTGTAGACAGAGTCAATGGATGGGAGGCGGGTTTGTGTGATGGACTGGGCTGTGTTCACAACTCTCTGTAGTTTCTTAGGGTCTTGGGCCGAGCAGTTGCCATACCAGGCTGTGATGCAGCCAGATAGGATGCTTTCTATGGTGCATCTGTAAAAATTGATGAGTCAATGTGGACATGCTGAATTTCCTTAGTTTCCTGAGGAAGTATAGGCGCTGTTGTGCTTTCTTGGTCGTAGCATCGACATGGGTGGACCAGGACAGATCGTTGGTGATGTGTGCACCGAGGAATTTGAAGCTGTCAACCATCTCCAACTCGGCACCATTGATGCAGACAGGGGTGTGGACAGTACTTTGTTTCCTGAAGTCAACGACCTGGTCTTTAGTTTTGCTGATGTTGAGAGAGAGATTGTTGTTATTACACCACACGCCCTTGGCAAAATAATATTTGAAATAGCTTATAGTTTTAAGTCTGTGTAATTTAGTATTGCTGTGTGAGGTAGGGCAAATCTATAATTAGATTAGTGCTTGACAAAGGTGTGTGCATCAGGGGTGTTTGGTTTCAATTCAAACTGAGCGGTTATGGCGTGAAAAGTAAATAAAAACTTTGAGAAGCATAGAAAAGTTTTGGGAGTTTAGTTTTTAATCTGGATATATTGCAGTTGAATATTGACATCAGGGAGTGAACATCTCTCAGCTCTGCCAGAAGAAAGGCTGGACCGGGCAAGGGGGCTACAAAAAGGCAGACTTCCCAAAGAACCAGTTTAAGTTCAAACAACTGGGGAATTGGGACAGAAAATAATGTCTTAGGAAGACTGAAGTTAAGAGAATGGTGATCAAGAAGTTGAACAAGGTTCTGTTTAGGAGAATCCATGGGGAGAACAGATAAAGTGTTCTGAGTTAAAGACACAGCTTCAATAACCAGATTTAAAGTGGGAAAACAGACTTTAAAGGTAAATCAAAAGTTTCATGCCAGCTTAATACAGTATGGGAATCAATAGTGAAAACAATTGTGAAGACTTTGTGTGACAGTCAAGGCAAATAAATCCTAAAGAGGGAGGTATTAAACCGGAAAGCGAAACTTTAATGGAAGCAGCTGAGAGAAAACATTGTTAAAAAGAAGATTTGAAAGTGTGTCTTTTTGTAAGGAGAATCTGAAATCACTGGTGTGGTAGCTGGAGTTCAGGGGCACAAGGCGGCTCATGGTTTAAGAATAATTTGGGGAGATTTTGAGGACAAATCCATAGAAATTCACTCAGGTTCACAGTAGATTGTGTCTGATCACAGCCAGCCTGTGTGTTTAAAGGGACTGTGTGTTACTGAGATCATTATAGCCTAAGGTGTACTTTGTGACATGTGCCAATATTAAAATATGTGTAACTATGTGAAGCTAAGGGGGGGGGGGGGGGGAAGTAAAGGAGTATTGTATTATAATAAAATTTCTCAGGTTCAATTTTTTTTTCTTTTGTTGAAACTAATTAGCGGTCCCATGATTCTGCCCCTCCACGTTTTCTAAAAATAAAACATTATGATTTTTTGAGTTAGGGCTCTGTCCTGGGATCTTCCTGTCCAATTGTAATTTCATTGGGATTGTAACACCACACAATGCTGGAAACATACGCTCCATATGAAAATGTCAGATACCATGGCACCCTGTGGAATGTATATCATCTCAGTCTGTGCTTTCCTGTGTCTCCATCTCTTCAATGCTTTCCTCAATGCTGTAATCAGTTGTAAAGAATACAGGCAATTCAAGGCAATCTTCAAACACAAAGCAAGCTTCGGAAAAAGTGACTTCACCCCGAAAGGGGAGTTTAAACTGCCCTTTCTCATTCCAGTTGCTGATTGTGCATTTTCGGCACTTCTTTATTCCATATTTCTAATATCTGCTGTGTTTATACTTTTTCGCTCATCATTACATTTCATTTCCCTTCATAGGCTCCACATTAGAACAAGAACGTCACAATTATTCGCCACTTCCCTCAGGCAATTATTTATCATATTTCATAGATAAATTAAAACAGCATGCAGCCACCTCTGTCATGTCAAGCCAGGGAACATCTGGCCTAGGTTTCGCCTATCCCACTCCGATGGGGGCGGATCTCCATCATTTGCTGATGCAAAATTAAACCCGGGTCCTCCGCGCAGCAGGGTTGACTCTTAAATGCCCTCTGAAGTGGCCCAGAAAGCCACTCAGTTGTATTCACTGCTACAAAAACACAAAAAAGGATTGAAACCGGACGGGGTACCCAGCATCGAACCAGGTACCGGAAACGACAACGGCAAACCCAGCCCTGCCAACCCTCAAAGTCATCCTTACTAACACCGGGGGGCTTGTGCCAAAGCTGGGAGAGCTGTCTCACAGATCAATTAAGCAACAGCCTGGCATAGTCATACTCACAGAATCAGACCTCACAGACAATATCCAAGACAGCACTATCACCATTTCAGCAGAGATGGTGGCACAGTGTTATACAGTTGGGATGGAGTTGCCCTGGGTGTCTTCAACATCGACTCTGGATCACATGAAGTCTCATGGCTTCAGGTTAAACATGGGCAAGGAAACTGCCTGCTGATTACCACGTACCGGCCACCATCAGCTGATTAATTATTACTCCTCCATGTTGAACACCACTTGGTGGAAGCACTGAGGGTGGCAAGGGCACAGAATATGCTCTGGGTGGGGGACTTCAATCTCCATCACCAAGAGTGACTCGGTAGTACCCCCACAGCCCAAACTGGCCGGGTCCTGATGGACATAGCTGCTGGACTGGGACTGCAGCAGGTGGTGAAGGAACCAACAAGAGGGAAAAACATACTTGACCTCATCCTCACCAATCTGCCTGCAGCAGATGCATCTGCCTATGACCATATCAGTAAAAGTGACTGACCCCCGCACAGTCCTTGTGGAGACAAAACCCTATCTTCACTTTGAAGGTACCTTCCATTGTGTTAAGTAGCACTACAACCATGCTAAATGAGTTAGTAAGAAGTCTTACAACACCAGGTTAAAGTCCAACAGGTTTGTTTGGAATCACTAGCTTTTGAAGCGCAGCTCCTTCATCAGATTCACCAACATCGGCCAGCACGAAAAATGAGGTGTCAACCCGGAGAAGCTGTAACGTCGGACTACTTCTGTGCCAAACAGCATAAGCAGCAAATAATAGACAGAGCTAAGTGATTACACAATGAATGCATCAGATCTAAGCTCTTGCAGTCCTGCCACGTCCAGCCGTGAATGGTGGTGGACAATTAAACAACTCACTGGAGGAGGAGGCTCCACAAATATCCCCGTCCTCAATCATGGAGGAGCCCAACACAAATGTGCAAAAGACAAGACTGAGGCATTCGCAACATTCTTCAGCCAGAAGTGCCAAGTGGATGATCCATCTCCGTCTCCTCGGAGGTCCCCAGCATCACCAATGTCAGTCTTCAGCCAATACGATTCACTCCACGTGATATCAAGTAATGGCTGAAGGCACTGGATACTGCAAAGGCTATGGGCTCTGACAGTATTCCGGAAAAGGTACTGAAGACTTGCGCTCCAGAACTTGCCGCACCCCTAGCCAAGCTGTTCCGGTACAGCCAGAACACTGGCATCCATCCGGCAATGTGGAAAATTGCCCAGGTGTGTCCTATATACAATAAACAGGACAAATCCAACCCAATCAATTACCGCCCTAATAATATTTATTAGTGTCACAAGTAGACTTATTTCACACTCCAATGAAGTTACTGTGAAAATCCCCTCGTCGCCACACTCCTATTCGGGTACAGAGACAGGCAGAATTCAGCACTACTTTCAGAACTTGTGGGAGGAAACCGAGCGCCCGGAGGAAACCCAAGCAGCCACGGGGAGAACGTGCAGACTCTGCACAGACAGTGACCCAAGCCAGGAATCTAACCCGGGTCCCTGGCACTGTGAAGCAACGGTGCTAACCACTGTGCTACCATGCCGCCCATTCGTCCCATCGAGTCTGCACCGACCCTCTGAAAGAGTACTTCACCCAAGCTCACTCCCTCGCCCTATCCCATTAACCCTTTAATCTGACCTACACATCTTTTTGGACACATAGGGACAATTTAGCATAGCCCAGTCCGCCTAACCTGCACATTTTTGGACTGTGGAAGGAAACCGGAGATCTGGAGGAAACCCACGCACACATGGGGAGAACGTGCAAACTCCACACAGACAGTAACCCAAGGCCAGAATTGAACCCTAATCCCTGGCACTGTTCGGCAGCAGTGCTAACCACTGCACCACCGCGCCACCCCAAGTGATGGAAGGAGTCATCAACGGTGTTAAGTGGCATTTACTTAGCAATAACCTGCTCATGGGCACTCAGTTTGGGTTCCGCCAGGGTCACTCAGCTCCTGGCCTCATTATAGCCTTGGTTCAAACATGGCAGCATTTGACATGACATCAACGCATTATTGACTGAGTATGGCATCAAGGAGCCCTAGCTAAACTGGAGTCAATGGGAATCGGGGGCGGGGAAAGCTCTCTGCTGGTCGAAATCATACCTGGCACAAAGGAAGATGGTTGTGGTGGTTGGTGGTCAATAATCTCAGCTCCAGGACATCACTGCAGGTGTTCCTCAGGGAAGTGTCCTGGGCCCAGCTATCTTCAGCTGCTTCATCAATGACCTCTCTTCCATCATAAGATCAGATGTGGGGACGTTCTCAGATGCCTGCACAATGTTCGACTCCTCAGGTAATGAAGCGGTCCATGTCCAACTGCAGAAAGATCTGGACAATATCCAGGCTTGGGCTGACAAGTGGCAAGTTACATTCATGTCACACAAGTGCCAGGCAATGATCATCTCCGACAAGAATTAATCTAACCATCGCCCCTTGACATTCAATGGCATTACCATCGCTGTATCGCCTACTATCAAAATCCTGGGGGTTACCATTGGTCAGAAACTGAATTGGACTAGCCACATTAATACTGTGGCTACCAGGGCAGGTCAAAGGCTAGGAATCCTCCAGCCCCCCCAAAGCCTGTCCACCCTCTACAAGACACAAGTCAGGAGTGTAAGGGAATACGCTCCACTTGCCTGTATGAGTGAAGCTCCAACAACATTCAAACAGCTCGACAACATCCAGGACAAAGCAGCCCGCTTGATTGCTCCCCCTTCCACAAACATTCCAACCCTCCACCACCAGGGCCGGCCCAAGGCACCGGCAACTCGGGCTGTCGCCCGGGGCGCCATGTGTTAGGGGGCGCCAGAGACTCGGGTCCCGCGCATGCGCAGTTGGGCCGGTGCCAACCAGCGCATGCGCGGTGGCCACCCTCCCCCAGGGTGGCCGCCCTCCCCCAGGGCGAACCCCCGCCCGCCCCCCCTTCCGTCTGCCCGCCCGCCCGCCCCCCCTTCCGTCCGCCCGCCCCCCCCCGCCCTCGGGCCCGCCCGCCCCCCGCCGCCGCCTCGGCCCCCCCCCCGCCGCCTCGGCCCCGCCCCCCCCTCGGCCCCGCCCCCCCCCAAAGGGCGCCGAAGTTCAGCTTGCCCGGGGCGCCAGCAACCCTAGGGCCGGCGCTGTCCACCACCAGCGAACAGTGGCAGCCGTGTGTACCATCTACAAGATGCACTGCAGTAACTCGCCAAGGTTCCTCAGACAGCACCTTCCAAACCCACGACCACCACCATCTAGAAGGACAAGAGCAGCAGATACCTGGGAACACCACCATCTGGAGGTTCCCCTCCAAGTCTCTAAACATCCTGACTTGGAAATATAACAACGTTCCTTCACTGTCGCTGGGGCAAAATCCAGGAACCCCTCCCTAACAGCACAGTGGGTGTACCTATCCCTCAAGGACTGCAGCGGTTCAAGAAGACAGCTCACCACCACCTTCTGAAGGGCAGGTAGGGATGAGAAATAAATGTTGACCTCACCAGCGGCACCCACATCCCATAAATGAATGTAAAAAACAACCCATCTGGTTCACTCATGTCCTCCAGGGAAGTAAATCTGCCGCCCTTACCTGGTCTGGCCTAGATATCTCTCCAGACCAACAGCTATATAAATGTTTTCGGGGGTGGGGGGTGTGACACAGTAGCGCAGTGGTTAGCACTGCTGCTGGCGCCGAGGACCCGTGTTAAAACCCCGCCTCGGGTCACTGTCCGTGTGGAGTTTCTCCCCGTGTCTGTGTCGGTCTCACCCCCACAAGCCAAAGATGTGCAGAGTCGGTGGATTGGCCACGCTAAATTGCCCCTTAATTGGAAAAAAAGGATTGTGCACTTTAAATTTATTTTTTTTTAATTAAATGCCCTCGGTGATAAGTGCTGGCTCAGCCAGCAACGCCCACATCCCATGACTAAATAAAGACATAAAAAGGAGAAGGAGAAATTTATCTATGAATTATCTTTTGTGAAAGCTATTTTTCGATATGCCGAACTGTGGGGTTCATTGCTTCCGGAAAGTATACAATGAGTCAATGGGCTTGGAAAAGCGAAGGGAGGGACCACAAGGAGGTATGAGGGGCCATGTGGCATGGGTGGAAGGACAGACTACGCATAGGAGGCATGAGTGGACATGAGTGGACATGGGAGGGGTATGAGGCTGGTTTAGCACAGGGCTAAATCGCTGGCTTTGAAAGCAGACCAAGGCAGGCCAGCAGCACGGTTCAATTCCTGAACCAGCCTCCCTGAACAGGCGCCAGAATGTGGCGACTCGGTGCTTTTCACAGTAACTTCATTTGAAGCCTACTTGTGACAATAAGCGATTTTCATTTCAGGTGATGCAGAAAGAGCAGTGGGAATCTTTGAAGGGTGAAGCGATGGAGGGTCTTTGTATTTTTTGCATTTTCTGTTGTATTTTTATTTTAAGTGAGAGAAGGTGCCACGACACTGAGGTGGGCCGTCTAAACAGCCTGCCTCTGCACCCAGAACCCCTTGTGGCTGCCTCCACACTTCTTCCTGGGTCAGCTGGCGATCCCCACCGACCCTCCCGTAATGAAGACCTCGTCTTTGCGAGGGAATTTCACCCCAAGTGCTATATCTCGCCACCTCTTGAATATATTCAATGTTTCAGCATCAACTACTTCCTGTGGTAATGAATTCCATAGGCTCACCACTCTTTGGGTGAAGAAATGCTTCCTCATCTCTGTCCGAAATGGTTTACCCTGAATCCTCAGACCGTGACTCCTGGTTCTGGACACACCCACCATCAGAAACATCTTCCCTGCATAAGAACATAAGAACTAGGAGCAGGAGTAGGCCCTCTGGAACCTCGAGCCTGCTCCACCATTCAATGAGATCATGGCTGATCTTTTGTGGACTCAGCTCCACTTTCTGGCCCGAACACCATAACCCTTAATCCCTTTATTCTTCAAAAAACTATCTATCTTTACCTTAAAAACATTTAATGAAGGAGCCTCAACTGCTTCACTGGGCAAGGAATTGGATAGATTCACAACCCTTTGGGTGAAGAAGTTCCTCCTAAACTCAGTCCTAAATCTACTTCCCCTTATTTTGAGGCTATGCCCCCTAGTTCTGCTTTCACCTGCCAGTGGAAACAACCTGCCCACATCTAGCCTATCTATTACCTTCATAATCTTATATGTTTCTATAAGATCCCCCCTCATCCAACTAAATTCCAACGAGTACAGTCCCAGTCTACTCAACCTCGCCTCGTAATCCAACCCCTTCAGCTCTGGGATTAACCTAGTGAATCTCCTCTGCACACCCTCCAGCGCCAGTACATCCTTTCTCAAGTAAGGAAACCAAACCAGTACACAATACTCCAGGTGTGGCCTCACTAACACCTTATACAATTGCAACATAACCTCCCTAGTCTTAAACTCCATCCCTCTAGCAATGAAGGACAAAATTCCATTTGCCTTCTTAATCACCTGTTGCACCTGTAAACCAACTTTCTGTGACTCATGCACTAGCACACCCAGGTCTCTCTGCACAGCGGCATGCTTTAATATTTTATCATTTAAATAATAATCCCGTTTGCTGTTATTCCTACCAAAATGGATAACCTCACATTTGTCAACATTGTATTCCATCTGCCAGACCCTAGCCCATTCACTTAACCTATTCAAATCCCTCTGCAGACTTCCAGTATCCTCTGCACTTTTTGCTTTACCAGTCATCTTAGTGTCATCTGCAAACTTGGACACATTGCCCTTGGTCCCCAACTCCAAATCATCTATGTAAATTGTGAACAATTGTGGGCCCAACACGGATCCCTGAGGGACACCAGTGAAGTTTGCACATTCTCCCCGGGTCTGTGTGGGTCACACCCCACAACCCAAAAATGTAGAGGGTAGGTGGGTTGGCCACGCTAAATCGCCCCTTAATTGGAACAAAAAAACTTATCAGTCCGATAAACTAAAACCATTAGAAGGCAGCTCACCATTACCTTCTCGGGGCAATTAGGGATGGGCATTACATGCTGGCCTAGCCAGCGATGCCTACATCCCAATAATGAATAAAATACGACTACTAATTCAGATGTAAGTTACGAGAAACTATTAAAGTGGTGCCAGTGAATGTAGCCCTGAAGGACTTCCAAAATACTCCTCCCTCACGCCAGCCAATATCGCCCACCACCAATCAGAGTCTTCTGCTCAGCTTAAATAGGGAAAAATACGGGTGGGATTTGCATTTCGCCCAAGCCCTAAGTCCCGCAGGGCCTAACGGGATGAGAATTTGTAACTTGAAGTCTCTATTTTGAATCGCTTCTGTATAATATTTTACTGACTCTACTTGCCAAGTTTCTGTTTGGTAAATTCAAATATATCTTTCCTGCGTCAATATACTATTTTTGAGTTTCAGTAACCTAGACAATAGTTCTCATCCCTGTGTTTAATCACTCCATGGCCTTCCCCTTCCCTATCTCTGTAATCCCCTCAGGCTCTGCAGCCCTCCAAGAAGTCAGCATTGCTTCAATATTACCCTCTTATCCATTCCCTGTCTCCCTCATCCCCGCTATCAACACCTGTCAACCATTGAGGCACCAATTTCTGGAATTCCATTCCCAAACTTTGCTGCTCCATCTCTCTCTCCTTCTTCAAGACATTGTTTAAAATGTATCTCCCTGACTAGAGGAGGCAATGGCATACTGGTATTGTTGATCAACTTCTAATTCAAGAGACCCAGCATAATGCTCAGATGACCTGGGTTCAAATCCCACCAATACAAATGGTGAAATTTGAATTCAGTGTATAAGAAAATTAGGAATTAAAAGTCTAATAAAGAACAATACAGCACAGGAATAGGCCCTTTGGACCTGTACCAGTCATGATACCACCCTTGACCAAAGCCCTCAGCACTTCCTTGTGCCTTATCCCTCTACACACATCCTATCCATGTATTTGCCGAGATGCCTTTTGATGCCATTAATGCATCTGCTTCCACAAATCCCCCTCACAACACGTTCCAGGCACTCACCACCCTCTGTATAAAAAACCTGCCTCGCACATCTCCTCTAAACTTTGCCCCATGGATCTTAAACCTATGCCCCCTAGTGATTGAACCCTCCACTCTGGGAAAGAGTGCCTGCCATCCACTCTATCCATGCTCCTCATAATCTTGTAGACCTCTATCAGGTCATCCCTCAACCGCCTTTCTAATGAATACAGTCCGAGTCTATTCCGCCTCTACACATAGCTAACACCCTCCAGACCAGGCAACATCCTGGTAAACCTCCTCTGCACCCTTTCCAAAGCCTCCACATCCTTCTGGTAGTTCAGCGACCAGAATTGTGCACAATATTCCAAGTGTGAACATGAAACCATTGTCGATTCTTGTAAAGACCCATCTGCTTCACTGATGTCCTTTAGGGAAGGGCATCTGCTATTGTTACCTGGTCTAGCCTACATGTAACTCCAGATCAACAGCTCAAGGGCAATTACGGATGGGCAATAAATGCTGGCCCAGCCAGCGACGCTCACATCCCACGAATGAATGGAAAAATAAAGTATTTAGACACCTCTACCTTTGTACCTTCTGTCTGCATACGCTCCTGTGCAACATTTTATTATATTAAATGGTAATATATGAATGCAAGTTGTTGTTGTAAGTGCTGAAGTAAGGGCATGGTGACAGACTGGTCAATGCAGGCTCCGATGGCTGTCGACACAATAATTGGCAATCTATCCAACCAGCACAGGTTCCTCATTTCCCATGCGCAATGTTGGTGCTTGTCAGCCTTTACTTAAATTGCAAAGACTTAGGTCCCTGTTGTATTTAATTCTTCCTGCTGGTGTTTGAACAGCAAGTCAAAGAGAAACACTTCCTGGAGATTGGAACAGCTTCTGTCATGTCCTAATTTGCTTTGCAGTTTAGAGAGTCTGTATGATGATCAGTGTGCGGGAAACAAGCTCTCTGGCTCTCACTCACTGCACTCTGAAATCTTTAACTGTTGCTGGCCACGCATTTCATTCACAATGGCCGAGAAGTCCCTCACTGCTGCTTTTATCCCGCCACGACACTTTGGCGGGAAGCATGGTGGACAATTCCAGCAAGGTTATGTGGGAATAGGACCGGCTCACGTCAAGGTTCATTTTGACGAATCAGGGCATGCGGTAACGGGGATAGGGTGGAGCTGTGGGCTGAAGTGGGGTGCTCTTTCCAAGAGCCGGTGCAGACTCGATGGGCCGACTGGCCTCCTTCTGCACTGTAAATTCTCTGATTGCGTGGGAATTACAGTACAGTAGCACAGCAATTAGCACCATTGCTTCACAGCGCCCGGGACTCGGGTTCGATTCCCGGCTTGGGTCACTGTCTGTGTGAACGTCTCCCCATGTCGGCGTGGGTTTCCTCCGGGTGCTTCGGTTTCCTCCGGGTGCTCAGGTTTCCTCCCACAAGTCTCAAATTAGATGAATTGGACATTCTGAATTCTCCCTCAGTATACTAAGAGTGGCGACGAGGAGATTTTCACAGTAACTTCATTGCAGTGTCAATGTAAGCCTACTTGTGACAATAATAAAGATATTTATCTTATCATTATTATCTTCTTATCCCTGCAGTGAAGAAGGAGGCCTTTTGGCCTATCAAGTCTGCATCAATCCTCTGAAAGAGCCCTACCCAAGCCCACTCTCCTGCCCTATCCCCTGCATCTCTTTTGGACAGTAAGGGGCAACTTAGCATGGCCAACCCACCGAGCCTACGCATCTTTGGACTGTGGGAGGAAATTGGAGTGCCTGGAAGAAACTCACATGGACACGGGGACAACATGCAAACACCACACAGACAATCACCCGAAACCGGAATTGAACCCGGCTCCCTGGTGCTGTGAGGCAGCAGTGCTAACCACCGTGCTACTGTGTGCAGCAAAGCTGAGATGGGGAGACGTATAAAGCACCGTGGGCAAAATGTTAACTGTTAAATGCCCCATCCATTTAGCTGAAAAACAATTTCAGGCAGCTAGCTTAAGAAAAAACATTCGACAGGTGGCTGATTGACCTCTTCCTCTCATTGCAGTGTAGTTTATGCCCACCTCCACTGCACAACAACCAGGGTCAGAGTGCGGCGAATGGACAGGGAGCCGAGAGGCCTAGGTTGTTTTATATTGGAACCCCTTACTGCCAGTGATCATTGATTCATTCGGCCTTGACCCAGCAACTCAAACTGCAAGCTGCATTTAATTTAAAGGGCTTCATTATGGACAGAATTAAATTCTTCTGCATCTTTATAAATGTATATTTTTCAAAACCACACTTGCAATGGTAATGGAAGATGTAAAATGATGGCTGGTATCTATCTGTACACTGGAATTAATAGTTTACGGAATTTGCATTAAGAAATGAATTGAAATCAGGAATAGTAACTTAAAATGAATTAAACTGCGTTATATAAATCTGACTCTCAGCAGGTAAAGGATTCATGAGTCATTTCTGTAGACATAAGACGCTATCTTCACTTGCAGGCCCTTAGGGTAACGTTGCATCATTCAAATTGAATTTGTGCAGACACAACAGCAGGAGGCTTCTTTCAGACAGCCAAAGAATATGCAAGACAAGAGAAGATCTGAAAAAAAGTCCCATCAGAGAGTGCATTTTCACCATTCATCTCGATGGCCTTTCGTTCCCAATGCGTCAAAGCAGATTGGTTATTAAAGCAGAAAAAAGATTGCAATTCAAAATGACAATTAGCTTCGTTAGTATGCGTGTGACCGGTGCGAGCATATGTATGTGGGTAAGATGGGTGTGAGTGTTAATGTAGACTTTCTTTTATGTTCGTTCATTGGACATGGGTAGCCCAGCACTAATTTACGTTGAGGGGGCCGTTAACAGTCACCCACGATGCTCTAAGTCTGGGGTCACATGTAGCCCAGGCATGGCAGCTTTCCTTCCCAAAAAAGGCATTAGTGATGGGTTTTTACAACAATTGACAATGGTTTTATGGTCATTATTCGATGTTTAATTCCAGATTTTTATTGAGTTTAAATTTTACAACCTGCAGCGGCAGGATTAGTGTTACGTGTTTTTGGGACGGGAATTAGCGGCAGGGGCACAGTGCTGCCTACTTACCCTGGCCCACCGGAGGAGGTCGTTCTGTTTCTTCAGGCAATGCAGGCCAGTCCGGACGATGATGCTGGTGGCACTGACCCCCTCTGCCATCTGCGCCCGGGCATGGCGAACGGCGGCGGCTGGCAACCTCCTTTCCGGACTGCGGTACAGGATGGCCTGCCTCTCCTCCACCGCGTTCAGGAGGGGTCTCCAGCTCGGTGTCCGTAAATCATGGAACCGCTCTCCTCGCTGCCATCCTGTTGGCTGGGATGGTGTGTGTGGGGAGTGCACTGTGTATATGTGGCTGCAGCTTGTCAGCCTCCTGAGTGTCAATCGTGAAACTGGCAACTCAGGTACCGTTTCTCATTGGAATCAAAATCGCTTATTGTCACGAGTAGGCTTCAATGAAGTTACTGTGAAAAGCCCCTAGTCGCCACATTCCGGCGCCTGTCCGGGGAGGCTGGTACGGGAATCGAACCGTGCTGTTGGCCTGCTTGGTCTGCTTTAAAAGCCAGCGATTTAGCTGAGTGAGCTAAACCAGCCCCTAGTGAGCTAAACCAGCCCCTGTGAGCTAAACCAGCCTCTGGTTTAACCAGCCCCTGGTTTAACCAGCCCCTAAACAGCCACGTGTTCCACGTGGTGCCGGTGCTAGTCCCTCAACAGCAGCAGAATCGGTCCACTTGTGGTGCCAGATTTGCTGTTGTGGAACTCCACGAATCCTGCGCCGGCGTCAACACTTAGGGCTGGTTCTTTCGCCCCGCCCACCGCAAGAACCCCATTGACCTCGGGCAGGATTCTCCAATCACCAGGCGAACGCGGACGGAGAATCCCGCCTGTCGTCACAGGAACGGAGAATTCTGCCATAGATTTTGTTTCAGAAGCTGAATATTTTGTGATGGGCCAGTGGGAGAGTTGAGCGCTATTGGAATGGGTTAGAGACTTGGAGGGATGAGCTTCAATTGGACAACAGTCTTTTCTCACCTTTGTCTATTCCTCCTTTTCCAAAATGGAAACAACAAATGTCAGCGTTACGTTCTTTGTTGCAGCCGTAAAGAGAGAGAATCAGAGGTGACAAACATCGAGGGCGGGAGTATCTCAGCCCGTGGCCGGGCCGGAGAATCCCTGCGAACGGCGCGAATCGTGCCACGCCGCCGCGACTCGATTCTCCGCAGAGCGGAGAAACGGCGCCATTGGGACCGGCGGAATGGGCCGAGCGGCCGTCGTAAAAAACCCGAGTCCCGCCGCCACCGTTCACACCTGCTGTCAGCCGGCGGGACCTCTGCGTGGAAGGGTCTGGGGCCAGCCTGTGGGGGGGGGGGGTAGGATTCCGACCCCAGGAGGGGCCTCCGATGTGGCCTGGCCCGCGATCGGGCCCACCAATCGGTGGGCCGGCCTCTCTGGCTGGGGGCCTCCTTTCCTCCGTGCTGGCCCCCCTGTAGCCCTGCACCATGTTGCGCGAGGCCGGCGCGGAGAAGGGAGCCGCTGGGCATGCGCGCGTTGGCACCGATGCCGCTGCGCATGCGCGGACCCCGCGGCGCCCAGTTCACGCCAGGATCAGCAGCTGGAGCGGCGTGGGTCGCTCCAGTGCCGTGCTGGCCCACTGTAGGGGCCAGAATTGCTGATCCTGAGGCCATGTTGACGCCGTCAGGAATCGCGGCGGCGTTTCCGACGGCGTCAACAATTAGCCTCAGGATCACAGAATCTTGCTCCGAGTTTGTGTAACATAGCGCAAGGGGGTTTATTTACAAGATGCTGTTCAAACTGAGTATAATGGTGAACTCCACAAAAGACAACGAATCAATCCAATTACGTCATTGCCTAATGTGCCATTATGCCAGCCAATGATGTTACTCTGAGACTTCACAGTGAGGGAGTCACAGCTGGCATCAATCCAATACCTGGTAATCTTGTTCACGCTGTAATGTTTGGCCCTTGCAGATAGTCTAAATGGACCGCACCTAGTGAGTGTTCAATGAATAGGTAAAAACCTCACTTAGCAGCTGCTAAAGCCCAGAGCTTGAATAAAGTGAAATATTTATTTCCACTCTGAATGATAAAGATGTGAATGGCGAGTCAAAATCATTGAGTATCTCTCTTAATATCAGTTTAAATAATAAGATGTAAGATGGAATTCTCCCAAGCCTCTGCTGGCGGGTTGAATGGTGAGCGGGGTGGGCGACTATGACGGGAGGCTCAGAAATCCGTTTCACGCCAGCGTGAATTTACAGCACGATCTTCCCCTGGTGCCTGCCATGGTGGGTCGGAAAACCCGCCAGAGGCTGGCGTGAAGCTCATTTGCATCTCTTTAGTTTCAGGATGAAGGCCACCTCAACCCTGGACCCCAGAGCAGCACAGCGGTGCATCGGGGAGGAGCTGCAGGCGGTCATTCCAGGCACCCTGGAGGGGAGGGGGTGCACGGGCATTTCTTATCCTCAGAGTGGTCTTGCAGCTCCGCCTTTGTTCTCAGAAGGTCCGCCTCCCAGTCTCAGAGTGCTTCCGGAGATCTATCTTCATTTCCAGGTAGTCCACCTTTGTCCTTCAATGGCGAGTCAGTGATATTGGACACCTTTTCAATATGGCACCCGGATACGAACGCCGGACTACGCGCCATTCAGGCCTGCCCAACCACTGGACACAGCGCCAAACTCCCAGGTGCATAACCCCTGAGGTCAGGACCCGGAAGATTCGACCTGTTTTCCCTTCAGCCTGCGTAAACGGGAAACACTCCACATTCCCGCCCCCGAGCACAGTCTCAAAATAGGAGAATCCTGTGCCCACAGTAGTGTCGAAAGATAGAATGGCATTTGTAAAGCACCAATGGGAACCGCAGGATGTCACAAAGTGTTTTGCAGGCAATGAGGCAGCTTTTAATTTCAGTGACTGTGGTGATGCAGGCAGCCTTGCAGTGCACAGCAAGCTCCCACAGACAGAATAGTGATAACGACCAGATAATTGGATAATAACATGGATATATATAGGTTTGTTTCTCACCAGTATGTCAGTAGATTGATAGAATGGGGGAGCACAATGAATAAAAAGGGGAGTGGGGGAGTTCACTGGGTTTTTTAGAAAAAGTGCTCTGATGAAGCACAGGAATTCACTGCGGTAAAGCTTCTCCACACTCTCCGCCTTGTCTCTGTCCAAACGCAGCTTTCAGCTTGCAGTGTGATCTGAAAACAAACGGCAATCCACGTCAACCGGCTATCAAAGTTCTTTCCACACCTGCTCCGCATCTCACCAGCAGGAATGTGATAATTAACTGTAACAGGTTTTCGGCAATCTGCGAAACTGGGGGATGTTGTCAGCTTTGAGCTGACAGGGAGCTCAAAATGGCCTATTGAGCTCAGAGCTCCAATTGATCACGCTGTGTTCAATATCGACGTCAGCGACTATTCATGAGGCCCCTGGCACAGGTGCCGCAGGCGGATGCAGTCGGTCTCCACGGCGGAAGTTGAGCCAAATGGCTGCCGTCCAAGAAAATGTCTTTTATTTTTAAAACCACTCACTTCTCTTCAGATGTTGACAGTGCAAGTGTAAAACTCAGGCAAGTTATAGCGTTCTGTGTCCTTGTTTCTTTCTTGGGGACCCAGCATGATGGTTCACAGCCTCCAAGCCATTGAGAAATCTGTGCACAGGGGTTCGTCGAGTGCGGCGTGCACCCTCGCCCCTTCTACCTGTTTTGTTATGCCCTTGACTTGGCATAAGCTGCTTCCTTGATGTGCTCTCTGACAAAGGAAGGTTCAGACTTGGAGATAGCTTTAACACATTTATTAAACCGTTAACAATTCTCCTACTTGGATTCGACTCTCCTGTTAATCCTTCTATAGCTACTCAGACTATCTAACCAGTCTGGTACAATCCACGTGGTGGGTGTGATGTGTTCAATCAACTCTGTGTACTCACTAAGTGTCTCCACTGGAAAGAGGAAGATCATGTGTGCTGTGCCCTTATATATGGGTTGGTGTAATGCCCTCCTGTGGTAGTGTCACCTCTGTGTGTGTCTTGAATACCCATTGGTCGTGTCCTATCTTACTGACCTATTGGTTGACTGTCTGTGTGTCATGTCTCTGGTGCTCCCTCTAGTGTCTAGCTAGGTGTAGTGTGTTCACATTAACCCCTTGTGTATTTACAATGTCCTAGTGTATCTACATTAACCCTTTGTATATTTCCAGTGATGCATATCACCACACTACCCAGAAATGTTACCGAGACCTGTCAGCAAAACAAAAGGCTGGATTTCTATATTTTTTTCAGCAGGGTGAGGGAGGCTGACTGGAAACTGAGTGATCCAACTCAACCCTGCCCCCACTCTCCCAGCCCAACCAATCAAGTATTGGACTGCCAATTAGGGGCCACCTGGCAGGAAGGAGGCCAATTAGAGGTGAAAATGGCCGGGCAGGCAGGTGCTCCGCACCGATCCTGGACTGTAGCGCTGCACGATGGCATAGTGGTTAGCACTGCTTTTGCACAGCTCCAGGTTCCCAGGTACAATTTCAACCTTGAATCACTGTCTGTGAAAAGTTTGTGCGTTCGCCCTGTGTCTGCGTAGGTTTCACCGGGTGAGGGCGTCACAGTGGCGCAGTGGTTAGCACTGCTACCTCACGGCGCTGAGGATCCACGTTCGATCCCTGCCCCGGGTCACTGTCTGTGAGGAGTTTGCAATTTCTCCCTGTGTCTGCGTGAGTCTCACCCCCACGACCCAAAGGTATACAGGGTTCATGAAATGGCCACACTAAATTGCCCCTTAATTGGAAAAAAAAATGTGTATTTTAAATCTTTTTTAATAGGGTTTCTTCTAGGTGCTCCAGTGTTCTCCCACAGACCAGAGATGTGCGGGTTGGGTAGAGTGACCATGATAAATTGCCCCTTGGTGTGGAGGTTAAGTTATGGGGTTACAGGGATAGGGCAGTTTGGACATTGGTGCAGTGCTCATTCGAAGGATCAGTGCAGACTCGATGGGCTGAAGGGCCTCATTCGGCATTGTAGGGATTGTATGTAGGCCAGGCATAAAGCACAGAGGTCTATCGTCATGAACAGGAAGTCGATCACAGCTACAAATTTAAAGGGCCCCTGCTCTCTGAGTCTCTCTTCACTTTATTATTGAAGGTTCAAGCAAGCTAAAACAAAATGGGCTAAAAACATAAGCAGAGCTTTCCACTGACTCCACCAGAATCTGCTGCTATGATCATGGGCCGTTTCTTCCACCTTCGTGCCACCTCACAGCTGGTGTAAGACGCTCCCAAACGTTTTTACATCCGACACTCAAAAAATGCAGCGGGCAACAAAGAATTATGGACGATTGGGTCAATAACAAGCTCAATAGCTTCATTAGTCATTTCAAAATGGCGGGCAGGATGCTGATTTCTACGCTTGCTTGTCTGTCGTAATTTCGGACACTAGCTGACGCTATCTTATTGCCCACCCAACTTCATTGTGCACTGTTTTACATTTGAGCCAATTTACGGCTGGTAAAACCAGCCCCAAGATTCCTGGGCCATCTGGAAGTGTGTATTGGGTCTAATTTCATAGAATCATAGAGTTTGCAGTGAAGAAGGCCATTCGGCCCATCGAGTCTAAACCGGCCCTTGGAAAGAGCACCCTACCTATGCCCAAACCTCCATCCTACCCCCGTAACCAAATAACCCCAAGCTGGAGCTTAATCAGCTCAAACCATTCAAATTATCATCACAGAGAGTTGATGGGTTTCCTGCATGTCCAACGAAGGCATAGGCCAAAGATTTCCAGCAGTTCCCACCGGCGGCGCCATGCCACATCTATGCAACTTCATGCACCCCATTCACCCAACATGGCCCCTCGTACTTCCTGTGATAACAAGTGCCCCTCTACCCACTCCCCCAGGACTTCTTATACTCCAGATGCCTTTCAATTCCCCTGGCTCTATATAGCCCAATGCCAACTTAATGCCAACTCATGCACCCCACCTACCACCACCCTTGCCCCCTCCATGCCATCGTGTTCAGTGTCCTTTGACAGTTGACAGTTCTGTGACAGCTGAGTCAATTAGTATGTTTACAGTAGAAATTGATAGATTTCTGATTGACAACTATGTAAAGGGTTATGGGGATAGTGGGTGTAAAAGCCATTGAAACGTCCTATCAGCCATGATTGTATTAAATGGCTTGATGGGCCAAATGGACTACCCCTGCTCCTATGCTCCTATGTGCTCAATTCCCTAAAGTGGGATTTGAACCCATAACCTTCTGACATTGAGGTGAAAGTGGCCACTGACATCTTAAGGCTAAAGGGCTCACAGGTTCTATGATGAGCTACATTGACTGAGCAATCATATCGTCAGCATTGGATGGAAGTCCTGTAGATTCTATCCAGCTCAGGTATTGGAGTAGCCAGCCTGTCATGGAGGATCACTTACTTACAATCTTCCTTTGTCAGGCACCTGCACACCTCCCACATTAAACGGATCCTGTTTATCCCCCACCAGAGTGAGATAGCCAATGACAAACATGAAGTTGAGAGCTCGCTGACCGGATAGTAAGTGCTAAGTGGCAATGCGATCAGTGAAATTAACTTCAAAATGTATCGGAGAAGGCAGTGGTGTAGTGGTATAGGAATGGACAACAAATAGTCCAGCCAACGACGTCCACATCCCATGAAAGAATGATTAAAACTAATGTATATGAGCACTTCACTGTCCTGACCGTGGCAAGGATGCACACCATGCCCGACCAAACATTTCTGCCGCGCATTCTGTCTGCATCTTTCTTTCTGCAAGACCCAAAATGCTAAAACTATCAGGAAAGGTCACACAGAGAAGGCTTGCATTTCCTCCAGAGGCTTAAGGGATGATCTTTTTGAGATGCTCAAGACGATTGAAGGATTTGATAGGGTAGGTAGAGGCAAACTATTTTCCCTGGTGAGGGAGTGCAAAATAAGGAAGGAGAGCCTTCAATTGAGAGCCAGGTCATTCAGTGGTGAGAGCTGAACCATCCAGGAAGCACTTCTTTGGAGAAAGTGGAAATCCGGATCACTCTACCCCCCCTCGGAGCCAGGGAATCTTTCTCTGTTGTTTGTTGATGGACTGTGGGCATCACTGACAGCACCTGTAATTATTTCTGAGAAGGTGGTGACCTTCGTGAACCGCTACAGCGCTCGTTGATGTTGATACTCCCAAAGGGCGGTAAGAGTCGGGAGTTATTAGTGTTACATGGCGGCATGGAACAACTGATTGGCTTTCTAGGTCTTTTCAGAGCCCACACTAGATGAGGATTTCCTTAGCGAATGGACATTAGTGAACCAGGTGGGATTATTGGGGGAGGGATTGAGGGACCATGGGTCCAGAGTTATGTTTCTCCCAGGAATATCACAATTGCCCCAAATCAGTACACTTGTGGTGTGTCTCAAAAAGTTATTCCCTGAATATCATATAGCTAATTTGAAGCTGAATTAAACAATAGACCATAAGACCATCAAACGTGGGAGCAGAAGTAGGCCATTCGGCCCATCGACTCTGCTCTGCCATTCAATGAGATCATGACTGATCTGATACGATAATCTTCAACTCCAGGTTCCCGCTTTATCCCCATAATCCTCGATTCCCTGACTGATTAAAAATCTACCTATCTCGGCTTTGACCGTGCTTAACGACCCAGCCTCTCCACTCCCCTGTGATCAAGAATTCCACAGATTCACTACCCTCTGAGAGAACAATTCCGCCTCATCTCTGTCTGTAATGGACGACCCCTTAATCTGGGATGGTGCCCTCTGATCCTCGACTCTCCCACAAGGGGAAAGAACCTCTCAGCATCTACCCTTTCACAATAAGATCGCCTCTCATTCTTCCAAACTTCAGAGAGGACAGGTCCAACCTACTCAACCTCTCCTCATAAGAAAATCCGTCCATATCCGGGATCAACTGAGTGAACCTTCTCTGGACTGCCTCCAATGCCAGTATATCTAACTGCACCACATACAGCCGGAAGATATCACCCACTGTTTCTCACAGATGTCCCAGCTCTGCCCTTTGTTCTGATAAAGGTCAAATAGCTTACCACAGCCTGGATAGTCATGCCCTGTGTGTGAGGTAGGCAAGTATGAGGTAATTGTTCGTCAGGGACTGGTGTGAGAATTCCCAAGGCCGTTTCTGGTGGAAGAGGGGTGTGACCAAGCTGAGTGAACCTACCTTAAAACCCACCATTGCTCCTTTCAGCCTCCTTTGAGTTGCAGCTGGCCGGTGAGAGCAGCCAAGGTCACCCAGGTCAGTACGAAAGGCAGCTGAACTGAACCACCTCATGAACTCTACCTCAGCTGGTCACCCTATTCTAGAAAGGATTTTATTAAACTGGAAAGAATGCAGAAAAGATTTACTAGGTTGGTTTGAATTATAAGGAAAGGCTGGATAGGCTGGGACTTTTTTCCCTGAAGCGTAGGAGGTTTAGGGGTGAACTTATAGAGGTTGTCATGATATGCAGACATGCAGATAATGATATGCAGACGGGCAGCTAATGAACACAGAGAACAGGACATAACCAATGAGCAGGCAGGACACTCAGGGGTGGTATCTCACTATAAAAGGCACGAGGCACTCACACTCCACCTCTTTCCACTGATGAACATCTACAGAGTGAGTCAGGGTGTATGTACAGTATCACACCTCCAGCACGTGGCTAAGAGCTAGCCTGATTCAGTCAGACAGAGTAACCACACTTAGGTTAGCAGAGAGTCGAACTCACAGAGAACTGTGCTAACTGTGCTACTGGTTCAATGAATCAGACTGAACTAACTTCAAGGTCTGGAGTATCTTTTGGTTAAAGCTGCATCCAATTGCAGCCTGTGTTATCCCAGAGTACATAACACATCAGAGGTCTACAATGTAATGAGGGCGTAGATAAGGTCAATATCTTCTCCCAAAGGTAGAGGAGTCTAAAACTAGAGGGCATAGGTTTAAGGTGAGAGAAGAGGGATATAAAAGGGTCATGTTTTTCACACAGCGGGTGGTGAGTTTCTGGAATGAGCTGCCAGAGGCAGTAGTAGAGGCGGGTACAATTTTGTCTTTTAAAAAGCATTTAGACAGTGATATGGGAAAGCTGGATATAGAGGGATATGGGCAGTGTGGACATGTTGGGCCGAAGGGCCTGTTTCCATGCTGTAAACCTCTTTGACTCAAAACTGAAAGTGGCTAGAATCAAAATCACCAGCCGGTCAATTGGACTGATTTAAATTAATTCAAGTGGGAGCGGAGACGAGCAGCTTCCATGAGTCAGTGTGAATAGTGAATACGCTGTTAACAGTTAAATTATGCAGAGATAGGCACGCCAATTTTTGTGTATTAAGCATTATCAGAGAAACTAAAGGGTAGGAAACACAAATATTACTTTTTTAAAATAAATAGGCCATAGATTTTCCCATCAAAATGTAACCCTGATCCAAAGCGGGATTCTCCGTTCCCCAACACCAATATCATAATTGGCGGGCAGGCGGAGAATCCCTGTTTACGACCGAATGGGGGGCGGCGCCTGTTTTCAGATGCTCCGCCCCCTCCATAACGGCATCGTCAAGGAGAATGCCTCCCGCCATTGGGACAGCCTCAGAACCCTCCCCCAGTGCTCCTCTCCCGATGGGCCGGGTTCCAATGCCGCGGGATACGTGTGCTCTCAGTTTTCGTCAATTCAGCGTGGCAGCTGCAGACTATGTCCGACGTCGCCATAGTCAGGGGAGGGGAGGGGGGGGTGCGAGCCCGCTGCTAGGCGGGGAGGCTTTGATGAGTGCTGGGGGGGGATGGTGAGGGGATGTCCAGTGGCCACTATCTGGCAGGTTGGACCCACGCGCAGCCGGTGCCATGTGGCACGCTGCGATCGCTGCAGGTCGCCGGCATGCGCATGCGCGGCCGCGGACCCGGCACGTCTCCAGCTGCTTATATATCGAAGGCCGTGCTTTTTACATGGCGCGCCTGCTCGTCCCTCACCGGTCGGAGTATCGGTGCTGGGGCCACACCGATTTTTTTGTGGTAGAACCAGACACTTCCTCCGGACATGGCCTCAAAATCAGAGAATCCAGCCCCATTTTGCTTCAGAAAGTTTGCAATGGATTTTTCTTCAGCCCCTCCTCTGGCTCCGGGTCAGGGGTGATCAAACTTCCCAACATGCCTCCAGCGGGCAGGATGACCTGCCAACAGCCCTCATGAATACTGGCATAGAAATGCGGTGATCCCGAAAGGGCAGGGGCCCTAAAGACTGGATCAGGCCAATCCTCAGCAGACCTTAACAGTCAGGAGAGTGAGGAGGCTTCGCCTGGGGCCTATGACTCCATTTTGCACTTGTGGAAAATATGCCAGGCCTTTGATGTGGCGGAAACAAGGACAAATGGGAGGGATGTGGCAGCAGGGAAGGAGGAGCCAGTGAGTGCCTGGAAGATCCCACCTGCAGGAGGGGATGGAAAATCTGGCTCTCTGGTTTTTTATAGACGGAACATCCATTGACGAGCAAGGTTTTTCGGGTTTTCGGATTTGCAAATCCCTTTCATGAAGGCTCTGAAATGAGCTGTGCGGCAGTCGTAAATGAGCCTGGCTGGATTCCTTTAATTTATCATTTTAATATTTCTTTCATTACAGCAGGCTGAAGAGTTCCACACAAACAGATTCAAATTTCCATTACTGAGGCGACAGAGTGTCATTTCTACACAAGTAATTTTGAGATTTGCACATGATTTTATTAATTTCTCGCCGACTGGAACAAAGCCATTGTTAATGTACCAGAATGATTCAACTCATTTCCCGCAGGGTGTAAAGGGCAGAAAGTGGCCGCTAAAAGAAAGAAAGACCTCTTCTCCTGCGCAATATCTGAAAGCTCTTTACAAGCTGATGTGTTGGGTCTGCGAGGACCCAGTGAGAGCAGACAGGCTTCTCATAGCAGTGAGAGAGACAGGCTCACTTGGAGAAATGCAACTCTATTTTATTAAACTCTTAACTATTAAACATACTTTAACTGTGGGTTGACACTCTGCTGAGTTGACTGGAGACCTGAGGCTAACCTGACCAGACTATCTCACTACCACATGGTGTTTGTTCTAGTTGTTGCTCACGGGCTCTGGCTGTCTCAGAGGCTGCATCCCAAGAGAGCGGGAAAACTAGTGCCCTCTGGCTTTACAGTGGTCGTGTCCTGTCTGGTGATTGGCTGCTGTGTTCAGTGTGTTCATTGGTCATCCTGTGTGTCAATCAATGTCTGTCTGCACACCATCATATACTTGTGTGTATATTATGACATCTCCCCCCTTTTCAAAAAATGTGTCTATGTCAATAAATAGTGAGTATGTGAATGTGCCTGACTATGTACAAAGTATGTGAGCGTATTTACATGATTAGGAGCCTGACTATATACGAAATACGTGAACGTATTTACATGGGAAGGTGTCCAGTGCATATAACAAATTAGAAAGAACAATATGTACAGTAAACGAAGAACAAGGCAATGAAACATTCAGTCTATAAATTCAGTCTCTGTGGCGGACGACGAATTCTGGTTGATCGCCTCAAGGGAGGGTCAGGGGCCACCTGCACTGGAATGGGCGGAGATGCCTCCAATGTAGAGGGTGGCAAAAGAAGCGGCAGATCGGTGACCTCTTGGAAGTGTGTGTCCTGAGGAATCAGCAAGCGAGGAGGGACATCACGTTCAGACGTTGAGCGTGGAAGCAGCTGCAGTGCCTGCCTATTATCTATTGCCTATTAGTGCCAAAGAAAAGAACCATCATGCATGAGGACTAGGAATGATCTGGGGGCCACTTGCTTGATCACCACAGCTGTGGCAGACCAGCCACCGTCAGGTAGCTGAACACGAACTCGGCCAGCAGGGACCAGAGCAGGGAGATCCGTGGCATGGGCGCCATACGCCGACTTGCATTGGGCCCGAGACAGTTGCATCCTTTGCAGGACCGGAAAATTGTCAAGGTCCGGGATGTGGATAGCCGGCACCGTCGTCCGTAGTGTGCGGTTCATTAGCAGCTGTGCTGGGGACAGGCCAGCGGACAAAGGAGTCGCCCTGTAGACTAGCAGCGCAGGTTAAAATCTGAACCCGAGCCAGCAGCTTTGCACAACAGTCTTTTAACAATGTGGACCCCCTTTTCAGATATCCCATTCGACTGGGGGTAGTGGGGGCTCGAGGTGACGTGCGTGAAATTGTAACGTCGGGCAAAATTGGTCCACTCCTGATTGAAGAAGCACGGGCCATTATCAGTCATGGCCGTAAGTGGAATGCCATGACGGGCAAAGGTCTCTTTGCATGCCTTTATGACTGTCGCTGATGTGAGGTCAGTCAGTCTGACCACCTCGGGGTAGTTAGAAAAATAATCCACAATGAGGATGTAGTCCCGGCCTTTTGCGTGGTAGAGATCAATGCCAACCTTGGTCCATGGGGACAACGCCAGTTCATGCGGCTGCAAAGTCTCTTTTGGCTGAGCCGGCTGGAACCTTTGGCACGTTGGGCCATTGAGGACCATGTTGGTGATATCCTGACTGATGCCTGGCCAATGTACTGCCTCTCGGGCTCGACGGCGACACTTTTCCACCCCCAGGTGACCCTCGTGGAGTTGGCCGAGGACGAGCTCTCGCATACTCTGTGGTATTACTATCCTGTCCAATTTCATCAGTATGCCATCGACCACTGCCAGATCGTCTTTTATATTGTAGAACTGTGGGCACTGGCCCTTTTACCACCCGTCTGTGAGATGGCGCATGACCCGTTGGAGTAGAGGATCCCTGGCCGTTTCATGACGAATCTGCACGACCCTTTCGTCAGCGGCCGGAAAGTTGGATGCGCAGAACTCAACATGGGCGTCGATCTGGCAGACGAAGTCCGCCGACTGCTCGCACGGCGTGGTGATGGAGCGAAAGTGTGCATCGGCCACAATGAGGTCCTTGCCCGGGGTGTAGACCAGGTTGAAATCATAGCGTCGGAGTTTGAGGACGATGCATTGTAGGCGTGGCGTCATATCGTTGAAGTCCTTCTGTATGATGTGAATCAGTGGCCTGTGGTCCGTTTCGACCGTAAACTTGGGGCGTCCATACACGTAGTCATGGAATTTGTCAATCCCTGTGAGAAGGCCCAGGCACTCTTTCTCGATTTGAGCATAGCGCTGCTCAGTAGGTGTCATGGCTCTCGTTGCATATGCGACTGGGGGCCAGGAGGAGGATTCGTCGCGCTTGAGTAGTACTGCCCCAATGCCAGACTGGCTCGCATCAGTGGAGATCTTCGTCTCCTTGGTAGGGTCGAAGAATGCCAGTACCGGGGCCTTGGTGAGTTTCGCCCTGAGCTCACGCCACTCTCGCTCATGAGCGGGGAGCCACTGGAAGTCGGTGGTTTTCCTTACAAGATGGCAGAGAGCTGTGGTGTGAGATGCGAGGTTGGGGATAAACTTCCCAAGGAAGTTGACCATCCCTAGGAAGCGGAGGACCGCCTTCTTGTCCTCCGGTGTCTTCATGGCGTTGATCGCCGACATCTTGTCTGCATCTGGCTGCACACTGACCTGCGAAATATGGTCACCGAGGAACTTTATTTCTGCTTGACCGAACGAGCATTTGGCTCTGTTGAGTCGGAGGCCAAGCTCGTGGATCCTCTGGAACACTCGCTTGAGGCGATCGATGTGTTCCTGCGGAGTCCTGGACCAGACAATGATGTAATTGACGTACATTCGCACCCCCTCGATGCCCTCCATAATTTGCTCCATTATTCGGTGGAACACCTCCGAGGCGGAGATGATGCCAAAGGGCATCCGGTTGTAACAATACCGGCCAAACGGGGTGTTAAATGTGCACAGCCTTCGACTGGATGCGTCAAGTCGTATCTGCCAAAACCCCTTGGAGGCATCCAGCTTCGTGAAAAACTTGGCGTGAGCCATTTCGCAGGTGAGCTCTTCGCGCTTTGCCATAGGGTAATGTTTCCTCATGATGTTACGGTTCAAATCTTTGGGGTCGATACAAATGCGCAGTCCCGCTGACGGTTTTTTGACACAAACCATGGAGCTTACCCAGTCTGTGGGTTCTGTGACCTTGGAAATGACGCCCTGGTCCTGGAGGTCGCGCAGCTGCTGCTTGAGGCGGTCCTTAAGGGGCGCCGGCACCCGACGCGGTGCATGAACCACAGGTGTGGCATTCGGTTTCATAAGAATCTTGTACGTGTATGGGAGTGTGCCCATACCCTTGAAGATGCTGTGGTATCGTGCAATGATGTCATTTAATTGGATTTGGAAGTTGGCATCTGGCGAGGCTGATGCCTCAGCGGGCAACATGGAGTGAACCCGCTGTACGAGATTCAGGATCTTGCAGGCCTGAGCACCGAGCAAGGAAGCTTTGTTGGACCCTACAATTTCGAAACGCAGGGTAGCTCTTAAAGAACGGTGCAATACCACAAGCTGGCATGAGCCACTGGCAGCAATGGCCTTGCCATTGTAGTCGAGAAGCTGGCAGGCCGATGGAAGGATGGTCGGCTTGACGTGGATGTTATCCAGGTCAGACTGCACAATGAGGTTAGCTGAAGCGCCGGTGTCCAGCCTGAAGCATATGCAAGATTTTTTGACCGTAAGGGTGGCACACCACTCGTCGTCCGGATCAATGCTCATCACTGGGAGGGGCTTGGCCTTTTTTGAGGAAAGCACCGTATGCTTGGTGATGATGCCCACCCGGAATGGGGATTTGAGATCCTCGGTGTCAGGGTCTGGAACTATGTCGGAGCCGGAGTCTGTAACGGGTTGCTGCACTGACCGGACGTTCCTGCGCTGCGGCTGGGATCGCTGTGTGCTGGGCAGTTGAGCAGATCTGCACAGGGCTGCGTAGTGTCCAAGCTTGCCACTCAGGAGATAGAGTCGATATTTCGCGGGACATTGCCGCTTTAAATGGGAGGAGCCACAGTTGTTGCACGCCATGGCGCTGACGTCAGGATGCTCCATGCGCCACCGCGCACGCGCGATGTGGTCAAACGATGTGCTCATCTGCGCAGTTCGGTCCTCGGCCTCGCCGTCCCCTCGGTCGTTGCGCGCATGCGCAGGAGCCCGGGAAAAGCGCGCAAAATGGCCGCCCTCATCCAGACTCAGGCCCTGGAGCTGTTTTACGGCCTGCACCCGCTCCGCATCGTGGGGGCCTTGCCTCGCCGTCTCTGCGGCCTTGATATGGGAGTACCGGTCAGTAGCGTGCTCATGTCGGACGCAGGTCTCGATGGCGAAGGGGATCGGAGTGGACCCCGAAAACAATCTGGTGGCGGATCATGGAGTCGGAAGTGGAGCCGTAGTTACAGGATTGCATGAGGATACGGAGATGGGTTAAGAAGGACTGAAAAGGTTCATCCTTACCCTGAAGCCTCTGCTGGAACACATAGCGTTCAAAGCGCTTGTTGACTTTGATGTCACAGTGGCTGTTGAACTTCAGCAGGACTGTTTTGAACTTAGACTTGTCCTCATCTCCAGCAAAGGTGAGGGAGTTGAAAATGTGGATAGCGTGGTCCCCGGCTGTAGAGAGGAAGAGAGCAATCTTTCTGGCATCCAATGCGGCTTCGAGGTCGGTGATTTCAAGATACAGCTGAAACTTCTGCTTAAAAATCTTCCAGTTGGCACCGAGGTTGCCGGCGATGCGGAGCGGCGGGGGAGGGCGGACGCTGTCCATGTTACCAGATGGCTGATCGCTGGTCAAAGGCAGACTATCTCAAGGTAGGCCCGTCAAACTCGAACATGACTCACTGGTACCATGATGTGTTGGGTAAGCTGGGTCTGCGAGGACTGCGTTTACTGTAGCAGTGAGAGAGACAGGCTTCCAATACTTGGAGAAATGCAACTCTATTTTATTAAACTCTTAACTATTAAACATACTTTAACTGTGGGTTGACACTACGCTGAGTTGACTGGAGACCTGAGGCTAACCTGACCAGACTATCGTACTACCACATGGTGGATGTTCGTGTTGTTGCTCACGAGCTCTGACTGTCTCAGAGGCTGGATACCGAGAGAGCGGGAAAACTAGTGCCCTCTGGCTTTATAGTGGCCATGTCCTGTCTGGTGATTGGCTGCTGTGTTCTGTGTGTTCACTGGTCAGCCTGTGTGTCAATCAATGTCTGTCTGTGCATATACTTGTGTGTATATTATGTCACAAGCAATCAAGCACTTTGTGAAATGTAGTCGCTATTGTAACATAGGAAACGCAGCACAGCAAGGTGCCAAAAAAACATGAATGAAATAATGATCGGATGCTCTGTTTTACACATGAGCCGGGATTCTCCGCTGCGGGTCCGCCCAGTGGCTGCTGCGAGCGGGGACGAACAATTTGGCGCTCAGCCAAATCTCCCATTCGCCGCAGCTGGACCAGAGAATCCCACTGCCGCGAACGGACGGACAATTCCGCCCACGTCATTTGATGGATAAATATCAACCAAGGACAACTTCCTCGCCCTTATTTGAAAAGGCACTGCAATAATCTCGTCAAGGTCAGTCTCCCGACACCATACCCTTTTACTCACTCAATGGAAAAGGCCGCAGGCGTGGTTTCCAGTGCACATGTCCAAGCCTGAGGACCTGCAGAATATAGGCCCAGGTTGAAGCAGCGTGTTTCAAACACCCGCTGCTCTTTTCCCAAGAGGCGAGCTCCAGCCCGGTCGATAGGGAGGTTCATACTCCCCGAACCCCACAGGGAGATCTGTTGGCCATGCCCCATGTCCTTTTAGGACGCCAAAACAGGCAGCGTTGGATTTTTTAAATGCCCAGTCAACAAGACCTTCGGTTCAGCATCGCACCTGAAAGATGGCATCTCGGACACTGCAGAACTCCCTCAGGATGGGGTGTCAGCCCAGACTTTACGTTCAAGCCTCTGAAATGTAACTTGAACTCACAAAATGGCTGACTCAGAGGTGGCCAATTGAGACCGGTGTACAGCTGACACGCGAGGCTTTATTGTTCAAGTGCGCCCTGGTGTGCACTCAAAAAGGTGGTAAAAAAAAATCATTCATACAATCAAACGGCTCTTTAACTGATGATCAAGCGACAATTTTCAATTTTGGTGTTAATGCATGTGATTAAATCATAGTGTAAAATTAAGCCTGATGATAGCACCCAAACTTTAATTTAATCCTTTAAAAAAAAAAGCAATTTGACATTGACTGCACACAGTTCCAAAAGACCATTAGAATGAGGTCAAGTTGGAAAGATACTGTAGCTGGCAACAGCTAAGGGCAACAAAAAAAAAATCAAATGATATGGTCAGTAAAAAAGGCTTTAATGAAGCTGTTATTTTTATGGTTTATAGCTCTTTCGTACTTTGGTTGCCAAGTTAGGGAGTTGGGGAATCAGAAAAGTTGGAATATTTCTCCTTGGAACAGTCATGTAATAGAGGCGTTTAAAATGCTGAGGAGTTGTGATCGGGTTGATAAGGAGAAGCTGTCTTCAGAGGCTGCAGGCCTGCTCCGTCACCAGAGCACACAGTTTAAGATCACTCATAAAAAGAACCCGGCAAGGGCTAAGGAGCCTTTTTTTATTCAACAAGTTATTGTTGATCTGGAATGCACTGAATTAAATGGTGGCTGTAGATTTGGTCATAACTTTCAGAATAGAATTGCATAGATACTTCAAAGGGAGAAAATCTGCACATGTATGGGGCTGATTGGGTCGTGCTTTCAAAGAGCCAACCCAAGTACAATAGGCCAAATAGCCTTATATGTGATGAGATTGGGCTGGGTTGGGCTGGGCTGTTTTGCAGGCATCCAGAATGGCTGCCTAAAACAGGCCATATGTTATCTCGGATATGCCAGTGAGGGTCCCAACTCCTGTTTTAGGAGCCTTTGCGGGAAAGAAGTTGACCAAATGGTGCAGACATTGGGCCTGCTCTGCTCAACCTTCCCAGTCAAGAATATGGCTGCCAGGGCAGCACGGTGGCGCAGTGGGTCAGCACTGCTGCCTCACGGCGCCGAGGTCCCAGGTTCGATCCCGGCTCTGGGTCACATTCCGTGTGGAGTTTGCACATTCTCCCCGTGTCTGCGTGGGTTTCGCCTCCACAACCCAAACGATGCACAGGGTAGGTGGATTGGCCATGCTAAATTGCCCCTTAATTGAAAAAAAATGAATTGGGTACTTTAAATTTAAAAAAGAGAATATGGCCCCCATCGAAAGGGCAATGACAGTTTCTATTGAAGGGGAGACAGAAAGTGCAGGAATGGCCATCCCAGTTGGAGCCACCACAGCCTGGCTCAAACTGCCTTTCTACCACTAGCTCTGCCCCCCCCCCTCCCCCCCACACCTAAAGGGCTTGAGGGCCAAAACCATAAATTTGGTTTAATTGAATAGTTGAAACCCGAGGATTTTTAAAAAATTCATGTGATATGGACATCCCTGTCTGGGCTAGCATTAGTTGTCCATCTCCAATTACTCTTGAACTGAGTGGCTTGTTCGGCCATTTCAAAGGGCACTTAAGAGTCAACGACCTTGTTGTGGATCTGGACACACGTGGGCCAGACCAGATAAGGATGGCAGATTTCTTTCTCTGAAGCAGGTGGGCTTTTACAACAGGCGACAATGGTTTTATGGTCATTATTCAGGGTGGCACGGTGGTTAGCACTGTTACCTCACAGCCCCAGGGACCCGGGTTCAATTCCGGCCCCGGCTGTCTGTGCGGAGTTTGCACGTTCTCCCCGTGTCTGCCTGGGTTTCTTCCAGATGCTCCGGTTTCCTTCCGCAGTCCAAAGATGTGCAGGTTAGGTGGGGTTACAGGAATAGGGCGGGGTGGGGGTGTAGGTAGGGTGCTCTTTCAGGGGTTGATGCAGACCCGATGGGCTGAATGACCTCCTTCTGCATAGGGATTCTATGAAACACCCCCCCCCCCCCCCCCAGCAGTATTTTCTGTCCCTTGTTATTTCTTCGACTGCAAATTGGAGCACCCGGAGGAAACCCACGCAGACACAGGGAGAAGGTGCAGACTCCGCACAGTGGCCCAAACCGGGATCAAGCCTAGGACACTGGAGCTGTGAAGCAACAGTGCTAACCACCATGCCAGCCGCGGTCCTCCCCTTTAGGCTCATGTCCACCGAGGCTCTACTTCCTCACTCATATCCCTACATCATCCATTATTCTCAGGCGGCTCCCCACTGCCCGCCTTTCCCAGTTAACCTGACTTTTCGAAACCCAGAAGTGCTGCAGGATATTTAGTTTTCAACCTCTGTCACCAGGCAACCACATCTCAGTAATAGCTACTAGATCAAATCCATTTATCTCTATTTGGGCCATTAATTGATCTATCTTGTTCTGAATGCCTCGTGAATTCAAATAAAGTGCCTTTCGTTTTCACTTTTACAATTTACGCTGTTTTAACCTTATCCGTTGATGAGCTCTTAAACTCTTTGTGCTGGGGGGGGGGGGGTAAACTCTTTGTGCTGGGGGGGTGGGTATGGTGGAGATGGCCAGCCTCTGCATATTATCGCTCTGGGATAGCCTTTTATCCCAAGAGGCGCCCATCAATACATCGCGGCTCCCTGCAAAATTCAGAACTTTGTCTCTTCCATCTGCACTCTGCTGTTCCTGAACTAAATCGCTCCACCGTTTCATTGCTTTGACCTTTCTCTTTAGATTTACACATTTCCCCTGCACCTGAATGCCCGCCCCAGCCATTTTAGTTTAAAAAAAACATTAACAGCCCTGGTTATTCGATTCAACAGGACTCTCATAATAATAATTGCAGGAGGAAACTGGAGCGCCTGGGGGAACCCACACAGACACAGGGAGAAGATGCAGACGCCGCACAGTGGCTGGTTTAGCTCACAAGGCTAAATCGCTGGCTTTTAAAGCAGACCAAGCAGGCCAGCAGCACGATTCGATTCCCGTACCAGCCTCCCCGGACAGGCGCCGGAATGTGGCGACTAGGGGCTTTTCACAGTAACTTCATTGAAGTCTACTCGTGACAATAAGCGATTTTCATTTCATTTTCATTTCAAGCTGGGAATCAAACCTGGGACCCTGGAGCTCTGAAGCAACAGTGCTCACCTCCGTGCTACCGTCAGCCAGCCGCAGCCCACACCTTCAGGCCCATGTCCACCGAGGTCTGATTCTGAGATTTCCTGGGCCCACTTCAAATGGAAGACTTACACCCAGCAAACAGGGGGGATTATCACCCCATCCGTCACACCCCCACTTCCGAAGTGGCCTCACTGAATTCCTAACTCCGGACAAGAAAGAATTGTACTGCCCATGAAACAAAGCCGCGGTCTCTACTTTGCAACACCACACTGGGCTGCCATCCCCGAGCCTGAGCTCACAGCAAATCACACCCATCACTTGTAGAATCCCCACGCCGCAGAAGGAGGTCATTCAGCCCATCCAGTCTGCCCTGACCCTCTGAAAGAGCACTCCACCTCGGTCCCCTTGCCCACCTGATCCCCATAACCACATAACCCTGCTCATCCCTGGACACTAAGGGACAATTTAGCATGGCCAATCCACCTAACCTGCACATCTTTGGAAATCCTGTGGTCTCTGACCTACATTGGTTGAAGGTGTGCTGCAGGGTTCTCCGCCGGCAGGCTCCTCCCCCCCGCTGACAGTGCTCCCACGCCCACGCGTTTCCCGTCGGCGTGCGGTGGCCCACAATGGGAAACCCTATTGGCCGGCTGCGGGGTGGAAAATCCTGCTGCCGGCGGGGATACAGCGTGCTGGAAAACGGGGCTGGCAGGAGGGAGAATCCCGCCCCAGACTTTTGGTTCCCTGTCTAAAGTTTCCTTACGTGGCTCAGTGTCAAGCTTTGTTTGAGAACACTCCAGTGTAGAACCCCAGAATGTTTTGCCATATTCAAGGTGCTAAATTAATGCAGGTTTCTGATCTTGTTGTTGAGGGAAGCCCACCTTTGAGCCAACAGGGTGTATACCCAATAGGCCCAAAGCCTCATCTCCAGTAATCCACTCAACTCCTTTTCTACATTACAACAGTGACTTGCACTTCAAAAATACTGAACTGACTGTAAAGCAATTTGAGTTGCCCCAAGGTTCTGGCAGCGGCAATATAAATATAAGGCCAGAATTTAATGCTGTCCCACCATTGGGTTTTTAGGTTGGGGGTTCACGCCCACCCATCCACCCTGATCATGCCCACCCACCCACTAAGCCTGATCACGCAGTGGTTTTATGCTGGGACAGGCAAGGCCACCCTTGCCCCAACTGAGGCCCTTCAGTGGCTAATTATAGGCCATTTATGGGACACGTCACACAGCCTCAAAATGTAGGCTGGCAGGAGGATTTACCTGGCATGGGGAAGCCGGAGAAACAACGGTCCTGGATCTTGGACAGGAGATAAGGGGAGGAGGGACTCCACCAGAAGCCCCCTTATGACTGCCAGACTTCCCCTTAAGGTCCAGTGGTCAATGGAACTCCCACCCCCTCAACACCCAGATCATTCCCTTTGCGCCTCCTCCTCCCTGGTCTTCCCAACCCTCCCAGTCTTGGCACCCCTCAAGCTTACCTCATCCTCTGCACCTGGTACTCAGGCACAGGCATGTCGACGCACCCCGTCTGCAGTCAACTACAGTTCGTGTCAATCAATTGGCCAGCAGCTGTCCAAGTTGGGACTGTCTCCTGAGTGAGGGTCAGAAGTCCTGCCTGCAGCCGCTTAACGCTCATTCGAGGGAAGGGAGACGCCTCCCGCCCTCCAAAAGATTCAGGCCCAAGTCTTTTTTTTCTTTAACCCCGTAAACCATACGATGGCCCAGCAACAGTGGTTGGTGGTGGTTGTGGTGATGGACGGGGGTGGAGGGGGAGGGGATTGGAGATGGTGATGGAAAGCAGCACCCTGGATCAACACTTTTTTTCTTGATGGCTGAGCTCGATAAGCAGATTGTTTATTTAGTTGTGAATAATGGGATATGCAAACACTGTTAGCATATCAAGCAGCTGTTAGACACCTACTGTGTTTCAAGCCATCACCGGCTTGGTTTGAGTGGAGTAAATTGGAAAGCAATTGCTTGAACGCTATTCTGCCGCAACAAAACCCCTTGCTTTATTTAGTTTCATTTGGTAATTGTCTTAATTTGCTGATTGCTTAAATGTTTGGTATTAATAAGTTGGTGATTTATTTCAATTTTTAAAATGTTCTCCCAGGATGGTGAATACAAACATATGGGCTGGGTTTCGCTGAACCGCGCCAGGTCGGAGATTCCCCGGGGGGGGCAGGGCGCGAGAATCGCGCCACGCCGCCCCGACGCCGGCTTGACGGTTCTCCGGTGCCGATTTTCAGGCGCCTGCGGGATCGCTGCCGCGCCGGTCGGGGGCCGTTGAAAGTGCCCCCCCGGCGGTTCTCAGGACCTCGATGGGCCGTGTGCCCGCTGAGTTTGGCCGAGTCCCACCAGCGTGGGTTACATATGGTCGCACGCGGCAGGACCATGGAGTTCTGTCTGCGGGGGCAGCCCTGGTGGGGGGTGGCTGGGGGAAACAACTCAGGGGATGCCTCCACGGTGGCCTGGCCCACTCATCAGCAGGTAGGCTGGTTCCATGGGAACCTATGTTCCTCCGCGCCGGGCCCCTGTAGGGCTCGCCATATTGCCCGGGAGCCCGCGCGAAGACAGGAACACACGCGCATGCGCGAACTCGCGCCGGCCATGGCACGCTGGCTTTCGGAGCTGCGAAGACCACTCCGGCACCGTACTAGAAACGGTGTGGCTCACACTACGTCTCACGCCGGCATCAGGACTTGGCCATGAATATTCAAAGGTTCAGCTCCCACTGCCTTTTGAGGAAGAGAGCTAGAGACCCTCAACACTCTGAGAAAAACAAATTCTCCTCAACCTTGTCTTAAATAGACGACCCCTTTCAATTGCAGATTTTTATTGAATTCAAATTTCACCATCTGTCGTGGGGGGAATTTGAACATAAGAACATAAGAACATAAGAACTAGGAGCAGGAGTAGGCCACCTGGCCCCTCGAGCCTGCTCCGCCATTCAATGAGATCATGGCTGATCTTTGTGGACTCAGCTCCACTTTCCGGCCCGAACACCATAACCCTTAATCCCTTTATTCTTCAAAAAACTATCCATCTTTATCTTAAAAACATTCAATGAAGGAGCCTCAACTGCTTCACTGGGCAAGGAATTCCATAGATTCACAACCCTTTGGGTGAAGAAGTTCCTCCTAAATTCAGCCTTAAATCTACTTCCCCTTATGTTGAGGCTATGCCCCCTAGTTCTGCTTTCACCCACCAGTGGAAACAACCTGCCCGCATCTATCCTATCTATTCCCTTCATAATTTTATATGTTTCTACAAAACCCCCCCATCCTAAATTCCAACGAGTACAGTCCCAGTCTACTCAACCTCTCCTCATAATCCAACCCCTTCAGCTCTGGGATTAACCTAGTGAATCTCCTCTGCGCACCCTCCAGTGCCAGTATGTCCTTTCTCAAGTAAGGCGACCAAAACTGAACACAATACTCCAGGTGTGGCCTCACTAATACCTTATACAATTGCAGCATAACCTCCTTAGTCTTAAACTCCATCCCTCTGGCAATGAAGGACAAAATTCCATTTGCATTCTTAATCACCTGTTGCACCTGTAAACCAACTTTTTGCGACTCATGCACTAGCACACCCAGGTCTCTGCACAGCAGCATGCTTTAATATTTTATCATTTAAATAATAATCCTGTTTGCTGTTATTTCTACCAAAATGGATAACCTCACATTTGTCAACATTGTATTCCATCTGCCAGACCCTAGCCCATTCACTTAACCTATCCAAATCCCTTTGCAAACTTCTAGTGTCCTCTGCACTTTTCACTTTACCACTCACCTTAGTTGGACACATTGTCCTTGGTCCCCAACTCCAAATCATCTATGTAAATTTGTAACAATTGTGGGCCCAACACTGATCCCTGAGGGACACCACTAGCTACTGATTGCCAACCAGAGAAACACCCATTAATCCCCACTCTTTGCTTTCTATTAATTAACCAATCCTCTATCCATGCTCCTACTTTACCCTTAATGCCATGCATCTTTATCTTATGCAGCAACCTTTTGTGTGGCACCTTGTCAAAGGCTTTCTGGAAATCCAGATATACCACATCCATTGGCTCCCTGTTATCTACTGCACTGGGAATGTCCTCAAAAAACTCCACTAAATTAGTTAGGCACAACCTGCCCTTTATGAACCCACGCTGCGTCTGCCCAATGGGACAATTTCCATCCAGATGCCTCGCTATTTCTTCCTTGATGATAGATTCTAGAAACTTCTCTACTACTGAAGTTAAGCTCGCTGGACGATAATTACCTGCTCTCTGCCTACCTCCTTTTTTAAACAGTGGTGTCACGTTTGCTAATTTCCAATCCACCGGGACCACCCCAGAGTCTAGTGAATTTTGGTAAATCATCACTAGTGCATCTGCAATTTCCCTAGCCATCTCTTTTAGCACTCTGGGATGCATTCCATCAGGGCCAGGAAACTTGTCTACCTTCAGCCCCATTAGCTTGACCATCACTACCACCTTAGTGATAACAATCCTATCAAGATCCTCACCTATCATAGCCTCATTTCTATCAGTCACTGGCATGTTATTTGTGTCTTCCACTGTGAAGACCAACACAAAAAATCTGTTCAGTTCCTCAGCCATTTCCTCATCTCCCATTATTAAAACTCCCTTCTCATCCTCTAAAGGACCAATATTTACCTTAGCCACTCTTTTTTTGTTTTATATATTTGTAGAAACTTTTACTGTCTGTTTTTATACTCTGAGCAAGTTTACTCTCACAATCTATCTTACTCTTCTTTATAGCTTTTTTAGTAGCTTTCTGTTGCCCCCCTAAAGATTTCCCAGTCCTCTAGTCTCCCACTAATCTTTGACACTTTGTATGCTTTTTCCTTCAATTTGATACTCTCCCTTATTTCCTTAGATATCCACGGGTGATTTTCCCTCTTTCTACCGTCCTTCCTTTTTGTTGTTATAAACCTTTGCTGAGCACTGTGAAAAATCGCTTGGAAGGTTCTCCACTGTTCCTCAACTGTTCCACCATAAAGTCTTTGCTCCCAGTCTACCTTAGCTAGTTCTTCTCTCATCCCATTGTAATCTCCTTTGTTTAAGCACAAAACACTAGTGTTTGATTTGAACTTCTCACCCTCCATCTGTATTTTAAATTCCACCAGATTGTGATCGCTCCTTCTGAGAGGATCCCTAACTATGAGATCATGAATCAATCCTGTCTCATTACACAGGACAAGATCTAGGACCGCTTGTTCCTCATAGGTTCCATTACATACTGTTCTGGGAAACTATCGCGTATACATTCTATAAACTCCTCCTCAAGGCTGCCTTGACCGACCTGGTTAAACCAATCGACATGTAGATTAAAATCATGCATGATAACTGCTGTACCATTTCTACATGCATCAGTTATTTCTTTGTTTATTGCCTGCCCCACTATAATGTTACTATTTGATGGCCTATAGACTACTCCTATCAGTGACTTTTTTGCCCTACTATTCCTGATTTCCACCCAAATGGATTCAACCTTATCCTCCATAGTACCGATGTCATCCCGATGTGAACCGGGGACACCAGAGCATGACACTGGAACACTAGCCCAACGACAATACCACTACAGCACTGCCTCTCCAGATATGGGCTTAGTATACGGAAAAGGTGGACAAAAACCAACATTACGAGTTCTGTATCTTAATAGACGTAGCATAAAAAGCAAGATAATGAACTGGTGGCGCAAATAGAGTTAAATAGGTTTGACCTGAATACCATGGGTTGCATTCCCGGTCGCCGACGCTGAAATCGTGTTCAGCGATCGGCCGGGAATTCAAACTTCCTGACCAAATCGGGGTGAGGGGCGGAGCGCTGATTTTGTGATGCTCCACCCCTCCAAAGCGGTGTACAACGTATCGACGGCCTCAGGACATTGCCTGAGGCCCGCCCCCCAATGCTCTGACCCAACCCGCCGAGTTCCCGATGGCACGGGGCACGTGTGGTCACTTTCCGTCAGGAACTCGGTGTGGCGGCTGTGGACTCTGTCCAGTGCCGCCACAGTCAGGGGAGGGCCGATCGGCGGGCAGGGGGGACTTTATCAGGGCCTGGAGGCACAGTTGGGGGGTGGTCAGGGGCGCGCGACCCGCCATAGGGGAAGCACTATTTTACAGGCCGGATCCGTGAGAAGCCACCGCCATGTTGCACGGCATGGCTGTTGCAGGCCGCCGCCGAGCGCATGCGCGGTCAGGGACCTGGGTGCTCAATGCTGCTCAGCAGCTAGCCCGCAGCCAAACGAAGGATCGGTGGCCATTTTGCAATGTATTTTCGGGTGTAAAACACCACCGTTCCCACGCCGGCGTGAGGACATAGCCTCACAATCGCAGAATTCAGCCCCATTATTGAGACAGGGGACGGGATTCTCCGATCCCGCGCCGGGTTGGAGAATCGCCGGGGTGTGTGGGGAACGTGAATCCCGCCGTGCCACTCCGATGCCGGGCCACCGATTCTCCGGCGACGGCAATCCATTCGCATGCGCGGACTTGCGCCAGCCGTGGCGCGCATGCACCGACCTGCGGCGCGCATGCACCGACCCGTGCCGGCTGTGTCGCCCCGGCTTTCGAGTGGACAGCACTCCAGTGCCAGAGTAGCCCCCTAGGAAGGAGTGAATGCCAGGGTCTGGAGGCCCGTTGACAACGGCATCGCTCACGCCGGTTTTGACGTCGGCATCAACACTTGGCCGGGATTTCAGAGAATCCTTGGCATTGGTTGCAAGGAGACCATAGTTGTGAAATCAATAGTCAGGGTTATTTGACTTTAGGGGGAGCAGGCGGGGAAGAAAAGATGGTGGGGTAGCTCTGCTAATAGGAGAGGAAATTGGAAGAGTTCTGAGGGACGATCCAGAGGATGTGAATTTGATTTTGGGTGAAAGTGACAAATACCAAAGGATGGAAGAGTAAAAGTATTGTATAGACCCCCAAAAAGACAGTAGGAAAGAGTTTAAATCAAGAAATGACAAATGCATCAAAAAAGAACACTGCATTAATCATAGAACCATAGAATTCCAACAGTGAAGGAGGCCATTCGGCCCATCGAGTCAGCACCAATCTTGACATTCAATGGCATTACCATTATCGACTCCCCCACTATCTACATCCTGGGGCTTTTATCGACTAGGAACTGAACTGTGCTGGCCATATAAATACTGTGGCTCTAGGAACAGTAGTGAAATTCACCAACCCCCCGCAGGGTCGGAGAATCGCCTGGGGCCGGCGTAAATCCCACCCCCACGTTGGCCGGAATTCTCCACCACCCGGGAATTGGCGGGGGCAGGAATCGCGCCGCGCCGATCAGCGGGCCCCCCGCGCCGATCGCCGTGCCCCCTGCGGCGATTCTCCGGCCCGCAATGGGCCAATGTCCCGCCGCTGAGAGGCCAATCCCGCCAACGTGGTTTCAACCACCTCTGGTGGCGGCGGGATTGGTGGCGCGAGCTGGCCCCCGGGTTCCTGGGGGGGGGGGGGGGCACGGGGCGATCAGACACCAGGGGGTGCCCCTGCGGTGGCCTGGCCCGCGATCGGGGCCCACCATGTCGGAGGCGGAAGAGAACCCCCCTACCGCGCATGCGCCGGTGGTGACGTCAGCGGCCGCTGACGCACCGGTGCATGCACGAACCAGCGAAGGCCTTTCGGCCAGCCCTGACACCGGGCAGCGGGCGTCAAAGGCCGTTGGCGCCAACCACTCCGGCTCGGGCCTAGCCCCTAAAGGTGCGGAGAATTCCGTACCTTTGGGGAGGCCCGACGCCGGAGTGGTTGGCGCCACTCCGCTATGCTGGGACCCCCCGCCCCGCCGTGTAGGGGAGAATCCCGGTCCGGTCAGGAGCTAGGAATCCTCTGGCAAGTAATTCAGCTCCTACTCCCCAAAGCCTGCCCACCACCTACAAGGTACAAGTCAGGAGTCTGATAGAGTACTCCCCAATTGCCTGGATGAGTGCAGCTCTAACAACGCTTAAGAAGCTCAACAGCATCCAGGACAAAGCAGCCTGTGTGATTGGCACTCCTTCCACAATGATTTGAATATAGGAGTAGGGATGCGAGGTTTGAGTATAGGAGTAGGGATGTCGTGCTGCAGTTAATCAGGGCCTTGGTGAGACCACACCTTGAGTATTGTGTGCAGTTTTGGTCTCCTAGTTTGAGGAAGGACATTCTTGCTGTTGAGGATGTCCAGGGAAGGTTCACCAGACTAATCCCTGGGATGGCAGGACTGACATATGAAGAAAGACTGGATCAACTGGGGTTTAGAAGAATGAGAGGGGATCTCATAGAAACATATAAAATCCTGATGGAACTGCACAGGCTAGATGCGGGAAGAATGTTTCCGATGTTGGGGACATCCAGAATTAGGGGGACATAGCCTAAGAATGAGGGCTAAGCCATTCAGGACTGGGATGAGGAAGAATTTCTTCTCTCAGAGAGTTGTGAACTTGTGGAATTCTCGAGCACAGAAAGCTGTTGGGGCCAGTTCACTGGATATATTCAAGAGGGAGCTGGACATGGCCATAAGACCATAAGACCATAAGACATAGGAGTGGAAGTAAGGCCATTCGGCCCATCGAGTCCACTCCACCATTCAATCATGGTTGATTTCAACTCCATTTACCCGCTCTCTCCCCATAGCCCTTAATTCCTCGAGAAATCAAGAATTTATCAATTTCTGTCTTAAAGACACTCAATGTCCCGGCCTCCACCGCCCTCTGTGGCAATGAATTCCACAGACCTACCACTCTCTGGCTGAAGAAATTTCTCCTCATCTCTGTTCTAAATTTCTCCTCATCTCTGCCCTTGCAGCTGAAGGGATCAAGGGGTATGGAGAGAAAGTGGGAGTGGGATACTGAATTTGCATGATCAGCCATGATCATAGTGAGTGGTGGTGCATGCTCGAAGGGCCAAATGGCTTACTCCTGTACCTATTTTCTATGTTTATGTTTCTATTCACCCCCTCCACCACCGACGCACAGCAGCAGCTGTGTGACCCATCCACAAGCTGCTCTGCAGCAACTCACCAATGTTCCTTAGGCAGCACCTTCCAAACCCACGACTGCCACCATCTGGAAGGGCGAGGGCTGCTGATACCTGGGAACACCACCATCTAGAAGTTCCTCTCCAAGTCACTCACCATCCTAATTCAGAAATATATTGCCCGTTCCTTCATTGTCGCTGGTTCAACATCTAAGAACTCCCTCCCGAATAGCGCAGAGTGTGCCTGTGCCTCATGGACTGCAGCAGTTTAAGAAGGCAGCTCACCACCACCTTCACAAGGGCAATTAGGGGCGGGCAACAAATGCTGGTCTCACCAGTGAAGCGCGCCTCGCATAAAAATAAATTTCTAAAAACATTCAGCTTGAGTGTGAGAAAATTGGAATGAAATAACAGTGTTAAACTTAAAGAAGGGGATGTATGAGGGTGGAAATGGGCAAGGTGGACTGGCCATATAGATGAGCAGGGAAGACAATAGATGAGCAGTAGCAGACATTTAGGGAGATAATTCATGACTCCAGCAAAAATAGACCCCAATGAGAAAGAAAGACTCTAAGGGGAGGAAGGACCTCCCATGGATAAGCAAAGAAGTTAAGGAAGGTATTAAGGTGAAAGCAGGACCATATGAGATAGCAAAGGTTAGCGTTAGGCCAGGAGAGAGGGACAGGTTAAGAAAACAGCAAAGATAGACTAAAAATAGAATCAGGAACGAGAAAATAAACTGAGGGAAAGCTAGCAAAAAACATAAAAATAGACAATAAGAGCTTTTTTAAGTCCATTAAAAAGAACAGAGAAGTAAAAGAAAGCTTGGCCTCTGAGAGAATGAAACTGTGGAAGGAGAGGGGCACAGTAGCACAGTCGTTAGCACTGTTGCTTCACAGCCCCAGAGACTAAGGTTTGATTCCCAGCTTGGGCCACTGTCTTTGCGGAGTCTACACGTTCTCCCCGTGTCTGCGTTGGTTTCCTCCGGGTGCTCCGGTTTTCTCCCACAAATCCCGAAAGACATGCTTGTTAGGTGCATTGGACATTCTGAATTCTCCCTCTGTTTACCCGAACAGGCGCCGGAATGTGGCGACTCGGGGCTTTTCACAGTAACTTCATTGCAGTGTTAATGTAAGATTACTTGTGACACTAATAAAAATTACAATAATCTTATAAAAAGGTTATTATAATTATGGGGAACAAGGAAATAGCAAAGGAATTAAATAGATATTTGACATCTATCCTTCCAAACTGTATAGGGTACTCCAAGCATCTCCAACCATGCCAAAGGATTGGAAAACTGCCAAAGTAGTACAGTATCATTTTTCAAAAAGGAAAGGAGGCAAAATACAGGAAACTACAGGTCAATAAGTCTAAATTCTAATATTTGGAAAAATATTAGTATTGATTTTTAAGGAGAGAGTAGCACTCCATTTTGAAAGTAATAATCTGATCAAACAGAGTCAGCATGGTTTCATGAAGGGGAAATCATGTCGAACAAATTTACTCGCGCTCTTTGAGGACATATCAGCCAAAATAGATAGAGGGGAACCAGTCGATATTCTATATTTAGATTATCAAAAAGCATTTGATAAGGTGCCTCATCAAAGGCTACTAGGAGCTCAGGGTGTTGTAAGTAATATTTTGGCATGGATATTCGGTGAACGAACAAAAAGCGAAAAGGGTTTTTTCAGGTTGGAGGGCAGTAACCAGTGGAGTGCCACAAGGATTAGTGCTGGGGCCGCAGCTCTTCACAATATATATTAATGATTTGGAGGAAGGAACAGAGTGCACAGTGACCAAATTTGGGGATGGCCTGTTGTAAGGAGGATATAATTAGTTTCGAGACATTGACAAGTTCAGTGAGTGGGCTGAAAATTGGCAAATAGAATTTAACGTGGGAAAAGTAAGATTGTTCATTGTGGAAGAAGGAATGAGAAGGCGGATTATTATTTAAATGGAGAGAGAGAATTCAGAAAGCTGGAGGACAAAGGGACTTGGTTCATGAAACCCAGAAAGCTAGCACAGATGCTGAAAGTAACAGGGGAGGTAAATGGAATGTTGGCATTTATTTCAAGGAGCCTGGGCTATAAAAGTATAAAAGTATTTACCCTTACCAACTTTTACAGATGCACCACAGAAAGCATCCTATCTGGCTGCATCACAGCCTGGTATGGCAACTGCTCGGCCCAGGACCGCAAGAAACTTCAGAGAGTCGTGAACACCTCCCAGTCCATCACACAAACCTGCCTCCCTTCCATTGACTCCATCTACACCTCCCGCTGCCTGGGGAAAGTGGGCAGCATAATCAAAGACCCTTCCACCGGCTTACTCACTCTTCCAACTTCTTCCATCGGGCAGGAGATACAGAAGTCTAAGAACACGCACGAACAGATTCAAAAACAGCTTCTTCCCTGCTGTTACCAGCTCCTAAATGACCCTCATATGGACTGACCTTGTTAACACTACATCCCTGTATGCTTCATCCGATGCCGGTCCTTATGTAGTTACATTGTATACCTTGTGTTGCCCAATTATGTATTTTCTTTTATTCCCTTTTCTTCCCATGTACTCAATGATCTGTTGAGCTGCTCGCAGAAAAATACTTTTCACTGTACCTCGGTACACGTGACAATAAACAAATCCAATCCAATCCAAAAGTGAAGAGGTGTTGCTGCAACTGTACAAGGTACTAACAGGGCCACATTAAGAATACTGTGTACAGTTTTGGTCCCTTTATTTAAAGAAAGATATATTATCACTGGAGACATTACAGAGGAGGTTTCCTGGGATGATCCCGGGTGTGGTGGGACGGCCATATGAGGAAAGATTAAACAGGTTGGTCTGTTCAGAAGAATGGGAGGTGATATCATTGAAATACATAAAATTCTTAGAAGGTTAAACAGTGTCAATTAGGAGGATGTTTCCACTCATGGGATGAGTGTAGGACCAGAGGACATAGTCGCAGAGTAAGGGGGGGTATTCATTTAAGATGGATTTGAGGAAGAATTTCTTCTCTCAAAGAATGGTGAATCTTTGGAATTCTTCACCACAAGAAGCTGTGGAGACCGAGTCCTTGAACATTTCCAAGGCTGCGATCGAAAGGTTTTTGATCAGTAGGGGAATTAATGGTTATACAGTGAAGGCAGGAAAGTTAGATCAGACATGATCTTATTAAATGGCAGAGCTGGCTCAGAGGGCTGAATGTCCTCCTCCTGTCCCTACTTATATAAGATATCCCAATGATTTATTCAAAGAAAAAGAGTTAATCATTCCCGATGTTGTTCCAGATATTTATCCCTCAGAGAGCACTGGTCAATGATCTGTGGGAGATGGTGATGTGCCAATTGGCTGCCGTGTTTCCGACCCTACAACTTTGGCCACGATTCAAAATATCTCCAGTGCTCTGGGATGACTTGAGATTATAAAAGGTGCTCAATTAAATTCAAGTTTTTTGTCAACACGAGAAAGCACTCATTAGAAATATTGCCATTAACGTGAGAAAGAATTTCAACATCTACTGGAATAGTTCATCTGCTGATGGAGAGCCAGCCCACCACCCAGAGAGCCCCCCCATCACCCAGAGAGCCCACCCACTAGCCCGATAGCCCACCCACCGGCCAGAGAGCCCACCCACCACCCAGAGAGCCCACCCACCGGCCAGAGAGCCCACCCACCAGACAGAGAGCCCACCCACCGGCCAGAGAGCCCACCCACCGGCCAGAGAGCCCACCCACCGGCCAGAGAGCCCACCCACCAGACAGAGAACCCCCCCCCCACCAGCCAGAGAGCCCACCCACCAGACAGAGAACCCCCCCCCCCACCAGCCAGAGAACCCCCACAACCCAGAGAGCCCACCCACCGACCAGAGAGCCCACCCACCACCCAGAGAGCCCCCCCACTGACCAGAGAGCCCACCCACCACCCAGAGAGCCCACCCACCAGCCCGAGAGCCCACCCACCAGTCCGATAGCCCACCCACCGGCCAGAGAGCCCACCCACCACCCAGAGAGCCCACCCACCAGCCCGATAGCCCACCCACCGGCCAGAGAGCCCACCCACCGGCCAGAGAGCCCACCCACCAGTCCGATAGCCCACCCACCGGCCAGAGAGCCCACCCACCGGCCAGAGAGCCCACCCACCAGACAGAGAACCCCCCCCACCCACCAGAGAGCCCACCCATCACCCAGAGAGCCCCCCCCCACTGACCAAGAGCCCACCCACCACCCAGAGAGCCCACCCACCCACCAGAGAGCCCACCCACCACCCAGAGAGTCGCCCCCCCCACCGACCAGAGAGCCCACCCACCACCCAGAGAGCCCACCCACCAGCCCAAGAGCCCACCCACCAGCCCGATAGCCCACCCACCGGCCAGAGAGCCCACCCACCAGTCCGATAGCCCACCCACCAGCCAGACAGCCCAGCTACCGGCCAGAGAGCCCACCCACCAGACAGAGAACCCCCCCCACCCACCAGAGAGCCCACCCATCACCCAGAGAGCCCCCCCCCCACTGACCAGAGAGCCCACCCACTACCCAGAGAGTCCACCCACCAGCCGGAGCCCACCCACCAGCCAGAGAGCCCACCCACCAGCCAGAGAGCCCCCCACAACCCAGAGAGCCCACCCACCACCCAGAGAGCCTACCCACCCACCAGAGAGCCCACCCACCGGCCCGAGAGCCCACCCACCAGTCCGATAGCCCACCCACCGGCCAGAGAGCCCACCCACCACCCAGAGAGCCCACCCACCAGCCCGATAGCCCACCCACCGGCCAGAGAGCCCACCCACCGGCCAGAGAGCCCACCCACCAGACAGAGAACCCCCCCCACCCACCAGAGAGCCCACCCATCACCCAGAGAGCCCCCCCCCCACTGACCAAGAGCCCACCCACCACCCAGAGAGCCCACCCACCCACAAGAGAGCCCACCCACCACCCAGAGAGTTGCCCCCCCCACCGACCAGAGAGCCCACCCACCACCCAGAGAGCCCACCCACCAGCCCAAGAGCCCACCCACCAGCCCGATAGCCCACCCACCGGCCAGAGAGCCCACCCACCAGTCCGATAGCCCACCCACCAGCCAGACAGCCCAGCTACCGGCCAGAGAGCCCACCCACCAGACAGAGAACCCCCCCACCCACCAGAGAGCCCACCCATCACCCAGAGAGCCCCCCCCCACTGACCAGAGAGCCTACCCACTACCCAGAGAGTCCACCCACCAGCCGGAGCCCACCCACCAGCCAGAGAGCCCACCCACCAGCCAGAGAGCCCCCCACAATCCAGAGAGCCCACCCACCACCCAGAGAGCCCACCCACCCACCAGAGAGCCCACCCACCGGCCAGAGAGCCCACCCACCGGCCAGAGAGCCCACCCACCACCCAGAGATCCCACCCACCGGCCAGAGAGCCCACCCACCAGCCAGAGAGCCCACCCACCGGCCAGAGAGCCCACCCACCAGACAGAGAACCCCCCCCACCAGCCAGAGAACCCCCCACAACCCAGAGAGCCCACCCACCGGCCAGAGAGCCCACCCACCACCCAGAGAGCCCACCCACCCACCAGAGAGCCCACCCACCACCCAGAGAGCCCCCCCCACTGACCAGAGAGCCCACCCACCACCCAGAGAGCCCACCCACCAGCCCGAGAGCCCACCCACCAGTCCGATAGCCCACCCACCGGCCAGAGAGCCCACCCACCAGACAGAGAACCCCCCCACCCACCAGAGAGCCCACCCATCACCCAGAGAGCCCCCCCCCCACTGACCAAGAGCCCACCCACCACCCAGAGCGCCCACCCACCCACCAGAGAGCCCACCCACCACCCAGAGAGTCGCCCCCCCCACCGTCCAGGAGCCCACCCACCACCCAGAGAGCCCACCCACCAGCCCAAGAGCCCACCCACCAGCCCGATAGCCCACCCACCGGCCAGAGAGCCCACCCACCTGTCCGATAGCCCACCCACCAGCCAGACAGCCCAGCTACCGGCCAGAGAGCCCACCCACCAGACAGAGAACCCCCCCCACCCACCAGAGAGCCCACCCATCACCCAGAGAGCCCCCCCCCCCCCACTGACCAGAGAGCCCACCGACTACCCAGAGAGTCCACCCACCAGCCGGAGCCCACCCACCAGCCAGAGAGCCCACCCACTAGCCAGAGAGCCCCCCACAACCCAGAGAGCCCACCCACCACCCAGAGAGCCCACCCACCCACCAGAGAGCCCACCCACCGGCCAGAGAGCCCACCCACCGGCCAGAGAGCCCACCCACCAGACAGAGAGCCCACCCACCGGCCAGAGAGCCCACCCACCGGCCAGAGAGCCCACCCACCGGCCAGAGATCCCACCCACCACCCAGAGAGCCCACCCACCAGCCCAAGATCCCACCCACCAGCCCGATAGCCCACCCACCGGCCAGAGAGCCCACCCACCGGCCAGAGAGCCCACCCACCAGACAGAGAACCCCCCCACCCACCAGAGAGCCCACCCATCACCCAGAGAGCCCCCCCCCACTGACCAGAGAGCCCACCCACTACCCAGAGAGTCCACCCACCAGCCGGAGCCCACCCACCAGCCAGAGAGCCCACCCACCAGCCAGAGAGCCCCCCACAACCCAGAGAGCCCACCCACCAGCCAGAGAGCCCACCCACCAGCCAGAGAGCCCCCCACAACCCAGAGAGCCCACCCACCACCCAGAGAGCCCGCCCACCCACCAGAGAGCCCACCCACCGGCCAGAGAGCCCACCCACCGGCCAGAGAGCCCACCCACCACCCAGAGATCCCACCCACCGGCCAGAGAGCCCACCCACCGGCCAGAGAGCCCACCCACCAGACAGAGAACCCCCCCCCACCAGCCAGAGAACCCCCCACAACCCAGAGAGCCCACCCACCGGCCAGAGAGCCCACCCACCACCCAGAGAGCCCACCCACCCACCAGAGAGCCCACCCACCACCCAGAGAGCCCCCCCACTGACCAGAGAGCCCACCCACCACCCAGAGAGCCCACCCACCAGCCCGAGAGCCCACCCACCAGTCCGATAGCCCACCCACCGGCCAGAGAGCCCACCCACCACCCAGAGAGCCCACCCACCAGCCCAAGAGCCCACCCACCAGCCCAATAGCCCACCCACCGGCCAGAGAGCCCACCCACCGGCCAGAGAGCCCACCCACCAGACAGAGAACCCCCCCCACCCACCAGAGAGCCCACCCATCACCCAGAGAGCCCCCCCCCCACTGACCAGAGAGCCCACCCACTACCCAGAGAGTCCACCCACCAGCCGGAGCCCACCCACCAGCCAGAGAGCCCACCCACCGGCCAGAGAGCCCACCCACCAGACAGAGAACCCCCCCCACCAGCCAGAGAACCCCCCACAACCCAGAGAGCCCACCCACCGGCCAGAGAGCCCACCCACCACCCAGAGAGCCCACCCACCCACCAGAGAGCCCACCCACCACCCAGAGAGCCCCCCCACTGACCAGAGAGCCCACCCACCACCATGACGTTGGCGCCAGTCGGCGGATCGGGAGCCACTCCGGCGTGGGCCTAGCCCCTAAAGGTGCAGAGAATTGGTCTTGCCAATGACTTAAGTTCCCCGCTGTGCAAATAAAATTCCAAGTGTGGGATTTTCCAGTGAGGCTCTCACCAAGGTCCAATCAAATGGCAAAGTATGGGTAAATACAGATCCAAATTACGCCCAAATACCCGATGGGAATCATCCCGCCGTGCCCCTCCAAAATGACACGTAAGTCTATCTTTGGGAGGATGGCCCCCGTTACTGTAAACATGTTGTGCAATCCTTTCTTCCCTGCAATGTTCCGATCATTTCGGCACTAATGGCGTTCAAAAGGCATCTTGACAAATACATGGATAGGATGGCTATAGAGGGATACGGCACAAGGATGTGCTGAGGGTTTTGGCCAAGGTTAGTATCATGACCGGTACAGGCTTGGAGGGCCGAAGGGCCTGTTCCTGCGCTGTATTGTTCTTTGTACTTTGTTCGATATTCATCCGAGTGGCCTATTTCACAAAATTACAACTTCAAGGGTTTATTTCCTTTCTATCGCGGAGCTCTGCAATTGCAATTGGAGGGAGTGTTCCCCATGTTTCAGAGAGCAGCTTCTAACCTTACATTCGCCCATAAGACCCATGGCCTGACCCATTCAAGCCACTCGCATTAATCCAACTCTTCGACTGATGGAAGTTGCTCCAGCCAGTTTAGAAGTGAGAGATCTCTGCTGCCTGAGGCGAACCACTGTTGGGGATTGGCCAGCTGGGTGCAGGAAATTATTAGATTAATTTTAATAATTTGCACAATCACCCCATAGCTTTCTGTTCAATCACAATCGCTCCACTTGAGGAATATTTCCAGCTTGTGGAAAATTATAGCTACATAAGTCCCTTAATTGGGTGCCTGGAACAATAGTGGCTTCTTATAATTAGCAAAACCATTTTGTAACAAGTAAACAGCTAAGGACTTTTTGAAGGAATAGTTATCAACCCGACCAGATGTAGTGTAAACAATGAGCCACTACACATACAACATGAATAATACATGTTACTTGAAACACTCCATTACTAAATGTTAATTAAGAGAAGAGTGTATTTACTTTGGTTAGTCCGCAGGCTGCCTTTTGATAATGGTTGCTGTCTACAACCCGTATTGACACAATAAAGGAGAGGTTTGCATTTGTACAAGTTTTCATCACCTAAGCATGCCCTCCCAAGGTGTTTTGCAGGTAATTAAGTTCCTTTTTTTAAAGTGTAGTCAGACTGGGAACCATAGAAAAGCGAGCTCCGCCAGCAGCAATGTGCTAATAAGCGAATGGTGATCTTGGCATTTTCTTGGACTGCACTCACGGCCCAGGAGGGACGCACTAAAGGTTGGGGTAACCGCCAGAGAAGCGCAATGGGGGAAGGTCGCTATCTAACACCTTTCATCCATAGTGACCTGAGCGGAGGGGAATTATACAGAACACCCTCTGGCTATAATGACCCAATGATTGTATACAATTAATATTACATACATTACAATTGTACTGAAACACCTGAAAGAGCAAATTGATATAAGTTGACAACTTTAAAAAAAATTTCAAGTACCCAATTATTCTTTTTCCAATTAAGGGACAACTTAGCATTGCTATTCCAACCCCCCCCCCCCCCCCCTCCCCCCCAACCCCCCCCCCCCCCCCCCCACCCCGGTCCCACATCCGGTGTTTCTTCAGGGTGCTGTTCTTTGTGGCCTTCTAGATCATAGTAAGAAGTCTAACAACGCCAGGTTAAAGTCCGACAGGTTTGTTTCACCCCAATGTTTCACTGTGCTCACCCCAGTCCAACGCCGGCATCTCCACATTATTGATCTTAGATCATAGAATTTACAGCGCAGAACGAGGCCATTCAACCCATCGAGTCTGCACCGGCCCTTGGAAAGAACACCCCATTTAAGTTGCACACCGCAACCCTATTCTGCTTTTACCCCTGTAACCCATTACCCCACCTAACCTTTTTGGACACTAAGGGCAATTTAGCGTGGCCAATCCACTTAACCTCACATCTTTGGACTCCCGGAGGAAACCCACGCAGACACGGGGAGAACGTGCAGACCCCACACAGACAGTGACCCAAGCCGGGAATCGAACCTGGGGCCCTGGAGCTGTGAAGCAACTGTGCTAACCACCGTGATACCGTGCCGCCCTTGCTTTAGGTCCCCTATTATCTGTTCCAGTCATTCTCTAACCTCCCCTCCTCCCCACCCACCCCCGCCCCACTCCCCTCCCTGTCTGTTCCCTTGTTGGCTCCTGTGTCACAACCCCCCCCCCCCCCCCCACCCACCCCCACCCGCCTCACTCTATTAGCTGTTGGCTTTGAACAGGTCCCAGAACAAGTTGGTGAATGGCTTCCATGTTTTGTGCAAGCCCCCCTCTGACCCTCGGGTGGTGAATTTGATTTTCTCCAGCAGCAGAGATTCAGACAGTTCTGCCAGCCAGACGGCAGCTGTGGGTGGTGCTGCTGATCGCCAGCCGAGCAGAATTGTTCAGCGGGCAATTAAGGAAGCAAAGGCAAGGCCGTCAGCCCCCTTCCTCATAAATAGTTCTGGCTGGCCCGATACCCCGAACACTGTCACTCTTGGGCACAGCTCCATCCTCATCCCACACAACTTTAGACATTACCTTGAAGCAGGCTGTCCGGAACCTGACAAGTCTGGGGCATGCCCAGGACTTGTGGGTGTGGTTGTCCGGGCTTCCCTGCCGCCATTTACATTTATCTTCCACCTCCGGGAAGAACCTGCTCATTCGGGTTCTTCTCAGGTGCACTCTGTGCACCACTTTCAGTTGCATGAAGCTTAACCTTGTAATTTAGAAGGATGAGGGGGGATCTTATAGAAACATTTAAAATTACAAAGGGAATAGATAGGATAGATGCGGGCAGGTTGTTTCCACTGGCGGGTGAAAGCAGAACTAGGGGGCATAGCCTCAAAATAAGGGGAAGTAGATTTAGGACTGAGTTTAGGAGGAACTTCTTCACTCAAAGGGTTGTGAATCTATGGAATTCCTTGCCCAGTGAAGCAGTTGAGACTCCTTCATTAAATGTTTTTAAGGTAAAGATAGAGAGTGTTTAGCAGAATAAAGGGATTAAAGGCTATGGTGTTCGAGCCGGAAAGTGGAGCTGAGTCCACAAAAGATCAGCCATGATCTCATTGAATGGCGGAGCAGGCTCGAGGGGCCAGATGGCCTACTCCTGCTCCTAGTTCTTATGTAAGTGGAACAAAAGGGAAAATGCTGGAAAACCTCAGCAAGACTGGCAGCATCTTTACGGAGAGAAACAAGCTAACGTTTCGAGTCCGATGACTCTTTGTCAAAGCTAACAAACAGAGAGAGTGGGAAATATTTATACTGTGGAGTGAGAATGAAAGATGAGTCAGAGCCACAGAAACCCAGGGAAATCGGGTGCTAATGGCCACAGATACCAAGGGGAAAGAGTGCTAATGGCAGTCCCCAGAGAGGACAAAAGATGTGAAAGGTCAAACAACAGGGAAACAAACATCAGAGGATGAACTGTAGGTGTGGCGGGAGGGGAAGGGGGAAGCAAAGAGGAGAAAGGTGCAGGAAAGAAAGAAATGGTAAAAGACAGTTAAAATGAAATGAAAACAAATGGGTCGAGGTGGGGCTGATCATCTGAAGTTGTTGAATTCGATGTTCAGGCCGGAAGGCTGTAGCGTGCCTAACCGGAAGATGAGATGTTGTTCCTCCAGTTTGCGTTGTGCTTCACTGGAACATTACAGCAGGCCAAGAACAGACATGTGGGCATGGGAGCAGGGTCTTTTGTTAAAATGGCAAGCAACAGGAAGGTCAGGATCCTGAATGCGCACAGACCGAAGATGCTCAGCAAAGCGATCACCCAGTCTGCGTTTGGTCTCTCCGATATAGAGGAGACCACATTGGGGGCAGCGAATGCAATAGACCAGATTGAAAGAGGTGAAGTGAAACGCTGCTTAACCTGGAATGAGTGTTTTGAGCCTGGGATGTTAAGCATGGAAGAGGTAAAGGGGCAGGTGTTACACCTTCTGCGATTGCATGGGAAGGTGCCATGGGTGATGGGAGAGGTACTGGGTATGGTGGAGGAGTGGACTAGATTGTCTCGGAGGGAACGGTCTCTGTGGAATGCTGTCAGAGGGAGTGAAGGGAAGATGTGTTTGGTGGTGGCCTCACCCTGGAGTTGGCGAAAATGGCGGAGGATTATACTTTGCATACGGAGGCTGGTGGGATGAAATGTGAGAACGAGGGGGACACTATCCTTGTTCTGGGAGGGAGTGGAGGGGGCGAGGGTAGTGGCACGGGAGATGGACTGCACACTGTTGAGGGCCCTGTCCACAACTATAGGTGGGAAATCACGGTCGATGAAGAAGGAACACATTTTCGAAGCAAGTGGAGCAAGCTTGTGCAAGTGGAGGTGGAGTTTGTCGTGATCTGTATATCTGCTAGTACAGGGGTGGGCAAACTTTTCCGTGCAAGGGCCGCATTCAGAAATTCACAATTCACAAAGGGCCGCATAGTATATTAAGTAAAATAATTACGTCACCCGGTTATGATTCTGGGCGCCTCATATAGAACATAGAACAGTACAGCACAGAACAGGCCCTTCGGCCCTCGACGTTGTGCCAAGCAATGATCACCCTACTCAAGTCAACGTATCCACCCTATACCAGTAAGTAACCCAACAGCCCCCCCACCCATTAACCTTTAAAAAAAAAAAAAAAAAAAAAAAAAAAATTTTTTTAAAAAAAATTTTTTTTTTTTTTTTTTAATGACTTGGTGGGCCGCAGAAATACCTTTGGCGGGCCGCATGCGGCCCGCGGGCCGTAGTTTGCCCACCCCTGTGCTAGTATGTAAAGGGTTAACAACTGAATCATAGTGCTAGACAACCACTAGATGGCAGCACCAGATCCATGTATGTAAACCGTATTCAGAGGATATTCCCATCTCTTCATACCAGGCGTGAGCAGAGTGATAGAGGTATAACTTAGTTGGCATGTGTAGTTAGACGTTATATATACTTATTCTTGCTTACTTAATCATTAGTTATAGTTGTAGAAGAGTGAACAAGCTCACAGATATTTATATTCTTTATTTGCTTAATTTGAAGACTGATAGTTTTACTGACCTCCAACCATCAGACCATTCTGGAAGTAAGCAAAAGAGTAATGAGATATTACTATCACGTAATATAACAGAGTTGACCCTGTTCCGTGCTTCGTTCCAGAGTCCCCACCCTATTTCCATCCCTAGTTCTTCCTCACATTTTTCCCATGTTTCATCCACTGGGGAGCAAGCCGGTTCTAATAGTCGTCCGTACAGGTCCCCACAGTTCCCCCCTTCCCAGGTCACTCACGTCCAGTAGTTCCTCTAACATTGTGCGTCTCAGGGTCTGTAGGTATGCTGTTTCCTTGCGGAGAAAGTTCTTAATATGTAGGATTCGGAGGTCGTTCCCGTTGGGTAGCTGCAGTCTCTCGGTCGCTAATCTGTCCTCAGTGTCGTCGTCCCCGTCCTGTCTCCACTTCCTGAAAGTCTAGCATGGCTGGTGGGAACTTGTGGTTGCCTCAGTTGTGGGGCAACAGTGGACACTTAGGTTCAGACAAAGAGCTGTCTTATTTGGTTTCAGGTTCGGAGTGTGGCTACCACCATTGGGCTTGTTGTGAGTTTGTTGGCAGGGATGGGACTGCAGCCATTGGGAGGACTCGGAGGGTTGGCCCTGGCTTTCCTCCATTCTCACCCTTTCCATTTCTGGTTCTTTCATCAATCCCCTCACTCTTTCGGTCATGTCTACCCAGCAGTAGTACTGCTGGTTTGGGAGGGCCAGGTTCCCCCATGTTTTTTTCTTCTTTGGAGGACCTTTTTGGGGATCCTTGGATACACCCCCCTCACTGCACCCCCCCCCCCCCCCCCCCCCCCCCCCCCCCCCCCCACCCCCGACACACACACACACACACACACAAACGCCATGTTGAAGAAGGCCTTGGGGATATACATCAGTGTGGATCTAAACAGGAAGAGTAACCTGGGCAGTACGTTCATCATGATCATCTGCACCCTCCCCGCTAGGGAGAGTGAGAGTGAGTCCCATCTCTGTAGGTATTTTCTTACTTCCTCCGCCTGACTGGTGACCAGTGGTGTCCTGCAGGGATCTGTTCTAGGACCTCTGCTTTTTATAAATGACTTGGATGAGGAGGTGGAAGGGTGGGTTAGTAAGTTTGCCGATGACACGAAGGTTGGTGAAGCTGTAGGTAGTGTTGAGGGCTGTTGCAGGTTACAACAGGCCATTGATAGGATGCAGAGCTGGGCTGAGAAGTGGCAGATGTAGGTCAACCTAGATAAATGTGCAGTGATTCATTTTGGAAGGTTGAATTTGAATGCTAATACAGGGTTAAAGGCAAAATTCTTGGAAGTGTGGAGGAACAGAGGGATAGAACATAGAACATAGAACAGTACAGCACAGAACAGGCCCTTCGGCCCTCGATGTTGTGCCGAGCAATGATCACCCTACTTAAACCCACGTAACCCGTATACCCGTAACCCAACAATCCCCCATTAACCTTACACTACGGGCAATTTAGCATGGCCAATCCACCTAACCCGCACATCTTTGGACTGTGGGAGGAAACCGGAGCACCCGGAGGAAACCCACACACACACGGGGAGGACGTGCAGACTCCACACAGACAGTGACCCAGCCGGGAATCAAACCTGGGACCCTGGAGCTGTGAAGCATTGATGCTAACCACCATGCTACCGTGAGGCCCCAGGATCTTGGGGTCCATGTACATAGATCCCTCAAAGTTGCCACCCAGGTTGATAGGGTTGTTAAGAAGGTGTATGGTGTGTTGGCTTTCATTAACAGGGGGATTGAGTTTAAGAGCCGCGAGGTTTTGCTGCAGCTTTCTAAAACCCTAGTTAGACCGCACTTGGAATATTGTGTCCAGTTCTGATCGCCTCATTATAGGAAGGATGTGGATGCTTTGGAGAGGGTGCAGAGGAGATTTACCAGGATGCTGCCTGGACTGGAGGGCATGTCTTATGAAGAAAGGTTGAGGGAGCTAGGGCTTTTCTCACTGGAGAGAAGAAGGAAGAGAGGTAACTTGCTAGTGATGTACAATGTGATGAGAGGCATGGATAGAGCATATAGCCAGAGACTTTTCCCCAGGACGGAAGTGGCTGTCATGAGCGGACATAATTTTAAGGTGATTGGAGGAAGGTATAGGGGAGATGTCAGAGGTTGGTTCTTTACACAGAGAGTGGTGGGTGTGTGGAATGCACTGCCAGCAGAGGTGGTGGAGTCAGAGTCATTGGGGACATTTAAGCGACTCTTAGACAGGCACATGGACAGCTGTAAATTGAAGGGGTGTAGGTTAGGTTGATCTTAGACTAGGATAAATGGTTGTGGGCTGAAGGGCCTGTACTGTGCAGGTTCCACCTGTGGACCCCTGTCCTGTCGTGGGCTATCTGGAACCCCAGGGGGTGGAATTTCTGGGGGGCTAGGTTGATTGGGAGTCCCTCTCAGGTTCACGGGGATGACTTCACTCTTTTTCAGGTTGAGGTTGTAGCCTGAGAAGGCTCCAAACTCTCTCAGGTGCTTCATGATCCCCTCCATGTCGCTTTGTGGGTCCGAGATGTAGAGGGTCCTGTGCACAGTTAAAAAGGGGATGTTTTAATCTGATTTTTTGGGGTGAAATTTGGCTAAAAGTGCCTATTATTCTGTCTTTCGGAGGACAACGACCTGATATGCGACTACTCAGCACACCCCCGTCACCGGACGTTCCCTAGATAAAGAAGGTGAGTGAGCGAGAGATAGAAGGTCATGCTAATAGAGCGGATAAAGTCGGCTGGGAGGAGGGCTTGTGTGGAACAGAAACACCAGCACAGCCCAGTCGGACCGAATGGTGCGTGCTGTCAATTCTCTGTAAGAAACCTCTCTGCCGTTCATTATTCTGAAGAACTGATTCTTCAGGCACGAGTCGAATGCATAGAAAAAGAACTTTATTGCCAAATACAATTAGCAGCACAACACCACCATCATGGCACAATTATATCATTACATCCTGTGTGTAAGTACAGCAAAACATTTGTGCCAGACACGTAACTATGGCAACGAACCCCCCTTTCCTTTAAGAAGAACAAACTGCAGTTCAAATATACTGTCAGTTTTTCTTACCCCCCCCCTCAATCCCCCACTCTCCAATAACCCCCCCCCACCCCCCTCCCCACCCTTGGACACAAAGCAACACTGACTCGGAGAGACTGGGGAGAAGGAATGAATGACTGGGCTAGGTACTGATTAATTCTCGGCCTACTGTGGATTGACACACTCGGTGCTTACTCATGCTGCTGGAAGTGTCAGATGTGGCACTCGCTGAATAGCTCCGACCAGCTAAAGCCTTCAGATACACCAATGAGAGAAATGTGACATTCGCAGCACGACCTCTAACCGCGTTTTGCGGAGGAATGAAGTGATAATTGGCAGTGCCGGCTGGGGACAGTTAAACACGGCGAAGGATCAGGTGACTTGTCAGAAGTCTCCATGATACCCAGAAATGTGAGAATCCCACATTGTAATCCACTGTTCTCTTGAACTTTTCTGTCACAAATGTGAGAATGCATAATATACAACATCCACCTCACTCCTAACCCCACCCTCCCGCCCCACTCCTCCCCAATTCATCACCGGCAAGTAATTTCCCAGGAGAGACAAAGGGAAAACTAGGGCCAGTGAGGAATAAAATACTTTGGAAAATGTTTCTCTTGTTTCCCCCCCATCCACGCACACACCCCTCCCCCCCCCCCCCCCCCCCCCCCCCAACCACCACCACCCACCCCACCCACACCTAGAAACTGAAACCGCTCTGGCCAATCCCATGGATCAAGCGTTACTGTAACAGCATCGGACCAAGTGCTGGGAAATGGGATTGCAATACTTAGGTGTTGGGTGGTCAGCACAGGCACCACTTGACGAAAGGCCTCTCTCTGTGCTGTAAAACTCTCTGGGCACGATCTACTGACCCCCTCGCCCCAGGGGTGAAAATGAGCAGGCCGGTTAGGCCGAAATCACGAATCAGGCCGGTTGTCTTCTGGTTTCCGATCTAACCGATTTCGTTGGCGAGATCCGGATCCCGCCAGACTGTGGCGAGGAACCAATAACCACCAATTGAAAATGAAATGAAAATTGCATATTGTCACGAGTAGGCTTCAAATGATGTTACTGTGAAAAGCCCCTAGTCGCCACATTCCGGCGCCTGTTCGGGGAGGCTGGTACGGGAATTGAACCGTGCTGCTGGCCTGCCTTGGTCTGATTTCAAAGCCAGTGATTTAGTCCTGTGCTAAACAAGCCCTTGTAGCTAAACCAGCCCCAATGAACCAATAACCGCCAATTAACCAATAACCACCAATTAACCAATAACCACCAATTAACCAATAACCACCAATAACCACCAATTAACCAATAACCGCTAATTAACCAATAACCACCAATAACCACCAATTAACCAATAACCACCAATAACCACCAATTAACCAATAACCGCTAATTTACCAATAACCACCAATGAGCCAATAACCACCAATGAGCCAATAACCACCAATTAACCAATAACCACCAATAAACCAATAAGCACCAATTAACCAATAACCACCAATAACCACCAATTAACCAATAACCGCTAATTAACCAATAACCACCAATGTGCGAATAACCACCAATGAGCCAATAACCACCAATAACCACCAATTAACCAATAACCAGCAATGACCCAATAACCACCAATTAACCAATAACCACCAATTAACCAATAAACCACCAATAACCACCAATTAACCAATAATCGGCAATTAACCAATAACCACCATTGAAACAATAACCACCATTGAACCAATAACCACCAATTTAATCCAATCTCCATGGCATTAACGGGAAGGACCCCCGTTTGAATGGCCTCCCGTGATCGAACCGCCTCCCCAGCGAGCGGTCACGCAGGCATTGTTTAGTCCACCTATTTAAAAACGCAAAGTTAGCAGGAAGACTGCCCTGGGGTCCCGTGGAGGTGCGTAACCATCTTGGAAATCAGCCCAGGGGGACTGGAGCAACTGCCCCAGTGCTCGGTGGGGGTGGGGTGGGGTGGGTGGGGGGAGTGAGTCGGTCAAGGGGATGGGAATTACCCCAGGGCTGAGGGGGTGGGGGGAGTGTCTGCAGGCCCAGCATGCCACCCCCTAGATCCTGTATACACATAAGCAGGGACAGTTCCAGCTGCTGCCTGTCTGTCTCCCGTCCTTGGAAATATGGTGAAAGTCTCAGTAACTCCCAGTAACCATGGCGACCGCTGGCCACACAGCTGAATGCTTTCGCTTATCGGGAATTGGCAATTCTTGTGATGTGAGCACTTTACAGCTGAAGAGGATTCCGGTGGGTAGACGTACCATGTCACAGTACGAGGTGAGGATAGGGGAGGCCTAGGCGACCCGCAGGTCCGATGTGGAAGACATAGCTGACTGACTGTTAGCCCCTCACTGTCTCCAATTACCTATGGCTGTTACCTTATGGATGGTATTGTGGACCTTATGGAAGCTGCCCTGGGTGGCCAGGCAGCGGCAGCAGTGTCGACAGAGGTCTGAGGCAGTGGCCCATGTGCAAGGCCCTGCTCCAGACCCTGAGGACCCGGCCACTCTTCAGGTCAGGGAGGGTCCTGTGGGAGAGGACAGCGACAGCTCAGGGTGTACAGGCATCGCTGGTCTTTCGAACTGATGTCGGACAGCATGTGCCACAGGAGGCTCCGCTCCAAAAAGGGGCCCATGCGGCATCCGTGCCATGTCCTTGCGGGCTTGGCACCATGTGGAGGAGGAGGATACCCCCTCCCGGTCGGGCTATCAAGGTCACCGCAGCCCTGAACTTCTACACCTCGGGATTATTCCAGGGCTCGAGCGGGGACTTGTGTGCTATCTCCCAGACAACGTCCCGCGAGTGCATTTGTGAGGTCACGGATGTCCTGTTTGCCCGGTCAGCTGACTGTATAAACTTTGACCTGGACCAGGCCCACCAAGAAGCCCAGGCAGCAGGATTCTCCGCCAATGCCGGGATGCCGCAGGGGGTAATAGATGGCACTCATTTCGCCTTGCATGCACCGGGGGGTCTAGGAGCACCCTTCATCAACAGGAAGGGGCTCCACTCCCATCATGTCCAGCTTGTGTGCGACCACCACGTTCATACGTTCAGTCTCTGAGGTGGGCGACGAACTCTGGTTGACCGCCTCAAGGGTGGGGCAATGGCTGGCGCCTCAGGAGCCGGGAGGGCTGCAGCACCATCAGGGGCAGGCAGAGCGACCGGAAGTGCCACACAGTCCACGGCGGGATCAGTAGAAGAGCTGGTCGGAGGATCCCGTGACGACCCTGGAACCAGGCGAAGAGAACGCCTGTTGCGGCGCCGAAAGGATCCATCCGGTAAGCGGACCAGGAAGGAGCGGGGGGCCACCTGCCTTAGAACGACAGCAGGCGCAGACCAGCCACCATCCAGGAGGTGGATGCGAACCTTGTCGCGTGGATGGATGTGGGGAAGGTCAGCAGCCCGTGAGTCATAGGAATTTTCTGCTGCAGTTGAGACATGTGCATGCGGTGGAGCACGGGGACATAATCGAGGTTGGGAGTGAGAATTGATGGCACCGTCGTTCTGAGGGTGCGGTTCATTAGCAGCTGAGCAGGCGACAGGCCGGTGGAGAGCTGGACGGAGCGATAGGCCAGCAGAGCAAGATGGAAATCTGAGCTGGCGTCGGTGGCCTTCCTCCTTGAGGAGCCGCTTAACGATGTGGACCCCCTTTTCTGCCTTCCCATTGGATTGGGGGTATAGGGGACTAGACGTAACGTGCTCGAAGTTGTAGTGTCGGGCGAAGCCGGCCCATTCCTGGCTCGCGAAACAGGGGCCATTGTCCAACATGACCGTCAGCGGAATGCCATGTCGGGCAAATGTCTCCTTACACGCCCTGATCACAGCCGAGGCTGTGAGGTCGTGCAGCCTGATGACCCCCGGGTAACTGGAGAAGTAGTCGATGATGATGACGTTGCCCCTGCCCAATGCATGGAACAAGTTGATGCCCACTTTGGTCCAAGGCGATGTGACGATCTCATGGGGCATCAGGGTCTCCCGTGGTTGGGCGGGCTGAAAACGCTGGCAGGTAGAGTAGTTGAGCACCACATTGGCGATGTCATCATTGATGCCCAGCCAATAGGCGGCTTCTCTGGCCCTGCGGCGGCATTTCTTGATGCCTAAGTGTCCTTCATGGAGTTGCTCCAACACCAGCTGGCACATGCTTTGTGGGATGACGAAGCGATCCAATTTCAGGAGCACCCCGTCAACAACCGGCAGGTCATCGCAGACGTTGTAAAATTGCGGGCATTGGCCCTTGAGCCACCCATCTGACATTAGACGCATCACCCGCTGCAGAAGTGGATCAGCCGCTGTCTTGCGGCGAATTTGCATCAGTCGTGCACCCGAAGCTGGCAAATGGGAGGCTGCAAACTGAACGTGAGCGTCTATTTGGCAAATGAAGCCGTCATGATCACATGGAGTTGTGATCGACCTTGAGACGGCATCGGCAACGGCAAGGTCCTTGCCAGGGGTGTAGATCAGTTGAAAGTCGTACCTGCGCAGGATACGCTGGAGGCGAGGCGTCATGTCATTCAAGTCCTTTTTGATAATATTTATAAGGGGGCGGTGGTCGGTTTCAACCGTGAACTGCGGAAGTCCATTGACGTAGTCGTGGAACTTCACGACTCCAGTGAGAAGGCCTAGACACTCTTTCTCAATTTGCGCATAGCGCTGCTCTGTGGGAGTTATCGCCCGCGATGCATACGCAACGGGGGCCCATGACGAGGCCTCGTCTCGTTGCAGGAGCACGACACCAATCCCCGACTGACTGGCATCAGTAGAAATTTTGGTCTCTTTGGTCGGGTTGAAAAAAGCCAACACTGGGGCCGTGGAAAGCTTGGCCTCCAGCTCCTGCCATTCACGCTCGTGAGCAGGGAGCCATTGGAAATCTGTGGTTTTGCGAATCAGGTCTCTGAGGGCCGTGGTGTGTAAGGCGAGATTCGGGATGAACTTCCCGAGGAAATTCACCTTTCCCAGGAACCGGAGGACCGCTTTCTTGTCCTCGGGCGTCTTCATGGACGTGATTGCTGCAATCTCGTCCTCGTCCGGACGCACCCCCTGGTGGGAGATGTGATCCCCCAGAAACTTGATACTCGACTGGCCGAAGGAGCATTTGGCCCTATTGAGGCGGAGGCCGTGTTCTTGAATGCGCCTGAAAACACGCTGAAGGCGGGCAATGTGTTCCTGCGGGGTGGTCGACCAGATGATAATGTCGTCGACATATACCCGGACGCCGTCGATCCCCTCCATCATCTGCTCCATGATCAGGTGGAAAACTTTGGACGCAGAAATGATGCCGAATGGCATCCGGTTGTAGCAGAACCTGCCAAAGGGTGTGTTGAGCGAACACAGTTTCCTGCTTGACTCATCTAGTTGGATCTGCCAGAAACCCTTCAAGGTATCCAGTTTTGAGAATAGTTTGGCGTGGGCCATCTCCTCAGGTTTCGGAATCGGGTAGTGCTCCCGCATGATATTCTGATTCAGGTCTTTAGGATCAATACAGATCCGCAGCTCGCCGGACGGCTTCTTGACGCAGACCATGGAGCTTCCCCAGGCTGTGGGTTCTGTCACCCGAGAGATGACTCCTTGGTCCTGGAGGTCCTGGAGCTGTTGCTTGAGGTGGTCCCTGAGGGGCGCTGGGACTCTGCGAGGTGCGTGAACAACAGGCGTGGTGTTGGTCTTGAGTAAGATTTTGTACGTGTAGGGGAGCGTGCCCATGCCTTTGAAAACATCATGGTATTGCTGGATGATGGAGTCGAGTTGCGCCCTGAAGTCTGTGTCAGAGGATGCAGGTACATCGCTTGAAGAGAGAGAGTGTACTCTCTCAGGGCCGGCTCAAGGCACCGGCAACTCGGGCAGTCGCCCGGGGCGCCATGTGCTAGGGAGCGCCAGAGACTCGGGTCCCGCGCATGCGCAGTTGGGCCGGTGCCAACCAGCGCATGCGCGGTGGCCGCCCTCCCCCAGGGCGGCCCCCCCCCCTCGGTCCTCCGCCCCCTCGGTCCGCCCCCCCCGCTCGGTCCGCTCCCCCCGTCCCCCCCTCCGTCCGCCCCCCCCCCTCGGTCCGCCCGCCCCCCCTCGGTCCGCCCCCCCCTCAGTCCGCCCCCCCCCGCGGTCCGCCCCCCTCGGCGCGCCCCCCCCCCCTCGGCCCCCCTGCCCCCTCCTCCCCCCCCCTCGGGTCCGCCCCCCCGCCCCCCCCCCCCTCGGGTCCGCCCCCCCCCTCGGTTCCGCCCCCCCCCTCGGGTCCGATCCCCCCCTCGGGTCCGCCCCCCCCTCGGGTCCCGCCCCCCCCTCGGGTCCGTCCCGCCCCCGTGGGTCCGCCCCCCCCCCCCTCGGGTCCGCCCCCCCCTTGGGTCCGCACCCCCCTCGGGTCCGCCCCCCCCCTCGGGTCCGCGCACCCCCCTCGGGTCCGTCCCCCCCCCTCGGGTCCGCCCCCCCCTCGGGTCCGCCCCCCCCTCGGGTCCGCCCCCCCCTCAGCTTCGCCCCCCCTCGGCCTCGGCCCCGCCCCCCCAGGGCGCCGAAGTTCAGCTTGCCCGGGGCGCCAGCAACCCTAGGGCCGGCGCTGTACTCTCTGCACTAATTGGAGCAGCTGGCATGCCTGGGCACCAAGCAAGGAGGCTTTTGAGGCAGCAATAATCTCAAACGGGAGAATGACTGTGTGAGCACGATGTGTCACCTCAAGGCGGCAGGAGCCGCCTGGCGGCGATGGCATTGCCATTGTAGTCCAGCAATTTACACGCAGGACAGCAGGCTGTACGCAGAGCTTGCGGAAATCAGACGACGCGATGAGATTGGCAGAAGCGCCAGTGTCCAGGTGGAACCTGACAGGGGGCCGGTTGACCGTAAGGGTGGCACACCACTCATCATCCTGGCTGATGCTGTGGACGTGGACGGGTTCAGTGCCACGCTTGGGGGGACATCCTGTTCGTAGTAACGACGCCGATTTGGAACGGGACCTGTGGGTCATCGCAGGCACAGTCGGAATCAAGGTGTAGAGTAGGTTCATTGATGACAGGCTGGATAGCCCTGACATCTCTGTGGGGCTGGATGGACCTTCGAAAATCAGCAGGTATGGAAGATCTGCACATTGCAGCGCAGTGGCCTCGTTTGCCACACTGCAGGCAGCGTCGGGGCTTCGCGGGACATTGCCGCTTTAAGTGGGCAGAGCCGCAGTTGCCGCACGCCGGAGTGCTGGGACGTTCGTCGCGCCACCGCGCATGCACGGGGCGATCCAGCGTAGCGCGCAGGTGCGCGAAGCGGTCTGTGACGTCAGCACGTTCGCTGCGTGCGAGGGAGGGACTCCGTGAAAATCGCGCGAAATGGCCGCCATCGTTCAGATCCAGAGCGTGAAGAGATTTGATCATCTGGACCCGTTCAGCCTCGTAGGGGGCTTGCCGCGCCGTTTCAGCAGCCTGGATGCAGGAGTAATGCGTGGAGGCATGTTCATGCAGTACACAGGTCTCAATGGCCGTGGAGAGAGTGAGCTGCTTTACTTTTAGTAGCTGCTGGCACAGGGGCTCAGATTGAACACCAAAAACAATCTGGTCACGGAGCATGGAGTCCGAGGTGGACCCGTAGTTGCAGGACTGCGCAAGGACGAGGAGGTGGGTGATAAAGGACTGGAAAGGCTCGTCCTTACCCTGAATTCGCTGCTGAAACATGTATCTCTCGAACCTCTCGTTGACCTCGACCACGCAGTGGCTGTCAAACTTCAGAATTACGTTCTTGAACTTCGATTTGTCCTCCCCCTCATCGAAGGTGAGCGAGTTGTAAATGTGAAGAGCATGGTCACCGGCTGTGAGAGGAAGAGAGCAATCTTCCGTGCGTCCGAGGCAGCTTCCAGGTCCCTGGCTTCGAGGTACAGCTGGAAGCGCTGTTTAAAAAGTTTCCAGTCGGAGCCCAGATTCCCTACAAAGCGGAGAGGCGGCGACGGGCGAACGGAGTCCATTCTGTAGGATGGCGCGAGACTGGTGGAAGGCAGATCACTGAAGGGTAGGTCTCAGAAGTGCGAGCATCCCTCAACTCCTGTTACCATGAAGTTTTGGCTAGTGTAGACTTGAGAGATGAAGAGACACTTCCAACACTGATGAAGGTTCAACTCAATTTATTAACTACTTCTAACTAACTCACGATGACTGTGGGTCTAAGTAATGCTAACTTAAAGTCCATCTTAGGGGCCTCACGGTAGCATGGTGGTTAGCATCAATGCTTCACAGCTCCAGGGTCCCAGGTTCGATTCCCGGCTGGGTCACTGTCTGTGTGGAGTCTGCACGTCCTCCCCGTGTGTGCGTGGGTTTCCTCCGGGTGCTCCGGTTTCCTCCCACAGTCCAAAGATGTGCGGGTTAGGTGGATTGGCCATGCTAAATTGCCCGTAGTGTAAGGTTAATGGGGGGATTGTTGGGTTACGTGGGTTTAATTAGGGTGATCATTGCTCGGCACAACATCGAGGGCCGAAGGGCCTGTTCTGTGCTGTACTGTTCTATGTTAAACTAGAGACCTAAGTCTTGTCTGAACCAGTTGATTCTCTCAGCACGTGGTGTCAGTCTGTGCTGGGCTGGATGATTTCTTGTTACACTGAAAGGCAGCACCCAGAATGAGCGGGAACCATGGTGCCCTCTGCCTTTATAGTGTGTGTATTCTCACTGGTGATTGGCTGCGGTGTTTGTACATGTTGATTGGTCCCTGTGTGTGTCCATCAGTGTGTGTCTGCACCATGATATATTGGTGTATATTATGACAGGGGATAAGGACCTGCTTAGGTCCTGGCTAATGGTGCCAGTGCGGAGGCTGCAGACCGATGTGGAGACCCGATATAACGAGGCCCATGTGACCGCTCAGGCTGACATTGTGCTGCAGCAGACTGCTCGAAATGCAGTTCCAATGCCTTGGCCGCTCCGGCAGTGCCCTTAACTACACCTTGCAGAGTGTCACTCGCTTTGTAGTGGTCTGCTGTGTCCTCCACAACCTGAAAGAGCAGCGGGGACACATGCTGGAGATGGAGAAGGAGGAATATCCAGCCACCTCCAAGGAGAAGGATGAGGAGGGGCTGGACCAGGAAGGGCTGGAGGCCGCGCCCAGGGATGACCTGCGGGATCAGCCGGAGGATGGAGGATAGGTGACGTGGCTCAGTGTCTGGCATGCCCGGTAGACCAGGGAGGCACTCTCCCTCTCCCACTCCCCCTCGGACATGGCGTCATCCATCATCTCACCCCCTCTCCTCATCCCATCCACCATCCCCCCATTTCCCTCCCGCCCCCTTCCCACACCCATAACCTGCACCATAGCCTAGGAGGGGGGGGGGGGGCAGATCTAGTAACAGGGAGCCTGGGGAGCTCGGGCCTGGGGAGGGCAGAGGGTAACTGGGGGAGGGGTGGTGCGAGCTGGCCCACGGTCCAGAATAACATGATGGAGGCTTCACATGTCTTGGGTCCAGCCTGTGTTTTTTTTTACAAACTTAGATTACCCAATTATTTTTTTCCACTTAAGGGGCAATTTAGCGTGGCCAATCCACGCAATCTACTCTGCACATTTTTGGGTTGTGGGGGCGAAACCCATGCAGCCACGGGGAGAATGTACAAACTCCACACGGACAGTAACCCAGAGCCAGGATCGAACCTGGGACCTCAGCACTGTGAGGCAGCTGTGCTAATCACTAGGCCACCCTGCTGCCCGGGTCCAACCTGTTTTAATGGTGTAGGAGTATATTAGTGACCCCAACCGTCCCTTGTATTTATAAAATAAAATAACAGCTAAACAAATGTTCACTTTTTTGTTTAGAAAAGCTGAACTTTCCCTTTGTTCACCTCCAGGTGCCCTCTCAGTGATCCTCAATCTGCTTCATCCTCCATGCTCTACTGCTACGACTAGGTGTATTCCCAGGATACACATCAGAGGTGGAGTCAGCCTGCTGCTTACAGCGTCCTGTAGCCGTTGATGCCCCTGGCGAGTGTCTCTGGAGGGCCTGAAGCCGGAGGTCCACTGCCACCTTGGCAGTGGCACAGTTCTGCAGACTGACCCCGAGACGCGCCATTGTCAGGGGGATTGGACTCTGATGAGCTGGTGACCCTCATCATTACCCTGTTGGAAGGCTCAGGGCCGGCCTCCAGTGCTCCCTCCTCCCGGTCAGTGCCCGTAGGGCCCTGGGGGTCACCTCAGAATGGAGAGGCACTAGATTGAGCTCCGGATTCCCCTGCGTCATCTGGCTCTACGAGCCCTGGTGATTCCCCATTGTCTGCACCACGGTGTTGATGCCTTTGGCGATGCCCCTCTGTGAGCAGGCCATGCTCTGCAGTGCCTTGACAATGTCCGCCTGCGTCTGTGGCACAGTCCTCAGCACCCGGGACATGCTCTGGAGCGTCTCAGCTATGCCCACCTGAGACTGGGACATGCTCCGCAGCGCCTCGGAAATGTCCATCTCTATCGGGGGCACATCCCCCTGCGGCTCAGGCATACTATTGAGGCCCTCAGCCATGGCCGTCACTGACTGAGCTACACCTTGGTCACCGCAACCCATGGTGCTGACATCGTGCTCCAGACTCTCCACTGCGGTCGCCACCCTAGCAGTGTTGGCCTCGGTGCTACGCATTGCCAGCACAATCTCCTGAGCCCTTAGCTTCGGGACTCCTCCAATCAGCTATGGACCTGCTGGAGTGTCACTGACATCCCCCTCTGAATCTCACGGCTGCATTCTATCGTCTGCATCAGCACCGGGAGAGCCTGGTCCAGAGGCTCAGCATCTGACTGGGACTCAACTGGGTCCTAGAATCCAGCAGATCTCTGCCTACTGTGTCCCACGGACGTTCCCTGCCACCACTTGATGTGCACCAGCAACTGTGCGGTGCTCACCTGATTGTGCCCCAGAAGGCTGACCACTACTCTTGCCCATCGAGGTGTGTGTCTCTGCGCTGGTAGAGGGTGGGGATGACAGCTGTGATGCATCAATGGAGGCAATTTTGAAGCTCTCCTTCAAGGTGTTCTCTTAGGTGGGGGGGGGGGGGGCACTCCAGTTGAGCCAGCACTGCCAGATGAAGATCCTGCGGGAGAATGAACATGCGGTCAGTGAGAGGGAACGATTATCAGAGATAAAAGGAAATGACTGTGGATGCTGGAATCTGGAACAAAAACAGAAAATACTGGACAATCTCAACAGGTCTGACAGCATCTGTGAAGAGAGAAGGAAGCTCACATTCTGAACCTGGATGGCTCTTTGTCAAGAGTTGTATGGTGGGTAAGCCTGTCCCTCTTAGGCCTATTGAGGGCCTTAAGTGATCATATAAGGCCCTCAATCCATCTCCATTGTTGTAATAAACTGGGAGGCAAGACTGAGAAGAGGGGAAGGAAGGAGGAACCACATCATTCAGTGGGGTGGTTGCATGCCCACATCGATCAAGTAAACAGCCCCCTGTGGCCATCCAAAATGGCCACCCGCAAAGGATAATGGGAATTATGGTCAAGTTGGGACACAGACAGTACACAGCCTTGTGTATTGTGCAAAGGAAAACCAGACCAAACTGAAACTTGCACCTCTTAAAGGTCAATCTCCGATTTCCCCAGGACATTAGACTCAAATCAAGGAATAGCAACAGTAGCATACTCACCAGGACCACCTCCCCTTATTTGGAAAGACATACATACTTGGGACAATGGTAACTAGGACCTGCCCAGCCATCAAGGTACCTGCCCCTAATTGGCCAGAATCAGTTAGGGTGATCGAGACCCGATCGATCCATTGGATCCTGAGTTAGCACCACCCAAAAGGGTGCGAAAAAGGAGAAGGATAAGAGGCCCTGCGCAGCTAGGGATCAATCTCTTTTGGGACCAGCCTGTGCCCACACCAATTGCAGCATAACAACCAGCCAAGTTCTAAACCCTGAGAGAGACGAGCCGCAGCCGAGACGAACTTGACGATTTCCAACCGACACACGAGGGGACTCAGATAAAGGCCTTATCTTCCTGCACAGAGTCGGTCATCCAGAAGTTAAATAAAGGTCAGCTTAGTTGATAGGTGTAGTTTAATACGTAACCGCGTGTATTATTGCACAGAGAGATAACTCTTGTGTTTAATGATAAATTGTCTTTTGAACTGACATACTGGTTGTATGGTCATTTGGTCAATACATACTCGCAGCTTGTGGTTATTAGCAACCCCGTTCTTTCCCCCCCCCCCCCCCCCCCACCATCACCACTCAAGATGTTGTTGCTCGTTCTGGGTGAGTGTGCTTTACACTCAATTGGCTCTGTTTTATTCCTTAGCTCTAGAGTCGCCAGGTATCCTTATGGTACCACCACAAGATTCAAGTTCAAGTTCAGACCAATGACTCAATACACCAGTTAGTAAGTTCAAACAAGACACGTTTATTATTCCACAGTTATTTACTACTCATGCATATAATACTAAGAGAAAACTATTCCTACCACTAACAGGCCAATACTTATCTGGAATAAGGGAACTGCCGGATCAGGGAACAATGGCCTCTTGCTTTGTCCTGGATCGGCAGGCTTCCAGTTGGTGTGGACTAAAGGGGTCAGGAGTGTCTACTCTCGTAGCGTGCGTTGTATGACACTTACTCGATGGCGGCTGCTGACCAGGCCTCTCCTTCTCAAGGTCTTCTGCTGCAAAGGTGTTCTGCTGGGAGGGCCGGTTGGTCAAGAAGAAAGAATCAGTCCTGGGACCTGACTTTTATAGGTCCCAGGGGCTTCACGCCTTTCTGGGCGGACCCTCTATAAACTTGCAATCGATTGGGTCTATTCCCAATCGATTGATTTGAATTTCCCCAATAACGGGGCTGTTCCTTGATCAATGGGTGGTCCTTGGGGCTTATTGTTTCAGACTCCCTTTGGCGCCGGGATGTCTGACCTTCTATAGAATGTTTCAATCTCTTCTAATTGTTGTGTCCATTGTGCCTGGGAATCACCGGGAATCACTCACTTAATATGCGCAGCTCGTTAGTTACAATGCTGTCTGGTTTCTTTAGCAGCTAGAATACACAGGGGATTCTGCAAACTGCTTGTCTCTTTGCAACTGTCCATTTTTCCCTGTAACCTTTGCGTTCTTCCATTTTGTGTGAGGAAGTGGCCAACCCAGGTGGCTACAATGTTACCCCCCTCCTCTCTGCCGGTCAGCCTGGCCTCCGAAAAAATCCACCAAAACAAAGTATGATTCTGAGCCACATAAGAAGATAATATGCCAGGTGACCTAAATCTTGGTAAAGGAGGTAGGTTTGGAGATGTGTCTTAAAGAAGGAAAGCGTGGCAGAGAGATGTAGTGAGGGTACTTAAGAGATTGGGGCCCAAGCATCTGATGGAAGACTGTCAATGATGGAGCAATTATAATTAAGAATGCACAAGAGGCCAGAACTGGAGGGTCACTGATATCTCAGAAGGTTACATAGAACATAGAAAATACAGTGCAGAAGGAGGCCATTCGGCCCATCGAGTCTGCTCTGACCCACTTAAGCCCTTACTTCCCCACCCTATCCCCAGAACCCAATAGCCCCTCCTAAACTTTTCTTTAGTCACAAAGGGCAATTTATCATGGCCAATCCACCTAACCTGCACATCTTTGGACTGTGGGAGGAAACCGGATCACCTGGAGGAAACCCATGCACACACGGGAAGAACGAGCAGACTCCGCACAGGTTGTGAAGCTGGAGGAGTTCACAGCGATTGGGAGGGGTGATGCCATGGAGACATTGGAAAACAAAGATGAGAATTTTAAAGCATGTCTTTTGATCAGTAAGGTACAATAAGAAACAACTCACTTCTCCAACTGGTGCTTTGCACTTGAATTAATATCCTTCTGTTAAATTCCACACAGCACTTTGAACACTAGAATTGCCCGAGCTCACTTGCCCCTGTCAGAAAATGTATGGCATTGAAAATAATGGGCCAAATGGCCTCCTTCTGCACTGTAAATTGTATGATCCTGAATGCTCTGGCGTGAACAAATTCAACAGTAACTTCCAAAAGGGAACAGGGACTTTCCTCAGAAAGGAGGAAAAACCCACGCAGTGCGTTAAGAGCAGGGGAATGGGACAAGCCGGATAGCCCTTTCAGGTATATGGGCTGAACGGTCCCCTTCTGTGCACCGTGGCATTTACCTGTTTTGGGCAGCCGTTCGTTCTCACTCATTATAGGGAGCGTTTGTCTGTGACCACACCTCCAACATGTAGACTGGTCTCCAGTGGGTTGCTGAGAAGTGGTCAGTTCCAGAGAGAGAAAGCACAGATGTTGTCAGGAGAGACACACAGGCTACATTCCGACTCTTCTGGGAAGCACATACTCGGCCCACCTTCCTGATCAGGGAATGCCTCATGACAGGAGGAGGGCCTGAGAGACGTGAAAGGTAGAGAAACGGAAGAAAAACAATCTTAAAAACATTGCAGTTTAGGCATCTATTAAATTAAACTCAATAAGCCCCATCCATCAAAGAGGCAGCGTTTTGACACATGTTCCCTCATTTCAACATTGCGTGACTGATTTGGTAATAACTCGGGAGAGGATGATGAAGACAGACAGGTCAGCACGATAATATATGATTGGTATTAAGAATAACAGTCAGTCAGCAGCATATGTGAGGAATAACAATGGAATAATGAGGCCATGGCAGTCTCCGAAAGCTGTCGATCTGTCAGGAGAAAGGTGGACCGCCAGTCAGGAAAAACTCCGCTTGATTGAAAATCCAAAAGTAAGTGACAACCTACATCGCCAGCAGTCCACCCATAAGAAAGACACATGACAGCATTTTTACCCAGGGATTGATAGCTGACTGCCGAGCGGGAATGGGAAAACAAAGGGTGCAAAACGCATATCTAAATACCGCCCCCAGTGACACTCAGACAGCATGATTAGCCAATTAGTGGCTAGAGGACCTGTTTGCCATCCATTTAAAGGTGAATGCAAAATTCTGTAGCAATGAAGGATCTTTATCCTGCCATTGAGATAGGGTGGCTCCTTTTTGAGGCTCTCCCTCAGCACTTTGCCAATATTTGAAATTCAAGATGGCCACAGCTGTAGGACTACCATTGTGCCCCTCGACAGGGCGGCCTGTGGGTATGCTGCTATGGTCAAGTAGGTATGGGCCCTAAAGTCATTATTATTATCTTTTATTATTGTCACAAGTAAGCTTACGTTAACACTGCAATGAAGTCACAGTGAAAATCCCCCAGTCACCACATTCGGTGCCTGTTCGAGTCACAGAGGGATAATTCAGAATGTCCAATTCACCTAACAATATGTCTCTCGGCCCATGGAGTCTGCACCGGCTCTTGGAAAGAGTATCCTACCCAAGTCCACACCTCCACCCTATCCCCATAACCCAGTCACCCCACCCAACACTAAGGGCAATTTTGGACACTAAGGGCAATTTACCATGGCCAATCCACCTAACCTGCACATCTTTGGACTATGGGAGGAAACCAGAGCACCCGGAGGAAACCCACGCACACACGGGGGGAATGTGCAATATCCGCACAGGCAGTGCCCAAGCCGGTAATCGAACCTGGGACCCTGGCGCCGTGAAGCAACAGTGCTAACCACTGTGCTACCGTGCCGCCTGTCACTGCCCGACCTAAATTTGCTACCTGGTGACCGCTTCCGTGGCTGGGACCAAGGGCTGACTGGAATTTGCCAATCAGCTCCAGGGTCCCAGGTTCGATTCCGGCTTGGGTCACTGTCTGTGCGGAGTCTGCACATCCTCCCCGTGTGTGCGTGGGTTTCCTCCGGGTACGGTTATGGGGATAGGGTGGAGGTATTGACCTTGGGTGGGGTGCTCTTTCCAAGAGCCGGTGCAGTCTCGATGGGCCGAATGGCCTCCTTCTGCACTGTAAATTCTATATAAATGGGCTTTTTTGGCATTTAGATTGCATTATTCAGCATTAGCCCTGAGCGGCCAATCTAGTCTCCAGGAAAATGGGCGAGTGACGGTATCACGGCAGGGAACCAGCGGACCAGCCAGCGTTGCGAAATTCCGGGCTTGTCCCTATATTGGGGCTTAAATGCCTCTGGTGTCGGTGAAAGGCCAAATGGGTTTTCGGGAAGGGAAACATCACCTTTTCAATCTGCAAAAGACAATACTGAGGATGATCTTTTCTGGGTGTACAAAATAGCAAACGAAAGGAAGGGAAACTTGGAACGGGAGTACATGAGGGACTAAAGCAGTAACAGATAGACTTTAGGACTGATATCATAAAGCTGTCCCTCATTAGGGGAAATTAATGTGAGGAATGGGCTCTGAGTATAGTAGTGGCGGGGAAATCCCTGAGACGATTAAGGAAACAGTTAAATGCTGTGAGGTGGGTGCTGTCACTGTAGTGGTTTACTGGATGAATGAGTTAAAATGGCTGAGCTTAATTGGAACCGTTGCGTGTTTACAGAAAAGCCCAGTGCTTCTCTCCGCATGTTTTCCAGCACAAGCCATGTAACCGTATCACTGTCAACATAGTTTTCAGAATAAGAGGTCTAGATTTCAAGGCAGGGGTGAGGAGAATTCCTTTCTGTCAGCGGGTCATTGGTATGTGGAGCTCTCTTCCCCGGAAAGTAGTGGAGGCTGGGCCTATCAACTTCTTTAAAGCTGAATTAGAATTTCGATAGGCAAGGGACTCAAGGGTTACAGAGGGGCAGACAGAGAAGTGGAGTTGAGACCGCATCCGTGGCATAGCGGTATTATCACTGGACTAGTAATCTAGGTTCAAATCCCACCACGGCGGTTCGTTAATTTTTTCTTTTTTAAATTTAGAGCACCAATTGTTTTTTTCCAATTCAGGGGCGGTTTAGCATGGCCAATCCACCTACCCTGCACATCTTTTGGGTTGTAGGGGTGAGACTCATGCAGAGAATGTGCAAACTCCACATGGATAGTGACCCGGGGCCGGGATCGAACCCAGGTCCTCAGCGCCATGAGGCAGCAGTGCTAACCACTGAGCCACCGTGCCGCCCAGCAGATCGTGAATGCAATACAAATCTGGAATTCAGAGTCTAGAATCATAGAATCCCTACAGTGCAGAAAGAGGCTAGTCAGCCCATCAAGAATGCACCCACCCTCCAAAAGAGCACCCAACCAAAACCCACCACCTCCTACCCACCCCGCCCAATTCCCGCAACCCCGTAACCTACCCTACACATCATTGGACACTAATTGCGGGATTCTCCGTCGGCGGGATCCTCCCCTTCGCCGGCAGCGCATCCATATTCTCGGGTTAGAATAAACTTGGTTTGTTCTCACTGGAACAACGGAGGTTGAGGGGCAACCTGATAGACGTCTACAAAATTATGAGGGGCACAGACAGAGTGGATAGTCAGAGGCTTTTTCCAGGGTAGATTGCATTATTCAGCATTAGCCCAGGGTCAATTACTAGGGGGCATAGGTTTAAGGTGCGAGGGGCAAGGTATAGAGGAGATGTACGAGGCAAGTTTTTTACACAGAGGGTAGTGGATGCCTGGAATTCGCTGCCGGAGGAGGTGGTGGAAGCAGGGACGATAGTAACGTTTAGGAGGCATCTTGACAAATACATGAATAAGATGGGACTAGAGGAATATGGACCCCGGAAGTGCAGAAGATTTTAGTTTAGACAGACAGCATGGTCGGCGCAGGCTTGGAGGGCCGAAGGGCCTGTTCCTGTGCTGTACTTTTCTTTGTTCTTTGTTTTATGCATTGGCCAGAATGGGAACCCCATTCGCCGGCTACCAGAACGGAGGTTCTTGCTGCCGTCGGGGGTGCACCACGCCAGGGGCAATTTAGCGTGGCCAATCCACCAAACCTGCACATCTTTGGACTGATGGTCCAGGTTGTTGGGTAAAAACCCATCTATTCCACTACTGTTCTTTCGGAAACAAAATCTGTCTTCCTTCCCTGCAGGTGACTCCAGACCCCACAGCAATGCGGCCGAGCAAAAAACTCAGTTCAAAAGTAATTCAGGATGGACAATAAATTCTGGCCTAGCCAACGACGTCTGCATCCCATCAACGAATAAAAAAACCTATTGAACAAAGAACAAAGAAAAGTACAGCACAGGAACAGGCCCTTCGGCCCTCCAAGCCTGTGTCAATCACGGTGCCCAAACTAAAAAAAAACAACCTTCTGCCCTTACTCGGTCCATATCCCTCTATTTCCTCCCTATTCATGTATCCATCCAGATGCCTGTTAAATGTTGCTAATGTATCTGCTTCCACCACATCCTCTGGCAGCGCGTTCCAGACACCCACCACTCTCCGCATGAACAACCTACCCCGCACATCTCCCTTAAACTTTCCCCCTCTCACCTTAAACCTGTGCCCCCTTGTAATTGACACTTCCACTCTGCCAATGCCTCTCATAATTTTGCAGACCTCTATCAGTTCTCCCCTCAGTCTCCATCTTTCCAGTGAAAACAATCCTAGTTTATTCAACCTCTCCTCACAGCCAACACCCTGGAGACCAACAACATCCTGGTGAACCTTCTTTGCACTCTCTCCAAAGCTTCCACATCCTTCTGACAATGTGCTGACCAGAACTGCAGGCAATATTCCAAACGCGGCCTAACCAAGGTTTTATACAGCTGCAACATGATTTCCCAACTCTTGTACTCAATGCCCCGGCTGTTGAAGGCAAACAAGCCATATGCCTTCTTAATCACCTTGGCAACCTGTGCTGCCACTTTTAGGGAACTGTGGACCTGCACGCCCAGATCCCTCTGTATGTTAATGTTCCTAAGGGTTCTGCAATTTACAGTATAATTCATACCTAGCTTTGTTCCTCCAAAATGCATCACCTCGCATTTGTCCGGGTTAAACCCCATCTGCCATTTTTGTGCCCAACTCCCCAATCTATCTATCTCCTGTTGTATCCTCTGACAATCCTCGGCACTATCAGCAACTCCGTCAATCTTCGTGTCATCTGCCAAAAGGCCCACTCCTGGCTCCTAAGTCCTGTGTGCGAAAGGGGCTCCGAGGGGTTTGAGAGGGAGGTGGTCAGATCCTATTGTGATATATTATTCATTGACTGTCAGTTATGAAGGGATTATGCTGAACAGTGCAATTTGTCTCGCACAGCCTAGCCTGGATTAGCATAGTGGATGCAAACATTTGCATTAATAATGAAGATATCATCTTCAAAATGCCAGCTCCTCATTTGAATAATTAATCACCCGCATTGTAAACAAGCATCAACAGCACCATCGGCAGCCACTTTAAATGAAAGTGTTTTGCTGGATCAACGGATGGATGGCAGGTTAATCACATGTTTTAATTACAATAATTGTCAGTCTATCTTGTTTATTCCCTTTCATGTATAATTATGTAGCACTGCAGGCCTTTGGGAGCTGACACTGAATCTTTGTGTGGCTCAAACTGAAATGAGCTACTGGGAAAGTATGGCAATTGCTGCAGCTTGCCAGTCTGGTGTCTGAAGCCAGCAGAAAGTTCCACTTGCTCATCGGTTGAGACTTTCACCCAAGGCCACATCTTATCACAGTAAGAAGTCTTACAACACCAGGTTAGGGTCATTAGTGCTCTTTCCTGATGAAGGAGCCACGCTCCGAAAGCTCGCATTTCGAAGGACTTTAACCTGGTGTTGTAAGGCTGTGCTCACCCCAGTCCAACGCCGGCATCTCAACATGGCTAACATCTTATCATCTCAGGGGAATATTAAAGATCACAGGCACGGCCCTATTTTGAAGAGCGGCGGAGTTAGCCCCTGGAGTTTTGGCCAATATTTACCCTCGAGACCAACATCTATAAAGAAGACAGGTTATCTGGCAGCAAGCACATTGCTGTTTGTGGGAGCTTGCTGTGCCTCCTGTCCTAATCCTATATTACAACGGTAACTAGGGGCGAAATCTACCTGAATGGTTGCACAGTCTCATAACCCACGTGATTCGCCGGCTGTTTCCCAGTGCTCGGAGCACCACAAAGCACCACACTTTTGATCGTCCATTTGGATTGAACGGGGGCCTCAGCGGGGAATGCGCAGTAAAGGCTGCACTACGTCCCCTTTTCTGCACTGAGGACCTCTGCTTGCCGGAACTCCTTAGTACAGGGAGTGATCGCGGGGCGCTATTTTTAAATGGCGCCTCAACCTCTCGACCCTCCCAAAGGGACCTTCGAACTCCCTCCCAAGTCCCAACATGCATGTTTCAAGGAGTCCTTCACCACCACACACCCCCCGCATCCCTCCATACCTGCGCAGGGCACCCCCTGGCTCAATTCCCGCCGCGTGAAGAATGCCAGCTTTGGCCCCTGGCAGTGCTCCTGCCAACTTACAGTGCCAACTGGGAACCTTGTCAGTGTCAGGGTGCCTGAGGGCAAGTAGCCAGGGGTCTCCAATCCCCTGGCAGATCCCCATGTGCGCCGTTCCATCTGGTCCCCATTTGTGGAGACCAGGGGCGAAATTCACCGACCCCACGCAGGGTCGGAGAATTGGCCGACGGCGGCGTTATTCCCGCTCCCGCCGGGTTTTGAATTTTCCGAGCGGCCAAAAACCGGCGTTGTGCAAATCCCGGCGGCAGCCTCTGGGAACAGCTGGCGCCGGCGGGAAGTCATTTAACTTTTACTGTCAACAAATCTCCGGCCCGGATGGACCGAAGTCCCGCCGACGTGGCCACAGGTCACGTCGGCGAAAATCAAAGTAGGTTTCTAACGGCGTCAACCATTAATGATGGTTGACGCCGTTCAGTTACCTACATCGAGTGCGGGAGGGGGGAGGAGGAGAGTACCGGCGTTTGTGTGTGGGGGGGGAGGAGAGAATACCGGTGTTTGTGGGGTGGTGGGGGGGAGAGAGAGTACCGGCGTTTGTGTGTGGGGGGGAAGTGGGTACCGGTGTTTGTGGGGTGGTGGTGGGGAGAGAGAGTACCGGCGTTTGTGTGTGGGGGGGAAGTGGGTACCGGTGTTTGTGGGGTGGTGGTGGGGAGAGAGAGTACCGGTGTTTGTGGGGTGGTGGTGGGGAGAGAGAGTACCGGCGTTTGTGTGTGGGGGGGAAGTGGGTACCGGTGTTTGTGGGGTGGTGGTGGGGAAAGAGAATACCGGCGTTTGTGGGGTGGTGGTGGGGAGAGAGAGTACCGGCGTTTGTGGGGTGGTGGTGGGGAGAGAGAGTACCGGCGTTTGTGTGTGGGGGGGAAGTGGGTACCGGTGTTTGTGGGGTGGTGGTGGGGAGAGAGAGTACCGGCGTTTGTGTGTGGGGGGGAAGTGGGTACCGGTGTTTGTGGGGTGGTGGTGGGGAGAGAGAGTACTGGCGTTTGTGGGGTGGTGGTGGGGAGAGAGAGTACCGGCGTTTGTGTGTGGGGGGGGAAGTGGGTACCGGTGTTTGTGGGGTGGTGGTGGGGAGAGAGAGTACCGGCGTTTGTGTGTGGGGGGGAAGTGGGTACCGGTGTTTGTGGGGTGGTGGTGGGGAGAGAGAGTACCGGCGTTTGTGGGGTGGTGGTGGGGAGAGAGAGTACTGGCGTTTGTGGGGGGGGGGAGAGAGTACCGGCGTTTGTGGGGTGGTGGTGGGGGAGAGAGTACCGGCGTTTGTGTGTGTGTGTGGGGGGGGGGGGGGGGGAGAGAGTACCGGCGTTTGTGGGGTGGTGGTGGTGGGGGGGGGGAGAGAGTACCGGTGTTTGTGGGGTGGTGGTGGGGGGAGAGTACCGGCGTTTGTGGGGTGGTGGTGGGGGGAGAGTACCGGCGTTTGTGGGGTGGTGGTGGGGGGAGAGTACCGGCGTTCATGGGGTGGTGGGGGGGAGAGTACCGGCGTTTGTTGGGGGGGAGAGAGAGTACCGGCGTTTGTGGGGGGGGGGAGAGAGTACCGGCGATTGTGGGGGGGGAGAGAGTACCGGCGTTTGTGGGGTGGTGGGGGGGGGGGAAAGAGAGTCCCGGCGTTTGTGGGGTGGTGGGGGGGGAGAGAGAGTCCCGGCGTTTGTGGGGTGGGGGGGGAGAGTACCGGCGTTTGGTGGGGGGGAGAGAAGTACCGGCGTTTGTTGGGGTGGGTGGGGGGGGGGGGAGAGAGAGTCCCGGCGTTTGTGGGGTGGTGGGGGGGGGGAGAGAGAGTCCCGGCGTTTGTGGGGTGGTGGGTGGGGGAGAGAGAGTACCGGCGTTTGTGGGGGGTGGTGGTGGTGGGGGGGGAGAGAGAGTCCCGGCGTTTGTGGGGTGGTGGTGGTGGGGGGGGAGAGAGTACCGGCGTTTATGGGGTGGTGGGCGGGAGAGAGCACCGACGTTTGTGGGGTGGTGGAGGGGGAGAGAGTACCGGCGTTTGTGGGGTGGGGGGGGGAGAGTACCGGCGTTTGTGGGGTGGTGGAGGGGGAGAGAGTACCGGCGTTTGTGGGGTGGTGGTGGGGAGAGAGTACCGGCGTTTGTGGGGTGGTGGAGGGGGAGAGAGTACCGGCGTTTGTGGGGTGGTAGTGGGGGGGAAAAGAGGGATGGATGAGGTTAGATGGAGGATGATTTGGGAGGGGGGTGGGGGTGGTTCAATGCAGTGCCCCTGAGCAATGCCGAACTCTCCCTCTTTTCCCCGCCCCCACACCTGGGGTAAACGCAGAACCTAAACCGCACTGTAAATCTGTGCCAGTGCACAGGGGGATCAAATAGCTCTGGAACAAAGGGCAGGATGAAGAGAATGTGAGAGAGAGAGAGGAGAAAGGGGGAGAGAGGAGAAAGGGGGAGGGAGGAGAAAGGGGGAGGGAGGAGAAAGGAGGAGAAAGAGGCCCAGGGGGTGGGGAGGCAGAATTAATCCAAACTCCTGCTTATTTCCTCAGACTCTTCAAAAGGTTGTTTCTCCCCAGGATTAGAAAAGGTGCCTTGATAATTCACAGAGCAGAGCCCTTTCTGCGCTGTGAATTATAAAGGCACAACCCAGAAACTTTGCCAAAAGTTTTTCCCTCTTTCTCCGCGTGTTTTTTTCTGTTGACCTGAAATCGCAGAGGCTGAAGCTAAAATAGACAAATCCAGACACATCTCCCACCCCGGGATCCCAGCATTTCCCTCTGCATTCTAACCAGGTAATATTCCTGGGTTTGGGCAGATTGCAATATACTCACCAAAGCCCTGCTCTCAGCCAGAGGACGGACGGGACTCCCTCTCTCTGTCTCTCTCTCTCTGTCTGTCCCCACAATCTCCCTCTCTCTCTCTCTCTCTCTCTCAAACAAAGACAGGATGTGGAGATGCGGGCGTTGGACTGGGGTGAGCACAGTAAGAAGTCTTACAACACCAGGTTAAAGTCCAACAGGTTTGATTCAAATGCGCTTTCGGAGCGCGGCTCCTTCCTCAGGTGAATCAATTCCCCCCCACCCCTCATTCACCTGAGGAAGGTGCCACGCACCAAACAAAGACAAGGCAGCTGGGAGGAAGGGGAGCCTTGAGGAAGATCTGCTGATGCCCTCATCCAATGGATGCCTGGGGCCAACGCACCGTCGCCCCCCCTACCCCAACCCCCTCCCCCACACAGACAGTGACCCAAGTTGGAATCGAACCTGGGACCCTGGAGCTGTGAAGCGATTGTGCTACCCACAATGCTACCGTGCTGCCCGGGATCTCTCGAGGCGTGGGGAGCCAGGTATATCTCAGAAGTGGGATCTCCCGGCATCTACTTGCCACGCCGCACTGCTTTTTGGGTGCACCGGTGTCGGTAAATCTGGCCCTCGACTTCAAATGTGCTCCATTAACTGTGAAGTTGAACATCCTGAGGTAATGAAAAGTGCCATGAATGCACATTGTTCTTTCACACTTTTTTCATTGTTTCCACACATTTTGCTTTCTGACCTTTCGATGTTGCAGCTTTATATTTTACATTACATTAACGATCCAATTAGATGCATTCTCTCTCTTCTTGCGGGAAGTGGGTGATTTGGAGAATGGGGCTTGTTTAGCTCAGTGGGCTAAATCGCTGGATTTTAAAGCAGACCGAGCAGGCCAGCAGCACGGTTCGATTCCGTACCAGCCTCCCCGAACAGGCGGCGGAATGTGGCGACTAGGGGCTTTTCACAGTAACTTCATTGAAGCCTACTCGTGACAATAAGCCATTTTCATTTATCTGACTTATGTCCTTTCGGGAAGGAAATCTGCCATCCTTACCCGGTCTGGCCTATATGTGACTCCAGACCCACAACAATGTGATTGACTCTTAACTGCTCCCTCAAGGGCAATAAATACTGACCTTGCTGGCTGTGCCCACATCCCATAAAGGAAGAGTTAAGAAAAACTAGGTTCTATTTTTCACTAATTGTATTTTAAAATTTAGAGTACCCAATTCATTTTTTCCAATTAAGGGGCAATTGGCGCGTGAGGCAGCAGTGCTAACCACTGCACCACAGTGCCACCCTGAAGGGAGAAAGGATAATGAGAACTCCCGACCCTTCTGTTCAAAGAGTGTCACAGGAACTTTAACATCCATTTGAATGGCAACACAATGGTTCCCCTGATGCATTGCGCCTCCTAACAGTGCAGCGTCCCTCCAGTACTGCATTGCATTGCCACCCCAAACTATGTGCTGAGATCCTGGGAAGCAGCTTCCAATGCACGACTGTTTGACTCACAATTGGGAGTTTGAGTGTCTTCCAGGAAGAATGTGCCCGTCTGCCCTCTCAGGCGGGCATCGATCGGCCGATTGGGAAAAGCAATGGAAAAACTGCACGATTGCCGTTACGTACCAGGCCAGCCTGAAGTCTGAAGGTGGCAGAGAGTTCCAGTTTGTTCGTCAGATGGTACATTAAACCGAGGCTCCCTCTACTATCTCGGGGGATCGTGAAAGATTCCATGGTGCTGTTTTAAATAAGGTCAGAGAGGTTGTCCCTCGTGTCCTGGCCAATATCTATCCCTCAACAAGCACCAGCTAAGCAGATGCTCTGGTCATGCATTATTTCAATGCTGTTTGTGGGTGCTTGCTGTGCACAAATCAGCTGACTCATTTCCCACATTGCAACAGCGACCACACGTCAAAAGTACTCGGGTGGTTGCATCGTGCTTTGGGATGCTTTCAGATTGTAATTGGTGCTATATAAAGTACCTGCAGGTACTTCATGTTCCCTCTCTCTATTGGGAAAACTGCCGATATAGAGGTTTGGGCAATCTCTTTGGGAAGAACAAAGAACTAAGAAAAGTACAGCACAGGAACAGGCCCTTTGGCCCTCCAAGCCTGTGCCGACCATGCTGCCCGTCTAAACTAAAATCTTCTTCACTTCCGGGGTCCATATCCCTCTATTCCCATCCTATTCATGTATTTGTCAAGATGCCCCTTAAATGTCACTATTGTCCCTGCTTCCACCATCTCCTCCGGCAGCGGGTTCCAGGCACCCACTACCGTCTGTGTAAAAAACTTGCCTCGTAGATCTCCTCTAAACCTTGCCCCATGCAACTTAAACCTATGCCCTCTAGTAATTGACCCCTCTATTGTAGCCATCTAGGAAAGCCACGTCCTGATTACAAAATGGATACTTTGCAAAGAATGCAGGGAAAATGGACAATACTGAGAAAGCAGGTAGGTGCAAGGTTTGTCGGTTGATTGGAGCCGTAGATCCCAGACAAGACTGATACTACAAAGCCATTACATACTAATGAGCCATCTCCGGGGACAAAGGGTAACATTTAAGTAAACTGATACTAAGGCAGACACCCCGGCTCCAGAGGAGACTAGAACAAAGCAGGCCAATGGCCACCTAGGACACGCCCAGCAATCAGGGCACCCACCCCTTTATTGGAGGAAATCGATAGGAACGATCAAAAAATGGTCCAATTAATTGGGGCCAAGTTCAAGGCCCGCCCAAAAGCGCGCAAAGCTCCTTTGGGTATGAGAAGAATCCCCAAAAGAGAATCGCTATCTTGGCCTTGGCTCTCAGCGAGGAGAGACCTGCCTAGCAGCTGCACCAGAACAGGGGCAGCAGGGTAGCATGGTGGTTAGCATAAATGCTTCACAGCTCCAGGGTCCCAGGTTCGATTTCCGGCGGGGTCACTGTCTGTGTGGAGTCTGCACGTCCTCCCCCTGTGTGCGTGGGTTTCCTCCGGGTGCTCCGGTTTCCTCCCACAGTCCAAAGATGTGCGGGTTAGGTGGATTGGCCATGCTAAATTGCCCGTAGTGTCCTAATAAAAGTAAGGTTAAGGGGCGGGGGGTTGTTGGGCTACGGGTATAGGGTGGATACGTGGGTTTGAGTAGGGTGATCATGGCTCGGCACAACATTGAGGGCCAAAGGGCCTGTTCTGTGCTGTACTGTTCTATGTTCTAAGTAAGTCCAAAGTCAACGCACGCTACGAGACAGACGCTCTCAGCTGCTATTCCGTACCAGCTCAACCCCAGCAGCCTCCGAACCGGACAACGGCCATTGTTCCTCTGTCTGAGTGGGCACCCGAAGTTAAGTATACGCTTTAGTAGTCGTGATAGTCTAGTTGGTAGAGTTTTGTGCATGAGTATATTTGACTGTGTGTAAATAAATGAACATTGATTTCGAACTTACTAACTGGTGTATCGAGTCTTTGATCAGTATTCGGTTTTGAACCTTGTGGCGGTATCGAAAGATACCTGGTGACTCTTGAGCAAACATAATTAAAATTAAAGAAGGCAACCATATTAACCGCCATAAACAAAGCCAATTAAAGAGAGAACACAATTAGCAACACTACCCTGGGAAAAAGCCCCTGACTAGCCACTCTGTCTATGCCCCTGATAATTTTGTAGACCTCTATCAGGTCGCCCCCCCAACCTCCTTCATTCCAGTGAAAACAAACCAATATTATTCAACCTCTCCTCATAGCTAATGCCCTCCTTACCAGGCAACATCCTGGTAAATCTCTTCTGCACCCTCTCTAAAATCTCCACATCCTTCTGGATCCCTCAGCAGAGGGCAGCAGAGCAGAGCTACTGATTGGCTGTTCCGGGGAGATTTGCATACGTGCAGTGCAGTCAGCCTAATTTGAAGGTGTACCTGCGAAAGAGACCCTAGGAGTTTGAGTAAAGGCAAGCATCCAGCAGAGGGCAGCAGAGCAGAGCTACTGATTGGCTGTTCCAGGGAGATTTGCATATGTGCAGTGCGGTCAGCCTAATTTGAAGGTGTACCTGCGAAAGAGACCCGAGGAGTTTGAGTAAAGGCAAGCATCCAGCAGAGGGCAGCAGAGCTACTGATTGGCTGTTCCGGGGAGATTTGCATACGTGCAGTGCGGTCAGCCTAATTTGAAGGTGGTTTGTGGAGGAGCTGTTGTCAAGTGACAGTTAAACCCGAAACACTTTCTCAGTGTTTCCCCCCCTACCTCCTCCTCTAACCAAAAAAAACCAACCACAGTCGTTGGGAAGCGGGAGCAGGGGCCTGTCGTGAAGGTGAGTGAGTGCCTTTAAATTTGCTTACCTTTCAGCGGGAGCAGCTTCCGGATTTTGGGCGGGAGCAGGGGCCTGTCGGGAAGGTGAGTGAGTGCCTTTAAATTTGCTAACCTTTCAGCGGGAGCGGCCTCCGGATTTTCGACAGGAGCTGGGGCCTGTCGGGAAGGTGAGTGCCTGTAACAAGTCGGGCAGTTGCTAAACCCGAGACACTACACTTGCAGTGTCCCCCACCCTTCCACCTCCTCTAACCGAAGGGGTTGAGGGAATATCAGGTAAGAAGCTTGCAAAGGTCAGAGACACAGCCGGAGTGAGTCACATCCAGAGTGGGAATTGCAACTTGGTAATTTGGTGCAGTGAGGTAATTTGGTGCAGAGTGAGAGAAGGTGCTTTTTCGGAGGTGCTTTTTAATCCTGGTAAGTGACTGGTAAGTAGTTTTTCTTTTCATTGTCTAATTTATTTATTTTTATTTTGAAATTGTAGTTGTATAAATTTACCGAAGGTTTAAGACATGGCAGGAGATCCCAGACCCATGTCATGCTCCTCGTGTGCGATGTGGGAGCTCAGGGACACGTCCACTGTCCCTGGCTCTTTCACGTGCAAGAAGTGTGTTCAGTTGCAGCTCCTGTTAGACCGCTTGACGGCTCTGGAGCTGCGGATGGACTCACTTTGGAGCATCCGCGATGCTGAGGAGGTCGTGGATAGCACGTTTAGCGAGTTGGTCACACCGCAGGTGAAAATTAATGAGGGAGATAGAAAATGGGTGACCAAAAAAAAGAGCAAGAGTAGGAAGGCAGTGCAGGTGTCCCCTGCGATCATCTCCCTGCAAAACAGGTATACCGCTTTGGATACTGTTGAGGGAGATGGCTCACCAGGGGAAGGCAGCAGCAGCCAGGTTCATGGCACCGTGGCTGGCTCTGCTGCGCAGCAGGGCAGGAAGAAAAATGGCAGGGCTATAGTGATAGGGGACTCAATCGTAAGGGGAATAGACAGGTGGTTCTGTGGACGCAATCGAGACTCCAGGATGGTATGTTGCCTCCATGGTGCAAGGGTCAAGGATGTCTCGGAGCGGCTGCAGGACATTCTGGGGGGGAGGGTGAACAGCCAGCTGTCGTGGTGCACATAGGCACCAACGATATAGGTAAAAAACGGGATCAGGTCCTACAAGCTGAATTCAGGGATTTAGGAGTTAAACTAAAATGTAGGACCTCAAAGGTAGTAATCTCAGGATTGCTACCAGTGCCACGAGCTAGTCAGAGTAGGAATGTCAGGATAGACAGGATGAATGCGTGGCTCGAGAGATGGCGCAAGAGGGAGGGATTCAAATTCCTGGGGTATTGGGACTGGTTCTGGGGGAGGTGGGACCAGTACAAACTGGACGGTCTGCACCTGGGCAGGACTGGAACCGATGTCCTGGGGGGGGTGTTTGCTAGAGCTGTTGGGGAGGGTTTAAACTAATGTGGCAGGGGGATGGGAACCGATGCAGGAAGTTGGAAGGTAGCAAAACAGGGACAGAAGTAAAAGGAAGTAAGGGGGAAAGTGCAAGACAGAGAAGACATAGTCAAAAATCAAAAAGGGCGACAGTACAAGGTACAGTGACTGAGGGGAGCTCAGTGAATAGGCCCAGTAATAGTAAAAGGAGTAAAACTGGAGATGTTAAGATTCAAAACAGAGGTAAAAAACCCAACATAAGTGTGCTTTACCTGAATGCTCGTAGTATTCAGAATAAAGTAAATGAGGTGATGGCGCAAATCATCGTGAATGACCATGATTTAGAGGCCATTACTGAAACATGGTTAAAGGATGGTCACGACTGGGAGTTAAATATCCAAGGGTATCAAACTATTCGGAAGGACAGAGTGGATGGTAAGGGAGGTGGTGTAGCTCTGTTATTTAAGGATGACATCCGGGCAATAGTTAGGGATGATATCGGTGCTATGGAGGATAAGGTTGAATCCATTTGGGTGGAAATCAGGAATAGCAAGGCGAAAAAGTCACTGATAGTAGTAGTCTATCGGCCACCAAATAGTAACGTTATGATGGGGCAGGCAATAAACAAAGAAATAACTGATGCATGTAGAAATGGTACAGCATTTATCATGGGGGATTTTAATCTACATGTCGATTGGTTTAACCAGGTCGGTCAAGGCAACCTTGAGGAGGAGTTTATAGAATGTATCCGCGATAGTTTCCTAGAACAGTATGTAATGGAACCTACGAGGGAACAAGCGGTCCTAGATCTTGTCCTGTGTAATGAGACAGGATTGATTCATGATCTCATAGTTAGGAATCCTCTCGGAAGGAGCGATCACAATATGGTGGAATTTAAAATACAGATGGAGGGTGAAAAGGTAAAATCAAATACTAGTGTTTTGTGTTTAAACAAAGGAGATTACAATGGGATGAGAGAAGAACTAGCTAACGTAGACTGGGAGCAAAGACTTTATGGTGGAACAGTTGAGGAACAGTGGAGAACCTTCCAAGCAATTTTTCACAGTGCTCAGCAAAGGTTTATACCCACAAAAAGGAAGGATGGTAGAAAGAGGGAAAATCGACCGTGGATATCTAAGGAAATAAGGGAGAGTATCAAATTGAAGGAAAAAGCATACAAAGTGGCAAAGATTGGTGGGAGACTAGAGGACTGGGAAATATTTAAGGGGCAACAGAAAGCTACTAAAAAAGCTATAAAGAAGAGTAAGATAGAGTATGAGAGTAAACTTGCTCAGAATATAAAAACAGACAGCAAAAGATTTTACAAATATATAAAGCAAAAAAGAGTGGCTAAGGTAAATATTGGTCCTTTGGAGGATGAGAAGGGAGTTTTAATAATGGGAGATGAGGAAATGGCTGAGGAACTGAACAGGTTTTTTGGGTCGGTCTTCACAGTGGAAGACACAAATAACATGCCAGTGACTGATAGAAATGAGGTTATGACAGGTGATGACCTTGAGAGGATTGTTATCACTAAGGAGGTAGTTGTGGGCAAGCTAATGGGGCTAAAGGTAGACAAGTCTCCTGGCCCTGATGGAATGCATCCCAGAGTGCTAAAAGAGATGGCTAGGGAAATTACAGATGCACTAGTGATGATTTACCAAAATTCACTAGACTCTGGGGTGGTCCCGGTGGATTGGAAATTAGCAAATGTGACACCACTGTTTAAAAAAGGAGGTAGGCAGAGAGCAGGAAATTATAGGCCAGTGAGTTTAACGTCGGTAGTAGGGAAGATGCTGGAATCTATCATCAAGGAAGAAATAGCGAGGCATCTGGATAGAAATTGTCCCATTGGGCAGACGCAGCATGGGTTCATAAAGGGCAGGTCGTGCCTAACTAATTTAGTGGAGTTTTTTGAGGACATTACCAGTGCAGTGGATAACGGGGAGCCGATGGATGTGGTATATCTGGATTTCCACTAAGCTTTTGACAAGGTGCCACGCAAAAGGTGCCGCATAAGATAAAGATGCATGGCATTAAGGGTAAAGTAGAAGCATGGATAGAGGATTGGTTAATTAATAGAAAGCAAAGAGTGGGGATTAATGGGTGTTTCTCTGGTTGGCAATCAGTAGCTAGTGGTGTCCCTCAGGGATCCGTGTTGGGCCCACAATTGTTCACAATCTACATAGATGATTTGGAGTTGGGGACCAAGGGCAATGTGTCCAAGTTTGCAGATGACATTAAGATGAGTGGTAAAGCGAAAAGTGCAGAGGATACTGGAAGTCTGCAGAGGGATTTGGATAGGTTAAGTGAATGGGCTAGTGCCTGGAAAATGGAATACAATGTTGACAAATGTGAGGTTATCCATTTTGGTAGGAATAACAGCAAACAGGATTATTATTTAAACAATAAAATATTAAAGCATGCTGCTGTGCAGAGAGACCTGGGTGTGCTAGTGCATGAGTCACAGAAAGTTGGTTTACAGGTGCAACAGTTGATTAAGAAGGCAAATGGAATTTTGTCCTTCATTGCTAGAGGGATGGAGTTTAAGATTAGGGAGGTTATGCTGCAATTGTATAAGGTGTTAGTGAGGCCACACCTGGAGTATTGTGTCAGTTTTGGTCTCCTTACTTGAGAAAGGACGTACTGGCACTGGAGGGTGTGCAGAGGAGATTCACGAGGTTAATCCCAGAGCTGAAGGGGTTGGATTACGAGGAGAGGTTGAGTAGACTGGGACTGTACTCGTTGGAATTTAATAGGATGAGGGGGGATCTTATCGAAACATTTAAAATTATGAAGGGAATAGATAGGATAGATGCGGGCAGGTTGTTTCCACTGGCGGGTGAAAGCAGAACTAGGGGGCATAGCCTCAAAATAAGGGGAAGTAGATTTAGGACTGAGTTTAGGAGAAACTTCTTCACCCAAAGGGTTGTGAATCTATGGAATTCCTTGCCCTGTGAAGCAGTTGAGGCTCCTTCATTAAATGTTTTTAAGGTAAATATAGATAGTTTTTTGAAGAAAAAAGGGAGTAAGGGTTATGGTGTTTGGGCCGGAAAGTGGAGCTGAGTCCACAAAAGATCAGCCATGATCTCATTGAATGGCGGAGCAGGCTCGAGGGGTCAGATGGCCTACTTCTGCTCCTAGTTCTTATGTTCTTATGGTAGTGTGGCGAGCAGAATTGAACACTACTCCTAACTAAGGTTCTACACAACATGACTTGCCAATTTTTATGCTCAATGTCCCGGCCAATGAAGGCAAGCATGCTGGATGCCTTCTTGACTACCTGCTCCACCTGTGTTGCCCCTTTCAGGGACCTGTGACCCTGTACACCTAGATCGCTCTGACTTTCAATACTCTTGAGGGTTCTACCATTCACTGTATATTCTCTACCTGCATTAGACCTTCTAAAATTACTCACATTTGTCTGGATTATACTCCATCTGCCATCTCTCCGCCCAAGTATCCAAAAGATCAAAATCTTCTGACAGTCCTCATCGTTATCCGCAATTCCACCAACATTTGTGTCGTCTGCAAACTTACTAATCAGACCAGTTACATTTTCCTCCAAATCATTTATATAGACTATGAACAGCAAAGGTCCCAGCACTGATCCCTGCGGAACACCACTAGTCACAGCCCTCCAATCAGAAAAGAACTCTTTCATTGCTACTCTCTGCCTTCTATGACCTAGCGAGTTCTGTATCCACCTTGCCAGCTCACCCCTGATCCCGTGTGACTTCACCTTTTGTACCAGGATGCAATGAGGGACCTTGTCAAAGGCAGAACGAAGGAAGATTTCCAAGGTTTCTTCCATGACCACAGCTCTGTTTCAGGACGGATTAGTGAACATGGTGAGGAGGGGGTGGCAGTGAGATATTAAGAGCCTCTGAGAAATAGCTGGTTGGCATTCATGCCAATCGCAGGCCTGCACGATCACTTGGCCAAGCCAAGTAACAGTAGGCACTGCCTCTGAAAATAACAGAGCTACAGCATTGGCGATCCCTTAGTGCTGATGCAGGCACAGTCAGAGTGAGAGGTAGCACACCTTCTGTAGCTTGCACCTTGCCAGTTGACTGTACCCTCACGCACCAGTGCAATTCTCCACCTCGGTGAAGAGTAGTATTCAGATAGAATAGTGTAGTGGCTCCACTGGACGAGTAATCTAGATACCTAGACTAATAACAAAAGCGAAAGTAATTTCATAACCCCACTAAGTCAGTAACCAGGGGACACAGTCTCAGAATAAGGGGCAGGTCATTTAAGACTGAGATAAGGAGGAACCTCGTCACTCCGAGGGAATGAGGCTTTGGAATTCTCTGCCTCAGACGCACCCAAGGCCCAGTCATTGTGTACGTTCAAACCTGAGATCAATAGATTTCTACATATTAAAAACATCAAGTGATATAGGGGACAGTGCAGGAAAATAGTGTTGAAGTAGAATCTCAGCCATAATCTCACTGAGTAGCAGAGCAGGCCCGAAGGGCTGAATGGCCTACCCTTGCTCCTGTTTAACTGTCCTTGCAGCATAAGATTTGAATTCAACTTCTAAAAACCTGTTATCCTTGCAACTGTCGGATTGTGTTTCATAGAACATAGAACATAGAACAGTACAGGCCCTTCGGCCCTCGATGTTGTGCCGAACAATGATCACCCTACTTTAAACCCACGTAACCCGTATACCCGTAACCCAACAATCCCCCCATTAACCTTACACTACGGGCAATTTAGCATGGCCAATCCACCTAACCCGCACATCTTTGGACTGTGGGAGGAAACCGGAGCACCCGGAGGAAACCCACGCACACACAGGGAGGACGTGCAGACTCCACACAGACAGTGACCCAGCCAGGAATCGAACCTGGGACCCTGGAGCTGTGAAGCATTGGTGCTAACCACCATGCTACCGTGAGGCCCCTCTGGTCTAAAAACAAAAGGACTGTCACAAGATTGACACACGGAGAACAACGTGATTAGCGTCTGCTGAGGAGGTTCAGAGTAACTGGGAAAAACAGGCCATTTTTGTGTGAAACAAGATTTTGAGAAGGGTTTGGGTTCTGAAAAGGGAGGTTTTACACATTCAATAGTCCGGTGCAACTGAGAACGTAAGGCATAGGAGTAGATTTTGGCCATTCAGCCCATCAAGTTTCTCTGCCATTCAATGAGATCCTGGCTGATCTGATGTGATATTCCTCAACTCCACTTTCCTGCCTTATCCCCATAACCCTTGATTTTGGTACTGTTTGAGCTGATGGTGTGGTAGTATTGTCACTGGACCAGTAATCCAGAAACCCAGGGTAATTTTCTGGGAACCTGGTTTCGAATCCCACCATGGCAGATAGTAAAACTTGTGGCGACATGGTGGCACAGTGGTTAGCACTGCTGCCTCATCGCATCAGGGATCCGGTTTCAATTCTGACTTTGGGTGACTGTCTGTGTGGCGTGGGTTTCCTCCGGGTGCTCCGGTTTCCTCCCACAGTGCAAAGAAGTGCAGGTTAAGTGGATTGACCATGCTAAATTGCCCCTCAGTCTCCAGAGTTTAGATTGGGTTACGGGAATAGGGCGGGGGGAATGGGCCTGTGTGGGGTGCTCTTCCAGAGACTCAATGGGCCGAAAGTCCTCCTAATGCACTGTAGGGATTCTATGATTAGAAATCTGTCCATCTCAACCGTGAACATACATAGAACATAGAACAGTACAGCACAGAACAGGCCCTTCGGCCCTCGATGTTGTGCCGAGCAATGATCACCCTACTTAACCCACGTAACCGGTATACCCGTAACCCAACAATCCCCCCATTAGCCTTACACTACGGGCAATTTAGCATGGCCAATCCACCTAACCCGCACATCTTTGGACTGTGGGAGGAAACCGGAGCACCCGGAGGAAACCCACGCGCACACGGGGAGGACGTGCAGACTCCGCACAGACAGTGACCCAGCCGGGAATCGAACCTGGGACCCTGGAGCTGTGAAGCATTGATGCTAACCACCATGCTACCGTGAGGCCCCATGATCCAATTTCCACAGCCCTCTGCTTCCACAGATTCATACCCTCCAGGTAGCTGCCGATCGAAGGGGTCGTCCAGCCTAACTGTCTGCCCCTCTTCTGTGGCTTCATTCTCGGCCGGGTGTCGCTGGAAAGGGAGCCTGTGCTGTCCACAGGCACAATCATGGCCTTCCGTGCCCAGTGGGCCCCGCTGGGTCTGGGGTGCTTTATCAACCCCTTTAATCAACTTTAGCTTCAAGTTCCTTGACTCTTTGTTTTTGTTTTGGGAAGTGTCCCTTTAAATTTGCCCCTTAATTTGTTTAATTTTTGTTTCATTAGTTGGAACTTCCCAAAATAGTTGACTACCTTCAGAGAAGAAATTTCTCCTCCTCCTCGTAGAGGACAGGTTGTGGGAAGAAGGGTCCCACCCGGTTTGACGTCAAGGGAAATTGAGTGGCACGCAACAAATAGCCAACCGCCCATCATAGATGCCTGGTGACTGCGGGCCATTGCACAAAATGTATCTTCCCCTGACTTTTATTTACACCTCAACCAGCAGGAGGATTAGAAAAATGGGATATGAGGGCAGAGCTAGCGCTCAGTCGATGAGAGTCTAGAGGAGGACATTCCAGCAGAGCAAGGACCTCAGGTGACATCATGTCAACTGCACATTTTGCTGCCACAATGCTGATCCTGTGGTTTCAAGGCTTGTACTTATTGATTGAGGCTGTCTCAAACGTTTGTGTAAACTGTTTTAGTGCTGAGCTCACCATTCAAAATTAAATTTAACTTTGATTGATTAACATACAGGGCTTCAGAAATAGAGGCACAGAGTCAAAAGCAGTAAAGATATGCTGAATCTTTATTAAGCCGCAAGTTAGGCCCCAATTAGAGGATTCTACCTCTGGTCACCAAGCTTTAGGAAGGTTGCGGTGATCTTTGAGAGGGTGCAGAGGAGACTTATCAGAATGGTTCCGGAGATGTGGGGCGGTATTCTCCCCCCACCCCCACCGGGTGGGAGAATCGCGGGGACACCGCGCGAATTGCACCACGCCGCCCCAACCCCCGCACGCGATTCTCCCACTGCCCAGAACCAGCGCCACACGAATCGCGCCGGGCTGCTCGGAGAATCGCCGCAAACGGCTCAACTGAGCGCCAACATGGACTCGAAGGGCTGAATGACTGCCTTCTCTGCCATGATGGCTCTTTGAGAGTAGTGTGATTCTTCTTAAGGTGCCTGCTGCTGTCCAGGCCACTGAATTACTGGAACATCCATGCCCTTTACATTCTCAAACTACCCTCTGCAGTGGCTCAGCATGCCCGGACCCGAGCAACTCAGGATGGGCAATGAATACCCGCTTTGCCAGTGGTGCCCAGGTCCCAAGTTTGAATTTTTGAAAAGTAGAGCGCACAGGCACAACATGGGCCACATCGAACGAGTAACAGTTCACAAAAGCACAGCTCAACTGGAAATAACTCCTGGACTTGTCCACGATGCTCACATAAAATAGCACAAGGTTAGAGGTGTGCACAGTACGAGGGACAAATGTGTTAGCAAACAACCCGAAACATCTCGGGCGGAATTCTCCGCTCCCGCGAAAAATCGGGAAGGCCGTCGTGAACTTGGCCTGGTCTCACGATGGCCTTGGAGGTCGCTCCTCTCACCTTATTCACCTCCACCCAGGGGGCTAGGAGCAGCCCTCCGTAACTCTCGGCCGCAGGGCCTTGCGCCGAGAATGACGCGGCTGGCGCACCTAAGTGATGTCAGCCGCGCATGCGCAGGTTGGCCGACTCCAACCCGCGCATGCGCGGCTGACGTCACGACGGCTGACGGCTCAAACCCGCGCACGCGCGGTTGCCGTCTTCCCCTCCGCTGCCCCGCAAGACGTGGCGGCTTGATATTGCGGGGCGGCGGGGGGGGAAGAGTGCGTCCCTTTGAGACACCGGCCCGACGATCGGTGGGCACCAATCGGGGGCCAGTCCACTCCCGAGCACGGCCGTGGTGCTCACTCCCCTCTCCGCCCCCCACAAGCGTCAAACCAGCTTTTGGCGTCATTTTCACGACGGCAGCGACCAGGTGTGGTTGCCGCTGTCGTGAACCGGTCGCGAACGGCAGGCCGCTCGGCCCATCCGGGTCGGAGAATCGCCGGTCGCCGTGAAAAACGGCGAGCGGTGATTCTTCTGAGTGGGGGGTGGGAGAATAGCGGGGGGCGCCAGGGGGGCGTGTCGTTAGTCGCCCGGCCCTCCCGTGATTCTCCCACCCGGCGTGGGGAGCGGAGAATCGCGCCCGACTCATCTTCCCACCTGCCTTCATGACTTTAGGAACAACTAGCCTGATGATTTCAAGCTTCCTCAGTTGTGTTCCACGTCCAGGCACACACAGCTAACAGTATACCCGCTGGTGAAGTCACTGTTACTCTGCACCTTTATATCGCCATGTTCTTGGGAGGAAACTTCCAAGGAGGAAGGAACTTGCTTTCAACTACAGCCTGCCATGAGCACAGAACATCCCAAAGCATGCTGTAGTCAATGCTTGCATTTTATTTTTTCATGTGACTCGGGCATCGCTGGGTAGGCCAACATTTATTGCCCACCCCTAATTAATTTGGACTCAGAGGCATTTAAGAGTCAACCACAATGTAGTGGGTCTGGAGTCACATGTAGGCCAGACCAGGTAAGGACGGCAGATTTCCTTCCCTAAAGGGCATTAGTGAACCAGATGAGTTTTTGATACATTTTTTTATTGAATTTGAATTCCATCGTCTGCCATAGGATCTGCACCAGGTCCCAGAGAATTACTCAGGGTCTCTGGATTACCAGTCCAGTTACAGGCCACTGAGCCACACCTCCCTATTGACAGCAATTAAATGAAAATAGGCAGTGATGGATAGGCGAGCATTGTTTATTTTCGAACAGAGGAGGCCGAGACATCATTGAAGTGATAAGATTATGAAGGGTTGAGAGAGAGTTGATATTGGATGGCTATGTTCCTCACGGTTCAGTAGGCATAGATTTAGAGTGAGAAACTGGATATTTAGAGGGGATTTAAGGAGAAATCTTGTCACAGGTGGGGTTCAGGAACTCACTGCCGAACAGGCTGGTCAAGGTAGAAACTCTCATAGCATTGAGGAAATACTTGGATATGCACTTGAAGTGCAAAAACCCATAAGGTTATTAACCAAGAGCTGGAGAGCGGGATTAAACTGAATGGCTACACATCAGTTTGTGTGGACGTGATAGGTTGAATGGTTACTCTTTTTGGGGTCTAAATTTCTATGATTTTATCATTTCTATGGTACTATTTATGAAGTGCAACACTGTTGTAATGTAGACAGACCAAACAGCTGCTTTGCATACAGTAAACTCCCACACACAGCAACGAGATGAAGGAGTCGTTGGTCTGTTTTGATGGATGTCAACAAAGAGGGAATTTTCTATAACTTACATCCAAATAAAAACAAAATAGTTAGTAGCACAGATTTCAGAAGGTTTGTTCGTACTTGACTGTGGTGGCCCGAGGTATACACTAAAGGCTTCTAGTTGTTAACAAAGGGGTTTATTGATGAAAGGCAAATGCAGTTAAGTAATAAGCTCAGAAAACTATACCACTGGTTTGGACACTTTGGCTCCCTGGTCCACACTGCCCGGGGTCCTGCTCCAAGAGCCCCACACAAACTCCCTATTGGCTGCGGTTCACACTCTCCCACATGATTGACCCCGAGACGGTCATGTGGCCCATGGAGGCCGCCCCCTTAAAGGGGCCATGCTAACACATGCCTCTCCCCTTAATACAACTTCCCCAAAAACTATATACTGGAGTTACAAATGATAATAGAGACAACAGGGGAAAGAGAGTCCATCAAAAAGTTAACCGATTGGGAGACCTCCAGGTCCTCCCAAACTTTCATACCCCTGCTTGGCACTCCTGTGGGCGATCGAATGGTCAACAATTGGTGCTGCCTCAGGAGGCATCACTTCACTACCAGGCGATCCGGCCTCATCGGCCTCGACAGGCACAGCTGGTTGAGCAGAATCAAGAGTCTATGGCTCCCCTTGGCTGGACAGAGTGACAGGAGTATTCATGAAGCTAGCCGGACTTCTCGACTCAAAGTTGGGGGTCGCCATCCTTGACTCCTCGCATGGTCGACGTGCTTTCAAATGGTCTTCTCGTTAACACTGGCCACGTAAGACATCGGCCCCGACTGGTCCTTTGAACCAAGGTGGGCGTTACAGACCAAAACCGTAGCGTGTTGAAGAAATTTATTGGCAGAATGATCTCCTGGGGATCCCTGGATCTTTTGGGTAGGGATAGGTGACTTAATATATCCGCATTAGCAAATTGTGTCCCAGGTCGGCGCTGGAAAGCATAAATGTAGGCAGCCACCAACAAGGCCCAATGTTGAACTCTCACCGAGGCTATGGGAAGTATGGACTTATCTTTCTTTAAAAGGCCCAGTAATGGCTTGTGGGCAGTTATCTATGTTGAACCATCGACCACACGCATACTGGTGGAATTTCGTCATGTCGTATGTCACCACTCAGCCCTCCTTCTCAATCTGGGCATAGTTTTGTTCTGCTTCTGGAGGGTCCTTAAGGCAAAGGTGACAGGGCTTCCAAACCATCTCCCATTATAAAACTGCCCCTATACTGTAAGGAGCTGCATCACATTCAGCACGATTGGTTTCTCTGTGTCAAATACACCAAGAGGTTTGAAGACTAGTTCTTGCTTCACAATTCGAAAAGCTTCCTCTTGGGGCTTCCTCCTTTGCCACCACTGATTCTTCCATAATAATTGGTGTATTGATGGCAATGTGAAATGAAATGAAAATCACTTATTGACACAAGTTGGCTTCAAATGAAATTACTGTGAAAAGCCCCTAGTCGCCACAGTCTGGCGCCTGTTCGGGGAGGCTGGTACGGAAATTGAACCGTGCTGCTGGCCTGCCTTGGTCTGCTTTAAAAGCCAGCGATTTAGCTCAATTCAAAATGAACCTTCCTTCCATATCAAGGAAGGATTTGACCTCGCTGACATTTTTGGGTGCAGGGACATCTCGTATGGCCTTAATCTTTTCTTCCAGGGGGTGCAACTCTGTCGCATTAATGTATATGTCACTTCTGAAATCTAAAAAGTACATTTTCCGTGTTTTAGGGGAACCTTGCATCCTGGCACCTCTGTAATACGTCGAGGCTGACCGTGTCTTCTTCAAGTGTAGGTCCGGTAATGAGGACATTATCAAGGTAAACCATTGCCTTGAAAATCCCCTGGCGGAGATGTCCCATTGTGCGCTGGAAGATAGTACAGGCTGAAGCGATGCCGAAAGGCAGTCTGGTATACTGGAAGAGGCTTTTGTGAGTATTGATTGTAATAAACATCTGGGGCGCCTCATCCAACTCTAATTGCAGGTAGGCATGGCTGAGGTCCAATTTTGAATAGGCAATGCCCCGCCCCCTCGCCAGTTTGGCATAGATTTCTTTGATTCAGGAAATTGGACACCGATCGATCTGGGCAGCCTGGTTTATGGTCAGTTTATAGTCCCCACAAATTCTTATCGATCGATCAGGTTTAAGGACAGGGACTACTAGTGCCGCCCACTCTGAAAACTGCACTGGCTTGATTATATCCAGCTCTTCCAACCTCTTTAACTCTGTTTCAACTATCCGAGGCAATGTGTATGGCACTGGACTGGCTCTGGGGTATTGGCTATTTTTTAGAATCTTCACAATGTCCCCGGTGTATGTTAAAAGCTTGGCTATAGTACTCTTAAACCTTAAAGACTGAGTTCATGGTCGCAGATATTGGAAGGTCTGCTCACCACAGCCCCGATGTCAACTTGCACTTTAAAGGATTTACCATTTACCTTAAAACAATTTCAACCAAAGCATCTTATTCAAATTAGACAGCATTCAACCGATACATTGCATGCTTTCTTTCAGAGCCCTTGTCCCCTATGGACAGTGGAGCTGTGGACACCTGCTGCTGTTATTCTTTTTTGCATTGCCGCACATTGCCTCATGCGACAATGTGCTTGAATGTGTCCCCTTTGGTTGTACCAGAACTCCTGACAGGTCTCCTGGGAATGGTCTCCACTGCAATGATAGCAGTCCACCTCGGACTCGAGTTGACACCTTGACCTCGTCCCACCCCATGGGTTCTGGTCCGCTCTCGAAGACCGTGTCTCATGCTGTGCTGTCCTGTTGATCCCGCGGCGGACCTCACAGCCATACCGTCCAATACCTGATTAAACTTCTCTTCGGCCATGCTTTGGAGCTTAGTCACACCTTTCTCAGGGTGCACCCTGTTGCCGGAGCTATCTCAATCACTTTTTCCAACGTAACTGTGGACTTCGTCAGAAGTTTCTTATGGATATTAAGGTGATGTACCCCACAAACCAACCGACCATGCAACATGTCACTAAGCGCAGTCCCGAACTCACTGCTCAGCAAGCTGGGAAGCCTGGCGATGAAGGCTGAGACAGGCTCTTCATGGTCCCTCACTGAAGAGATAAACTTGTAACCTTGGAGGATAATCAAGGAAATTGGGTTGACATGTTCCTTCACCAATTTTACTATCTGGTCAAAGGTCTTTGAGTTGGGTGTCTCAGGCGACGTGAGGTTCCCAATCAAATTATATGTTTGAGGCCCACAAATGTCAGAAGTATTACCTTCTGCTGGTCCTTGCCTATGATTTGTTTGTAGTTTCAAAAAACAGAGCCGTTTGATGCACTGCATCCAATCCTCAACTCCTTCATTAAATGGATCTAGTTTACCAATGTTCGCCATTTTCACTCATGATTTAAGTGATTGACAATTTCCGGAACTTCTCTACTGTCTCAACTGTTCCATCCTCAATTTACGATGACTGCCGCTCAATTCACGTTGACTGTCGACTGTGATTGAAAACCTTTTCCTCGTCGCCAGTGTGGTGGCTTGAGACATACACAGATGGCTACCAGTAGTTGCCAAAGATGTTTATTAATGAAAGGCAAAGTCAGTCAAATAACAGGCACGGAGACTGTACAGCAGGTCTTTGCACTTTGGCTCCCTGGTCCGCGCTGTTATGGGCCAGGGTTTAGAAAACCCCAAAGTGTATCATTGAGTTCACCTGACCCATAACTTTTAATAGATTGTGATTATGGAGAGCACATGGGCTTACCTTACAGGTGTAGTGCAACAGAGAGTTAAAGTACTTTTAAATTAAAAGAATGTTTATTTATGAAACCAGTTAACACTTTATAAACCCACAGTAAACATCTTAACAACTATCAACACCAATAAATCCCCAAAGAATACAGTACTCCATAAGTAACTTTTAATCTTTCCTTGCAACATCCATAAGACAAAAAAACAAATTTTTACAGAAGGACAGCAGGTTTAAATTCTCTACTGAGAGCAGTTACCACTTTGAAATCACCAAATGAACATTCTTTAGCTTGCAGAGATTCATACACATCTTGCTGTGACTGCAGCTTCTCCAAATCTCAAAACAAAACTAAAACACACCCTGTAGCAGACAGCCCAAAACTAAAGTAAAAGCAGACGACAGACAGCCCAGCTCTACCCACTCTCTGACATCACTGCAGCTATCCGATAAACACCCATTTCCTAAAGGTATACCCACTACAGCTATTTTATAAACACCCATTTCTTAAAGGTGACTCTCACATGACAACACTGCCTGGGGTCCTTCTCCCAGGGCCCCACGGAAGCTCCCTCTTGGCCAGGATTTGTACACACCCACGTAATTGGCCCCGAGCCTGTGACATGGTATGTGCAGCCCTCCCTCTTAAAGGGGGCATGCTACCACATTTAGGTCTAAATCCCCTTAGACCTATCTGAGGAGGTAATAGGCAGGATAGTGAGGGAAAATGCAGCGGATGTAATGTATATGAACTTGAGGAATGCTTTGAACAGAATACCACACAGGAAAAAAAAACTAGTGAAGGCAGCAACATTGGCAAGAAGGAGAAAAAAACCGGAGATAAGAACAGTTTCTCAGAATGGTGGAACGTGGATTGTGATGTCCCACTGGTTCACTGGGTAAATCAATGATTTAGATACAGGCCTTTCAAAAGATGGGTCAAAATTTACAGATTGCGGGGCAGCACGGTGGCACAGCGGTTAGCATTGCTGCCTTCGGCGCTGAGGACCCGGGTTCGAATCCCGGCCTTGGGTCACTGTCCGTGTGGAGTTTGCACATTCTCCCTGTGTTTGCGTGGGTTTCACCCTCACAACCCAAAGATGTGCAGGATAGGTAGATTGGCCACTCTAAATTGCCCCTTAATTGGAAAAAATAATTGGGTACTCTAAATTTTAAAAAAAATAAAAAATGTTTTTTTTACAGATTGCACCTGTGGTTAATTCTTTAGCAGATCAAGGGAACTGGCAGAAGGATATGAATAAGATTGGGCGTAGAAAGTCGCAAATGGAATTTGATGTCAGTCAGACTGACTTGAAGAATTTTGGTCGCAAAAATACAGCAACAATTATACACTGAATGGAAGTTGGTTGGCATGATTGTGGAGTGAGCGCCAGTTTAGCTCAGTTGGCTGGACAGCTGGAGTGCGATGCAGAGCGAGGCCAAAAGCGAGGGTTCAACTCCCATACTGGCTGAGGTTGTTCATGAAGGCCTTCTCAACCTTGCCCCTCGCCTCAGGTGTGGTGATCCTCAGGTTAAATCACCACCAGTCAGCTCTCCCCCCTCAGAGGGGAAAGAGCCAATGGTCATCTGGGACTATGTGATTGTACTGTGGAACAGAAAGACTTGTGGGCACAACTTCACAGGAGTTTCACTGAAGTCAATATGTAGATATTCTCCACTCCACTTCAGATGAAGGAATCTGTTAGTGGCAGTGGACCTGGGGTTGGGTTGGCAATGGTTGTTTATGGACTTGGTTAAGGATTGAATATTGAATGACATCTGGGGACTTTAAATAACAATAAGTGGGACCTTCCCTTTCCACCTCAATAAACAGGTGGGACTTCAGTTTATTTAAAAGGGGAAAACATAAAGGATGTTTCCGGGTCGGGACATTGGGCTGGATTCTCCTTTCCTGAGGCTAAGTGCCGGCACCAACGGAAGATCCATGGTGTTTCACGACGGGAAAATCGGCGTAACATCCTCAGCGATTCCAGTACCGGTGAGGGGCTAGCAACGGCGCCGCGTGAAACACCCGTGGAACACACGGAAAACGATTGGAGAATCACCGGGTCCCATGCTGCACATGCACCTGCTGGCCACCCCCCCCCCCCCCCCCCCCCCCAACACACCTTCACCCTCCAGCTAGCTGTACGGATCTCGGCCAAGTCTGGAAGTGCTGGACACTCTCCACGCGTCCTCTCTCTCTCTCTCTCTCTCACCCCGCAGCTGGCATGCCAGGCTCCCGTCACAAACTTGGCCCATCGGAGGCGGAGCATCGGGGGTGGGTCGACTGATGACGTACCAACGATTTGGCGACTGCACGCAGCGTGCGTCGTGATGATGCCGATTTGGATGGGGGCAGAGCTTTGTGACCCGACGTCAAACCAGCGCCTTTCCAACATCGAAGGCCATTCTCCTCCTGATCACCGTTCCCGATTTCGAACGCTGGGCTACGCAGAATCCCGCCCATTGTGTGGAATTTTCCGGCCCTGTCAAACGCACCCCCCAAAGACACGTTCCCCAGTAGGCGTACGGGCCATAAAAAAACGCCATTGACCTCAGGGGGAACCGGAAGATCCCACCAACAGCCATTGGCGTGCCTCCTATGCCGCCGGAAAACACACCGCGGCAGTGAGATGGATGTAAAACTCCGACCATTGCAAAGGTGACCAATGCTAAATTGGTCCAATGCTAAATCCACAATCAAATGCTAGACCAATGCTAAATCCACAACAGCAATTGTCCATTTGAATCCCAAATTCCCACCTTCTGCCTGTATACTTCTTTATTCATCCTCTTTTAAATGTTGTGGATTTTACATGAACAGACAATCACGGAAAATGCATTCCAAGTTCTCGCGGCCCACTGTTCAAAGAAGCAGAGTTTTTCTCCTCTTTGACTGAGCTGACATTACAGATTTACCTGCTTGTCACTGCCTTTGCCAACCGGCTGCTGAGCCTCTGAAAACCATCAGAAATATAATGCAACGTTGATGTCTTCCATAAGGCTCATCATGTTTCAATTCCAGCAGAGAGCCTAAGTACAGATAATGAGTGTAGCGAACTCTAGGGATGCAGGACAACGAGTGACTAGATAATTAGGATTTTGGAAAATTGCGGCAGCAGATATTTGGGATAGTTGGATAATTAGAATTGCGGATAATTGCAGTGGCATATCATAACTGTGCAAATAATTGTGCTGGTGGATAATTGGGGCATTGTTAACCGGTGAGTAATTTCAATGCGGATAATTGGAATGACAGATAATTGGGGTTTTCATATCTCTGTGTCAGAATTCACCTGGCTACAGTCAACCAGATGTCTAATCTGATCTTTACACCTCCCAAAACCATTAGTCCAATGATAGAATCAAAGCTTAACTTTTGTCCCTGGGACCTCGCGTAGCCTGACAGTTACACTGCAGCTTTCCAAAGAACACATTAACGCAAAGAAATTCACTCTCTCAAACCTCAGCCATTTCAGTTGAATACTGATTGACGTTTGAAGCTTGCAAGAATTCTTCACGGCCCACAAGGCAATAAATCAGGTTAAACTTTGGTATTTGACTGATTGTTGCACAGTTTTAAGACATTCCAATGTTTCGATGTTCACCTGTGTGGGTGTGTGAAGGGGTGATCAACAGCTTCTTAAAACAGGTCTCTTTCATTTCCAGCTGACCTTCCTTCCCAATATCCAGTTGTGGGTCGCATAACATTAACAGCACAGACGTTGGCCATTCACCTCAACTGGTGGACCGGTCAGAGTTTATGCCCCAGAGGAGCTGACTTCATCAAACCCTATCTATGTAATTTTCCATTCCTTTCTCCTGCACGTATGTTTCTAGGTCCATAATTCCAACCCCTGGTGGGTAATTGCCGGAAGGTGCCACTACAGATAAGCTGGAAAACTACCCCACCCGCTCCTCAAAGGTCCCTTCACAAGGGCCACATGGGAATTGCCTGGTGTCATGGAAGTATCCCTTTAAGAAAGCTTTCTGTTTGATCACATGGCTTCAGTGATGTCATTGTGTGGGTGGAGCTGGGCTGTGGCTCTGTGAATTTTTACTTTCGCTTTGAGTTTTGGAGCTGGTTTGTGGCTCTGGGAGTTTTTACTTTCGTTTTCACATTTGGCTGCCGTAGACTCAGACAGAGAAGCATTTTGGCCTGTCTCTCTATTTTCAAATTTAAAGAGTTATTCCAGGGAAGAAACCCACCTGTCTCTCTATTTTCAGTTTTGAAGAATTCTTCCAAGGAAGAAACCCAATTATTATAGTTACCTGCTGTTTTGGTAAAAAGGGGTTTTTGGTTTATGGCATCTTGTTATTGAATTGGAACAGTTAAGGGGGAATTCATTAAGGGTTATACATAGACTACTGTTGCTGTGTGGGGTATTTATGTTTTTAGTTGGTAAAAATTCTTGCTGTGTGTATTTATACAAATGTAAACTAAATTTGTTCTTTTAATTAAAAGCGCCTAAGAAGTCTGGTGAATAACATCTCAAAGGCAGACTCTTCTGCTCATCCTAGCCAAAATCAATAAACAGTTATAGGTCAGATGAACTTCATAATATAGTTTGCCGTTTTCTAAACCCTGACCCATAACACTAGGAAGTTCAAACTTCCAACAGGCAATCAATTTCCCTCCACTGGGAACCGTACAATACTCCAATATAAGTTGAAGACTTTGCATGGTTCCAGAATAGTTACCCAGAAAATGTTGGAAGAATTAAAACCATTTCTAACTCCTGGAACTGTACTACTGACCACCCCTCTAATCCCCCATGTGACCCCCCGACTACCCCCAAGAACCCCCACAATATACCCCCCACCCTCAGGTTTTCCCAACTATCTCTCCTCCACACCTTGACTGACATCAGACTCCACACCTACAGTTGACTCTTAACTGCCCTCTGAAATGGCCTGGCAAACCACTCAGTTCAAGGGCAATTAGGAATGGGCAACAAATGCTGGCCTTGCCAACGATGCCCACATCCCATGAAATAATTTTTTTTAACTGGTGATTGCCAACTGACCAGTGTCAGTGTTTAAACCCTGTTTGTTCCCTGTTTTTCCCTTTTATTTTGTTTCTATTACAATTTTTATCCATGGATGATTAATGGGTCTGTGACTTTAGAATCCCTACAGTGCAGAAGGAGGCCATTTGGCCCATCGAGTGAGTACTGAACATCTAAAAGACTACCCTAACCTAGGCCCACTGCCCTACCTATCTCTGCAACCCCACCTAACCTTTTGACACAAGTGGGCAATTTATTACGGCCAAACCTGCACATCTTTGGACTGTGGGAGGAAACCAGAGCACCGGGACGAAACCCACGCAGACCCGGGGAGAACATGTAAACTCCACATAGACAGTCACCCCTGGCTGGAATCCAAGCAGGATCCCTGGTGTTGTGAGGAAGCAGCGCTAACCACTGCACCATCGTGCCTTTAATTCAAGCTGGGGAGATGAGTGATAACCCAGTTTGACTGACTTGGCTCGTGGCTAATGAATGGGCTCAAAATGCTGGGCTTTGCTGGTGACTGGCGGTGATTGGATCTGATTTCTCCAGAATGTTTCTCTCGCCCCAGTAAACCTGGGTTGTTTTGGTTTCACTTTTGCTCAGAAGCTGGAAGAAGCATCTCTGATTTTCACTCAAAGATCTGATGAATTCGCTGTGAAACATCCAGTGTAAGAACTCTTCCCTCTGTCCAGGAAGGCTGGATATTATAATTATTGAAATTGCAAAGGATTAATATTAAATCTCGGGCTGGAGCTGGGTTTGATACATGATAAAGATTCTTAAGAGAGCCATCGATTCTAAAAGGTGGATCTTTGAGTTGAAGACCCAGTTTAATAAAGGCAAAAGTGGCTCCCCAGAAGAAGTCCTACGGCCTGTGAGTACTGAATGAAGGTTTCTGCAAAAAGACCATCACCAACTGTACACCAGTGGCTTCAATTGCCAGCACGTTGGCAGGAAAGCCTGCGTCAAAAAATTCAACATCGAAAGCAAGGATGCTTTTTTTCTTGGTCCTTATTATTTTCACCCTTTTCACTCTCTGTGTTTGTCTGTCTTGTGTGTGTGTGTGTGTGTGTGTGTGAGTAGAGGGTGGGTCAGAAAAGGGAGGGGGTAGTACGTAAGCTTGCCATTATTCCATGGTATTTACTGCTTATTTCATCTTTATTTCTGTTATAAATAAACAGTAATTATGTTTCAACTTACAAACCCACTGACTGTCAATTATTATAGCCAAGGGCCAAAGATTTCAGGAATTTTTACACAAATTATTGGTTAATTCACTTGTGTTGGGACTCCGATGCTTGTGGGGCTGGAATTGACCGTGCACTTGCCCAGGGTGTTGCATCAAAGCAAAACTATTTGACTAATGAGGATGCTAGTTTCCCTGGTGTAGTCGTAGCTTCTACAGACTTTAAACAGAGACGCAGCAGGGTTTAGATTGTTTTCCATTGCAGAAATAAAATTGTCGAAACACTTTAGTCTTCACATTTCCTGTTGTGTTTACAGTGACCAGGGGATGTTTCCACAGGACAAGCACTATATAACTTACCCTTTTGCTTTTGAAGAAATGAATTTGCTTTATTACATTTTCTAACGACATCTGCTACTTTCGGGCAAGCGGGCGAAACTCAGAGAAATTTAAACTCAAGAGTTTCACAATAACTCCCACTATCTCTACACCCCCCCCCCCCCCCCCCCCCCCCCCATGGGAATTGCATTTCCCGTTCAGGATCTTCTCTTGGTTGGCTGCAGTTTCGCCGCCTGCAGTTAAGAGTAACTACCCGTCCAGGGAACATACATTCAACCAATAAATACTACAGATGTAGAATTTTATTCCTGCTTGAATTGCCACTGAGGGGAACAATTTTACTGCTAAATAACTCCTGTTAAAAAGGTCATCATTAATCATTCATTGCAAACCCTTCAAAGTGACAGAAATCAATGGATAATACCATTGACCAGCAGAGGTCACCATTATTTTTTTAAATTTAGAGTATCCAATTATTTCTTTCCAATAAAGGGGCAATTTAGCGTGGCCAATCCACCTCACCTGCACATCTTTGGGTTGTGGGGGTGAAACCCATGCAGACATGGGGAGAATGTGCAAACTCCACACGGACAGTGACCCAGGGCCGGGATCGAACCCGGGTCCTCGGGGTGCCGTGAGACAGCAGTGCTAACCACTGCGCCACCGTGCCGCCCCAGAGGTCACCATTATAATGACACCGAACACAGCTATGTAAATGTAATGGCCCAGCAGTGGGCTTTGAAGTGAAACTTGACTTTGTCCTCATCTTTTTGGTTCCTCTTCAGCAGCCTTCCATTCATGTGAGGTGATTGACATGAAAACATTCTGTTGGCACTGGGATAGTTTCACATGGTTCACCTTTGCTGATGGCTGAAGAGACCAATCAGTGAGCGTCTGGTCTTGCCACAAATGCTGCGTATGAGGTGTACAATAACCCTCATGACCCCCACAAGGACACCTCAATTGATCTCTCCGTGGGACTCGTGGAATAAGAGTTCCCTCACTAGTGGGTGGAGGCCCACCCTTCTGAGGCTCGTAAATTCGCCTGAAAAAGCAGGCCCGACTGGGACCGATGTGGTCGGTAGTCCTGTTTGGGGTCTTTGGGCTGTCTGCCGCATTGCGGCCTTTTGTTGAGTATTCAAACTTTGTTTCTGATCAGCATGGCAGTGCACGCGGCCCACGGCTAATGTTGCCATCTCCCATTGGTTGGTGTCTCCCAGGGGCGAAAATTCACGTTCAGATCCTTCACTCCATGGAGTAAAGCTTTGGGACACCTACTGTCATGTGGTTCTGGCTAACTCCCCTCTATCACAGTCAATATTGGATTTCAACAGCCTTAATCTAATACATTCCCTGTACTTTACTTAGTTCAGATGATTCTTGCTTCTCAGTCTCGTTCAAGCCTAGTTGGTTGAGCGTGTAATCGAAGCAAGCACTTAAGAGGTGTTCAATTGTTGGAGGTACTGGCCTTTAGCTGGGATATTCAATTGGATGTTCAAGAACTTTGGGCGAAGATCAAGCAGTCTGGTGACATTTTCTACTTCTTTGCCTAGAATCGGAGGCAAATCTATTTAAGGCTCCATGCCCTGGTTAATATTTCTGTCTTAAACTATTATGCCCAAGATGAACTAATTTGGTCATAGCTGCAAGTGCGAACTTTAAATTACACCCACGTAACAATTGCTGCAGTTAAAAATAATTAAATATCTCCTTCCGAGCAACATGATAAGACGCAGGTCTCTCCAACATTGGGTCCAAATGTTTTTTTTTTGTTTGTTAAATAATTTCCTTATCATATCTGGCACAGGACAAGGTTGTTCCACAGCTATAGCACACTAACCTCTTGACGTTTTAAATCAACGCACTGTAATCTCACTGCTGGCTTTAACTGTGATTAACTCTGTTCCTCCTTATTGAGACTATAACACAGGGTATTAAAAAAATGATGGATCACACAGAGTAAGTAATGAAGTTGTAATTTACTATGGGTGCTGGGATGCTGTCCACTCAGACTTCACTGCTGTGGCTGGTGACGCTATCTGCATTAATTAAAGAAAGCTGAAATTTAATTATAAGGTAGCTCCTCGCTGTCCTTCATCGAGAATGCCATACATGAATCCATTTCACATTCGCTGAGGTATCAGATGCAAACTATCTAAATGCATTGAATTTATACCACCAAACAAGCCATTCAGCCTAACCTGTCTATGCTGTGTCCTGAGTGAATTATAAATTTTAAACCACACTTGGATTTTCCATTTTGGATTTAAGATAGGCTATTCCGCATTCTTCGTGTTCTTGACTTCCCAGGTCCGACCCCTGCCCCTTGACCTCCACCACTGACAGGGCCAGGAGATAGGTCCTGAATCTACTCCATCCAGAACAGGGAATTGAACCCAATGCTGTTGGCATTAATCTAATCCCTACTGACCACCCAGCCCACTGACCAGCTCCCTCACCCTATTCCCATAAGCCTGCACATTGCTCATGGCCAATCCACCTAACCTGCACATCTTTGGGCTGTGGGCGAAAAGTGGAGCACCCGGAGAAAACCCACGCAGACACGGGGAGAACGTGCAGACTCCAGACCGACAGTGACCCCAAGACCAGAATCAAAACCGGTTCCTTGGCGCTGTGAGGCAGCAGTGCTAACCACTGTGCCACCGTGCCACCCTTAGAATCATAGAATTTACAGTGCAGAAGGAGGCCATTTGGCCCATCGAGTCTGCACTGGCTCTTGGAAAGAGCACCGACCAAGCCCACACCCCACCCTATCCCCATAACCCAGTAACCCCACCCAACACTAACGGAAATTTCAGACACTAAGGGCAATTTATCATGGCCAATCCACCTAACCTGCACATATTTGGACTGTGGGAGGAAACCGGAGCATCCGGAGGCTACCCACGCACACACGGGGAGAACGTGCAGACTCCGTACAGACTGTGACCCAAGCATCCTTGTGCTTCTATTTCTTATGGTTTTTTATGTGGCTGTTTAGCACAGGGCTAAATCGCTGGCTGTGAAAGCAGACCAAGGCAGGCCAGCAGCACAGTTCAATTCCCGTACCAGCCTCCCCGAACAGGCGCCGGAATGTGGCGACTAGGGGCTTTTCACAGTAACTTCATTTGAAGCCTACTTGTGACAATAAGCGATTTTCATTTTCATTTCATATCCATCCACCCTATCAGACTGTATTGTAATTATAAAATATAAAAGGAAATAAAGACTTGAATTTATATAGCACCTGTCACTCTGGACAGGCTAAAACGTTTTAATCTTTATTGTTATTGTCACAAGTAGGCTTACATTAACACTGCAATGAAGTTACTGTGAAAATCCCCTAGTCACCACATTCCGGCGCCTGTTCGGGTACACAGAGGGAGGTTCAGAATGTCCCATTCACCTAACAAGCACATCTTTTGGGGCTAGTGGGAGGAAACCGGAGCACCCGGAGAAAACCCGTGTAGACTCCGCACAGACAGTGACCAAACTGGGAATCGAACCTGGGACCCTGGCGCTGTGAAGCAATCACTGTGCTACCGTGCCGCCCTTTACAACCAACATTTGAAGTACATTTGAAATGTTGCCTTGTGGGATACACGACAACCAAGTTGCATACAGGCAGTAATGTGAAAATGAGCAGATAATCTGTTTTTCTGATGGTCATTGAGGGATAAATTGGGAAAGAGGATAAGCGAGGATAATTCCACGGTTCGTCTTCAAAATATAATCTTTCACATCCACTTGGAGGGAAGGCATCTGAAACGTAGCCCCTGCAATGGTGCTTAGTACTGCACTTGAGTTTCAGTCTTATGTTCTGTCCTCCGGCTTGATCTCACAATCTTCTGGTTCCAGGTTCTCAGTGTTGCTACTACCACTGGGCTGGTTGTGTGTTTTGTTGACGGAACTGGGAGTTCTGTTGTGGAGAGGGCCCGGAAGGTCATTCCTGTGCAGGAGGACTCCTCCAACCTCACCCATTCTGTGCTTGGTTCCTTCACACATCCCCTCATTCTCTCAGCCGTGGTTGCCCAGTGATAGTACTGCAAATTCAGGGGCACCAGGCCTCCCATGCTTCTTCTCCTTTGCAGGGTTTCATTATTGGGTTATACGTTACCCCCCTCCAACACACAAACGGCATTATCATTTTGTCTATTGCTGGGGAAAAGGCCTTGGGATGTAGATTGGTTTGGATCTGAACAGGAAGACAAACCTGGGCAGTACATTCATCTTGATCAACTGCACCCTCCCCGCCAGGGAAAGCGGGAATGCATCCCACCTCCATAAATAACTTCCTCCGCCAGACTGGTCAGGTTCCACTTGCGGAACTGTGTCCAGTCGTGAGCAATCTGAATCCCCAGGTAGCGGAATTTGTTTTGGACTATTTTAGATGCTAGGCCCTGCAGCTCTGCCCCTCCCCCTCTCGGGTTCACCGGGAAAACTCCGCTTTTGCCCACGTTGAGATTGTAGCCCAAGAGACGTTCATGTTGTTCTGCGGGTCCAAGATGTAGAGGAGCAGATTGTCCACATAGAGTGAGACTCTGTGCTCTCTGCCTCCTCTTTTGATTCCCCTCCGGCCCTTGCACCTCGCAGGGTGATCACCAGCAGCTCAATTGCCAGGGCAAACAGGAGAGGGGACAGTGGGCATCCCTGCCTTGTGCCTCTGTGCAGCTGGAAGTATTCAGAGCTGGTGGTGTTGGTCCGAACACTCACCTTGGTGTGTTGTACAGGAGTTTCACCCATTGAGGTGAACCTTGTCCCGAGCCCAAACTGCTCCTCTACCTCAATGTGGCCCTCCCACTCGCCTCTGTCGAAGGCCTTTCCTGCGTCCAGAGAAACACACATCTCTGATGTTCTCTCCCTGGATGGAGTCATTATTACATTTAGAAGCCGTCAGATGTTTGCAGTTAGCTGTCTGCCCTTGACTAAATCCCCTCTGGCCCCCTGCGACCACCTCCGGTATGCAGTTCTCCAGTCTCACGTCTAAATTGAGCAGCAAAATGGGTTTGTAAGATCAGCGCCAGCCCTAGGGTTGCTGGCGCCCCGGGCAAGCTGAACTTCGGCACCCTTGGGGGGGGGGCGGACCCGAGGGGGGGGCGGACCCGCGGGGGGCGGACCCGAGGGGGGGGCGGACCCGCGGGGGGGGGGGGCGGGGGGGACCGAGGGGGGGGGCGGGGGGGCGGACCAGGGGGGGCCGCCCTGGGGGAGGGCGGCCACCGTGGGGGAGGGCGACCACCGCGCATGCGCTGGTTGGCACCGGCCCAACTGCGCATGCGCGGGACCCGAGTCTCTGGCGCCCCCTAGCACATGGCGCCCCGGGCGACTGCCCGAGTTGCCGGTGCCTTGAGCCGGCCCTGTGTAAGATCCGCATTCCGTTGAATCTTTGTCTTTTTTGGGTGACCAAGGTCTGACGCCACCAGCTTGTTGGAGGTCACATAACTAACTGCATACAATCTTTACATAAACATATCACCGCATCCCCATTCCTTTGGAGCTGTGAATATTTATCCACAGAGACATCCTTTGTCACACAGAGAATCATCATTTGCATTCTCTTTCACAACATGTGGCATAGGTCTGTACAGATTTAACTGAGCTTTAATTTACATGATATGTCCATTATAAGTGTCCTTTGTGCACAGCTCATTGTGAACCTCCGATGGGGTCACCCCGTTGATCGTCTGAAGTTCTGTCAGCTTTCTGAATACTGGTTTCCGTGCCAGTCTTTTATGTTTTGGTCATTTTAGGCGATGCGCCTTGACACCTGGCATTCTTGTCGGCCATCCCTGTGTCTTCAGCTCTTCCATTTTTTTTGCTCGATGCTGTTGCGTTGTTGTGTGCCCTTGCGATGCTTGTCCTGCTGCTCTGTTGTGCGGTCTCCTGCCTGTTAGTCACAACAAAGAACAAAGAACAAAGAAAAGTACAGCACAGGAACAGGCCCTTCGGCCCACCAAGCCTGCGCCGACCATGCTGCCCGTCTGAACTAAGACCCACTACCCTCTTTCTTGTTTTTAGTGCCAATTTGCGATCGCTCCTTTTGTCTTTTTTACAAGCTATCTTTGAGTGCTTTTCATCTTTGGTTTGGCTCTGGGAGCACCCATCCTGTCACTGGCCTGCACCATGAAATCAGTGTGTTGTGGGCCGTCTGCAGAGACGTCTCGTGCCGGCGTGCTTCCGAGGGACGGTGCACCTTCAGTGACCAGCTGCACACCCTCATCCTCTGGTATCTGGGGTGGATTACCCCCTGGTGTCTGGCCCACCTTACATACTGGTATCTGGGTAGGATTAACATCCTCAGCACTGGGTGCTGCATCTTGTGCTTGGGCCCCAAGTGATGGTTCCTCGTCACTCGATATCACTATGCACACCTCACCTTTTTCAGATAGTCCAGGTGGGGACTCATCCTCGTCGTGGGTTAGTATGTACGTGCTATCCAATGCCGTGGAACTGCATCCTGATTCAGTACATACTGTCGTGCGGATGCAGACCACGGTTCATCGCTGTCATGGACTATGATGTATGTATCACCCGTCGCCGTGGAACTGCCGTCATTTGCTCTTCGAACTCCCCCTGCGGTGGAATGGCCTCACATCTCAGGGAGTCCACTATCGGACCTTCTTCATGGGGCTACCCATGGGGCTTCATGGTCCACTACCGAACCATCTTCTTGATGGTTCCCCGTATGCTTCTGGAGTTAGCTACTCCAGAATTGAACAAAGAACGAAGAAAAAAGATCATTACAGCAACAGGAACAGATTCTTCGGCCCTCCAAGTCTGCCCCGACCATACTGCCCTTCTGAACTAAAATGCCCTACACTTGGTACAAAGCTTTCTGTTTTCAGTTGGCTCGGAGCTAAATCAGTTTTGGCTGAGGTGCTGCTGCTGCAATCTTGTTGTCCATTTCTGCGTGAGCCACCTCAGGGTATTCGCACTGCTCAAAGTCCTGCACAGGCTGGATTCCTCGTGATCACCTCATCATTCCCGCCAAGCCACCGATGTAGCGCTGCACAGGCTCCCTCCCTGAGTGAGCCACCACTCCCACAAAACAACCCTACGAGTGTTTCATATTCGTCCTGTGCCGGCTTTGAAGCCTACTCGTGACAATAAGCGATTTTCATTTCATTTTCATTTAATTTCATCATCCAGACCTTTGCTTCCTTCATCGTCTTCGTAGTGTTCGTAGGATTCTTCAAGGTGCACATCCTCGGAGTCAGTATCATCAGCAAAGACGTCTCCTGTAAAGTACGACATTGCACATGCAATTATGTGTTCATACAGGAGGCGACCAATTTCAAAGTCAGAGAAGTCTTGCTGCAGAACTTCTATTTAACTTTCCATGCTGCGGAGCTTCTGGAGGACTGAAGAAATTGAAGAACGAGTCATGTGGTACAGTTTTCGAAACTGTTTTGCGAGTGCTCCGACCGTTATGTTCAGCTTCATTTTAATGGTCTTCACTGTGACATTGTTTCCTTTCTTCCAGTCAATCTGGCACCCAGTGCATCCCGTGATTTCTGGGGCGGGTTTCTCCCACAATTGGCGGGATGGCCCGACGCCGGCGCCAAGAGCGACGCGAACCACTCCGGCGTTGGGCCAACCAGAAGTTGCGGAATCCTCCGCACCTCCAGGGGCTAGACTGGCACCGGAGGGGTTGGCGCCGTGCCAACTGGTGCTGAAGGACTGGCGCGAGTTGGCGCATGCGCAGAACCGCCAGCATGATTCCACGCAGGGTGTTCTTATTTGCGCCAGCCATGGCAGAGCCCTACAGCGGCTGGCGCAGAAGGAAGGAGTGCCCCCACGGTACACGCCCACCCACAGATCGGTGGCCCCCGATCTCAGACCAGGCCACCGTGGGGGCCCTCCCCGGGGCCAGATCCCCCCCCGCACCTCCCATGAGGACTCCACGAGAATTCCTGCCAGCCAGGTCCCGCCATGTGGGGCCAGGTCCTGCCATGTGGGACCATGTCCATTTCACACCGGCGGGACTGGCCAGGAACTGACCCCGCCGTCGCCCGAAAACCGGCGCCGGGGAATACGGCAGCCAGCATCAGAGTGGCGGGGCGGGATTCAGGCCGCCCCCCCCCAGGGATTCTCCCGCCCCTGGTTCCTCACAGAATGAGTATTCCCACTCATCAGGCCGCAATTCCAGCTGGTATGCTTTCATAATCACCTTGTTTGTAAAATATTCATTTGACTCACACGTAAACTCCAGAATGAAGCTCATTGGCTGTGTATGCTCTGAACATTTAACATTCCCGTCTTGTAGATGCATGAATATGGGCTCATCAATGCTCCCGTATCATACCACTGAGTATATACACCTTCGTGAAGACTGTTAACCAGAAATCTGGAATTCACTTTGTCTCTTCCAGCATCTCATTGGATTTGCCATCTTTCGTCTGGACATTCACTTACTTCTCATCGAGTGCGTGTACCAGCATATCTCGTTGCAAATCGCAGTAACCGTCTGGCCATTCGGTGTCTGGACCATACAGCCACTCACAACTATTCAGAAGGATTCCTTCACTCATTTCTATTGGACGGCTCTGGTCCTTCTCTGAAATTTGATTAATAAAGAACTGCCCTTCTAGAGGCATCTCCTCCAGTGCATTATCTGCTCTAATTGAAGGACGCGTGTTTGGCAAATTGATTTGTTTGGCCGCACCTGGAGCCTATGTTTCCATAGGCTGGACATTGCCATGGGTCATGTCGGTTGCCACACTTCTGGCACATGATGACAGCTCCTGTCAGCCACTTAAAATGGCCGCCCGCACTGAGACCACACTTCTGATTGACCTGAGCCACAGTGCTGATGACGCGAGCACCTTCCTCCATGTTGCCGCCAAAATGTTTTGAGCTGGGTGTACTGATTTGCTGTGCAGCCAATTCACTCGCATGACAAATCTTAATAGCTTTTTCCAATATCAAATCTTCTTCCCGCAGCAATCTCTCAAGGAGCTTGTCATTTAATATGCCAAATACCATTTGGTCGCGGATCATTGAAGATATCAGATTCTTGAAATTGCAGAACTGGGCCTTCAGCCACAAGTCAGTGACAAGACTGTTGAAAGATTCTGGGTATGCGTACGAGAAATATATCTTTCAAATGTGTCATTCTTTTTGGGAGGGCAATGCCAATCGAAGTACTCTTGATCATATCTCTTGCTTTCCTCTTTGCTGTCGAAAGCAAGTGAGTTGTAGATTTCAATAGCCTGTGGATCTGCCACCGTGAGCAGCAACGCAATGCGCCTCTCTCCAATCTGTGCCTGCAGGCCAAGGGCTGAAACATAGAGCTTAAACTGCTGTTTCAAAACACGCCAGTTTTCATCTACACTATCCGATACGTGAAGCTGCTGGGGTGCCTTTAAACCTTCCATCTCGAGCTTCACCGTCTTTTGTTGCGTTGAGTTGCCACAGGCCGTAGTTTACCAGGTCGGTTGAATAATCTTCCTCGTCCTGTTTTGTTCTTCGGCTGGCTTCCCTTTGTCTTTTCTGCTGTTTCCTGAAAAGTTCAATACCCCTGGTACCATGTTGTACTCTGTTGTCTTTGCAGTGATTCTTACAGAACTGTTGATGACTCACTTAGAATGATGTTTTATTACTTAACACGTGGAAGGATAACAGACAGGATGCTATACTAAATAGGTTACTCTGGAATTACCCAATGTGCGACTGTCCTTGTGTATGCCTTATTACCAACTGGTGAGCCTGCCAAATCACGTGACCATGGTCTGATGCCACCAGCTGGTTGGAGGTCGCATTACTAACAGCATCTGGTCTTATTCGCAGACATATCACCACAGAGCCCTTCCCTTCCTTATCATTGTGTTCCTCCGTGGTCCAGATCCACCCCTCTATGCCCCTTTCTGCCCTCCCCCATCCCCTCATGCCCCCCTTTTTAGTTACCCCTCTACCTTCCCCCCCATCCCTGTATCACCCCCTCCCCAGCCCGGCGCTCTCTCTCCGCTGGGAGATGCGCCGTGGCCCCCCTCTCTCACATGCTTCCTGGCTCGAGCTTTCCCCACTACTGTGGTGGTCCCCCTCCTGGGGTTGATCTAACCCCCTCCAAAGCCCGTTCTGTTGCTTTCCTCTCTGTCTCTTCCTCACCCTCTCCAGTGCTCTGCTGCCTTCGCACCTTCCTTGCTGTGCGGCTGTTCTCCTACTCATAGCGAGGCAGTGCAGACCCGCGCAAAATTGTCCATGTCCATGACTTTTTATCCTTGTGTCTTTCTCACCGCTACCTTGTTTGTCTTTTGTCCAGACTGTTCGTATGAACAAACTCGTCCACTTCTGCTGGAGTGGCGAAATAATGTTCCTTACTCTGGTCTGTCACCTGGAGCCTGGCTGACAATAACATCCTGAACCCAACACTGTTTTGTACAGGGGCAACTTTGCGTGGTTGAACTCGGCCCTGCACTTTGCCAGGTCTGCCCCATTGTTCTGATACACCTTTATTCAGGGTCCTTCAACAACTGCTCGCTTTAGTCTGCATAGCCCAGCACAGGATACTCTCCCAGTCCTGGTACCTGTGCAGCTTGGCTATTTTTGCCCTCAGCTGCTCCACGCCCTTGGGCTTTAGTCGGAGTGACCTGTCGGTCCTGTCGATCTCCGGTGGCATGGGGAAGCTGTCCGTTCCAACCAAGTTGCCCAACATCTGGGCCATGTAGTCTGTTGGGTCCCTGCCCTCGATCCCCTCTGGCAGGACCACTATTCGTATATTCTGTCGCCTGGATCGGTTCTCTTGGTCCTCGGCCTTCCCCTTCAGGCTCCCTTGGGTCACCGCCGACCATTTTATCTCGGCCTCCAGGGTAACCATCCGGTTGCTGTGGCCGGTCGATGCCTTTCGAGCTCCAGGATTGTTCTCCCCTGGGCCTCCAGCTTCTTCCCCATCCCGTCGAGCGCTGTCTACATGGCGGCAGCGACGCAGTCACCCCACCCTGACCGCCGCCTGGATTTCCACCGTGATCTCATCTTTCACCGCGGTCAGTTCCTTAGCTGGGAACGTCTTCCAACCATCTCCGGAGTGGGAAGAGAGGGTCCGTGTCACCGGCCTCCCTCCCTCAGGGCTGGCCGGGGATTCCTCACCTCGTGGGTCTGCCGACTCGCTCCCTCGCTGCTCTTGTCCTTTTCCATAGTTTCTGGCCTCCCTGTGGCCTCTCGAGCTCCTGCTTCCTGGCATACTTTTCTTCTTCTCTGCCTTTATAGTTGAGGAGATGAATGACTCCGAATTTTCAGGCTAAATTCGGCCAAAGTGCCTATTTTGCTGTGTTCTGGAGGAGAGCCACTCAGCACATCCCCGTCACCAGACGTTTCAGGAAAGACTCTTAATGAATTCAAATTTCTCTCTCGTTCTGTTTTTCCCTTCCTCCGCCCGCTATAATGGCAGCAAGACCCACTACCGCAATAAGAAGGCACTGCTTATTAAAGATGAATGAGAGTGGCAAAGGATCACCATCCGACGTGCCCACTCACTCAGACACCAGTCAGCTTCATGCCCGAGGGCTGGGCGAGTGAGACTCTCGACCTGCCGGCCACTCCTGGCAGCAACACCATCCAAGCCTCCAATTGGATGTGATTACACCTCTGCGATGAAGGAGTGTTATAAATGCAAGCTACTCATGTTGTTTTCTGCTGACTCAGAATTACTGGTTCTTTTGTGAAACTGTATCCCGGCACCAATCGTTTATCTAAACTGAGTTGCTTTTGTGAAGGGAAACGAGCTGTAATTCATTCCCTTCACACAGTGCTGGCAGGCTAGGTAATGATTCATTGAGCACATGCAATATTTGTTTACATTTGCTGTAGGCTAACAGGTGAGTTCCATGTCAGCCTTGGGGGCCGGCAAACGTCCCACATCCAGCTTCCAACATCAGAATTATTAGGTGCGCGACAATGGCATTGAATCCAACAAGAGCCTGCCTTTTTTCGACAAGTCGCTTCACTCTCTCCGGAAATGCAAGTTTCAAGGTCCCATTTGCACTTCCCACTTCAACACACTGAGAATCATAGAAATCTATGCTGGAGAAGGAGGTTGTTGGGCCCATCATGCCTCTGCTAGAACTTTGGAAGGAAACTGCGCGGGAACCTCTGGCCCTTCCCACCAGCCGGATCCTCCAGTCCTATCGATGGAGACCCGCTCCCCACCCTGCATGCCGTGAGTGCACTGACAGCGGAGGGTGGGAACAATGGGAAGCAGCAGGACCAGAAGATCCTGCCACAGGCCAATGTCAGGCCACCTCTATAAAACAAGCTCCCTGGGGGGGTGGATGGAAAATCCCGCCCATCATGTTTAGTCCTTTTGGACCGTAACCCTGCAAGTTCCTCATCCTCAGGTTCTTGCCCAAATCCCTTTCAAATTTACAGAACTGACTTCTTTCACTGTAGAACATTTTGAATACCAGCTACACTGGTTAAAAATTTAAAAAAACCTCATCTCCCATCTAAATGCTTTCCGATGATTTTAAATCTATGACCTCTGTTAATTCACCCAGTCGCCACGGGGAATAGTTTTGTTTTCTATCCTCCTCCTCAGAATCTCTAGTAGGTCACCTCTTAACCTTTTTATGTTCCAAGGCAAACCTCTCCAACTTTTCCAACCTCTCCTCATATCGTCTTCCTTGGGAAGCCTGTACCCTTTCTAATGCCTCCTTCAGAAAGTGCGGTGTTGGAATAATCCACAATACTCCAGCTGAGGCCTAACCAGTGACTGTCCTGACAATTTTCAAAACCATGCCTTCTACAATATGTAACAGACTGTAAGAGGCCATTTCCTTTGCTCCCATTTCTTCTATTGTTTTGATCCATCGATCAATAATTAGGATGCGCCTTTATGTAGACAGAAGACTCAAAGTTTTAAACAGCCTGCTCGCCAGGATACTGTATACTCAAGCTTTGTGTCTGACTCTTTGAGTATACAGTATCCCGGCTAGCAGGCTGTTTAAAACTTTGAGTCTCCTGTCTACTTAAAGGTGACAAGTAGATAGGAGGAATAATTTTGATTGGTAACTGGCGACCAATACGGTGGCCAGGCACAGTGTTCTGCCTGGCAACAGTCAGTGATTGGTTCTTGCTGGGCGGTGTTTCTGAGAGAACCTTCCAGAAATGATCGGACCTCAGAAGTAAAGGGAGCTGCCTCCGTTCACTGCTGCCTGCTGTCTGTAGGTGGAGGCTGAAGATCATCGAAACGTATCAAAACCAGCAGCTTGTTGCTTTTCAGCAGCTGAAGTAAAAGAACTCTGATCTATTGTTCGGAAAGCAGTGAGTGTCCAGCATAGCCTTTGCTGTGAACCTGAAATGGTGCTGAGTCTGCAGGGAAGGTAGACAACCTTGCTGGAAAGGATGGTGCTAAGCCTGGAAGAAAGGAAGTATCAAACCAAAAGCCAGAACTTCAGAAAGGCACTGACTGGAAGTCATCCCTGTGAATCAAAGATCCCGATCCTTATAGTTTATGAATATTTACTTTCCCTTTCCACCTCCCTTTCCCCTCTATGTGGCTTGTCTGTGTGTGTGTGTGTGTGTGTGTGTGTGTGAACAGTGAGGTGAGTCAGAAAAAGGCGGTTTGGAAAATGAGTACATCACCAGCTACACCCCCTTTAGCTCCCAAGGCTGACACGGAACTCACCTGTTAGCCAGCCTCTTTATTTAAAGATAACTTTCATAATAAAAGGTTGCTCGTGTTAGAACATAGAACAGTACAGCACAGAACAGGCCCTTCGGCCCTCAATGTTGTGCCGAGCCATGATCACCCTACTCAAACCCACGTATCCACCCTATACCCGTAACCCAACAACCCCCCCCTTAACCTTACTTTTATTAGGACACTACGGGCAATTTAGCATGGCCAATCCACCTAACCCGCACATCTTTGGACTGTGGGAGGAAACCGGAGTACCCGGAGGAAACCCACGCACACAGGGGGAGGACGTGCAGACTCCACACAGACAGTGACCCAGCCGGGAATCGAACCTGGGACCCTGGAGCTGTGAAGCATTTATGCTAACCACCATGCTACCCTGCTGCCCCTAAGGGTCTAAGGTTGCAAAACTGCAGAGGCCTCAGACATTTAAATAAATCTAATTTCACTGGTGTTGCGATTAGGGGTCAAGTGGGGCTGGAATTGACCACGCACTAGCCCAGAGTGTCAAACCAATACAGCTGTCTATGAGGAAAGGTTGAGCGTGCTTCCACTGGAGTTTAGAAGAATGAGGCCGACTTGATTGAAGTATAGAAGATCCTGAATGGTATTGACAAGGTGGACATGGGAAGGACGTTTCGTCTTGTGGGTAGGTCCAGATCTAGGGGGGCACAGTTTTCAAATCAGAGGTAGCCTTTTTAGGACAGAGATAAGAATTCATTTTCTCACAGTGTGGAACACTGCCTCAGAAAGCAGTGGAGACGGAATCATTGAATACTTACAACAAGAGGAGCTCTTGACGCTGGGTCTGAGGGAAGCCTTATTTTTTCCAAATCCTGGATGCTAATCTCTAGATTTTTATTTTATTTCAATTGTACCAAATATAAATGCTAATTGCATGAAGGCAGAGGTGGATAGATTCCTGCTAGGAAAAAACATTAATTGGGTACTCTAAATTTATTGAAGAAAATGCAGAAGGAAGCCATTTGGCCCATCAAGTGTACACCGGCCCTTGAAAGAATACCTCCACCCTATCCCCGTAACCCAGTAACTCTGCCTCGCCTCTGGACACTAAGGGGCAATTTAGCATGACCAATCCACCTAACCCGCACATCTTTGAACTGTGGGAGGAAGCCGGAGCACCGGGAGGAAACCCATGCAGACACGGGGAGAACGGACAGACTCCGTGATGTGACCATCAATTCACAAGACGCACGATTGGAAGTAAACTGTGGTTTTAATAGTCTTACAACTAAGCCAGCCTGCGACCAGAGGAATGAGAGCAGGCTTACGGCTGCAGTACTTTATACTTCCGGTTAGTGTGAGGAGCCATGGGCGGAGCCATGGGCGGAGCCAAGGGTGGAGCCCAGTACAAACTCCTCATCTCCCCCTATGGGCAGAGCCGCGCAACGGCTCGTATACAGAGCCCACGAGGACACAATACAGCGCAAGGCAGTACAGTGTGAATTACGATGCAGTATAATTCACCACACTCCGCACAGCCGGTTGCCCAAGGCCGGAATTGAACCCGGGTTCCTGGAGCTGTGAGGCAGCAGTGCTAACCACTGTGCCACCCCACAATGTTTGCGGAGATTTGAATACACCCCTTTGTGCTTGTGAGATGCAGGTTGTGAAAGAGTAATGGAAGCCGATTCAATGGAAATTTTCAAAAGAAAGTTTGGAAAAGAAAAAAATGACAAGCACTATGGAGAAGGAGCAGGGAAGTGAAAATAATTGCACCAGATACAATGACTTCTAACCTCCTTATGCACTGCATGGTTCTGTGATAAAGGATTGCTTTTTCAGAATACATTGTGACAGCCAGTCTTCCTCGCCATTCACAAAGAGAGATAAATACTTACAATGAGAGGAGCTCCTGATGTTAGGTCTGTGGGAAGCATTTTCAGCTTTTCAAATCCTGGATGCTAATCTCTAGATTTTTATTTTATCTTAATTGTACCAAATATAAATGCTAATTGCTTCAGTTTCCCACGGGAGGGGGAAGAGTTTGTTGTACATGCGATTTATGAACATTAGCGGCTGAAGCTTGACCTATCAGATGTTACGAGATTTGCACCTCTAATGTGGTTTGGCAAACAATAATTAACAGTCAGGTTCATTATTCCAGCTTCAGAAGTGAGAAACTGTGGGCGGCAGAGCATTAAAACTTATCCAGTCCAGTTCAGTAACTCAGTATTTTTTAAATAGAATTTGAACCATTCAGTCATTGTTTGTATCGGTGAATTATTCTCTTGCCATGAACACCTATTCATCTATTGCCCCTGGGCTCGCTAGGGTACACTGGGCAGGATCCACCGTTTCCCGACGCCGATGTTCGAACACCGCTCAGGGACCCTGGTTGCGCATGCTGCCGCGTTGAGCCGTCTTCCCCTACACATCGAATCCGCAAACCCTCCTACAGCAGGGGGAATGATAGCAGTCCTGAATTTCACAGACATTGGGTGGGATTCTCTGATCCTAAGGCTAAGCGTTGACACTGTCGTAAACGCTGTCGTAAAACACGACAGTGTCAACAGGCCCCAGGAGCAGCGATCTTGAGCCGTACAGGGGGCCAGCACGGCACTGGAGCAACTGTCGCAGCTCCAGCTGGCAATACCGGTGTCAAATGGGTGACGCGGGTTTGTGCGCGCTGCGACCGGTGCGAACTCGCGCATGCACGCTAGGTTCCTTCTCCGCGCCGCCCCGACGCAACATGGCGTAGAGCTACAGGGGCCCAGCGTGGAATAAAAGAGGTCCCACCAGGAGAAGCAGGCCCGGTGATCGGTCGGCCCTGATCGCGGGCCAGGCCTCGGAGGAGGCCCCCCCCCCCCCTTCCACCAGGCCGCCTCGCGCAGGATAGACGCCGAGGTCCCACCGGGTAAGACCACATGTGAACGGCGCCGGCAGGACCTGGCCTATCTCGTCGGCCACTCAGCCCATCCTGTGCAGAGAATCGCGTAGAGCGGCCCCCGACCGGCGCTGCGCCAACCGCGGCAGCACCATTGGCGGCGATTCTCCAGTCACCGGAGAATCGGTGGACCAGCATCAGCACAGCGTGAATCGCGCCCGGTCCGGCGATTCTCCGACCCGACCTGGTGTCAGAGATCACCCCCCCCCCCCCCTTGTCCGTAACTGCCTTGTGTGTTCATGACTGAACCAACCAACGTGTGTCATCTGGTGCTATATGGTGGACAGCATCGGTAGCTACCAGGGGAGTTAAAAGCGTTGTCTCTAAATTGTCGTAGTTGACTGTGGAGGACCATCCCAACAGACAACCCAATGTGTCCTAAATGAAGATGCTGGTGAGGAGCTATATCTGGTTGGCAGGGTTGGGCAGAGATATCAAGGCGGTGGATCAGCATTGCCCCATCTGTAAACAGCATCCCTAAGCCGGGGCCCCGTGTGCAGGCCAATTTCGCTGGTCCCTTCTTGGGTTTGATGTTTCCCGTCCTGGTGGACATCCACTCAAAGTGGCTGGAGGCCCACAAAACCACCCAGACGACAATTGAGCAACTGCGCAATTACTTTTCCACTCACGGAATCAAGAGGTATTCGTGTCCGATAACGGGGCCTCTTTCACGAGTCAAGAGTTTGCCATTTTTGTGAATAATAATAATCTTTATTAGTGTTACAAGTAGGCTTACATTAACACTGCAATGAATTACTGTGGAAAGCCCCTCGTCGCCACATTCCGGCGCCTGAATTGCAACGGGATTTGCCGCCTCCGCACCACCCCACACCATCCGGCATCGAATGGTTTAGCAGAGGGGGTTAAAAGAGGGCTCAAGAAACAGACATCCAGTTCGATGGACACGAGACTGGCAAGATTTTTATTCTTGTAGAGGACCTCGCCACACACAGTGCAGCCCCTGCTGAGGTGTTAATGAGTCGTAGATTTTGCACACATGAGTTTGATTCTACTGGACGTCAGCGCAACGGTACATCGTAACCAAGATTTGCAGGGACGTTGCCCGGTTTGATGTCGACCTCTTCGACACTTCACACCTGCGTTCGTAACTTTGATGACGATGCTCGCTGGCTCTCTTGGATTGTCGCCTGTCAAACAGGATCAATCTCTGACCACGTTCGGGTCCGAGGACGACTGAAGAAACAACACCGGGATCACATTCGCTCACCGTGTTTGCTCCCTGGTGAAGTGCCTCGAAAAAAGCCTGCCTTGGATCCTCCGTCTGCCGGACCAACCTGCTGTGACGCCTCCAGTCTCTGTCAATGCCGACATGGCCGACGTCCTGTCTTCCGACTCCGAGCTGTAGACACAGACCTCGGAGGCCTCAGACTCCGACTCCACAGTTCAGTCACCTCCAGACGATCATCCTGCTGCAGACGGCGTTCACCGAAGCGGTATACGACGGCTCATCCGGCGCATCGACCCCATGAGGAAACGAAGCTGAAGAGACTGCGACATCCTCTGCCTGCTCTTCCATCTCATCAAAGGGGTCTTCGGACTTTGGGTGGCAGGAATGTAACATCCCGCACAAAACTCACGGGATGGGAATACTTGTCTGCCCCTTGCTCCTTGCAGAGTATGAGCTCCTCTGCTCGTGGCGGGTTATCTCAATGTATATAAGGTTGGCCAGTATGGGGTGTACCAGGAAGTGCATATATATTGTTTGTGAATAAAACTCTGTTCTTATTTTTACTCAGTGTGCACTCCCACCTCCCCCCCCCCTGCCAAACACCCCCTCCCCCCCACCCTCCCCCACCCCCCAACCCCTCAGCATCTCTTGCCCAAAATCGCATAAAATTCCAACAGGACTGGACAGACTGGATGCAGGAGGATGTTTTCCCCTGGGTGGGGAATCTACAACCAGGACCCTGGGGAAACCATTCGTGATTGAGATAAGGAAAGATTTCTTCACTCAAAAGGGTAGTGAACCAGTGGAATTCTCCACCACAGAAGGCTGTGGAGGCCAAGTCACTGAATCACAGGAAAAAACACAGTGCAGAAGAGGCCCTTCAGCCCATCGAGTCTGCACCGACATGTGTAAAACTTTGACCCACACGTGAAAGACTAATCCCACTTGCCAGCACTTGGCCCATAGCCTTGAATGTTAAGACGTGCCAAGTGCTCATCCAGGATTTGAGGCAGCCCGCCTCTCCCACCCTCCCAGGCAGTACATACCGTCACCACCCTCTGGATAAAAACGTTTTTCCTCACATCCCCCCTAAACTTCCCGCCCTCACCTTGAACTTGTGTCCCCTCATAACCGACCCTTCAATTGAGGGAAACAGCTGCTCCCTATCCACCCTGTCCATGACTCTCATAATCTTGCACACAAAGTCACTGAATATATTCAAGAAATTATGTGGAGATGCTGGCATTGGACTGGGGGGTGCACAATAAGAAGTCTTACAACACCAGGTTAAAGTCCAACAGATTTGTTTTGAATCACGAGCCATCAGAGCGCAGCTCCTTTCTTATCGTCTTGCATCATTGACTTTGTCTATATATGTGTGTCTGGAACCCACCTCTTCATTCACCTGAGGAAGGAGCTGCGCTCTGAAAGCTCGTGATTCGAAACAAACGTGTTGGACTTTAACCTGGTGTTGTAAGACTTCTTACCATGTTCAAGAAAGAGATAGATTTTTTTTCAAATTTTAATGGCATCAAAGGGTATGGGGAAAAAGCAGGAACATAGTGTTGAGTTCAAAGATCAGCCATGATCGTACTGAATGACGAAGCAGAATTGAAAGACCGAATGGCCTACTCCTGCTCCTGCTCCTAGTTTCTGTTTTTCGATCTTGAATCTGTGTCCTGTAGTCCTTGTACAATGAGCTCATGGGAAGAGGTGTTCTTTGTCTAACTTTGTCCAACTCAGGGGCTGGTTTAGCACAGGGCTAAATTGCTGGCTTTGAACGCAGACCACGGCAGGCCATCAGTACGGTTAAATTCCCGTACCAGCCTCCCCGAACAGGCGCCGGAATGTGGCGACTAGGGGCTTTTCACAGTAACATCATTTGAAGCCTACTCGTGACAATAAGCGATTTTCATTGCATTTCATTTTCTCTTATCGAAACCTGCCATAGTGTTGGACACCTCCCGCAAATTTCCCTTTAATCTCTTTCCCTTAAAGTAGAACAATCCAGGCAGTACGGTGGCGCAGTGGGTTAGCCCTGTTGCCTCACGGCGCCGAGGTCCCAGGTTCGATTCCTGCTCCGGGTCACTGTCTGTGTGGAGTTTGCACAGTCTCCCCGTGTTTGCGTGGGTTTCGCCCCCACAACCCAAAGATGTGCAGGGTAGGTGGATTGGCCACGCTAAATTGCCCCTTAATTGGAAGAAATTAATTGGGTACTCTAAATTTAAAAAAAAAGTAGAACAATCCAAGGTGGCACGGTGGCGCAGTGGTTAGCACTGCTGATTCACGGCACCAAGGACCCGTGTTTGATCCCGGCCCCGGATCACTGTCCGTGTGGAGTTTGCACATTCTCCCCATGTCACCCACAACCCAAAAAGATGTGCAGGGTAGGTGGATTGGCCACGCTAAATTGCCCCTCAAATGGGAAAAAAAGATTTGGGTACTCTAAATGTGTGAAAGAAAAGTAGAACAACCCCAGCCTTTCCAACCGAACCTTGCAACTAAACCATCCTCACCCCTCCTGCCACACCCAGCCACCAACCCCCCTACCCTCCCCCACCCCGAGTAACCCAGCCCCATATCCCAGGAACCATCCTGGTAAATCACCTCCACACGCTCTCAAATACCTTCTCATCTGTCCTAAAGTGTCGTGACCAGAGCTGGATGCAATTAGTTGGGTCCTAACCAGAGCTTTATATCGTGTGTATAATTTGTCTCACTCACGGTGTAATTAAAGCAGCTATTTGTTCCGATGTTTAACATGTTTTTCCAAATCAGTGGCAAAAAACTAATTATAACGTTCACAGATATCAGTGGGTTCTCCGTGGTGCCAGTGGGGACTGCAGCTCGCAGCCCATCACCGGGTGAAGACAGGATTGTGAAGGGCATTGACATGGCTGAAATCCTTGTCAAAGCTCACAACTGGTGTAATGTCAGGCATGTCTTCTGTATTCAACTACTCAGGGAATTGCAGCTGAAACATTGCTTTATCAATGCCTCACAAAAATAGCAGAACACATGAATCCCTCTTGACATTCCCAGACCTGACCGCCATAACTCCGAGGTCTACACTCCATGTCTGAGACCCCTTCCGCTCAGTCCGTGGCATATCTTCTCCCTGATCCTGTGCAGTGTTCAAAGGTTCAATTGTCCAGTGTTTGATTATATGAGTCTGGTATCTGATCTATTCTCACTGTGCTTAATTAGTTAAGGCTAAGTGTGGACTCATGGGTGATATTGGTGTTGATGTTAGCGGGGGAGGTGGGGAGGAGGTGTCGGTGGGGTGGTGGGGGGGAAGTGAAGTAAACAAGCTGTGGAAAGAACTGGAAGCTAGAGATGAAACATAGAGTAGACATTTTAAAGCACTGTAAATAAACTGTAAATGTGGCATGGTGGGACAGTGGTTAGCACTGCTGCCTCACAACGACGAGAACCCGGATTCGATCCCGGCTCTGGAGTTTGGAGTTTGCACATTCTCCTAATGTCTGTGTGGGTCTCTCCCCGCACCCGCCCCGCCCCCTCCCCAACCCAAAGATGTGCAGGGTAAACACTGTAAAACACTGTAAATAAAGCCAGAGACACACATAGTAACTAGTGTCATCTTTGCTATTGTATTCAAAGAGGAGTCCCGAAAAGGTAAGTAAAATTAAGTTTATTTCCTACTCATAATGAGGAAATACAGCAGGCAAGAAGAACCTCCAGTCTCAGCCGGGACCATCCCAAGATGCCGACTCCCTTCTGGGCCGGCTTTTACTTCAGGGAGTAGCGAGCCCCGCTGTTGGGCCTCCGCCCCTCAACCGGAGAGCTCCTGCTCCACAAGCCCGAAGGGGAGATCGATTGGGTCTTCCCTGTGGGTCTCTTGGGGAGATAACATCTGCGTAGCTCTGAGGTATGGAAAATGCGATATCCTACCTCCTCCTCCAATGACTTGGATGTTCCTTGCACGCTGCCTCCTCAAGGGTCACTCCCCGTTGCTATGTCATATTGCGCAGCACTCTATCACCCCAATTGAGACTCTGGGAGCTGTGTATTATTGGGAACCACCAGAGCAGTCGAGTTCAGTGAATGTTCCCCTCAAGCAGGCCTGCTAATGGCCTTAGCGGGTAGCCTTGTCACGCAGAATAAATCAATGTCATAATAATAATCTTTATTGTCACAAGTAGGCTTACATTAACACTACAATAATGTTGCTGCGAAAAGCCCCGTCTTTCGGGACTTGTGGGAGGAAACCGGAGCACCTGGAGGAAACTCACGCAGACACGAGGAGAACATGCAGACTGCACAGACAGTGACCCAGTAGGGAATCGAACCTGCGACCCTGGCGATGTGAAGAACAGTGCTAACCACTGTGCTACCCTGACGCCTGAGTGAGGGGGGTGCTAGGGGTTCGGGGTGTGGCATGCTGGTTGGAAGGGCTGAGGCAGCCATGACTGTCTCAGCATAAAGGCGTCTTGGCAGTTGCCTGGAGGACATGCACAGGCATGCAGGGAGATGGGGCACATCCATAGAAATGTTGAATAGGGTATCTGTGATGGTGGTGGTGCAGCGATGAGCAATCGACTGAGCGATGCCACTGAGATTAGAAGCATAGCACAGCCTCCCCCCCCCCCCCCCCCCCCCCCCCAACCCCGCCTGCTGATCGGCCCTCCCCTGACTGTGGCAGCACTGGACTGAGTCCGCAGCCGCCACACCAAGTTCCCGACGGATGAAACCACAAGCGACCGACGCCGTCGGGAACTTGGCCGGTCGGGGGCAGAGCATCGGGGGGGGGGGGGTCCTCAGGCAATGTCCTGAGGCCGTCGATACGTGTCGCCGCTTTGGAGGGGGCGGAGTATTGTAAACGTGACGCCGCCCCCGATTTGGCCGGGAACTGTGATTCTCCGGCCGATCGCCGAACGCGATTTTGCCGTCGGCTACCAGAGAATCCAGCCCCATGTCCTACACTTCATATAACCGGACTAAAAAAAACAAGCAAGTAATGAAAGGAGATGAAAAGACTGACAGATGTCAGATATTTACGTACAATTGCTTTCCGTCCTGCTGTGGCTGTGACCCACTTTGCTCAGTGCACCTTTGTTACAGTTCCTCGCTTGGCCCGAGCAAGATGTCTGTCTACAGTTTTGGTCCTTTTTCTCTCTTGTTTTCTTTGCGTGTCCTTGGCCATGCTAAATTGCCCCATTTTCCTTGCATGTCTTTGGCCACACTAAATTGCCCCTTAATTGAGAAAAATGAATTGGGTACTCCAAATTTATTTTAAAAAAAGTTAGAGTGCCCAATTTATTTCTCCCAATTAAAGGGCAATTTAGCGTGGCCAATCCACCTCACCTGCACATCTTTGGGCCGTGGGGATGAAACCCACGCAAACACGGGGGGAATGTGGAAACTCCACACGGACAGTGGCCAAGAGCCGTGATCGCACCTGGGTCCGTGAGGCAGCAGTGCTAACCACTGCAAAACTGTGTTGCCCTGTGAGATGCTTCAATCCAGAATCCTCCCCCTACTTCTATGCTAAGTTCCTTCTCCCATTTTTCCCTTGCCTCATCCAGAGCTGGTGTGAGCTCCACAGCGCACAACTCAGTGGGACCTGCGATGTCTCTTATCTTGCATGCGGCCTACCGATCCGCCCTTCTCCATGCCGATGAAAATGGTTGGCGCAGGAAAATGAAGCGGGATCCACCATTTCTTTTCCCCGACCCGACTCCATTCGGTCCTGCATCAGGGCTATAAAAATCCGACCCACTGGAGCTTAATGCCTGGTGTAGGATTTTTGAAATGGGGATTCCTGGAATGGGAGGTCGGGAGTGAGGGATCTGGAATGAAATATCTGGGGCGGGATCTTCCGTCACACCAGTCCCGATTTCTGGTGCGGCGCGCCCGTGACAGCAGCGGGATCCTCCATCTCGGCAGCCGGCCAATGGAGTTTCCCATTGTGGCCATCCCCACGCCGTCGGTAAATCCGTGGGCGTGTGTGCGCTGCCGGTGAAGTGGAAAATCCAGCCCCCTGATGTGCACTGCCTGCAGGGAAAGGTCTGGAGTGAGATCATAGAATTTACAGTGCAGAAGGAGGTCAATCGGCTCATTGGGTCTGCACCGGCCCTTGGAAAGAGCACCCTACCTAAGACCATACATCCGCCTTATCCCCACACCTTTACCCTATCCCCGTATCCCCCCCCCCTAATCCTTTTGGACACTAAGGGCAATTTAGCATGGCCAATCCACCTAACCTGCACATCTTTGGACTGTGGGAGGAAACCGGAGCACCCGGAGGAAACCCACGCAGACAGGGGGAGAACGCACAAACTCTGCACAGACAGTGACCCAAGCCAGGAATCGAACCTGGGACCCTGGAGCTGTGAAGCAACTGTGCTAACCGCTACATTACCGTGCTGTCTGGAGTGAGGAGTCTGGAATGGGATGGCTGGCTTGAGATGCCTGGAGTCATATGAACACTTAGAAACCCTCCTTTTAAATTATAAGACAATTTTTAACAATGAACTCACGGGGTGATAAAAGAGTTGCTACCTCCTCAAAATGACCAGCCCTAATTCCCTTGGCAACTGATATGGTTGTTGCCTTTAAGGAGAGAGGAGAATTGACAGTCATGCTGGGATATCAGGCACTGAGATGCACTGGACGTGCTGTGAGCTTGTTATCTGGGGAGAACTGCACACACATCAGTCATGAAACAAAACCTGTTGTTATAAGTGATTTAAGTCCACTTAGCATAGAGATAGCTTCAGGCATTTTTATTGACACAAAATAATGATGCATTTGGGGAATTTCTTATCCACTTCTGCAATAATAAATCATCCTTTAAATCAGGTGGCAATGGCAGACTCAGCTAAAGCAGGAGTGACTTCATTTCATGGAGTGGGTTCTTTTTCATTAACGGGGGATTGCAATGAAACACCTTTTGAACTCGATCAGCACAACGTTACGCAAACTGGGAACTTTCAAACTTAGGATCAGAGAAGACTACAAAGGCATGACAAAGAAACAAAAGAATGAGAGAATATGATGTCCAGCTGAAATACGGCAGCCAGAGCAAGAGGCCAGACAATGGGAGCGGATAAACATAATAACAATAATCTTCATTATTGTCACAAGTAGGCTTACATTAACACCGCAATGAAGTTACTGTGAAAATCCCCTAGTCGCCACACTCCCGCGCCTGTTCGGGTACGCAGAGGGAGAATTCAGAATGCCCAATTCTCCTAACAGCACATCTTTTGAGATTTGTGGGAGGAAACCCATGCAGACACAGGGAGAACATGCAGATTCCGCACAGACAGTGGCCCAGCGGGGAATCGAACCTGTGATCCTGCCACTGTGAAGCAACAGTGCTATCCACTGTGCTACCGTGCATAGACAAGGAAAGACTCTCTGCTCCATTCCACCTGCTCCTCCAATGCCAACAACGTTGCCACCACCCCCATACTTAGTGCTTCTCAGTTCAGACACCTGGCAACCAATTTGTTCAGACATCAGGGGGTGGATTCTCCATTGTCCGATGCCGGTGTCATGATTCCCGAATGGATGGAGAATGCAGCTACCTCTGAAAAAACGGGATTGGAGCTGGGCGCCAGTCCTGGCCCATTTTCCGCAGCTCTGAGACAGAGGTTATTGGCAGATCAGACTGCTGGAGAAAATGTGTTTCATGGTGACTGTTTTACAACATGTGTACCCTTCTCTCTTCGTATATATGCTCTACTACACCTGTGCCAACTAAAGTGTCATCTATCTTTCTTATATTTTGTGGCTTGCTGTTCTACATGTTCCCCAGACAGCATGTCAGGAGTGGAGTCAGCCTGCTGCTTACCTCGCCCTCTGCCTGTGGTACTCTTGGCGTTTGTCCTCTTGTGGGTCTGGGCCTAACTGGCCTCTGATGTGTTGGCTAGTGTAGGCTGGAGAGATGAACAGACACTTCCAACACTGATGAAGGTTCAACTCAATTTTATTAACTACTTCTAACTAACTAACACACGGTGACTGTGGGTCTAAATAATGCTACCTTAAACTAGAGACCTAAGCCTTGTCCGAACCAGTTGATTCTCCCAGCACGAGTTGTGAGTATGTGCTGGGCTGTTACTGTTACACTCAGAGGCAGCACCCAGAATGAGCGGGAACCGTGGTGACCTCTGCCTTTATAGTGTGTGTATTATAACTGGTGATTGGCTGCGGTGTTTGTACATGTTGATTGGTCCCTGTGTGTGTCCATCTGTGTGTGTCTGCACCATGATATATTGGTATATATTATGACATTCCCCCCTTTTATAAAAAAATGTTGATGTAGGCATGTGATAATAAATAGTGTGGGTGTGTGGAGAATGTACCTAGCTACACGTGAGGTGCGAAGACATATGTACAAAGCTATATACAGGGAACAAGACTATTTACAGAGGAAGGTGCCTGGTGCAGATGGCTACCATGAACTGGAACAACCAACGACTCTATTTACAAATCACTGGATAACGAAGGCAACAACAAAGAATATGGGAAAAAGAACATTTCAAAAAAGTCCACATGTGCACAGAGTTCATAAGTTCAGTCTCTGAGGTGGGCGACGAACTCTGGTTGACCGCCTCAAGGGTGGGGCAATGGCTGGCGGCTCAGGAGCCGGGAGGGCTGCAGCACTGTCGGGGCAGGCAGAGCGACCAGAAGCGCCACACAGTCCACGGCGGGGTCAGTAGAAGAGCTGGTCAGAGGATCCCGTGACGACCCTGGAACCAGGCGAAGAGCACGCCTGTTGTGGCGCCGAATGGATCCATCCGGTAGGTGGACCAGGAAGGAGCGGGGGGCCACCGGCCTTAGAACGACAGCAGGAGCAGACCAGCCACCATCCGGGAGGTGGATGCGAACCTTGTCACGTGGATGGATGTCAGGAAGGTCAGCAGCCCGTGAGTCGTAGGAAGTTTTCTGCTGCAGTCGAGACATGTGCATGCGGTGGAGCACGGGGACATGGTCGAGATTGGGAGCGAGAATTGATGGCACCGTCGTTCATTAGCAGCTGAGCAGGCAACAGAGCTGGCGTCAGTGGCCTTGCTGAAGAGCTGCTTTACGATGTGGACCCCCTTTTCCGTCTTCCCATTGGATTGGGGGTATAGAGGACTGGACATCACGTGCTGGAAATTGTAGTGTCGGGCGAAGCCGGCCCATTTCTGGCTCGCGAAACAGGGGCCATTTTCCGACATGACCGTCAGCGGAATGCCATGTCGGGGAAATGTCTCCTTACAAGTCCTGATCACAGCCGAGGCTGTGAGGTCGTGCAGCCTGATGACCCCTGGGTAACTGGAGAAGTAGTCGATGGTGATGACGTAGACCCTGCCCAATGCATGGAAGAAGTCGATGCCCACTTTGGTCCAAGGCGATGTGACGATCTCATGGGGCATCAGGGTCTCCCGTGGTTGGGCGGGCTGAAAACGCTGGCAGGTAGAGCAGTTGAGCACCACATTGGCGATGTCATCATTGATGCCCGGCCAGTAGATGGCTTCTCTGGCCCTGCGGCGGCATTTCTCGATTCCTAAATGGCCTTCATGGAGTTGGTCCAACTCTAGCTGGCGCATGCTTTGTGGGACGACGATGCGGTCCAATTTCAGAAGCACCCCGTCGACAACCGCCAGGTCATCGCGGACGTTGTAAAATTGCGGGCATTGGCCCTTGAGCCACCCGTCTGACATCAGACGCATCACCCGCTGCAGAAGTGGATCAGCCGCTGTCTCGCGGCGAATTTGCATCAGTCGTGCATCCGTAACTGGCAAATGGGAGGCTGCAAACTGAACGTGGGCATCTATTTGGCAAACAAAGCCGTCATGATCACATGGAGTTGTGATCGACCTTGAGAGGGCATCGACAACGGCAAGGTCCTTGCCAGGGGTATAGATCAGTTGAAAGTCGTACCTGCGCAGCTTGAGTAGGATCCGCTGGAGGCGAGGCGTCATGTCGTTCAAGTCCTTTTTGATAATATTTACAAGGCGACGGTGGTCGGTTTCGACCATGAACTGCGGAAGTCCATTGACGTAGTCGTGGAACTTCACGACTCCAGTGAGAAGGCCTAGACACTCTTTCTCAATTTGCGCATAGCGCTGCTCTGTGGGAGTCATCGCCCGCGATGCATACGCAACGGGGGCCCGTGACGAGGCCTCGTCTCGTTGCAGAAGCATGGCACCAATCCCCGACTGACTGGCATCAGTAGAGATTTTGGTCTCTTTGGTGGGATCGGAAAAGGCCAACACTGGGGCCGTGGAAAGCTTGGCCTCCAGCTCCTGCCATTCACGCTCGTGAGCAGGGAGCCATCGGATAATCTGTGGTTTTGCGAATCAGGTCTCTGAGGGCCGTGGTGTGTGAGGCGAGATTCGGGATGAACTTCCCGAGGAAATTCACCATTCCCAGGAACCGGAGGACCGCTTTCTTGTCCTCGGGCGTCTTCATGGACGTGATTGCTGCAATCTTGTCCTCGTCCGGACGCACCCCCTGGTGGGAGATGTGATCCCCAGAAACTTGATTCTCGACTGGCCGAAGGAGCGTTTGGGCCAAATGAGGCGGGGGCCGTGTTCGTGGATGCGCCTGAAAACACGCTGAAGGCGGGCAATGTGTTCCTGCGGGGTGGTTGACCAGATAATAATGTCGTCGACATATACCCGGACGCCGTCGATCCCCTCCATCATCTGCTCCATGATCCGATGGAAAACTTTGGACACAGAAATGATGCCGAATGGCATCCGGTTGTAGCAGAACCTGCCAAAGGGTGTGTTGAGCGTACACAGCTTCCTGCTTAATTCATCTAGTTGGATCTGCCAGAAACCCTTCGAGGCATCCTGTTTTGAGAATACTTTGGCGTGGGCCATCTCGGGCGTGAGCTCCTCACGTTTCGGAATTGGGTAGTGCTCCCGCATGATATTCTGATTCAGATCTTTAGGATCAATACAGATCCGCAGCTCGCCGGACGGCTTCTTGACGCAGACCATAAAGCTTCCCCAGGCTGTGGGTTCCGTGACCCGAGAGATGACTCCTTGGTCCTGGAGGTCCTGGAGCTGTTGCTTGAGGTGGTCCCTGAGGGGCGCTGGGACTCTGTGAGGTGCGTGAACGACTGGCATGGCGTTGGGCTTGAGTTAGATTTTGTACGTGCACGGGAGCATGCCCATGCCTTCGAAAACATCATGGTATTGCTGGATGATGGAGTCAAGTTGCGCCCTGAAGTCTGTGTCAGAGGATGCAGACACATCGCTTGAAGAGAGAGAGTGTACTCTCTGCACTAAGTGGAGCAGCTGGCATGCCTGCGCACCAAGCAAGGAGGCTTTTGAGGCAGCAACAATCTCGAACGGGAGAATGGCTGTGTGAGCACGATGTGTCACCTCAAGGCTGCAGGAGCCGCTGCCAGCGATGGCATTGCCATTGTAGTCCAGCAATTTACACGCAGATAGCAGGACAGCAGGCTGTACGCAGAGCTTGCCAAAATCAGACGACGCAATGAGATTGGCAGAAGCGCCAGTGTCCAGGCCGAACCTGACAGGGGACTGGTTGACCGTAAGGGTGGCACACCACTCATCATCCTGGCCAACGCTGTGGACGTGGACGGGTTCAGTGCCATGCTTGGGGAACATCCTGTTGGTAGTAACGACGCCGATTTGGAACGGGACCTGTGGGTCATCGCAGGCATTGTCGGAATCAAGGTGTAGAGTAGGTTCATTGATGGCAGGCTGGATAGCCCTGACGTCTCTGTGGGGCTGGGTGGACCTTCGAAAATCAGCAGGTATGGAAGATCTGCACATTGCAGCGCAGTGGCCTCGTTTGCCACACTGCAGGCAGCGTCGGGGCTTCGCGGGACATTGCCGCTTTAATTGGATGGAGCCGCAGTTGCCGCACGCCGGAGCGTCGGGACGTTCGTCGTGCCACCGTGCATGCGCGGGACGATCCAGCGTAGCGCGCACCTGCGCGAAGCGGTCCGTGATGTCCGCGCACTCGCTGCGGTAAGCGCGGGTCTCCATGTAAAGCGCGCGAAATGGCCGCCATCGTTCAGATCCAGAGCCTGAAAAGGTTTAATCATTTGGACCCGTTCAGCCTCATCAGGGGCTTGCCGCGCGGTTTCAGCAGCCTGGGTGTAGGAGTAGCGCGTGGAGGTACGTTCATGCAGAACACAGGTCTCAATGGCCATGGAGAGAGTGAGCTGCTTTACTTTTAGTAGCTGCTGGCGCAGGGGCTCAGATTGAACACCAAAAACAATCTGGTCACGGAGCGTGGAGTCAGAGGTGGACCCGTAGTTGCAGGACTGGAACTACGCGGAGGTGTGTAGTGAAGGACTGGAAAGGCTCGTCCTTGCCCTGAATTCGCTGCTGAAACATGTATCTCTCGAAGCTCTCGTTGACCTCGAATGCGCAGTGGCTGTCGAAATTCAGAATTATGGTCTTGAACTTCGATATGTCCTCCCCCTCATCGAAGATGAGCGAGTTGTAAATGTGCAGAGCGTGGTCACCAACTGTGAAGAGGAAGAGAGCAATCTTCCGTGCGTCCGAGGCAGCTTCCAGGTCCCTGGCTTCGAGGTACAGCTGGAAGCGCTGTTTGAAAAGTTTCCAGTCGGAGCCCAGATTCCCTACAATGCGGAGAGGCGGCGGCGGGCGAACAGAGTCCATTCTGTAGGATGGCGCGAGACTGGTGGAAGGCAGATCACTGAAGGGTAGGTCTCAGAAGTGTGACCATCCCTCAACTCCTGGTATCATGAAGTGTTGGCTAGTGTAGACTTGAAAGATGAACAGACACTTCCAACACTGATGATGGTTCAACTCAAGTTTATTAACTACTTCTAACTAACTAACACACGATGACTGTGGGTCTAAATAATGCTAACTTAAACTAGAGACCTTAGCCTTGTCCGAACCAGTTGATTCTCCCAGCACATGTTGTGAGTCCGTGCTGGGCTGAATAAGTTCCTGTTACACTGAGAGACAGCACCCAGAATGAGCGGGAACCGTGCCCACTGCCTTTATAGTGTGTGTATTCTAACTGGTGATTGGCTGCGGTGTTTGCACATGTTGATTGGTCCCTGTGTGTGTCCATCAGTGTGTGTCTGCACCATGATACACTGGTGTATATTATGACAGTTGTGTGATTCAGTTACTGCAGAAGTGCTTTGAAGAACTGTGGACACAGTAAGGTGTCAGCCTTCACCTCTGGGTCGAGGAGGTGGTGGGTTAGAAAATCCAAAGGAGAGAATTGAGCACGAGACCTAGTCTGATTCTCCATTGCAATAGACTGGATAGATGGTTAGGACATTGCAAAGTGCTTCACTGCCTATGAAGCTCCTTTTAAGCAGAGTCAATGGTACAATGTAGAAAACAGAGCAGCCAATTTGTAAACAGCCATGTCCCATAAACAGCAGCAAAATTAGTAATCATCTGTTTCAGGAGGTGATCGAGGAATATTGTCCGATTTGCCGGTGGCAGTCCCTTGAGGATGGCATCTACTGAGGATAGTGCCTTTCTGATGTGGGTCTTTCATGTGACTGGGTAGACCAATTCCTGACTTTCAGACCATTGGGCACATTGGGGCCAGGACATGTCATGAGGTTGTGGGATCCGGAGAGCGAGAATGGCATCCTTTCCTTTCCTTCCCTTTGCTGACACTGCTCTGCCTCATCATTGATGCATTCAGACTCAAACCATGAGGCAGATTGATGGACAGGTTGTCGCCATTTTGAACAATCGGAAGTGAGTTCCTCTCGGTCATTAAAGTCAACGTTGCTGCACTTCAAGCAGAGCTTCAGAGTGTCTGTGAAGCGTTTGTCTTCGTCCTCCCCTGGAACATTTGAGAGTTGAGTAAACAGAGGGGAGACACTTTTCAATCACCTGGACACAGTGTCCACCACACCTCAGTTGGTATTGCAGGAGTTTTGTCCGAATGCTTGAGGAGCTGGTGTCCTGAGACATTGTATGGCAAGAGTCAAACTCTTTGAGGTTTGCTAAAAATTAAACTTAGAGAGGAACACAGCAACTTCTGGATAAGATGAGACCAAGGGCCATTCAGTTCACCTTCTCTCCTCTAGGTAATTGCCCGATTGTCAGACTGCAGAGTTTGATTCAATGAAAATCTGAATGCAATTCACAGTGACTGAGGTTGCCACATAATTATCCGAAAAGTGAGCTCGGAATCAGTTCTGCCAAAAACACATTCCCCACTTGCCTTTAAGAGCATGGTAACGACAATGTCTGCATAAAACCTTGGCACGTGCCCAACCAAATAACAAATTCTTGTGAAACATTTCCCTCACCGCTTGAGGTTACAGCTTGTGTAGTCATCAGAATTTTGTTGTTAAACTACGAAGAGAAAACATGCTTTGGGGAGCTTTTATGCAGCATTGGGTTCACGACTCAACAACAGCATCCAACTGGGAGGCAAGGAGCATTCATTGATCAGACCCACAGGCAGTTCTGTCTGCCTGGGTGAACATTGGAATCATCTCTCCAGCAAGAGTCAGACCTTTGAGCCGACCATTTATAGGTAAGTAAAGCATTTACCCTTGCAATCCTGGAATTAGCCACTCATACCTGACTTACAGCTTGAGTATATTTTGATTCTATATTTCGATTTGAGGATAATATTTAGATAATTTTATTCTGGACCTTGGGTTGGATTGGATTTATTTTATTGTCGCCTGTACCGAGGTACAGTGAAAAAGATTGTTCCGCGTACAGTCCAGACAGATCATTCAATACAAGAGAAAGAAACATAGGACGTAAGTAAATACGCAATGTAAATACATAGACACAGGCAACGGATGATCATACGGAGTGTAGTAGTACTCAGCGAAGCAATCTGAATTGATGTTTATTGTTACTTGAGGAGCGTCGGTTCACAATAAGCTAAAATCTTTTCACTGTTACATTTCCTCAATGATAGATAAGGCCGACGTCCTTACCTTCCCCTCCCACACCCCAACAACCTTCCAAGAACTCTGCAATTCTGGCCTCAATTGAGCATCACCAATTTTCGTCACTCCCCCATTGGAGTGGCGAGAAGGCAGGAGAATGGGGAAAGGGCAGGAGAATGGGGATGAGAAAAATAGCAGCCATGATTGAATGGCGGAACAGACTCGATGGGACGAGTGGCCTCATTCAGCTCCTATGTCGTATGGTCTTGTGGAAGCTGTGCTTTTGGCTGCCTCAGCTTAAAGTCTTGGAATTCACTCCCTCCCCCTGCCTCATGACCTTTAAGATGATCATTAAAACTCCCCTCCAAGTCACTCACCACCCTGACTTGTAAATATATTGCTGCTTGCTCCTTCAGTGTTGCTGGGTAAAAATCTTGGAACCTCGTCCCTAACAGCACATTGGGTGCACCTACACCACACGGGCTGCCGCGGTTCAAGAAGGCAGCTCACCACCACCTTCTCGAGGGCAATTAAGGGTAGGCAACAAATGCTGGCCCAGCCAGCGACGCCCACATCCCGTTAAAAAAGACGAATAAAAAATATATTTGGACAAGGCTTTTGATTATCTGCCTTGCCATCTTTTGTGGCTCGGTGTCAAATTTTCCTTAATAAACACTCCTGAACAGTTCCTTGGATTGTTTAACTGTGTCGCAGTAACATTCCCCAATTATTTGGGCAGCACGGTAGCAGTGGTTTGCGCAATTGCTTCACAGCTCCAGGGCCCCAGGTTCGATTCCCGGCTTGGATCACTGTCTGTGCGGAGTCTGCACATTCTCCCCGTGTGTGCGTGGGTTTCCTCCGGGTGCTCTGGTTTCCTCCCGCAGTCCAAAGATGTGCAGGTTAGGTGGATTGGCCATGATAAATTGTCCTTTGTATCCAAATTTTCCCTTAGTGTTGGGTGGGGTTACTGGGTTATGGGGATAGGGTGGAGGTGTGGACTTGGATAGTGTTGCTCGTTCTGGTGTGTGCGCTTTGCACTTAATTGGCTCTGTTTTATTACTTAGCTCTAGAGTCACCAGGTATCTGTATGATACCACCACGAGGTTCACGTTCAAGTTCAGATCAATGACTCAATACACCAATTAGTAAGGTTCAAATCAAGACACGTTTATTAATACACAGTTAATCGCTACTCATGCATACAATACTAAGAGACTAGGCTATTCCTACCACTAACAGGCCAGTATTTACCTGGATAAGGGAACCCGCTGGATCAGGGAACAATGGCCTCTTGCTCGATCCTGAGTCTGCAGGCTTCCAGCTGGTATGGACTAAGGGGTCAGGAGCATCTATCTCGTAGTGTGCGTTGACTGGACACTTACTTGATGGTGCAGCAGTTAGCCAGGCCTCTCCTTCTTACGGTCAAGTTCTTCGAGAGCTGCTAAGATGTTCTGCTGGGAGGGCCGGCTAAGAGAGTGAACTGAACTTGGGACCTGTCTTTTATAGGTCCCAGGGACTTTGCGCCCTTTTGGGCGGACCCCGAGCTTACTTCCAATCGATTGGATCCCATACCAATCGATTGGTTTGAATTCCCCAATACTGAGGCTGTTTCCCGATCGCTGGGCGGTTCTTTCTGGCTTGTTTGTCTCCTTTGTCTCGGACTCCCGTTGGCACCGATGAGTCTGACTTGCGATTGAGTGTCTTAAATGTAGCTAATCGTTGTAGCTATTGTTTCCGGGGATCGCTCATCAATATGTATAACTGCTGGTTTCAGTGCTGTCTGCTTTCTTTGCAGGCAGAATACACAGGAACTCTGCAAACTGCTTGTTTGGTTAGACTGTCCATTTTTCCCTGCTGTCTTTGTGTTTCTCCATTTTGTTTGGGGAAGTGGCCAACTCAGGTGGCTACAGTGAGCCGGTGCAGACTCGATGGGCTGAATGGCCTCCTTCTGCACTGTAAATTCTATGAATTCTATCCCCCCTTAAAAAAAAGTCATCGGGCTGGATTCTCCTCGTAGAATGTAGAACTCCATTTATTCTCCGGTCGCCAGGGTGCAACAGCCAGAGAATCCCACTCATTATCTGAATAGAAAGGCATTGACCTATTGGTGTTTTACAGTTCAAAGGTCACCCCTACAAAATAAAAGTGCTGAAATCAGCTCAGAGTCCCAGAAATACAATCAGAGGCTACCTTGCCCTTCTCATTCAAAGCTGCATCTGCAATGCTCGTCAATAATGACATTCAAATAGAATGTCAGAGAATGAAAATATTTTGGAGGAACGTGGATGCCTCATTTAAAAGTAATAGGCAGAGTTGTAACCTGGTAACAAAAGGCAAGTCAACGTTGTCTCCTATATATAGAACAGCGAACTGGTTGACATAAAGTATTCTTGCTTTTTAAAATAATACAAATACAGTTGGCATGAGATGACAGTGCATTAACCATATAGCTTCCAGCATGAAGAGTTTCGATAGTAGAAAGGAAAATTGACTGATTCTGAGGAAAAACCGTCTTTGTGTATTGCTGCAAGCATCGAGTTGACCCTGAATGCTGAGGAACTATACAACAGTAAAGGAGGCCATTCGGCCCAAGTTGCCTGTGCTGGAAAAGCGTTCTGACTGAAAATGGGGGGTGTTTCGCCCCAGCCAAGTTTTCTGACCAGATCTTCTGACACTCAGTCGAAAGAAATAGCGGGGCGCAGTTTGCCCCACCGCTTTGGCCGGCCAGTCTAGCTACACAGAGATCAGGGCACAGTCTTTAAAGGACCCCAAATACAAGCGTCAGGGTGACCCACCCCACACCACAGAAGTATCGGGGAGGGGGCACTTTCCCCCCTCTCCCCTTGCGCCTTCATCAGTGCACACCCCTCTCCCCCCCCCCCCACCACAAATAAGAGAAAGCGCCCCTCCCCAAATGGAACAGGGTTACCTCCGTGGCCGTGCCCTCTGATCAGTGCTCACCTCATTACCCACCATGCTGCCCCTGGCACTACACTCTGGCACTGTGCAGGGACGGGGGGGTGCAATGCCAGGATGCAAGGGGGTCATTCCCAGCCTCGGTCCTCAATCCCAAGCTTCAAGACAGCACTGCACCCCCAGCATGGTTATCACAACTCGTTTTCACTTTTGAAGTGGGGGGAAGCATGGAGCCAGATGCTACGGCGTAAAGTCAGCTACTTATTTTTAAATGCACGTAAATTCAGGGTAATTAGGCTTACGCCCTTTCTGGGAGAGGGGAAGAGCTCACATTGAGATCTAGCTGGCCCGAATCCCGTTAAGGCCCTCTCGTGCGATATAGCGGCCATGACGGGATGTGCGCCAGCGGCCAAAGTTCCTGAAAAACCGCTCCCCCTGTCACTTTCCACCTTTAACTATTGATTCAGTTCCGTTTGAAAAGTTATTATCGAATCTGCATCCAACAGCCGTTCAGGCAATGCATTGCAGACCATAAAAAGCTATGAAAGTTAAGACGGAACTAGTTAAGGACGGAATATGCATGACAAATCAGAGAGAGATGAGCAGACATTTCAGAGAAAGCTTCAGATATGCAGCCGGTCTCTTGAGTGTTGTTACTTAAAAATAGAACTCAAATCGAGTCTGCAGCATAGAAACAGACCATTTGTGTATTTTCTCCCTCATGTGTGGATAAAGCCTAATTTTTCATGTGTCACCAGTATAAACCCTTCCATTCTTGCAGCAATGTATGTACAGAAGTTTCTCCTAAACTCTTCACTTAATTTGCTAGCGTCTATTGTACATCCATGTCCCTTATTGTGGACTCACCCATGATGGAAGCTGCTTCCCAGTCTCATCTTTATCTCAGAACCAAAAATACAGTGTCAACTGGGCAATAAGAATATTGATCCTAACTGGTCCTGTGTACCTTAAAATGGAACGCTAGTAAAGCTGTGTAATAGTTACACTGGTCTGAACTGGTCCTGTATACGTTTAAATGGAATGCTAATAAAGCTGTGTAATAGTTACACTGGTCATAACTGGTCCTGTATACCTTAAAATGGAACACTAATAAAGCTGTGTAATAGATATACTGGTCTGAACTGGTCCTGTATATCTTAAAATGGAATGCTAATAAAGCTGTGTAATAGGTATACAGGTCTGAACTGGTCCTGTATACCTTTACATGAAACGCCAGTAAAACTGTGTAATAGATATACTGGTCTGAACTGGTCCTGTATACCTTAAAATGGAACGCTAATAAAGCTGTGTAATAGTTATACTGGTCTGATCTGGTCCTGTATGTCTTCCCGCCGCTTGTCAATGGGATTCCCATTGAAGCCACCTCGAACCGCGGGGATGCGCGACCAGTGGGAAAAACGTATCCCGGTGCGCGGAGAATTCCAGCCCAGTTTCTACACCTTGAAATGGAACACCAATAAAAACTGTGCGATGAGAATACTGATCTAAACTGGTCCTGTATGCCTTAAAATGGATAGGTATACTGGTCTGAACTGGTCCCATATGCCTTTAATGCCAGTAAAAACTGTGAAATTAACGCACTGGTCTGAACTGTTTTTTTGGAGTTAGGATCAAACGACTTCCTCATTTTAACACCCCTTTATCGCGCCTCCTCTTCCGGCTATGCTTTTCCAAAGAGCCACAGCTTGCTCACTCTTCCCCGATACCACAGTTTCCATATTCCCAGCAGAGTAACACAAAGGCTGAAGTCTGTAGGTCACAAAGCCTGAGGTGCAACATTTGCAATCCACGTACACTGTCTGGGAGGGCATCATCCCTCCAGCTGCAGGAATAGGCTCTTACGTGCGGCACGGCAGCACAGTGATTAGCACAGCTGCTTCACAGCACCAGGGTCCCAGGTTCGATTCCTGGCTTGGGTCACTGTCTGTGTGCAGTCTGCACGTTCTCCCCGTGTCTTTGTAGGTTTCCTCCGGGTGCTCCGGTTTCCTCCCACAAGTCCCAAACGTGCTTGTTTCATAATTGGACATTCTGAATTCTCCCTCAATGTACCCGAACAGGCGCCGGAATGTGACGACTAGGGGTTTTTCACAGTAACTTCATTGCAGTGTTAATGTAAGCCTGCCTGTGACACTAATAAAGATTATTATTATGGTTTAAAGTGGCAAATGGGACCACTTTCACAGAATCGAGTCAAACGCTGAGTTGTTTCTGGAGAACTGCTGTAGTTGATAATAGCATGATCATTTCATAATTGACTTTGAAGTGTAAGCAAAGTAAAATGGAGAATTTACCACTGCTGCAGGTACGTCTGTGGCTTTTCTGATTCAGCTAAAAAAAGAGCAATAACAATAAACAACGCGTTCAGATTAAGATCACCTCACAATTCTTCTTCATCCTTCTAGGGTAGCAACCCTTACTCTTACAGCAGTCATGTTGTTTGTTGTCTGAGTCCTGTCAATCATCCTTCCCATATCTTGTTGCAAACTGGTCAATCACCCCTTCTGTGATCTGTTACCAATTGAGTCCTGACCTCAATCAACCTTCTTGTAACTTGCTATTCGCCACGTCTTTCTTAACTTCACTCACCTTTCCTGTCAACTATCCCATTCTCTATGAGGACCCAAGCACCTCTTTGAGACTTGACGCTTACAGAAATAAGCCTGGACTCTCTTCCTCAGTCATCTCAGAAAATCTATTCAAAACATTTCAGATTTAGAATCGTAGAATCATAGAATTGCAACGGTGCAGAAGGAGGCCATTCAGCCCATCGGGTCTGCACTGACCCTCTGAAATAGCACCCTAACCGAGCCCACTCTCCTGCCGTATCCCCGCAACCCCACCTAACCTGAGCATCTTTGGACACTGAGGGGGAATTTAGCAAGGCCAATCCACCCTAACCTGCACCTTTTTAGATTGTGGGAGGAAACCAGAGCACCCGGAGGAAACCCAAGCAGACGTGCAAACTCTGCACAGTTACCCAAGGTTGGAATTGAACCTGGGTCCCTGGCGCACTGAGGCAGCAGTGCTAACCACTGTGCACCCCCTTCCCATTGTACCACTATACCACACACTGTGCCACCATCCCGCCCCTTGTCTGCTCCTCGAAGAGAAAGGAAGTCTAATGCGTTTGGTCCTAAACTGGCCACCCAGATGTTGTGTATTCAAGCTGAAGCAGAACATCTTCTCCCATCCTGACAACAGAGCCCCAAAGCAACTGCTCTACTCAGAACGTAACCACGGTTGTGAAATGTGACAGGATTAATTAATGCCCTCAGGGGAATTGACTCCTAGGAGAGTGGAAACACTTGAGGGATGTACTCAAAGCATCCCCAAAAAGGTCAACATCTCTGATGCCTCATGGGAGACTCTGGCTTGTGACCAAGCAAAATGGAGAAGGCTCTTGCGGGAAGGTGCAGAACACATCAAACACTTTGTTGGGAATTTGCAGAGGAGAGGTTGAAGCACTTGAAGCACACAAGCCACCAGACAACTCATTTACTGAACACTTCAGCAGCACCACATCCCCCACATGTGGCAGAGTCAGGGCAGCACGGTAGCACAAGTGATTAGCACTGCGGCTTCACAGCGCCAGGGTCCCAGGTTCGATTCCCTATATATCAGCTGACATATAATGAAGCAATTCATGTGTTTCAGACACTTCACCAACTCTCATTCCCCCTCAACACACAGCGCGCTCCCAAATTCCACTGCTCCTTCGGTCACTTTCCTGAGATAAGAGGACCAAAAATGTTCACGGTATCACTCAAAACAGATTATCCAGTCATTCCATAGAATGCTTATAGTGCATAAGGAGGGCATCCGGCCTATTGAGTCTGCACCAACCCTACAAAACAGCATCCTACCTAGGCCCATTGCTCCACCTGATTCCAGTAACCCCACCTAACCTGCACATTTTTGGACACTAAGGTGTGGTAATATGAAAATTAAAAATGAAAATCGCTTATTGTCACGAGTAGGCTTCAATGAAGTTACTGTGAAAGGCCCCTAATCGCCACATTCCGGCGCCTGTTCGGGGAGGCTGGTACGGGAATGCATCACTGTAGATACACAAGGGGTTAATGTGAGTACACGTAGACTAGCTAGACACTAGAGGGAGCACCAGAGACATGACACACAGACACTCAACCAATAGGTCAGTAAAATAGGACACGGCCAATGGGCATTCACGATACACACAGAGGTGACACTACCACAGTGGGGCATTATACCAACCCATATAAAAGAACACAGCACACATGATCTTGCTCTTTCCAGTGGAGACACTCAGTGAGTACAGACACAGAGTTGATTAAACATCACACCCACCACGTGGATTGTAGCAGACTGGTTCATCAGTCTGAGTAGCTATAGCAGGATTAACAGTAGAAGCAAATCCAAGTAGGAGAATTGTAAATAGTTTAATAAACGTGTTGTAGTTATCTCCACGTCTGAACCTTCCTTTGTCAGAGTGAGCATCAAGGAAGCAGCTTATGCTATGCCAAGAGCATAACAAGACATAAGGCACAGGCGGTGATTGACAAAGAAACGCAGACTGCTTTGCAGAACACCTTCGGTCCGTTCGCATGCAGGACCCAGACTTCCCGTCCCTTGCCATTTGAACTTCCCGTCCTACTCTGACGTCCACATGTCCGTCCTCGGCCTGCTGCAATGTTCCAGCGAAGCCCAGCGCAAACTGGAGGAACACACCTCATCTTCCGATTAGGCCCATTCATCCACCTGATTCCGGTAACCCCAGCTAACCTGGTTACAGCCTTGCGCTCTTAGCATTGAGTTCAACAACTTCCGACTGTGAACTCTCTCCTCCACCTCCACCCCATTTTTATTTCTTTCAATTTATTTTCATTCCTTCCATTGATACGTTTTTCCCTCACCATTGTCCCCCTACCTCCCCCACTCACCATGGGCCATCTGTTCCCTGTTGCTAGTTGCCCTTTGACCCACTGCTCACCTTTGTTCTGCCATTCACACATTCCAATCTCTTCATGTGCCACTATCAGCCCCCTTCTTAGCCTTACACACACACTATTTACATTCCTTTTGTCTTTCTGACACAACCTTTTGTTTTGTCCCCGCCTATCATTGGTCCTCTATCTAGCCCAACTGCTCCAAGCTCCCCCACCCAATCTGCACATTTTTGGACTGCAGGAGGAAACCGGAGCACCCGGAGGAAACCCACGCAGATCGGGAGAAGGGGGTCACATAGTTGTTTTGGGGATCTTTCTGTGCGAAGATTGGTCGTCGTATTTCTCACAACACAACCAAAACTTCCTTCAGCAGGAACATGTTCAAGAATGTGTACAAAGCAAAAACCGAGTAGAATCTCCGGCAGCAACACACCCCTCCCCGATGAACTCAATGCATTCTACGCTCGTTTCGAGCAGGAAACCATCAAACTGCTGTCGACTACCCCAACAGCCTCGGACACACCCATACCTACCGTCACAGCTTCCAAAGTCAGATCGGCCTTCTTGGAAGTGAACCCTTGGAAAGCGACGTGTCCTGGCCGAGTCCTTGGTCAAGCACTCAGACCCTGCGCGAACCAACTGGCGGATGTGTCCAAAAGGCCTTTGACAGGATATCGCACACTTACTTGATGGATGTGCTCTCCAAAACGGGGTTTAGGGAGGGAATCCAACTGCTTTACACAAACATCAGTAATGCAGTTTCAATCAATGGGTGGGAATCGGAAAGTTTTCCAATTAAATCTGGAGTCAGGTAGGGTTGCCCACCCTCTCCTGCCCTGTTACTGTGTTGTACAGAACTCTTTGTTGGGTCCATCAGGAAGGAAGCGGGTGTTGGGTGGGGTTACTGGGTTATGGGGTTATGGGGATTGGGTGGAGTTGTTGACCTTGGATAGGGTGCTCTTTCCAAGAGCCGGTGCAGACTCGATGGGCTGAATGGCCTCCTTCTGCACTGTAAATTCTATGATTCTATGATAACAGGAGCGACGATCCCAGGCAGTGGGGGCATTCAAGTCAAAGCGTCACTGTGCAGTGACGATGCCAATGTCTTCAGTTCGAATCCGCTGTTGGTGCACAAACTGATTAACATCTATGACCAGTTTGAACTGGCCTCGGGTGTGTGGGAGCAATCGTCTCTCTCCATTGTAGTGAGAACCTGGGGATCAGATGTCAGGCACTTTTGGTGTTGCTGTATATGGCACAGCTCTGGCCCATTCCTCACTCCTGCACTGTTTTCTGCTTCATCTGAAGGGCGAAAATATACAGCTTTCCCAGGGATGTGATGTACAAAGCTGGCCATCAGGAATAAAGCAATGTTGGGTGTGTTTTTCCACCTTTGTCTGGAGGTTTGTAGAATAGAAAAGTAGAAAATCGCTTATTGTCACAAGTAGGCTTCAATGAAGTTACTGTGAAAAGCCCCTAGTCGCCACATTCCGGCACCTGTTCCCGTACCAGCCTCCCCAGACAGGCGCCGGAATGTGGCGACTAGGGGCTTTTCACAGTAACTTCATTGAAGCCTACTCGTGACAATAAGCGATTTTCTATTTTTCTATTCTACAAACCTCCAGACAAAGGTGGAAAAACACACCCAACATCGCTTTATTCCTGATGGCCAGCTTTGTGTGTGACTGCATCAACACTTACATTGAAACTTACAGGATACTGCGAGGCCTGGATAGAGTGGACGTGGAGGGGATGGTTCCACTTGCAGGAAAAACTAGAAGCAGAGGTCACAATCTCAGACTAAAGGGACGATCCTTTAAAACAGAGATGAGAAGGAGTTTCTTCAGCCAGGGGGTGGTGAATCTGTGGAACGCTTTGCTGCTGAAGGCTGTGGAGGACAGATCACTGAGTGTCTTTAAGACAGAGATAGATAGGTTCTTGATTAATAAGGGGATCAGGGATAATAGGGAGAAGGCAGAAGAATGGGAATGAGTGGCCTAATTCTGCTCCGATGTCTTATGGTCAATAGTCTAAGTTTGCAAAGATGTCGGTATGCAAACACCAGGCTTCACTATGTGCAGAGGTTATATCTGTCCCCTGTGTTGCAAAGGATGGATCTGGCCACGCTGCCGTGGAATCATAGAATTTACAGTGCAGAAGGAGTCCATTCTGCCCATCGAGTCTGCACTGGCCCTTGGAAAGAGCATCCCACCCAAGCCCACACCTCCACCCTATCCCCATAACCCAGTAACCCCACCCAACCTTTTGTTTGGACACTAAGGGGCAATTTACCATGGCCAATCCACCTAACCAGCACATCTTTGGACTTGTGGGAGGAAACCGGAGCACCCGGAGGAAACCCACGCAGACACGGGGAGAACGTGCAGACTCCACGCAGACAGTGACCCAAGCCGGGAATCAAACCTGGGACCCTGGAGCTGTGAAGCAACTGTGCTAACCGCTGTGCTACCGTGCTTGCCCAGGGATGCATCAAGTAGTTCGACCATGCCATACCAACAGTCTCTCAAGGATAAATTTATGGAGAGACTTTACTACAAATACATTAGGCAGTGGTCCGCATGTAATACCCGAGAGGCCCTCTGGGAAAAGGAGATGGCGGATCCTGGCGGATGATTCCCTGAAGAGTCAAAGTGATCTGGCAGAACGTCTCATCACCAGAACTTTCAAACAAGCGACAAGGCCTAGCTTAGGTGGTGGTGAGAAAGACCCTCCCTGTCAGATACTTCCTGCAAGCCCGAGTCTCACCCCATCCATATGTTGCCCTCGAGGTGGGGAACAGACCTTTGTCTATCTCCTTGTGTAATGTGACTTTGCAAAGAAGGCCTGGAGAGAGATGAAGGGTAGGATTCTCCAGTTCTGACGCCAAAATCATGTTCGGCGATCAGCCGGAGAATCCTCGTTGGCACAGGGGCCGGCGCTGCCTTTGCAACGCTCCACCCCCTCCACAGCAGCGTACTCTGTGAGTACGCCGCACGCCGTCAGGACGTCCTCAGGACGTCACCTGAGACCCTCCGCCAATGCTTCACCACCGATGGGCCGAGTTCCCGATGCTGTGGGTCACTCACGCGATTATATTTTGTGAACGCGGCGTGGTGGCTGTGGACTGAGTCCAGCGCCGCCCCAGTCGGGTGGGAGCCGTTCCGCGGGCTGGGGGTGATTTGACGGGGCTGGTGGCACTGGTGGGGGTCCGTCCAGGGCTGGCACGACTGGCCAAAGGGGGGCAGTTTTTGGCAGACCTGGTCCAGGCGCAACCTGTGCCATGTTGCACGGCGCGGCCGCTGCAGGCTGCCACCGTACGCAGGCGCGGCCACGAACCCGGCAATTCTCCAGCCGTATCTGCAGCTAGAGACGGGGGCTTTACGCTGCGTGGCTGCTCGCCCCCCCCCACACCAGATGGAGGATAGGTGGAGGTTTTCCGCCGCCTTTTCGGGCATAAAATGCCACTGTTCCCACGCCAGTGTCAAAACGGTTTTAAAAATGCACAGGGCAGCACGGTGGCTCAGTGGTTAGCATTGCAGTCTCACGGCGCCGAGGTCCCAGGTTCGATTACGGCTCTGGGTCACTGTCCGTGTGGAGTTTGCACATTCTCCCCGTGTTTGCGTGGGTTTCACCCCCACAACCCAAAGATGTGCAGGGTAGGTGGATTGAACATTCTGAACTGCCCCTTAATTGGAAAAAATTAATTGGGTACTCTAAATTTTAAAAAAAATGCATCACGCTGCTGTGCAGAGGGACCTTGTGCATGAATCACAAAATGTTGGTTTACAGGTGCAGCAGGTGATTAAGAAGGCAAATGGAATTTTGTCCTTCATTGCTAGAGGGATGGAGTTTAAAAGCAAGGAGGTTATTCTGCAGCTGTATAGGGTGCTGGTGAGGCCACACCTGGAGTACTGTATACCGTTTTTAACAAAGAACAAAGAACAAAGAAAAGTACAGCACAGAAAAGTAACCCCTCAACCTCCGTCGTTCCAGTGAGAACAAACCATGTTTATTCAACCTCTCCTCATAGCTAATGTCCTCCATACCAGGCAACATCCTGGTAAATCTCTTCTGCACCCTCTCTAAAGCCTCCACATCCTTCTGGTAGCGTGGCAACCAGAATTGAACACTATACTCCTAGTGTGGCCTAGCTAAGGTTCAATACAGCCAGATCATGACTTGCCAATTCTTATACTCAATGCACCGGCCAATGAAGGCAAGCATGCCATCTGCCTTCTTGACTACCTTCTCCACCTGTGTTACCCCTTTCAGTGACCTGTGGACCTGTACACCTAGATCTCTCTGACTGTCAATACTCTTGAGGGTTCTACCATTCATTGTATATTCCCTACCTGCATTAGACCATCTAAAATGCATTACCTCACATTTGTCCGGATTAAACTCTATCTGCCATCTCTCCGCCCAAGTCTCCAAATGATCTAAATCCTGTTGTATCTTCTGACAGTCCTCATCGCTATCCGCAATTCCACCAACCTTTGTGTCGTCTGCAAACTTACTAATCAGACCAGTTACATTTTCCTCCAAATCATTTATATATACTACGAACAGCATATGTCCCAGCACTGATCCCAGCAGAACACCACTAGTCACACCCCTCCAATCAGAAAAGCACCTTCCATTGCTACTCTCTACCTTCTATGACCTAGCCAGTTCTGTATCCACCTTGCCAACTCACGCCTGATCCCATCTGACTTCACCTTTTGTACCAGTCTGCCATGAAAGACCTTGTCAAAGGCCTTACTGAAGTCCATATAGACAACATCCACTGCCCTACCTGCATAAATCATCTTTGTGACCTCCTCGAAAAACTCTATCAAGTTAGTGAGGCACAACCTTCCCTTCATAAAACCATGCTGCCTCTCGCTAATACATCCATTTGCTTCCAAATGGGAGTAGATCCTGTCTCAAAGAATTCTCTCCAGTAATTTCCCTACCACTGACGTAAGGCTCACCAGCCTGTAGTTCCCTGGATTATCCTTTCTACCCTTCTTAAACAAAGAAACAACATTGGCTATTCTCCAGTCCTCCGGGCCATCACCTGAAGACAGTGAGGATCCAAAGATTTCTGTCAAGGTCTCAGCAATTTCCTCTCCAGCTTCCTTGCAGAAAAATACTTTTCACTGTACCTCGGTACACGTGACAATAAACAAATCCAATCCAATCCAATCCAATCCTTCAGTATTCTGGGGTGGACCCCATCAGGCCCTGGGGACTTATCTACCTTCATATTTTCAAGACGCCCAACACCTCCTCTTTTTGGATCTCAATGTGACTCATGCTATCTACACACCCTTCTCCAGACTCAACATCCACCAATTCCTTCTCTTTGGTGAATTTATTTTGGTCTCCTTACTTGAGAAAGGATGTCCTGGCACTGAAGGGGCTGCAGAGGAGATTCACTCGGTTGATTCTGGAGTTGAGAGGATTAGTTTATGAGGAGAGACTAAGTAGACTGAGACTATACGCATTGGAATTTAGAAGAGTGAGGGGAATTTTTTTGGAAACATATCTAATTATGAAGGGAATAGATTAGATAAAAGCAGGGAGGTGTTTCCACTGACTGGTGAAACTAGAACTAGGGGGCATAGCCTCAAAATAAGGGGGAGCAGATTTAGGACTGAGCTTAGGAGGAACTTCTTCACCCAAAGGGTTGTGAACCTGTGGAATTCCCAGCCCAGTGAAGCAGCTGAGGTTACCTCATTGAATGTTTTTTTTTCTTATTTAAAAATAAATTTGGAGTACCCAATTCGTTTTCCCCCAATTAAGGGGCAATTTAGCGTGGCCAATTCACCTGGCCTGCACATCTTTTTGGGTTGTTGGAGTGAGACCCATGCAGACATGGGGAGAATGCTCAAACTCCATACAAACAGTGACCCCGGGCTGGGATCGAACCCGGATCATCGCCGCCGTGAGGCAGCAGTGCTAACCACTGCGCAACGAGCTGCCCACGTTGAATGTTTTTAAGGCAAAGATAGATATATTTTTGAACAGTAAAGGAATTAAGGGTTATGGTGAGCGGGCGGGTAAGTGGATCTGAGACCACAAAAAGATCAATCATGATCTTATTGAATGCGGAGCAGGCTTGAGGGGCCAGATAGCCTACTCCTGCTCCTAATTTTTATGTTCGAATGTCCAGGACTACATGCTGAGGGATGCACAAAAGTTTGGGGTAGCCGGTGTAGAGATGCAATGGGAAGGTGGCTGTCGAACACCTTTCAGCCATAGTGAACTGAGGGAATGGGAATTGTACAGCACCCCTCGGGCTGTATTTCTCACATTGAATGCATACAGTGAATATTACACGTATCACAATTGTACTGACGCATTTCAGAGAGCAACTGGATCTATGTATAAAACTTAAAATACTTTTGTCCCAATTGTAATGACATTTTGAAGCGTCTGTAATGTTTCTTCGACTGTATTGAAGCACCTCAGAGTGTGACATGATGCATGTAGAGAACCTGAATATTATTGCACTTTGTGTGATGGCCATTTTGAAATGGTTGTAATGTTCTTTCTGATATTTTGCAAATAGTCTATTTTGCCAAAAAAAAGGGAACTCGCAGGTGGTGGTGTGCCAATGTGTCTGCTGCCCTTGTCCTTCTAGGTAGAGAAGCCACTGGTTTGGAAGAGGCTGTCAAAGGAGCCTTGGTGAGGCATGTACACACGGCTCACACTGTGTATTGCTGGTGGAGGGAGTGAATGTTGAATGCAGTGGAAGGGATGCCAATCAAGCGGGCTGATTTGTCCTGAATGGTGTTAAGCTTCCTGGATGAAGTTGGAGCTACACTCTTCCAGGCAAGTGGTTTATAGGCAGGTGAACCTGCACCTCTCCTCTTAAACTCTGAACTCTGAACTCTAACCTGAACCTGTCCGGGTGGAGAAATAGTCAAGGCACGAAATTCCTTGGTATTCTTTGAACAATGTATTGCCCGCTGATAACAAATAATTATCAGAACCCTGCTACCTTCAAACTAAATTTATATTTCCAAATGGTGCACCCATATCATCCAAACGTCACTCACAGCTCCAGGGTCCCAGGTTTGATACCCGGCTTGGGTCACTGTCTGTGCGGATTCTGCACATTCTCCCTGTGTCTGCGTGGGTTTCCTCCGGGTGCTCCGGTTTCCTCCCACAGTCCAGAGATTTGCAGGTTAGGTGGATTGGTCATGTCAAATTGCCCTTAGTGTCCAAAATTGCCCTTAGTGTTGGGTGGGGTTACTGGGTTATGGGGATAGGGTGGGGGTGTGAGCTTGGGTAGGGTACTCTTTCATAGAGCCGGTGCAGACTCGATGGACCGAATGGCCTCTTTCTGCACTGTAAATTCTATATCTATAACTTGTTGATCACTCAGAGGAGTATGTTTCAATGTGCGGGGATGGTCCTGTCCACCTGCAGTTACTTGTCTTTTAATGCACATTTCTTACAGTGTAAAAACCACACCCATAAGAATGATTGCTGTAAACATCTCCTGCTTTTGATTGTACCTCTTGCAACAATTCCTTATCGTTGGTTCATGGATGAACTATGAACATGTGATGGTGTTTTGATGGGGGAAAATTCTGGCTTATCAGCATCATTATATCGGTGACTGAGTTCCACTCTAATGAGGGATTAGTATTTCCAAGGAAAGTGGGAATCCACCCGGACATACTGCAACCCAGAGCTTGTTAGCTTGTAAAATAATATTTACAGATTGGCCACTGTCGAGACAGATCATTCCACTCTTCAAGACAAATTATCATTTTGTGGTCTGATTGCTTATGACGTCTCTTTGCCTAGTATATTCAAGATGGTGTTTTGTTGTATTTGTGTTTCATTTCAAGACTTTAAAAAAAATCAGAGTGCCCAATTCATTTTTTCCAATTAAGGGACAATTTAGCGTGGCCAATTTACCTACCCTGCACATCTTTGGGTTGTGGGGGCGAAACCCACGCAAACACGGGGAGAATGCGCAAACTCCACACGGACAGTGACCCGGAGCTGGGATTGAACCGAGGACCTTGGCCAGTGAGGCAGCAATGCTAACCACTGTGCCACCGTGTTGCCCATTTCAAAATGTTTTTAAGTCCCGTTCCAAAGTCCTGTGGAATGCTGGGAGGCAAAACTTGGCTAATTTCTGTTCATTGTCAATTACAAATGGCTCCCTTTTAAGTTTGGATTTGGATTTATTGTCACATGTACCGAGGTACAGGGAAACGTATTGTTCTGCGTACAGTCCAGACAGATCATTCCATACATGAAAAAACATAGAACATACCTAAATACACAATGTAATACATAGACACAGACATCGGGTGAAGCATACGGAATGTAGTGTTACTCAGTAGAGAAGATGTGTGAAGAGATCAGTTACGTCCATAAGAGGGTCATTCAGGAGTCTGGTAACAGTGGGGAAGAAGCTGTTTTTGAATCTGTTGGAATCATAGAATATATATCGTGCAGAAGGAGCCCATTAGCCCATCGAGTCTGTACTGACCCTCGGAAAGAGCACCCCACCTAGGCCCTTCCCCCCACCCTATCCCTGTGACCCCCACCTAACCTGAACATCCCTGGACACTGAGGTGCAATTTATATCATGGCCAATCCACCTCACCTGCACATCTTTGGACAGTGGGTGGAAACCGGAGCACCCAGAGGAAACCCACGCAGTCATGGGGAGAGCATGCAAATTCCACACAGACAGTTATCCGAGGCCGAAATTCAACCTGGGTCCCTGGAGCGGTGAGGCAGCAGTGCTAACCATTGTGCCACCATGACGCCCATAAAAAAAAGGCCAATTTACCTACCCTGCATATCTTTGGGTTGTGGGGGTGAGACCCACGCAGACATGGGGAGAATATGCAAACTCCATACGGACATGACCCGGGGCTGGGTTTGAAATCGGGTCTTCGGTGCCGTGAGGCAGCAGTGCTAACCACTGTGCCACTGTGCTACCCTCTCTTGCCCGATGGAAGAGGTTGGGAGATAGAATAACCTGGGTTGAGGAGTCTTTGATTATGCTGCCCACTTTCCCAAGGCAGCAGGAGGTATAGGCAGAGTCAATAGATGGGAGGCAGTTTTGCCCAATGCAGCCAGATAGGATGTTTTTTATTGTGCATCTGTAAAAATTGGTCAATGTGGAAATGCCAAATGTTCTTAGTTTCCTGAGGAAGTTGTGCTTTCTTGGTCGTAGCATCGACCTAGGTGGACCAGGACAGATTGTTGGTGATGTGTGTGATGATATGCATAAGCAATCATGTTAATAATAATGCATCCAAACTCCAACCAGCAGGTGGCAGCAGAGAACAACCACGTGGCACTGTTACCTCAGGGAGTCTGGAGATAGTCGTCATAGTGAATAGTCATATTTGTAGTAGCTCTTAGATAATTTATAATAGTTAGTAGTTTTTGATAATTCTCTCTTGTTTATCTAACCCACGTAATAATTTCACAATAAATATTTGACTAGTCAAGAACTAGACATTCTCTAGTGCACAAATACTACCAGCCAAGCAGCAGAACATAACAATGTGCAAACCTGGGAACTAAGGAGCTAGTCATTGATTTCAGAAAGTGAAGTATCGTACACTCCCCTGCCTGTATTAATGTTGCCGATGTGGAAATGGTTGACAGCTTCAAATTCCTAAGTGTGCACTTTGCCAATAATCTGCCCTGGTGCGCCCACATCAACGCTATGACCAAGAAAGCATAACAGCGCCTATACTTCCTCAGGAAACTAAGGAAATTCGGCATTGACTCTTACCAATTGCACATTGACTCTTACCAATTTTTACAGAAGCCCACCATAGACAGTGTCCTATCTGGCTGCATCACAGCCTGGTATGGCAACTGCTCAGCCCAAGACTGTAAGAAACTACAGAGAGTTGTGAAGACAGCTCAGTCCATCACACGAGACCGCCTCCCATCCATTGACTGTCTACACCTACCGACACTACCACTGGCAGCCTGGCAGTGCCGCCCTGGCAGTGCCAAGCTGGTAGTACCAACCTGGGGGTGTCAGGACAGGACCTCTGGCGACCATTGAGGGCAGGTTTCTCTTATGTGTGGTGGGGGGAGGAATGGACTGATGCTTGTGGGGGTGGGGGGGGGTCCTCCGTGCCTGTGAGCATGTGGGGAAGTTTATTTTAAACTCAGAATGGGGTGCTCTTTAAAGATTACGCACCAGTCACTGTAGAGCCACCCTCGCCGGTTCGATCATGCCCCGCCCCCACAAAAGTGACATCACAGACCACGCCCCCAGATTCCCTGAGCACCCCTATTTGAAGTCAAAACTCAGGTGTGCACCTGGAGAGATAACCTAACACTCACAACGTTGGGGGAAAATTCCGCCCTCCGTCGATCACCGACGCACAGTGTCTGCCGTGCGTACCATCGACAAGATGCACCGCAGGAACTCACCAAGACTCCTTCAACAGCAACTTCCACACTCACAACCTCTACCACCTGGAGGGCAAGGGTAGTAGCTACATGGGAACAGCACCATCTGAAAGTTTGCCTCCAAGTCACCCACTATTCTGACTTGGAACCACACGACTGTCGCTGGCTCAAACTCTTAGAACTCCCTCCCTAGCAGCACTGAGGGTGTCCCTACATCACATGGACTGTAAGAGTTAAAAAGGCAGCTCACCACTATCTTTTCAATGGATGGATAATGTCTAAGCAGTGACACCCGTAGCCCATGAATGAACATAAAAATAATTCTATAGGGAGAGCAGGAGCAGAAGGACCTGGCTGTATATGTGCAGGAACCATGGAAGGTGGCAGAGCAGGTTCAGCGAGCAGTTAATAAAGCAAACAGTATCCTGGCTACATCAAAAAAGAAACATAGAGTATGAAAGAAAGGGAGTCACGTTCAATCCATATAAAACACTGGTTCACCCTCAACTGGAGTATTACATCCAATCTGGGCACCACACTTTAGGAAGGATGAGACAGAGAGGTTGCAGAAAAGATTCACAAGAGTGGCTCCAGGGATAAGGTGCTCCAGTTACGTAAGTAGATTGGCGGCTCGGCGGCACAGTGGTTAGCACCGTTGCCTCACAGCGCCAGAGATCTGGGTTTAATTCCAGTGTCAAGTGACTGTGTGGAGTTTGTATGTTTTCCCCTTGTCTGTGTGGACTTCCTCCGGGTTCTCCGGTTTCTTCCCACAGTCCCAAGGCGGGTTGGCTTTGCTAAATTGGCCCTTAGTGTCCAAAGGTCATGGGATTAGGGGGCAGGAGTGGGCCTGGGTGTGGCGCTCTTTCGGAGGGTCAGTGCAGACGAGATGGGGTGAATGGCCTCCTCCTAGTAGCGATTCTACGATTGTAAGTTGGGACTGCTAGCCTTGGAGAAGTGAAGATTAAAAGGAGGTTTGATAGAAGTATTCAAAATCATGAGGGGTCTGGACAGTAGATGGGGAGAAACTGTTCTCATTGGCAGATGAATCAAGAAACAGCGGGAACGGAATGAAGGGATTTGGCGAAAGAAGCAACAGCGACATGAGGAAAAGCTTTTCCACCTATCCATCGCCTGAGCAGCTGGGGGCCCTGACCGGCGGCACGAGGTGAAGGCAGGGCGAATTGAGGCTTCCAGAAGAGAATTGGATCTTTATCCAAAAAGGAACAAATTGCGGGGCTACATGGATTTGGCGGAGGAGGAGTGGTACGAGGTGAATCGTTTCTTCAGAAGTTGAGCACAGACACGATGGGCTGAAGGGCCTCTGTACCATCCTATGATTTGATTTGTTGATGCCGTGGTCCCAATGCGGTCATCTTTAAGGGTCGTTAAGCTAGGGCTACAACAGTCTGATTGATGGCGGCTTTCAGTGTGGCTCCTGGCTGTAAGCACAAGGACACCTTCACACCCTGCAGTATTTGCCTTATACATCATTGTTTTCCCATAATACACAGAGTTCAGGGCTGATTAGCCCATTGAGTGACAAGAGGACAATGCTTTGCGCACATAAAATCGAACGCTGGAGTGGTGTTCACAGCAGGATTTGTTTTCTCGCCTGCTGCCACGAATAAACGTTGGAAAATGTTGTTTCAAATGGAGATTTATGAAGGAGACTTCTGAGGTTGTCAGCCGCTAATTCAATCGAGACGTTGATCTGAAGACACTGTGGTGGTTTGTTTGCGTCAGATGAAACCTTTCGATTAGATTAACTTTTGGTTGGTTTTGAATTCGCTGACAGTTATTTATTGTTGTTATTATAGTGAGTAGATATGATTATTTAATGTATATAATATTGTGCTTAACCCCTGTAGAGCCAATTGGGAGTAGATGTCACAAATTCATCTTCTGGTACTTAAACGGGATGATCCTTGGCATGGAGGTCAGGCATGTGGTGATGACCATCGTTGAATTCCCGATGAGCCCCGGGAGCAAACATTGGTCAGAAATTGGACTGGACCAACCATCCGGTAGCACAGTGGTTAGCACAGATGCTTCACAGCTCAAGGCTCCCAGGTTCGATTCTTGGCTTGGGTCACTGTGCTGAGTCTGCACGTCCTCCCCGTGTCTGCTCCGGTTTCCTCTCACAGTCCAAAGACGTACAGGTTAGATGGATTGGCCATGCTAAATTGTCCTTCGAGTCAAAAAGATGTTGGCTGGAGTTGCTGGGTTGCGGGAATAGGGTGGGGGTGTAGGCTTGGGTTAGGGTGCTCTTTCCGGGGGCTGGTGCAGACTCGATGGGCCAAGTGGCCTCCTTTTGCACTGTAAATTCTATACACATACAGTGGCTACAAGAGCAACTCCCACAAGAATCGGGAGTTCAATGGTGAGTAATTCTCCTCCCGTCCCCTTATTACCCCCACCCTACAAAGAAAAAGTAAGGAGTGTAATGGAATACTCTCCACTTACCTGGGTGAGTGTGACTCCAAAGACACTCTGGGAGCTCGACACCAAAGGGCTTTTCACAGTAACTTCATTGAAGCCTACTTGTGACAATAAGCGATTATTATTATTATTATTATCATCCAGGACAAAGCAGCCCACTTGTCCGACAGCCCATCCACCAGCTGTTAAGAATATTGAGTTCATGGTCCATGTTAATATTAAACAGGCCATGTTTTTTTCTGCGAAGATTGACGTCGTGAGGGTAAAGTGTGTAAAATGCTGGACACTAGAGATTGCCAGAACACCCGAAGGAAAATGGCAGTTCAGAAGGTTTTTCCACGTTTGTTTAATCGAGTCAGAATAGAAGAGCTGGAGCCATAAAATAGCAGGCAGCCTTGCTCAGCTGGAGAGATGGAGTCGTGATGCCCACACTGCTCACAAACAAATGTAGTCCGGAGAGATATTCTGTTTTGGAAGTTAGACTAAATTAGTTTCAAAGCGTTCAGTGAACCCTGAAGGGCTGTATCGTCATGAGCAGTCATTTTCAAACCCAGGGTCGCGACCCACAGGTGGGTCACGGGCGGATGTTGGGAGGGTCGTGGGGCCATGCTTCGGCGTTCCCGATCGCGGAGTCATGCGTCGGCGTTCCCGACCGGGGAGCCATTTGTCGAAGTTCCCAATCGCGGGAGGAAGTGCTGAATGGCCGTGACTGGTTTTCAGAATTCCAGCCATCCCGCACAAGCGTGCCCCCTCACGCAGTGCGCACGCCTCGCGCCCAGTGGGGGCAGAACGCCTCCTCCTGACATCAGCGCGCTGACCCAGGAGCTTTTGTTTAAGTTGCTGGAGTCTTCCTGCCTGGAGCGGCGGCAGAGAGCAGGTCACGCATCCCATACACTGATGTCACTTGTTCAAGACGCAAGAGAGATTTCTCCATTGTGCAGTTGGTGAGAACACCAGGGGCTCTGGTGAACAACCCATGAAGAAGAAGCTGAAAACAGGAACAAAGCAGCATAAAGTTGATTACTTGAGGTGTGGGTTATTAATTGTGCCCCTGCATATCAAGATTCAAAGTTCATGTGTGTTACATGCAGGGAAGCACTGGCAAATGAAAGTTTAAAACCCTCAAAACGTCAAAGACGTTGGCGAGTTCAAGGACAAACCTCTTTATTTTGTTCAACGGATGCAGTGAGAGCTTAAATCATCAGCTGAGGTCATTATCAGAAACGTAACATTGAATAATAAAGCAAGTGAGATCGTGAGGACTGTCATAATATACGCACAAGTATATGATGGTGCATAGACACACACTGACTGACACACTGAAAGACCAATCAACACACAGAATACAGCAGCCAATCACCAGACAGGACACGGCCACTATAAAGCCAGAGGGCACTAGTTTTCCCGCTCATTCAGGATGCAGCCACTGAGACAGACAGAGCCCGCAGTCAGTACCACGAACATCTACCATGTGCCAGCAGTATAGTCTGGTCAGGTTAGCCATATGTCTTCAGTCAACCTAACATAGTGTCGACCCACAGTGCAAGTATGTTTAACAGTTCATAGTTCAATAAAATAGAGTTGTACTTCGACAAGTGTTGGTAGCCTGTCTCTCTCACTGCTATGGTAAACGCAGTCCTCGCAGATCCAGCTTACCCAACACATCATGGTACCAGTGCGTGATGTTAGAGTTTGATGGACCTACCCTCAAATGATCTGCCTTCGACCAGCGATCAGCCATCCGGTAGTATGGACAGCGTCCTCCCTCCCCCGCCGTTCCGCATCACCGGAAACCTCGGTGCCAACCTGAAAATCTTTAAACAAAGATTTCAACTGTACCTCGAAGCTACAGATCTGGAAGCTGCTTCAGTCGCCAGGAAGATTGCTCTCTTCCTTTCCACGGCCGGAGACCACGCCATCCATATCTTCAACTCCCTCACATTCGCTGAAGGTGAGGACAAGTCCAAGTTCAAGACAGTCCTGCTCAAATTCGACAGTCACTGTGACATCGAGGTAAATTAAAGTTTTGAACTCTACGTCTTTCAAACAGCGTCTGCAGGGTAAGGATGAACCTTTTCAATCTTTCCTCACTCACCTTCGCACCCTTGCGCAGTCCTGCAATTACGGCTCCACCTCCGATTCGATGATCTGCGACCAGATTGTTTTCGGTGTGCACTCGGACCCCCTACGCCAGCAGCTCCTCAAAGTTAAACAGCTCATCCTTGCTGTAGCCATCGAGACCTGTGTTCTGCATGAGCACGCCACTAACCAATACTCGCACATTCAAGCGGCAGAAACGGCACAACAAGACCCCCACGAGGCAGAGCGGGTGAAAGCTATTAAACAGCTCCAGGGCCTGAGCCTGGATGAGGGTGGCCATTTTGCGTGCTTTTCACAGGCTCCCGCGCATGCGCGCACTGACCGAGGGGACGGCGAGGCCGAAGATCGCACTGCGCTGGTGCGCAGTACGTACAACCACACCGCGCATGCGCGGTGGCGCACCGAAAGTTCTGACGTCACGACGTGCAACAACTGTGGCTCCGCCCACTTAAAGCGGCAATGTCCTGCAAAATCCCGACGCTGTCTCCAGTGTGGCAAGCTTGGCCACTATTCAGCCCTATGCAGGTCTTCTCAACCAACTACCTCTCGTTGCTCCCACCAGCCGCGCAGGGATATCCGGACTGTCCAGCCACCGGTCACCGATTCCGACTCCGACATGATGCCGGACCTTGACACCGAGGATCCCAAAGCACCATTTTGGGTGGGCATCATCACCACACACAAGGTGCTTCAGAAAACAAAAGCCAAGTCCTTCCCAGTGCTCAGCATTGATCCGGACGATGAGTGGTGTGCCACCCTCACGGTCAACCGATCTCGCATCCGATTCCGGCTGGACACCGGCGCTTCAGCCAACCTCATTGCGCAGTCTGACCTCGAAAGCCTCCACGTCAAGCCTACCATCCTGCCATCCACCTGCCAGCTTCTCGACTACAATGGCAATGCCATTGCTGCCAGTGGCTCTTGCCAGCTTGTGGTGTCGCACTGTTCCTTAAAGGCCACCCTGCCCATCGAGATTGTAGGGTCCACCAAAGCTTCCCTGATCAGTGCTCAGGCATGCAAGATCATAAACCTCGTTGAAAGGGTTCACTCCATGTCACCCGCTGAGGCATCAGCCTCGCCGAACGCCAACTTTCAGACACAACTGAATAGCATCATTTCTCGATACCACAGCGTCTTCGAGGGCATGGGCACACTCCCATACACGTATAAAAGTTTGTTAAAACCAAATGCCACGCCTGTTGTTCACGCACCTCACAGAAAGTAACAGAACCCACTGACTGGGTCAGCTCCATGGTGTGTGTTAATAAACCATCCGGTGAATTACGCATACGCATTGATCCCAAGGACCTCAACCGCCACATTATGAGGGAACACTACCCTATCCCAAAGCGCGAAGAACTCAACTGCGAGATGGCTCGCGCCAAATTTTTCACTAAGCTGGACGCATCCAAGGTGTTCTGGCAGATCCAACTTGACGCATCCAGTCGGAAGCTCTGCACCTTTAACACTCCATTTGGCCGATATTATTACAACCGGATGCCATTTGGCATCATCTCCGCCTCGGAAGTGTTCCACCGAATAATGGAGCAAATGTTGGAGGGCATCAAAGGGGTTCGGGTATATGTAGACAACATCATTGTCTGGTCTACCACCCCACAGGAGCACATTGATCGCCTCCAACTCGTATTCCGGAGAATCCATGAGCACGGCCTCTGCCTCAACAGAGCCAAATGCTCCTTTGGTCAAACAGAAATAAAATTCCTCGGAGACCACATTTCACAGTTTGGTGTGCAGCCAGGTGCAGACAAGGTGTCGGCAATCAATGCCATGAAGACACCGGAGGACAAGAAGGCGGTCCTCCACTTCCTGGGAATGGTCAACTTCCTGGGGAAGTTCATCCCCAACCTTGCATCCCACACTATGGCTCTCCAAAATCTGGTTATGAAGACAACCGAGTTCCAATGGCTCCCCGCCCATGAACAGGAATGGCGAGAACTCAGGGCGAAGCTTACCAAGGCCCCAGTGTTGGCATTTTTTGACCCTGCCAAAGAGACAAAGATCTCCACAGATGCCAGTCAGTCCGGCATTGGAGCAGTGCCCCTTCAACGTGACGACGTCTCCTCATGGGCTCCAGTCGCATACGCATCGCGTGGAATGACGCCCACTGAACAACGCTATGCGCAAATTGAAAAAGAGTGCCTGGGCCTTCTCACGGGAGTCATCAAATTCCATGACTATGTCTATAGACTCCCAAAGTTCACAGTCAAGATAGACCACAGTCCATTGGTCAACATTATTCAAAAAGACCTTAATGACATGACGCCGCGCCTGCAACGAAATCTCCTTAAACTCAGGCGGTACGACTTCGAACTCGTCGACACCCCGGGTAAGGAGCTCATCGTTGCCGATGCACTCTCCCAATCTGTTACCACACCCTGCGACCTGTCGGGCTTCGTGTGCCAAATTGATGCTCAGGTGGCGCATCTAACCTGCCCGCCACGGACGAACGACTCATCCAGATTCGTCGTGAAACAGCCAACGATCCTCTGCTCCAACGCGTCATGTGCCATCTGACAGACGGATGGCTCAAGGGCCATGCCCTCAATTCTACAACATCAAAGATGATCTGGCGGTGGTAGATGGAATTCTACTAAAGTTGGACAGGATCGTCATCCCGCACAGCATGCGGGAACCCGTCCTTGAGCAGCTCCATGAGGGTCACCTGGGGTGGGGAAATGTTGCCGGCGGGCCCGTGAGGCAGTGTACTGGCCTGGCATCAACCAGGACATTGCCAACGCCGTTCTCAACTGCACGACATGCCAACGGTTCCAGCCAGCTCAGCCAAAGGAGATCTTGCAGCCCCATGAGCTGGTGTCGTCCCCCTGGACCAAGGTGGCCATTGACCTTTTCCATATACTAGACCGGGACTACGCCCTCATAATGGACTACTTCTCTAACTACCCAGAGGTAATTAGGCTACACGACCTCACATCGACAGCGGTCATCCGTGCGTGCATGGAAACCTTCGCTCGCCATGGCATCCCGCTCACAGTCATGTCCGACAATGGCCCGTATTTTGCTAGTCAGGAGTAGTCCAATTTTGCCCGGCGATATCATTTCACGCACATCACCTCCAGTCCCCACTACCCCCAATCCAATGGCAAAGCTGAGAAGGGGGTGCACATTGTCAAACGACTCCTGTGCAAGGCGGCCGATGCGGGATCCGACTTTTACCTCGCACTACTTGCTTACAGGTCAGCTCCATTGTCCACAGGCCTGTCACCAGCTCAATTGTTGATGAACCGCACATTGCAAACGACGGTGCTGGCCATTCATGTCACGGACTTGGACAACCTTCCCGTCCTGCGTCGAATGCTGTTGTCTTGGGCCCAACACAAATTGGCGTACGACGCCCGTGCCACGGATCTCCCTGCTCTTGTTCCTGATGACAAGGTTTGTGTCCAACTTCCCGAAGGTGGCTGGTCCGCCGCCGCTGTGGTACTCAAACATGTGGCCCCCAGGTCATTTATGGTTCGTCTACATGACGGCTCTCTTCTTCGCCGAAATAGGCGAGCACTACAACTCCTACCACGCTCGCCGCCAGATCGTCATGCGTGGGGGGGAGGGAGCGGGCTTGGGGGCATACCTGGAGGGTTGGGCCAAGGGTCCGGAGGTGTCAGACTGGTTGTGATGAAGGTTTTTTTTTTAAATTTTTTAAATTTTAGAGTACCCAATTATTTTTTCCAATTAAGGGGCAATTTAACGTGGCCAATCCACCTAACCTGCACATCTTTGGATTGTGGGGGCGAAACCCACGCAGAAACGGGGAGAATGTGCAAACTCCTCACAGACAGTGACCCAGGGCCGGGATTCGAACCCAGGTCCTCAGCGCCGTAGGAAGTAATGCTAACCACTGTGCCACCGTGCTGCCCCGTAATGAAGGTTTTTTAATGATTCACAAATGCCCGACAATGCCCCATTCTCCTGATGGTGCCGCCTCACTCCCCCCACCACCCCCCTTACAGCCCCTTACCTAACCTTTACCTTCCCCAGTGCCCTCAGTGAATGTTCATCGTGCTTATCCTACTATGTTCTACCGCTACGTCTACGTGTGTCCCCAGGATGAAGATCAGCGGTGGATCTTCTGATCCTGCAGCCTTGGGTACCCCTGGCAGGGGTCCTCTGGAGGCTCAAGGGTCGGAGGGCCCCGGCGCACTTGTCAGCAGAACATGCACAACCATGTGCCTGCAAGATGCGGTGTTGCCAGAGGGATGGAACGTGGGGGAGCTGGGAGAAAAAAAATGAAATGAAATGAAAATCGCTTATTGTCACGAGTAGGCTTCAATGAAGTTACTGTGAAAAGCCCCTAGTCGCCACATTCCAGCGCCTATCCGGGGAGGCTGGTACGGGAAGTCCGGGTTGGCACCTAGCGCCCCCTCCACTGGTCAGTGCCCATAGGTGTGGAGGGGCAGCTTGTTTGAGTCCCGGTTGTCCCTGCATCATCTGGCTCTGCCAGCCCTGGCAGCTCCCCAGAGTCCGCACAAAGGTCGACGCCCCAGCGATGCTCCTCAGTGATTGGGCCACACTCCGCAGCGCCTCTGCAATGCCCACCTGTGACTGGGACATGTCCCACAGAACCTCATCAAGGTCACATCCCCCAGGGAGTCAGACGTTCTGCTGAGGCCCTCGACTATGGCCGTCACCGACTGCGCCACGCCTTGGATACCTTCACTCATGGTACCGATGTCGTGCACCAGGCTCTCCACTGCGGTTGCCACCCGGGCAGTGATACCTCGGTGCCAATTATTGCCGGCGACATCTCCTGCGCTAGTAGCCTCTGGGACTCCTCCAATTGGTTATGGACGTGCTGGAGTGTCGCTGACATCCCCCTCTGAATGTCCCGGCTGCTCCCTAATGTCTCCATTAGCTCTGGGATAGCCAGATCCATAGGCTCGGCATCCTGGGATCCAGCAGAACTCTGACTGCTGTCTCGCCTGGGCATTCCTGCCTTCACATGATGTACATCAGCGACTGTGTGGTGCTCAGCAAACATGACCCAAAAGCCTGACCACTAACGTTGCCCACCGTGGGGATGACAGCTGTGATGCATCGATTGTGACATCTTAAGAGCACTCAATCGCCAGTCTGGGCCCTCTCCCAATGGTTGTGGAGAGCTTCTCCTGCGGAGACAGAGAGGGCATCTGTTCACAGTCGTGTGGGGGACAGTGGTGGAGGAAGGGTGTTGTGTTATCTGTGTTGGTCTAACATCGACTGCAACTGGATGCAGTAAAACGAGAAACAGGCTTCCGACACAGGAGATGGTCCAACATTGTTTTATTGAACCTGTTTATTGCTGTACATAATCTGCTGTGGGTTGACATTCTATTAACCTAACTGATAACCTCCTACTGGCTTGACCAGACTAGCTCTCTATCACATGGTGATGATGTTCATTGGCCTGTGCACTGCGACTATCTCCTCAGCCGTGTCCTGTGAGAGAGGGAGAGTCTTAATGCCGTGTGGGCTTTATAGTGGTGGTGTCCTGTCTGGTGATTGGTTCTTCTGTGTCATGTGTGTTCATTGGTTATCCTGTGTGTTAAACACTGCCTGTCTGCATCTCATGATATACATGAGTGGATATTATGACAAAGGGTTGAGGAGGGGTGGGTGAAGGAAGGATTGGGAAGTACATGGAGGATTGGTGGGGGGGCTGCTCGCCTGAGGGCAGGAAGGACTGGGGGGGGTTGTCAACTTACACGTGCGGCCTGGTATAAGCTGTTGACCTTGCAGCACAGTTGACCAGTCCTTCTGGTCACACTCCCTGAGCTGACGGCCACTGCCAACTCATCCCAGGTGGCACTGGTTGCCCTATGGCTCACCCTCGGGGGAACAAGACATCCCTCCTGGCCTCTACCATATCTGGGTGCCTCCTCAGATCTGTGTCTGGGGCTGGTTGACTCGGCGCCATGGCCGTAAACTGAGTGGACACTGTCCTGGCGAGTTGGCTGGGGAGCCTTCATTTGCAGAGAGTGTGTGGGAGAGATTGTGTGTGTGAGTGTATGTGTGTACGATTGTGTGTGGGAGAGTGTGGGTGTGAGAGAGATTGTGTGTGCGTGTGTGTGTGTTTGGGAGAGTGTGTGTGTGTGTATGTGTGTGTGTGTGGGAGAGTGTGTATGTGTGTGTGTGTGGGAGAGTGTGTGTGTGTATGTGTGTGTGTGTGTGTGTATGTGTGTGTGTGGGAGAGAGTGTGTGTGTGTGTATGTGTGTGTGGGAGAGAGTGTGTGTGTGTATGTGTGTGTGGGAGAGAGTGTGTGTGTGTATGTGTGTGTGTGTGTGGGAGAGAGTGTGTGTGTGTATGTGTATATGTATGTGAGAGTGTGTGTGTGTGTATGTGTGTGTGGGAGAGAGTGTGTGTGTGTATGTGTGTGTGTGTGGGAGAGAGTGTGTGTGTGTATGTGTGTGTGTGTGTGGGAGAGAGTGTGTGTGTATGTGTATATGTATGTGAGAGTGTGTGTGTGAGAGTGTGTATGTGTGTGTGTGTGGGAGAGAGTGTGTGTGTGTATGTGTATATGTATGTGAGAGTGTGTGTGTGTATGTGTGTGTGTGTGTGGGAGAGAGTGTGTGTGTGTATGTGTGTGTGTGTGGGAGAGAGTGTGTGTGTGTGTGTGTGTGTGTGTGTGGGAGAGAGTGTGTGTGTGTGTGTGTGGGAGAGAGTGTGTGTGTGTATGTGTGTGTGTGTGGGAGAGTGTGTGTGTGTATGTGTATATGTGTGTGAGAGTGTGTGTGTGAAAGGTTGTGGCCGCGATTATCCGCAACCACGATGGGTGGGAGAATAGCGGGAGGACCGCTCCCGCACCTCCCGCTATTCTCCCACCCCCCCAAAATGGCGTGTCCGGTTTTCCGACCTCGTGAAAAACGGCGGCCCGCGATTCTCTGACCCGGATGGGTCGAGCGGCCTGCCGTTCCCGACCTGTTCATGACGGCGGTAACCACACCTGGTCGCTGCCGTCGTGAACATGGCGCGCCAGGTAATTGTGGGGCCTGGGGGGGGGGGGGCGGATCGGGGATCGAGGACCACGACCATGCTCGGGAGGGGACTGGCCCGCGATCGGTGCCCTCTGATTGTCGGACCGGAGTCTCAAGGGGACGCACTCTTTCCCCTCCGCCGCCTCGCAAGATCAAGCCGCCACGTCTTGCGGGGCGGCTGAGGGGAAAGACGGCAACCGCGCATGTGCGGGTTTGAGCTGTCCAACCCGCGCATGCGCGGCTCACGTCATTAGGCACCGCCGCAGCGTCATTCTTGGCGAGCCGGGCCTTGAAGCCAGGGACAAAGCCTGGCCGCCGTGTTTCCCGGTACGGTCCACCTATCCCCCCGTGTAGGGGAGAATAGGGGGCCGGGAGAGGCTTCCGAAGCCGTCGTGAACCTCTCCAGGTTTCACGATGGCGTCGGGCCTTGCAGAGAATTCGGCCCTGTGTGTGTGCAAGAGTCTGTGTGTGTGTTTGTGGGAGAGAGTGTGTGTGTGTGAGAGTATATGTACAAGAGTGTGCACTTGTGAGAGTGTATGTGTTAGAGTGTGTGAGAGAGAGAGTATGAGAGTGTGTATGTGTGTGAAAGTATGTGTGTGAGAATATGTGTGTGAGTGTGTGTGTGAAAGTAAGTGTGTGAGAGTGTATGTGTGTGTGAAAGTATGTGTGTGAGAATATATGTGTGAGTGTGTGTGTGTGTGAGAGAGCGTGCACGTGTGAGAGTATGTGGTTGTCTGTAGGTACGTGTCCATACCGGCTGAGGTTATTCATGAACCTTGCCCCTCGCCTGATGTGCGGTTACCCTCAGGTTAAATCACCACCAATCAGCTCTCCCCCTCAAAGGGGAATGTAGCTTTTGTCATCTGGGACTATGGCGACTTACTAACTATGGAAAGAAATTTGGCTTTGCTCGTGATGAAAAATTAATGGAATATGCCCCTTTGCTCCATTCATACTGCCCAGTCATTGAATCTTATAGCAATGCAGCACAGAGATGACCACTCAGCCCATTGCGGGTTTGAAAGAACTGTCCAACGCCTTGCCGATAGCTCTTTACATGACTCAGTTCTCCTCTGTGTAAAAGTACCGCAAACAACGCTTCTCAGTACCAACTTCCGACATTTGGTCTCCTGCTGGTTTCTCGTTGCTGGTTGGCATGGAAATGGGAAAAAAAGCTGATGATATCCATGTGAAAAGCAATCTGGCTAGCAACAAGGAATATATGGAAAGGGTACGAGCTAGCTTCCTCTGCTATGTGTGCATTAGGACTCATTGTAATTCAGCCTTGAACAATGGAGGGATGACAACATTTCCAAACAACTTCACAACCTCCCAGCAGCTTGCGCTCCCCATGTTTCGAGCCAACGGCTGTGATGAAAAATCGGTGACCTGAAATGTTAACTCTATGTTCTTCTCCACAGAGGCTGCCAGACCTGTTGCGTGCTTTCCAAAAAAATTTTTTGCGTCTTTACTCGAGTATTTTGTTTTTGCACCTTAATTTTGACATGCGAGAACCGGCTGTCATATTTCCCACAATACATCGCTTCAAAAGTCGACTGCAAAGCATTTTGGCGTGGCCTAAGGTTGCAGAAGGCGCTATACAAACTTTCTGTTTCCTTGATTCTGTCTCATAAAAAATTTATACAGAGGACATCTCACATGAACACACAAAATGGGAACAGGAACGAAGACCATATGGCCTGTAGAGACTGCTACATCATTCAGTATAATCACAGCTGAACTTGGACTCCTATTCCACTTTCCTCCCTGCCCTCATATCCCTTGAATCCCTGAGAGAACAAAGATCCATCCATCCCAGCCTTAAATATGTTCAACCACGAAGCATCCACGGCCCCCTGGGTGGAGAATTCCGAATACTCAGAACCCTTTGGGTGAACTAATTTCTCCTCATCTCAGTCCTGAATTACTTCCCCCCCTCCCACCCACCCCCCCCCCCCCCCCCCCCCACCCACCCCCCACGTCCTGAGAACGTGTCCCCGTGTTTTAGATTCCCCGGCCAGCAGGACCCATCTCTCAGCATCCACCCCATCAAGTCCCCGTCAGACTTTCACAGGCTTCAATAAAATCACCTCTTGTTGTACTGAACTCCAGAGAATATAAACCCAGTTCGCTCAGCCTCTCATCCCACGCCCACGCCGCCATCCCAAGGGACCAATCTAGTGAATGTTTCTTGTAACACCTCCAATGTATATTCCAGGTGCGGCCTCACTAAAACCCTGCGCAACAGCAGCAAGACAATAATAATAATAATCTTTATTGTCACAAGTAGGCTTACGTTAACACTGCAAGGAAGTTGCTGTGAAAATCCCCTCGTCGCCACATTCCGGCGCCTGTTTGGCTACACAGAGGGAGAATTCAGAATGTCCAAATTACCTAACAGCACGTCTTTCGGGACTTGTGGGAGGAAACCGGAGCACCCGGAGGAAACACACGCAGACACGGGGAGAACGTGCAGGCTCCGCACAGACAGTGACCCAAGCCGGGAATCAAACTTGGGTCCCTGCCGCTGTGAAGCAACAGTGCTAACCATATTCTTTATTCTATATTTATTCCTGTACTCTAGTGATAAAAACCAATAAGCCATTTGCCTTCCTAATGGCTTGCTGCACCAATAAGAACATAAGAACTAGAAGCAGGAGTAGGCCATCTGGCCCCTCGAGCCTGCCCCGCCATTCAATGAGATCATGGCTGATCTTTTGTGGACTCAACTCCACTTTCCCGCACGAACACCATAACCCTTAATCCCTTTATTCTTCAAACAACTATCTGTTTTTACCTTAAAAACATTTAATGAAGGAACCTTAACTGCTTCACTAGGCAGGGAATTCCACAGAATCACAACCGTTTGGGTGAAGAAGTTCCTCCCGAACACAGCCCTAAATCTACTTCCCCTTATTATGAGGCAGTGCCCCCTAGTTCTGCTTCACCTGCCAGTGGAAACAACCTGCCTGCATCTATTCCCTTCATCATTTTATATGTTTCGATAAGATCCCCCCTTGCATCCTTCTAAATTCCAACGAGTACAGTCTCAATCCAACCCCCTCAACTCTGGGATTAACCTAGTGAATGTCCTCTGCACACCCTCCAGCGCCAGTACGTCCTTTCTCAGGTAAGGAGACCAAAACTGAACACAATACTCCAGGTGTGGCCTCACTAACACCCTATACAATTGCAGCATAACTTCCTTAGTCTTAAACTCAATCCCTCGAGCAACGAAGGACAAAATTCCATTTGCCTTCTTAATCACCTGTTGCACCTGTAAACCAACTTTTGCAACTCATGCACTAGCACACCCAGGTCTCTCTGCACAGCGGCATGTTTTAATATTTTATAATTTAAATAATAATCCAGTTTGCTGTTATTCCTACCAAAATGGATAACCTCACATTTGTCAACATTGTATTCCATCTGCCAGACCCGAGCCCATTCACTTAACCTATCCAAATCCCTCTGCAGACTTCCAGTATCCTCTGCACTTTTCGCTTCACCACTCATCTTAGTGTCATCTGCAAACTTGGACACATTGCCCTTGGTCCCCAACTCCAAATCATCAATGTAAATTGTGAACAATTGTGGGCCCAACACGGATCCCTGAGGGACACCACTAGCTACTGATTGCCAACCAGAGAAACACCCATTAATTCCCACTCTTTCATTTCTATTAATCCACCAATCCTCTAGCCATGCTACAATAAGGTGGAGAGTGTCAATAGTTGGGGCGCAGGATTTCCTCACCCACCCATCACAACAATAACTCATATTTATATCGTGCCTCCGATATGGCAAACCAACTCAGGCACTTCACAGCAGTATTATCAGACATGATGATCCAAAACCAACTCCTGACTGCCAAAGCGAACCTTCCTTGTCCAGCTCAAGGAAGATCCTTAAACAAGACAAGGACACAGGATGCACTTCAAAGACACCCTGAAGGCTTAGCTCAAGGATTGCAACATAGCCACCAATGCCTGGGAGACCCTTGACAGTCCAGTACCATGTGTGTTTATCTAGATTCCCCTTAAATGCATCCGTATTCATCTCAGCTGCTCCTTGCAGTTGCGAGTTCCACATTGTCACCTCCCTTTAAGTAAAGGAATGCCTGGCACAGAAGGGAACACCATTAGGAACACTGAGATAATCCAGGATGCTTGGATGAATGTCACAAGGAAAGGGTCCATAGGAGGTTCACAAGAACGATCGCTGGAATGAAGAGCTCGTCATATGAAGAACGGTTGAAGACTCTGAGTCTGTACTCATTGGAGTTTGGAAGGATGAGGAGGGATCTGACTGAAACTTGCAGGATACTGTGAGGCCTGGATAGAGTGGACGTCAAGAGGATGTTTCCACTCGCAGGAAAAACTAGAACCCAGAGGACACAATCTCAGACTAAAGGGACGATCCTTTAGAACAGAGATGAGGAGGAATTTCTTCAGCCAGAGGGTGGTGAATCTGTGGAACTCTTTGCCATAGAAGGCTGTGGAGGCCAAATCACTGAGTGTCTTTAATACAGAGCTAGATAGGTTCTTGATAAATAAGGGGATGAGGGGTTATGGGGAAAAGGCAGGAGAAAGATAATGTTGTGGAGGAGAATGCTGAGACCCAGGCTATTAGAATAGATGGCATTGAGGTGCGTAGGGAAGAAGTGTTGTCAATTCTGGACAAGGTGAAAATAGATAAGTCCCCGGGGCCTGATGGGATTTATCCTAGGATTCTCTGGGAAGCCAGGGAAGAGATTGCTGAGCCTTTGGCTTTGATTTTTAGGTCATCATTGGCTACAGGAATAGTGCCAGAGGACTGGAGGATAGCAAATGTGGTCCCTTTGTTCAAGAAGGGGAGTAGAGATAACCCCGGTAACTATAGGCCGGTGAGCCTCACGTCTGTTGTGGGTAAAGTCTTGGAGAGGATTATAAGAGATACGATTTATAATCATCTAGATAGGAATAATATGATTACGGATAGTCAGCATGGTTTTGTGAAGGGTAGGTCATGCCTCACAAACCTTATCGAGTTCTTTGAGAAGGTGACTGAACAGGTAGACGAGGGTAGAGCAGTTGATGTGGTGTATATGGATTTCAGTAAAGCGTTTGATAAGGTTCCCCACGGTCGGCTATTGCAGAAAATACGGAGGCTGGGGATTGAGGGTGATTTAGAGATGTGGATTAGAAATTGGCTAGTTGAAAGAAGACAGAGGGTGGTGGTTGATGGCAAATGTTCAGAATGGAGTTCAGTTACGAGTGGCGTACCACAAGGATCTGTTCTGGGGCCGTTGCTGTTTGTCATTTTTATAAATGACCTAGAGGAGGGCGCAGAAGGATGGGTGAGTAAATTTGCAGACAACACTAAAGTTGGTGGAGTTGTAGACAGTGTGGAAGGATGTTGCAGGTTACAGAGGGACATAGATAAGCTGCAGAGGGAGACTGAGAGGTGGCAAATGGAGTTTAATGTAGAGAAGTGTGAGGTGATTCACTTTGGAAAGAATAACAGGAATGCAGAATATTTGGCTAATGGTAAAATTCTTGGTAGTGTGGATGAGCAGAGGGATCTCGGTGTCCATGTACATAGATCCCTAAAAGTTGCCACCCAGGTTGATAGGGTTGTGAAGAAGGCCTATGGTGTTTTGGCCTTTATTGGTAGAGGGATTGAGTTCCGGAGCCATGAGGTCATGTTGCAGCTGTACAAAATTCTGGTACGGCCGCATTTGGAGTATTGCGTACAGTTCTGGTCGCCTCATTATAGGAAGGACGTGGAAGCTTTGGAACGGGTGCAGAAGAGATTTACCAGGATGTTGCCTGGTATGGAGGGAAAATCTTATGAGGAAAGGCTGATGGACTTGAGGTTGTTTTCGTTAGAGAGAAGAAGGTTAAGAGGTGACTTAATAGAGACATACAAAATGATCAGAGGGTTAGATAGGGTGGACAGTGAGAGCCTTCTCCCGCGATGGAGGTGGCTAGTACGAGGGGACATTGCCTTAAATTGAGGGGTAATAGATATAGGACAGAGGTCAGAGGTAGGTTTTTTACGCAAAGAGTGGTGAGGCCGTGGAATGCCCTACCTGCAACAGTAGTGCACTCGCCAACATTGAGGGAATTTAAAAGTTTATTGGATATGCATATGGATGATAATGGCATAGTAAAGGTTAGATGGCCTTTAGTTTTGACTTCCCATGTCGGTGCAACATTGTGGGCCGAAGGGCCTGTACTGCGCTGTATCGCTCTATGTTCTATGTTCTATGTTCTAATGGAATTGAGAAAAATATCAGCCATGATTGAATGGCGGAGCAGGATCGATGGGCCGAGTGGCCTAATCCTGCTCCTAGGTCTTATGGTCTTATACTGTCCAGTTGTCACAATCAGGAATTCTCCCCTGCTACAAGCCACTCTTGCTACAGAGGTTTCTTAAGATGGGTATCTGAGGAACTACTCACTTGCACTGCCACAGAAACAAGTACCCTGAGAGCAAGGAGCATGTTGGCCGGAATTCTCCAGTCTTTGGGATTCGCTTTTCTCGCTGGCAGCGCACCCTGTGGCGTGGGGCGGCATCGATGGGAAATCCCATCAACCAATGGCAGGAAGAGAGAATCCTGCCGCCAGTAAACGGCACGCCACCGAGAAAAACAAGGCTGGAGGACCAGAGAACAAATAAACAAAGAACAAGGAAACGTACAGCACAGGAACAGGCCCTTCAGCCCTCCAAGCCCGTGCCGACCATGCTGCTCATCAAAACTAAAATCATCTATACACAGAGGAACCCGCCCTATACCTCAAGTGGCTCCCATTTGTTGTTCACGAGGAGCAGCGGGAGGTATAAGCAGTAGAAACACCACAAATGTGACTGCCAATGTCCCCAGTTGTTTCTGTACCGGACCTGCCTTCAGATGGCAGTTGCTGGATGAGCAGTCAGCCTTCAAGACATGATCTGGGAATGTGCGGCATACCGCACGCAGTTTATTGGAGAAGGTGGTGAGGAACGGGCGGCAACAGGCGATGATGAGGGAAGGGACGGGACAGAAGGCCTGAATCAGACAGAATAAAGAGCGAAGATTGGATGGCTGGTGAAATAATTGTTTTTGTAACTTCTCTCATAAACCAGAAAAATCTCCTACAAAGTTCCCTATTAAGTGTATTGCTGATAATATCAATTACGCACTGTGGGTATAGGTCATGTGCCGGACATATTATCTGGAATTGGAATGATATCTGAATCCAAACATTAACGCCTTGCACAACTTAATTAAAGTGCAGGGGCTTCTGAAGTGCAGGACCACTATTCATTACAGAAGAAGTATTGATTGGATTTTAAGATTTAATAGCTAAATGCGCCGCTTTGCATCATATCATCTAATCTTCATTAATTAGCACCACATGGAGGCTATCCCCCTGAAAACCTTTGTAATGCACCTCTCATATTGAAAATGATTAGCTTTTAAATATATTCATGATAGCAGAATATTAAGCAAATGGCTTTGGGGCATTTGAATCCCCTGTTGGCAGCAGAAAGGTCATTAGATCTCACTTGATTTTATTTCCAAGTTACATTTTTTGTTATACGGTTTCCAAGTTCTGAACTCATCAAGCAGTTTAACGACAGCAGAATAAAATGAAAAGAACTGATGCCAAGTTTAGGCATGAATTTTTAATTTTGCACTGAATTACATTTGCTGGGTGTCCCCGAGCTCATGCCAGGCAGGGAATTAAGACTGCCCTGTCCTTGGAGGCTGGTTGATGAGTCAATTCTCCCATTCGGCGGCACAGGGTCCACGCTGTCGGAAACGCCGTCGTAACGGGCCGCTGGGAGAACCGATTTTGGCCCCTACAGGGTTCACGCCGCTCCAGCCGCCCATCCCGACGCGAACTGTGCGCCGCGGGATCCGCGATGGCCTCCCTCAACACACCGGCCCTCACGTGACATGGCACGGGAGTGCAGGGGCCGGCGCGGAAGAAAATAGGTCTGGGGGTGAGAGGCCAGTCCTCCGATCGGTGGGCCCCGATTGTGGGCCACGCCCCATCGGAGCCCCCAATCAAGGATGGAGCCCCCCACCCCCTCCACAGGCTGCCCCCTGACCCTGCGTGCAGAGATTCCAACGACTGCGACCAGGTGTGAACGGCGCCGGCGGGACTTTGCCTTTTTAGAGTGGCCGCTCGGCCCATCTGGGCTGGAGAATCGGCGGCCAGCCGCATACAGCGGCCCGTGACCGGCGCTGCACCAAACGCGCTGGCGCAAATGGCACCGATTCTCTGCTCCACGGGGAATCGCCTGTCTGCGTCGGGGCGGCGAGGCCCGGTTGCTGGGGTTCTCCGGCCGGCCCCGGGCTGGGAGAATCCCGCCCCCTTTCTGTCTAAACACCACCATCGATCTGAGCAAGGGATGTCTTAAAACAGTCAAAGAAAAGCAAAATACTGAGGATGCTGGAAATTTGAAATAAAAACAGGAAGTGCTGGATAAACACAGCAGGTCTGACTGCATCTGTAGAGGGAGAAACAGAGTTTACAGTCCATACGACCCTTCTGCAGAATTGAAAATGGATAGAATTATATGTATTATATGCTTGGCGAGTGTATTGGGGCAGAAGTAAGTCAGTGATAGGTTGAAGTTGACGAAAGATTGACAAATTGAATGAAAAGAACTGCAATGTTTCTAAACATCGAGGAGGTTCCGTGTCTGCGTGGGTCTCACTCTCCACATGGATTGGCCATGCTAAATTGCACCTTAATTGGAAAAAATAATTGGGTACTCTAAATTTATTTTACAAAAAAATTTGGAAGTTTGTGCTTTCATGTCCTCTTTTTCTCAGCAGAAAGCACATAGCTGCTTTTGATGTGGTCATGAGCTGTCAATCATAGCTAGATGTTTATAAACATTATGGTTAGTTCCACAGCAGGCTTTTTGAGATCCATTCAAGTGTGAAGGGAAATGAAAATAATCAATCCATACATCTTATTGTCTGGAAACTGTCAATTACAAGTTACTACTTTGACTCCTTTTCGGGCTATAAATTAAATCTGGGGAAAAGTGAGTACTTTCCGGTTAATCCCCCAGGGAAGGGAGCCAATTTGGGGGTAATACCCTTCCACCGGGGCCAGAGGTAGCTTCTGGGCATCCAAGTGACATATGATTGGCACAGGCTTCATAAGTTAAACTTTGTAAGTTTGTTACATAAGGTGAGATTCGATTTGCAGAGGTGGTGTCGCCTTCCTTTGTCCCTGGTGGGCAGAGTTCAAATCATCAAAATGAACACTCTGCTGAGGTTTCTATTCCTGTTCAATGCCTCCCTATTTTTCTCAAAAAATCATTCTTTGCTAGTGAACAAGTTCGTGAATTCCTTTATATGAGTGGGTAGGGTGCCCAGAATTTGCAGCATGTATCTCCAGAGGGGCCGAAAGTTGGGGGGGGGGTCTATCACTACCCAATTTCCTCATGTATTACTTGCCGGCCAATGTGGAGAAGAGGTCGGGGTGGTACAAAGAAATGGGCACCATGTGGGGGAAGATGGAGGCATGTTCGTCTCAAGGGTCAAGCCTTTGGGCCCGGGTAATGGTACCACTTCCAGCCTCTCCAACAAGATATACATCGAACCCAGTGATGATCTCCACCTTGAAGATATGGAGGCAACTCAGACAACTTTACCATGTGGGCAGCACGGTAGCATGGTGGTTAGCTCAGTTACTTCACAGCTCCGGGGTCCTAGGTTCACTTCCCGGCTTGGGTCACTGTCTGTGCGGAGTCTGCACGTTCTCCCCGTGTCTGCGTAGATTTCCTCCGGGTGCTCCGGTTTCCTCCCACAAGTCCCGAAAGATGTACTGTTAGGTGAATTTAGACATTCTGAATTATCCCTCCGTGTGCCCGAACAGACACCAGAATGGTGCGACTAGGGGCTTTTCACAGTAACGTCATTGCAGTGTTAATGTAAGCCTACTTGTGACAATAAAGATTATTATTATTATTATTACATTACAATCTGAGGGCCATGTCATTACTGGCTCCTACAATTGGGGGCAATTTGGTTCCACCATCGGGTTTGGACTCAACTTTTAAGGGGTGAGGAGGAGATGGGGCCCATCTTAGATGAGGATTCTCTTTGTAGGGTAAATTCCACCTCATCCTGCGCGTGGCTCAACCTCATCCAGCTCAAAATGGTTCATAGCGCTCATCAAACCAAAAGTAGGATGCGCGGAATCATTGGTGAAGAGGGGGATTGGTACAGGTGGTCTCAGCATGTGCATATGTTCCAGTCATGTCCAAAGATGGTGAGCTTTTGGGTCTCCATTTTAAACACCATGTCAGCGGTTTTTTACGTTGATCAGTTGGTGGCCTGGGCTGCGGACTGGTCTGGAATATGCTCCTGTTTGCCTGACTGAAAGCCCGAAGGCGAGTTCTGCTGGAAAGGAGATGGTCCGCTCCACTTAGTACCCCGGCTGGTTGGGTGACCTGGAAAAGGTCAAGTAGGCCGTCAGGGGCTTTTCAAAACAAATTCATTTACGGGATGTGGGCGTCGCTGGATAGGTCAGCATTTATTGCCCATTCCTAGTTGCACTTCAATAGGGGACGGTGATTGAACTGCTGAAGTACTTGAGGTGTAGGTAGACCCGCTGTGCTGTTAGAGCGGGAGTTCCAGGATGTTGTCCCAGTGACAGTGAAGGAACAGCGATATATTTCCAAGTCAGGCTGGTGAGTGACTTATAGGGGAACCCCCAGTTGGTGGGGTTCCCAGGTATCTGCTGCTCTTGTCCTTCTAGATGGTAATGGTATCGGATTTGGAAGGTACTGTCTAAGGAACCTTGGTGAGTTACTGCAGTGCATCTTGTACATGGTACACACGGCTGCCACCGTTCGTCGGTGGTGGAGGGTTTGAATGTTTGTGGAAAGGGAAAACAATCAAGTGGGCTGCTTTGTCCTGGATGGTGTCGAGCTTCTTGAGTGTTGTTGGAGCTGCACTCATCCAGGCAAGTGGAGAGTATTCCATTACACTCCAGACCTGAGGCTTGTAGATCGTGGACAGGCTTTGGGGTGACAGGAGGTGAGTTACTCGCCATAGGATTCCTAGCCTTTTACCTGCCATGGTAGCCACAATATTAATGGCTAGTCCAGTTCAGTTTCTGATCAATTGTAAACTCCAGGATGTTGATTGTGGGAGATTCAGCGATGGTAATGCCATTGAATGTCAAGAGGCGGTAGTTAGATCCTTTCTTATCGGAGATGGTCATTGCCTGGCACTTGTTTTTTTTTCTAAGTTTAGAGTACCCAATTATATTTTCTCCAATTAAGGGGCAATTTAGGATACCCAATCCACCTAACTTGCACATCTTAGGGATGTGAGGGTGAAACTCACGCAGACATGGGGAGAATGTGCAAACAGCACGCGGACAGTGACCCAGGGCTGGGATTCGAACCCGGGTCCTCAGCGCCGCAGTCCCAGTGCTAACCACTGCACCACATGCTGCCCTCACTTGTGTGGCATGAATGTAACTTGCCACTTGTCAGCCCAAGCCTGGATATTGTCTAGGTCTTGCTGCATTTGGACATGGACTGCTTCATTATCTGAGGAGTCGCGAATGGTGCTGAACATTGTGCAGTCATCCACGAACATCCACACTTCTGACCTTATGATGGAAGGGAGGTCATTGATGAAGCAGCGGAAGATGGTTGGGCCTCAGAAGTGGGATTCTACCTGAAGTGGCAGCTATTTGTCTCATACTTCAAAGAGTTACAGGTCCCACCTTTATTAACCCCCTACTCTAAGCTCAACTAACCTTTCTGCTAACAATTAATTTTCTGCGAAAAAGTTGACGAACGGTTGCCACCTCCAGGCAAACCCTAACATTGACCCTCTCAAGGCGAACTTGATTTTCTCCAAAGGGGCTTTGAGTCCCTCCAAGCTAATAGTATCCGTCTCCGGGCTACCAGGGAAACAAAGGCCAGAACGTCTGCCTCTTTCTCCTTCTGGATTTCCAGATCTTCCGACAACCCAAAAATCGCCACCTCTGGATTCAGTGCCACCCTTGTTTTTAACACTGTGGACATCTGCAAACCCCTGCCAAGATCCCCTAAGCTTTGGACATGTCCAGAACATGTGGACATTGTTCGCTGGTCCTCTCACACACTTTGCACACCTGTCTTCCTCCCCAAAGAACCTGCTCATCCGGGCCACTGTCATGTGAGCTGGGTGAACGACCTTGAATTGTATCAGGCTGAGCCTGGCACATGTTGCGGACGCGTTGACTCTACTCAACGTGTCCGCCCACAGACCATCCTCTATCTCTCCTCCCAGCTCCTCCTCCCACTTGCGCTTCAGTTCCTCGATCTGCGTCTCCTCGGACCCCATAAGTTCCTTGTAAATATCAGAGACTCTCCCTTCTCGTACCCACCCTCTGGAAACTACCCTGTCCTGAATTCCCCTTAGCGGTAGGAGCGGGAAGATTGATACCTGTTTACGTAGGAAGTCCCGCACCTGCAGACACCTGAATTTGTTTCCCCTCTCCAACCCAAACTTCTCCTCAAGCGCCCTCATACTCAGAAAGCTCCCCTCTATAAACATTTCCCCAATCATCTCAATCTCTGCTCTCCACCATATCTGGAACCGCCCATCCATACTTCCCAGGGCAAACCGGTGATTATTACAGATTGAGGACCAGACCGATGCTCCCTCTGCTCCCACATGTTTCCTCCATTGCCCTCAGACTCTCAGGGCCACCACCACCACGGGGCTGGTGGAGAGCCGTGCCGGCGGGATCGGCAGAGGCGCAGTTACCAACGACCCCAGACTGGTGCCCTTGCATGAAGCCGCCTCCATACGCTCCCATGCCGACCCCTCCCCCACCACCCACTTCCTGATCATGGCTATATTCGCCACCCAGTAATAATTACTAAAGTTTGGCAGTGCCAGCCCGCCCTCACCCCGACTCCTCATGATTTCTTCCATCCCCCATATTGGGTCCGATACATACAGAAGCAGGTCGTCTGCATAGAGCGAGACTCGGAGCTCCACCCCCCCCTCCCCGAACCAACCCCTTCCAGCCCCTTGAGGCTCTCCAACCAATTGCCAACGGCTCTATAGCCAGCGCGAACAACAGGGGGGAGAGGGGCATCCCTGTCTCGTCCCCCGGTGCAGTCTAAAATAGTCCAATGTTGTCCTATTCATCCGTACGCTTGCCACAGGAGCCTGATACAGCAATCTGACCCAGTCAATAAAGCCCCACCCAAATCCGAACTATCCCAGTACCTCCCACAGATAATCCCATTCTACCCGATCCTGCATCCATTGCGATCACTACCTCCACCTCCCTACCTTCCGGGGGCATCATGATCACGTTTAACAACCTTCTTACATTGGCCACCAACTGCCTACCCTTAACAAACCCCGTCTGGTCCTCCCCAATAATGTCCGGAACACAATCCTCAATCCTGGAGGGCAAAATTTTGGCAATCAATTTGGCATCCACATTCAACAGGGATATCGGCCTGTAGGATCCACACATTTCCGGGTTCTTGTCCCGCTTCAGAATCAGCGAAATCGTGGCCTGTGACGTCGTCGGGGCAGCACCCCTCTTTCCCTTGCCTCATTGAACATCCTCATCAACACCGGCCCCAATATCCCAAAGAACTTTTTATAAAACTCCACTGGGTACCCGTCCGGCCCCGGGACTTTACCCGACTGCATGACCTTCAGACCTTCCATTATCTCTTCCAACCCAATCGGGGCCCCCAGCTCTTCTACCAGCTCCCCGTCCACCTTTGGGAAATTCAGCCCCTCCAAGAAGTGCCTCATCCCCTCCGGCCCCATAGGGGGTTCCGACCCGGAGAGCCTACTGTAGTAATCCATAAACACCTTATTCACCCCTGCTGAATCTCCAACCAGGTTCCCATGTCCGTCATTTACTTTCCCTATCGCCCGGGCTGCCTCCCTCTTTCTAAGCTGCTGTGCAAGCATTCTGCTGGCCTGCTCTCCATACTTATAGATCGCCCCCTCGCCTTTCTCAGCTGCTCCACCGCCCTCCCTGTAGTTAACAAGCCGAACTCCACCTGTAGCCTCCGCCGTTCCCTTAAAAACCCTGCCTCTGGGGTCTCCGCATACCTCCTATCAATCTGTTGTATCTCCTTTACCAGTCGGTCTGTCTCTGCCCTGTCCACCTTCTCCCTATGGGCCCGTATCGGGATCAGCTCCCCTCTGACCACCTCCTTCAGTGCTTCCCAGACCATCGCTGCTGAAATTTCCCCCGTGTCATTGACCTGCAGGTAGTTCTGAATACATTTCCTCAGCTGCTCGCACACCCCTTTGTCAGCCAAAAGTCCCACATCTAACCTCTACTGCGGGTGCTGGTTACTGTCTTTACTAATCTGCAGGTCAACCCAGTGCGGAGCATGGTCTGAGATTGTGATCGCCGAGTACCCCGTGTCCACCACCCCTGCCAGTAAGGCCCTGCTCAAAATAAAGAACAGTAAGAAGTCTTACAACACCAGGTTAAAGTCCAACAGGTTTGTTTCAAACACGAGCTTTCGGAGCACGGCTCCTTCTTCAGGTGAATGGAGCCGTGCTCCGTGCTCCGAGCTTCGGAGCCGTGCTCCGAAAGCTCGTGTTTGAAACAAACCTGTTGGACTTTAACCTGGTGTTGTAAGACTTCTTACTGTGCTCACCCCAGTCCAACGCCGGCATCTCCACATCAAAATAAAGAAATCAATCCGGGAGTACATTTTATGCACGTGTGAGTAGAAGTAGAACTCCTTCACCCTCGGCTGCCCAAATCTCCATGGATCCACCCCTCCCCATCTGCTCCATGAACCCTTTTAGTACCTTTGCCATTGCTGGCACCTTGCCCGTTTTCGAGCTTGACCGGTCCAAGCCAGGGTCAATAATTGTGTTGAAGTCCCCTCCCATGACCAACCTATGCGAGTCCAGGTCCTGTATCTTCCCCAGCATCCTCTTTATAAACACCACATCATCCCAATTTGGCGCATACACATTTATTAATACCACCTGCACCCCCTCCAGTTTTCCACTGACCATAATGTACCGACCTCCCACATCCGAGACTATTCTACCCGCCTCAAACACCACCCGCTTATTGATCAGGATCACCACCCCTCTAGTCTTTGAGTCTAGTCCCGAGTGAAAGACCCGACTGACCCAGCCTTTCCTCAATCTAATCTGGTCAGTTACTCTAAGGTGCGTCTCCTGCAACATTACCACGTCCGCCTTCAGTCCCCTAAGATGCGCAAATTCATGTGCCCTCTTGACCCTCGAACATTCCAGCCTAGTTGGGAGCTCATGATCAGCCATCCCCTTTTTTGGACCCGCTCCGTGCCTCCACCGGTCCGCCACCAAACAGCCTCTGCCCCCAACCTCCTCTCTGTCCCTTAGCCCAAGTCACTCCCTCGTCAGCAGAACATTTACCCCCCTCCCCCCCCTAGTAACAACACTCTGTCACCCAACCCCTTTAATAAACCAAACATATGCACACCCCCCACTGCGCTTCCGGAGTTACCCCGTCAGGCTAGCTTGGTGGCCCCCATCCCTGGCGCCGGATAGTCTCCCACCTATTGTCCCCCCCCCCCACCCTCCCCTACAGTCATACAAACATACTCCAACATCAAACAATCCCCACACAATTGCCCGACAGAAAAACACCAAGATCTAAACAAGCACACCTCCATCCCCCAACAGTGCAAATGAAAACCTTAACTGATTTCTTGTGTTGTTAATGTGACAATTGTACTGTTCAAATAATTTTTGTAGTTGTGTTGTAATTCTGTTCATATTTGTTAAATATGAAGCCTTCAATAAAATATTATCTTTTTTAAATTACAGTTTACTAAAAGCTATTTCTCTTTGAAGTGAATGGATGTCTTGCATATCAAAGGATCTGAGGGGGTTTAAAATCTTGTGAGGTGTTTTTGGCTTTCTATTAATTTACAGCTGCTGTTTTCTGGACATCTGTCTGAGGCAGCAGGTATAAGGCACAGGTAAGTGATAAAGCAATGATTTTTTCCACTATTTCTGCCTGGACAGCTCTTTAGCTTCCAGGCAGAGATGCCTGATATAGGGGGAGGGTTCTCTGATATGGGGGTCCCTGTTATGAAGGGGTTCCCTGTTGAGGAGGGGTTCCTCGTTATGGAGGGGGTCTCGAGTGGGGTTCTCATGGAGGGACTGACGGGGGCCTATGGTGGTGGTCTCTGACAGGTGTCGCCAATGGGGGTTTCTGATGGTGTCTCTGATGGGGGTTTCTGGTGGGGCTCTCTAGCGGGGATCGCTGGGGGGAGGAACTCTGGTGAGGGTTTCTGGTGGAGTGCCTTGCGAGGTTGCAGGGGGCTGGGGTGGGCATGATTTGCATTGTGGGCTGAAGCGATTCCTCTGATGGACTTTTGGGGGCACTTACCTTAAATATATACCTTGGTCCATCGAAAGGTTCCACCGTGCCAGGGTCACACTGGAAAATACTTTTACCAATCCACGCACGTGTGAATCCTGGCCCAGAAATCCGCAGAATCACGGAGCTGTGGAGAATCCGATTTCCAGCCTGTTAAAAGGATGCAAATTGGTAATTTCAACCTATTTGGCATCCTCCCTCTGGCACGGAGTGCGAACCTAGATGCCGCCACCAGAGGGGGCGCTGGACGGGCAGCCAATCCCGTTTTTGTCTCCCGATGCTGGCCTCTCAGTCACCTCGGTAACTCCGCTACCAAAGCGAGTGGCAGAGAATCCAGCCCAGTGAAAACAACTCGAGTCTAATGTGACTCTTCTTTGCAACTGAGCCCGGCCATTGTGTTCACTGTTCATTTGATGGTCGAGGGGGTCAAGGGTTACGGGGGAGGGGGGGGGCCTTGGGGAACAGACAGGAAAGTGGAGTTAAGACCACTGCGAAGTCATCCGTGATCTTACTGAATAGCGGAGCAGGCCCGAGAGGCCAAATGGCTGACTCCTGCTGCTGAGTCCATTGTTCCCATGTCCATGTAACACGTGAATTATTTAAACATGTCTCCTGCAGCAAAGTGCACTCTAATAAACACGGGATAATTTCTCCTCCTGTTGCATAACCCGCTGAAATTCACGGCCACTGCAGGGTGAAGTGTGAGCATTCAAAATTGTGGTGATATGAGTGGGAGCACTGCCATTGGTGCAGAGCATTGGTTTCCCATTGGCTTTGGCTGTTCGTGTGCCTCTCATCTGATTGGCTGGGACTAGTCGTGTGACTGCTCACCAATTGGTCGAGAGGCAAGTAGACCCCGCCTCCGAGGTGGGGTATAAGTACCCAGGTTTCCCGGCGGTCGGCCTTTCTCTGTAGTCGACCATCGGGCTAACAACTAGCTGATTAAAGCCACAGTTTGGGTCTTCATCGTGTCTCGCGTCCAATTGATGGTACATCAAAAATGTCGTCCACAACACCACAACCCAGCAAGACTCTGTGCCTGGAGGAGAGCAAAACAACACAATACAACAAATCAGGGTGAATTAGTTTCCATGCTATTAATGTAGCTTGAGGAAATGGAGCTGCCCTCTGTCCTGGTGTGACGGTGTACAAGTGTAACTGAGTATATAAAATAACCATTTTATGTTAGATTCATAAGCTGAATAAATATTGTAACAGCGTGGAACTCATGCGGTGTTTTATTTATGAGATGCCTAAGTGATTGGAATAGTTAGATTGTTGGAAATCATTGTCATGAAATGAAGAGGTTTACAAGAGCAAAATGATGATCGCCTTGTTTTGTCCCAATTTCCAATTCCCATCCCGCACCCCACACAGCCACCCACTATTTCGACAAAGAGCGGGAGGTGTTCTCCCGTGTCCTGTTATTTATCCCTCATCCAGCATGAAAATAATATTGGCCTAGATTTTCTGGCCATGCCCACGGCTCGGATGTTCTGGTGGCCCGTTGAAAGTCAATGGGCGGGATTCTACGTCCAGCCGCGCCAGGTTTCTGGTATGGGACGCCACCGGGATTCTCCGTTTTGCCGGCTGGTCAATAGGGATTCCCATTGTGGGGGCAGCCCCACGCCGTCGGGCAACCCCCGGGCTGCCGGCGTAACGGAGAATCCCGCCGGTGGAGAATTCAGCCCAATGGCTGGCTCCCCAGGATTTTCCATTCCCACCCCAGGGCACGTTTAACAAAGGCGAGGGGAGTCAGACGAGTAAACAAAAGGAAGATGTTTATTTGTAAGGATAACTGTTAACATGGAGCCCGGCACCTCACAGGGTCCTCTCTCTGTGTCGGTCGGTTCCTGTCAGCCCCGTAGTTAGCGCGGGAGCTTATGCTCCTCGAACCGCTCGGGGAAAACAATCGATCCCGCCCCGAGTGTCCAGTGCAGGTTACTACAGCAGGAACAGGAAAATCCCGGCCATCAGTTGCGGCCAACAATCTGGGTGTGAGATGCTCTGGTTTTCAAAAGTGAATTCAATTTTACGGCCCAACCCACCGGTGGCATTTTACAGACTTGCCGGAGTCAATGGCTTGCTGCATTTGACAGCTCCGCCCCCTGCTGCGATTGGGCCATGAAATCCCACCCCCTGCATTCATTATCACAAATTTGCATAATCACAAGTGCAAATGCTTCCATGAACCAATATATTAGAAAGTAATTATGCTTCCCCTTGGGTTAAAATTATATTCTTTGATGAGTTTGAGAGTGCTAACCTGGTACACCTTTGCCAACACAGCTGAAATTGGGCATATCACAAAAAAATATATTGGGTGAGATTGTCCGTCCCGCCGTATCAGTTTTCTGGTGTGGCGCGCCCCCGCCAGGATTCTCCGTCCCGCCAGCCGGCCAATGGGGTTTCCCGTTATGGGGAGTCCCACGCCGTCAGGGAAATCCCCGGGCCTGGATGTGCTGCCGGCTCGACGGAGAATCCCGACAACGGAGAATCCAGGCCACAAATAAAAATATCTAGTCCATCGCCTGCAAGGAATTAAATTTTAAAACTAAAGATGACTGTTTTCAAAAAGCGCCTCACAGAATCATTCGCAGTTTGTGGTAGACGTCTTGTTGTCCGATTATGTCCAAGCTGTAAATGAGTACGTTATCTTCTGTGAGTCCTTTCATGGCTGAAGAGCCTGAGGGAGGCATCAGCGTGGACACCCACAGATCTGGCAGTTCACGTCATCATTGCTGGTGTTTGAAGGAGCCTCTGCAGATGCGCTACCTCTGGCCTTTCTTTGTTCTGGTTTTGCCGTAGGCGATCCTTCAAATGTGCTCAGCAAGATTTCTTTTTTTTTAAAGAAAATTAGAGTACCCAATTATTTTTTTTACAATTAAGGAGCAATTTAGCATGGCCAATCCACCTACCCTGCACATCTTTGGGTTGTGGGGGTGAAACCCACACAGACATGGGGAGAATGTGCAAACTCCACACGGATAGTGACCCAGGGCCGGGATTTGAACCCGGGTCCTCAGCACCGCAGCCCCAGTGCTAACCACTGCGCCACATGCCACCCTTCTGCTCAACAAGATTTTTGACAGACATTTATTCCCGGCGAATTTCTGGAAGTGGCCGAGGCTGAGTTTCCATTGACTTTCCACTGGCTGAGGAGGACTTTCCACTGGCACAATAGGCCCAACATTCTAGCCCCAGAGTGCACCCTCTTTCTTTAAATGATTCCCGGGTTTTTGTCTCTACAGCTGGGTGCAGGAATCCATTCCATTGAGCGAGGAAGGACTGTTTGCTAGGAGCCTTCGATTCACTTTTCCCCGGTTTGAGCTCTCGTGCCCTCTCGTTCTACTTCCACACTTTAATTGGAATTCGCGTTCCAGATTTAACTTTTTCTCTGCTGCTTATGATCAGAAAGGGCTCTCTGAGGCCTCTGTCTCTGTCATCTCTTCCCCGCGAGGGGTTTTGATCAAGTAGATATGGTGAAACTGTTCCCTCGGCAGGTGGGTCGGAAACCAGAGGACACAGATTTAAGATAATTGCCAAAAAACACCAGGGAGAAGAATTTATTTTGCACAGAGAATGAGTTGCTGCAGCGTGAAATGCACTGCCTGAAAGGAAAGTGGATTCAGTGTTTTATTGATTTTTATTCATGAGCTGTGAATGTCGCTGGCTGGGCCAGCATTTCTTGCCCTTAAGTGGAGTGGGCATTTCAGACTCAACCACATTGCTTCTGGATCTGGAGGTGAGGTGGAGATGACCAGGTAAGGTTGGCAGATTTCCTTGACGCCCACCTGGATTTTAACAATAAGCTGACAACTGCTTTCGTAGTCATCATTACATTTTTATTGACTTCAAATGTCACCGCCTGCTGTGGTGGGATTTGAACCCGAATTGCCAGAGCATTACCCAGGGTCTCTGGATCATTACCCAGTGAAAATACCACTGTGCCACCGCCTCCTCAGCTTTCAAAGGAGGAGGAAGATTTCCTACACCCACAGACAGAGCAGGCAGGTGAGGCACTGTGGTGGTATGATTTGCATAGCTGTCTGCCATTGGTGCAGAACACCGGCTTACCATTGGCCCTGGTCGGTCATGTGCCTCTCGACCAATTGGTTGAGACCAGTCATGTGACGGCTCTGCGATTGGTCGAGAGGCTGAGTTAACCACGCCTCCATACCGAGGTATAAATAGTCAGAACACCCAGCGGTCGTCCATTTATTGTAGTCGACCGCAGGGCTAAGTTCTAGCTTATTAAAGCCTAAGTTCAATTGATGGCTCATCAGGCACACACGCTTGCACTCGTTTTCTGAAGCTTGTTTTTCCTGGGATTGATCGCGAGCCTAAAGTCAAAGGCCATCTTCAGGGGCGCCACTTCGCATCAAGCAGACTTTCTCCCACTCTCAGCTTGCCAGAGGCGTGTTGGCAGAACAGGAACTCGGGGTTTCTGGCTCAGAGGCAGAGACAGTAGGGGAGGCGGTGGCATAGTGGTATTGCCGCTGGACGAGTAGACCAAAGACCCAGGATAATGATCTCGGGACCCGGGTTCAAATCCCACCATGGCAGGTGATGGAATTTAAGCTCAATAAAATAAAATATCTTCATTAAAATATCTGGAATTAAAAGTCTAATGATGACCATGAAACCATTGTCGATTGTCGTAAAAGCCCCTCCGGTTCACTCATGTCTTTCAGGGAAGGAAATCTGCCATCCTTACCTGGTCTGGTCTACAAGTGACTCCACACCCACAGCAATGTGGTTGACTCTTAAATGCCCCTCTGAAATGGTCCAGCAACCCACACAGTTGTATTCAACTGCTACAAAAACACAAAAAAGGAACAAAACTGGACGGACTATCCGGCATCGAACCAGGCACCGGAAATGACAATGGCAAAGCCAGCCCTGTCAACCCTGCAATGTCCTCCTTACTAACATCTTGGAGCTTGTGCATCAGTTGGGAGTGCTGCCTCACAGACTAGATAAGCAACAGCCTGACACAATTGCACTCACAGAATCATACCTTTGTCCAAAACACCACTCTCTTCATTCCTGGGTATATCCTGCCTCCCCGGCAGGACAGAACCAGCAGTGATATACAGTTGGGATGGAGTTGCCCTGGGAGTCCTCAACATCGACTCTGGTTCACATGAAGTCTCATGGCTTCAGGTTAAACAAGGAAACCTCTTGCTGATTACCAAGGTGATGAATTATTACTCCTCCATGTTGAACACCACTTGGAGGAAGCACTGAGGGTGGCAAGGGCGCAGAATATGCTCTGGGTGGGGGACCTCAATGTCCATCACCAAGAGTGGCTCGGTGTTACCACCACAAACTGAGCTGGCTGTGTCCTAATGGACATAGCTGCTGGACTGGGACTGCAGCAAGTGGTGAAGGAACCAACAAGAGGGAAAAACATACTTGACCTCATCCTCACTAATTTTTACCTGCTGCAGATGCATCTGTCCATGACGGCATATTTAGAAGTGACCACCGCACAGTCCTTGTGGAGACAAAGTCCTGTCTTCACATTGAGGATACCGCCCATCGTGTTGTGTGGCACTGCCACCGTGCTAAACAGGATAGACTTCGAACAGATCTAGCAACTCAAGACCGGGCATTCATGAGGTGCTGTGGACCACCAGCAGCAGCAAAATTGTACTCAACCATAATCTGTAACCTCTTGGCCTGTCATATCCCCCACTCTACCATTACCACCAAGCCAGGGAATCAACTCTGGTTCAATGAAGAGAGCGGGACAGAATGCCAGGAGCAACATCAGGCATATCAAAAAATGAGGTGTCGGCCTGGTGAAATTACAACACCGGGCTACTTGTGTGCCAAACAGCAGAAGCAGCAAGTAATAGACAGAGCTAAGCAATTCCACAACAAACGCATCAGATCTAAGCTCTGCAGTCCTGCCACGTCCAGCCGTGAATGGTGGTGGACAATTAAACAACTCACTGGAGGAGGAGCTCCACAAATATCCCCACCCTCGATGATGGAGGAGCCCAGCACGTTGGAGCAAAAGACAAGGCTGAATCATTCGCAATAATCTTCAGCCAGAAGTGCCGAGTGGATGATCCACCTCAGTGTCCTCCGGAGGTCTCCAGCATCACAGGTGTCAGTCTTCAGCCAATAGGATTCACTTTGCGTGATATTAAGAAACGGCAGGAAGCACTGGATACTGCAAAGGCTATGGGCCCTAACAATATCCACCCAACAGTACTGAAGACTTGTGCTTCAGAACTTGCTGCACTCCTAGTAAAGCTGTTCCAGTACATCTACAACACTGGCATACACCCGGCAATGTGGAAAATTGCCCAAGTGTGTCCTGTATACAAAAAACAGGACAAATCCAACCCAGCTAATTACCGCCCTATCAGTCTACTCTGCATCAACAGCAAAGTGATGGAAGGAATAATTAACAGTGTAAGTGCCACGTACTCAGCAATAACCTGTTCATGGATGCTCAGTTTGGGTTCTCCCAGGGTCATTCAGCTCCTGACCTCATTACAGCCTTGGTTCAAACATGGACAAAAGAGCTGAATGCCAGAGGTGAGGTGAGAGTGACTGCCCTTGACATCAAGGCAGGAGTTCGTCAAGGTAGTGTCCTGGGCCCAACCATCTTCAGCTGCTTCATCAATGACCTCCCTTCCATCATAAAGTCAGAAGTGGGGATGTTTGTGGATGACTGCACAATGTTCAGCACCATTCGCGACTCCTCAGATTATGAAGCAGTCCATGTCCAACTGCAGCAAGACCTGGACAATATCTAGGCTTGGGCTGACAAGTGGCAAGTTACATTCGCACCACACAAATGGCAGGCAATGACCATTTCATACAAGAGAGTAGCTAACCACCGCCCCTTGACATTCAATGGCATTACCATCGCCCATATCAACATCCTGGGGTTCAGAAACTGAAATGGACTAGCCACATTAATACTGTGGCTACCAGTGCAAGTCAAAAATTAGGAATCCTTCGGTGAGTAACTCATCTCCTGACAACCCAAAGCCTGTCCACCATCTACAAGGCACAAGCTAGGAGTGTAATGGAACACTCTCCACTTACCCAGATGAATGCAGCTACAACAAGACTCAAGAAACCTGACACCATTCAGGACAAAGCAGCCCACTTGATTGCTCCCCCTTCCACAAACATTCAAACCCTCCACCACTGATGCACAGTAGCAGCCATGTGTACCATCTACAAGTGTTATGGTCCAGGATTTAGAAAACTCCAAAGTATATCATGGAGTTCATCTGGCCTGCAACTGTTCATTGATTTTGGTTGCAATGGGAATAAGGGCCTGTCATTCAGGTGTTATTCAACAGAGTTCTTCGGCGCTATTAATCAAAACAAGCTTTATTCTGCAAATTTAGTTAACATTTTTAATAATCACGCACAGTAAGCATTTTTATCAACTACCAACATAAATACCCCTCACAGCTACAGTAATCTATGTATAACCCTTAATAAATTCCCCCTTTAACTGTTCCAATTTAATAACAAGATCCAATAAAACCCTTTTCAAAGGTGTGGCCCAGCACGCAGCACTCAAGGCCTGGTATGGATGCTCTTGTTTCCTTTCCAAAACAGCAAGTTTGAATTCTTTCCAGAAAATAGTTATCTCTTTTAAGTTATCAAGCAGTCTAGAAACAGCTTTAAACTGAAGATAGAGAGACTCCAAGATACTTGTCTGTCTCAGTACAGCAGCCAAATGTGAAAATGTAAATGAAACCTCAGAGCCACAAACAAGGCCCAAAGCACAGCAAAAGTAAAACCAACTCCCAGAGCCACCGCCCAGCTCCACCCGCACAATGACATCACTGAAGCCATGTGATAAGACAAAAACATTTCTTAAAGGGGCACTCCCATGACACAAGATGCACTGCAGTAACTCACCAAGGTTCCTTAGCCAACACCTCCAAACCCATGACCAATATCACCTTGAAGGACAAGAGCAGCAGATACATGGGAGGTATCACCTGGAGGTTCACCTCCAAGTTAGTCACCACTCTGACTTGGAAATATATCGCCGTTCCCTCACTGTTACTGGGGGAACATCCTGGAACTCCCTCCCTAACAGCACAGTGGGTGTACCAACACCTCAAGGATTGCAGCGGTTCAAGAAGGTAACCTTCTGAAGGGCAACTAGGGATGGACAATAAATGCTGGCCTAACCAGCGACACCCACATCCCGTAAATGAATTTTTTAAAAGTACCCATTGCACCAGAGGACTTTCATAGGAATTACACACACTGAAAAGTGAGGATTTTGCACAGTTAAGGGAAGGATTGAGATTGACTGGATAGATTCTTTCAGAGAGACAACACATGCAAAATGGGCCAAATGTCTTTCTGTGCTCTGTAGTTCCATGATTATCTCTTCAAATACCAGTCGTTATCTGAGAATACTTGGACACGAAAAGAGGAGCATTGGTCGGGATGCAAGGGAAGAGTTGAACAGACCATTAAATATTTGACGCCAATACAACGGATCATGTGAAATATTAATCACAGCACCTTCAAACTGCGGGAGGGAACAATATTTGCAAACAAATAGCCAAGTAGAGATAGAGAAACTCTTTACTCTGGCTGGAGGGTTCAGAACATGGGGAAACACTTTCAAATTGGAGTTTGATCATTCATGGGATGATATCAGGAAGCACTTGATCACACAGGTGTTGATGGATATCTTGAACTCTCTTGTCAAAAGATTTTTTATACTGAGGTAGGGGCTGGGAATCAACTGAAAATGTTGAAAGTGACCTTTTTTGTTAGCCAAGGGCATGTAGGAACCAATACAGGTGGTTATGGTTAAGATACAGATCAGTGGTCGTTGTCTGCTGACCTGCTGATCTTTGGGCACATGGGACAAGTGTTATGGGCCAGGGATTAGAGAACCCAAAGTGTATCATGGCGTTCACCTGATCCACAACTTTTAATAGATTGTGGTATGGGGAGCTCACGGCCCACTCTACAGGTGTGGTACAGCAGAAATGGAAAAGTATTTTTAAAAACAAAACAATGTTTATTCTATGAACTCAAGTTAACCTTTTTAAAACATACAGTGAAAACCTTAGTAACCATTAATTCAAATACAACCCCAAAAAACTACAACACTAAGTAATCCTTTCAGCTTTCCTTTTAACATCCATACGACTTAAAAAACAAAACCTTTAACAGAAGCACATCAGGTTAAAGTCACTACTGAAAACATTTATAATTCTAAATTCACCAAATGATCAAGAGATAGTCTTTTGATGGTAGAGAGAACAACAGTACGCCTGCTTAGTCTGGCTTCAGCTCCAACACTGAAAACAAAACTAAAACACACCCTGCAGCCTGCTCAAAAATGAAAGTAAAAAGTTGACACACAGCCCAGCTCCACCCACTCTCTGACATCACTGCAGTAATAAACACCCATTTCTTAAAGGTACTCTCACTACAGATATTTATATACACACTCATTTATAAACACCCATTTCTTAAAGATACTCTCACATGACACAAGGTGGCCAACAAGGTAAAGGCATCTCAATTTGTTTCTTTTCTTCCCCACTCTCTGGTGCTCTGTCTCAACTTTATGGCATTGGAACTCAAGGCTTGATGTCACTTGAAACTGTGTCTGTGGGGAATGTTCTCCGCCACAGGAAGTGAGCGATTCAGGTGAGTGTGTGTCAGGAATGACCCTGCTTTGGACAAGAGGGGAATACCTCGATAGTTCGCACAGCATGATCTGTCTCCCTTCTTGAAGTTAGTTGCTATTTTCGCATTCCTGAAGTCGGGGCAGGGGAGTTCATTGTCCTCCCAAATCGGGAGGATGAGTGGGTGGAGTCTTGATGTAGGCCAGCTTGATGTAGGTGACAGCTGAATTACCATCAAGGCCGCGGGCTTAGTTGCTTTTCATCCGTTTGATTGCTTGTTGCAGCTCTCCCGTCTTGGTCGAACTGAACGGCAAGGGCAGACTCCAGGGCATTGAATTCTCTGAGGTTTCTCTCTCACTGCTCTACGAGAGGGGTGCTCATTTTATCAATTTCAACTGCCTCCTCTCGGCTTCAATTAACTGGCAGCACGGACGCGTGAATGACATCCCAAGGGTCCTGACAACTGGATGCTGTGGAGGTTTCAGGAGAGTTAGACGTCCCCAGCGTCTTTAATTCAAAACATGTGACAAAAGACCACAAAGCAAGATTCCCGTGCAGGTTCGTGCACTTCATTGTTAAGTAAATATGACAGGACATAAAGAATTTAAAAGAGCTATGAACGGGTACAAGAACATCCATTTTATTAATGTGAGAAATAGGATTATTCCATCTTGTTAACTCCCCTCATGAAGGATTTCAAATAGGAAAAGAGCTACCTGGAGGCAATGTTTGACATTTGCTCTGGTAATATTGAACTCCATTTGATATAATTCAGCATCTGAGCACATAGAGGGTATGAAAAACAAATACATATTCGATAATAAGCTTTAGAAATCATTTACATCCAACTTGCAGCTCAGAAGTGATACAATAAGCATTTCTAAATGTAATAATCAAACTCTCTGCTTGTTGGCTGACAGGGCTAACTGGCTCATTAATTATGAAGTGTTGGCTCTTCAGCCTCATTTACAATGGCATTGGCACACCCGACCTCTGCAGCCTCGCACTCTAGCACATACTTGCTGCTTGCTCTCTAACATCTATCACCCTCGCCTCCTTCTCGACACCTCGCTGTGGCATCGGATATCATGGGGTTTTCCCGTCCTACCCCTTCCCGCCTTCAGGATTCCAATCCCGTGTGCTATCTGCTTTTACTTGGCCACTAAGCTCCAAGTTAACCCTCGTTCAATGTTCTTTGTGACAGCCTCGGTCGCCCTCCTGCCTCTATATCCGTACAGGCCAAGAGACAAAACCCCATTCTCAGTAAAGGCCACAAGATAAACCCTATTCTCAGTATAGGCCATGAGGTAAAACCCCATGCCTGAACACACAGTCAATGAGCAGAACTGAGGCAGTGCTTCTGAAGCTGCCACCCACCTCCTGCCAGGATTAGCTTGAAGGCTTGAGGAATTAAAGATTTTTCTCTTGGACACCTCGGTGAGCAATCCAGGAGATTTCATTCCAAAAGATGGAAGGGGAAAATAACACTGGCCCAGATTTCCGCTCCTGAGTCAGGTGTGTAGAGTTGGGGGAATTCCCCGTTCCTCAAACCCGGTCTTTAAAAATGTCTGCCTGCGTTTCTGATGTTCGGTTTGGGGGGAGGGGTGTGTGTCTAGAATTGGAGGTAGGGCTAAATGACTCCGGAAGTATAATGAGGGGTCAGAGGGGTGCTCAGCACAGGCTGCACTGCTTGGGCCCAGCTTAAAAAGCACAGGCCTCCTTTGTGAGATAGGCCGTCAATGGTGAAGTCCTTGGCTGGGATTCTCCGACCCTGCGCCGGGTCTGAGAATCCCTGGGAGGAGGCGCAAATCCTGCCCCGACATCGGCTGCCCTTATTCTCCAGTGCCATTTTTCAGGGGCTGGTGGAATTCCCGCCACGCCGGTCGGGGGCCGTTGACCCGTTGACAGCGGCTCCTCCAGCAATCCTCCGGGCCCCGATGGGCCGAGTGGCCGTCAAGCTATTCCCAGTCCCACCGGCCTGAATTATTCACCTCACACACGGCGGGATGTGGCAGGTAAGTGTGCGGGGGGCGGTCCTGGGGGGATCGGGGGGTGGGGGGATCCGACCCCGGGGGGGCCCCAGGGTGGCCTGGCTCGCACACAGGGCCTACCGATCCTGCGGGCGGGCTGGTTCCGTGAGGGCCTTCTTTCCTCCACACTGGGCCCCTGTAGGGCTCCGTCATAATGCCCTGGGGCCGGCACGGTGAAGGAAACCCCAGCTCATGCACGGAAATACGCCGGCCATTCTGCACATGCGCAGAAATACGCTGGCCGGTCCGCGCACGCGCGAGATCACGCCAGCCATTTTTCACATACGCGAACTCACCCCGGCTGGAGCTGCGGGAACAATTCCGCCGTCAACCTAGGCCCCAAGAAAGTGGAGGGTTCCTCACTTTCGGGGGTAGTTGATGCCAGAATGGTTGGTGCCAGCTTCCACGCCAGCATGGGGACGTAGCCCCATTATTTCAGAATCCCACCCCACGTGTCTTGGAGGGGATGTCATTGTTTTTTCAGGTGAAGTTTTGTCCAACTGTCAGCTGACCTTGGAACGGATGGCCCATCATGGGCTTTCACTATAAAAAATTTGCCATTTTGTTGCCTCATCAAAGTGTACGCTGTTGAACCACTGAAAGGATGGAGTGGATTCTCAAGAACTGCCATGGAGGTGGGATTGCCTTGCTGCAACTACCTGGTACAGATATTATACATTTGCGTGGCACAATGGCACTGTGGTTAATTAGCACTGTTGCCTCACAGTGCCAGAGACTGGGGTTCAATGCTTGGCCTTGGGTGACTAACTGTGTGGAGTTTGAACTTTGACCCCATGTGAATGTGGAGCCTGGAGAGTCACTTTTTTGGACACAGTATTTAGATAATCAGCAGTAGATATGAGGACATCTGGAAGAGTTTTCTGAGGCAACGGGAGCTCCAGGACTATGCATGGAGGAGTCCATCACCGTTCGTCAACATTGTCCCAGAGGCTCAATTGCATGAGCTCTGAACATGTGAGGCCAATGTGAAGGAGAGACATGTGCAGCAGCACTTGGGGTGCATAAAGGATGTCTCAGCCAGAAACACATGCAAATCTCCTTCAGTAGCCTGGATCTGCCCCCTCAGAATATGAGCGCTGATGTCCACAGAATACACGAGGAGCTGTGTATCCTTAATATTCGTACTGTCGGCCCAGCAGTTACTGGAATGGGCATCTACTGAGCACCAGCAACCAGCTCCGCCATCCCCAGCTGATGGCCAATCCAGGGTTGTCTAGGTCACTGAGGAGGGTGAAGGTACTGAGAGTTCCTCAGCACCCTCATCTTTCTCCACCTCCCCAGCCCCCAAAACCACTGCAAATGTGCTAGTGACCATGGCTGCCCGTGCAGTGAGAGGGAGGTTTCCTTCTGAAAGAGATCCCTAAAGGGTGCCTGCATGATTGCTGCTGGGTCAACGCAGTGAGAAGTGCCTCCACTGCCTCCAAGGAAACAAAGGGGGCACTTTGAGGAACTGTGCGAGAGTGAAGGGTGCCGTCTCACTCAGAACATGAATGGGTTCTCTGTGGTTACCCTTTTCACATTGGATATTGCACATTTGAGCATTTCATTTACTTACATTTGTGCATGCCCCAGTGTATATTTATACATTAGAGAGTTAAAAAAGAACAGTAACAATATGAAGGTGGTTCTTACCAGTAATAATTAAGGTAGAATATTGAAGTTTATCTCATTGCGGGTTTGACGCTGTCAGCTGACTTGTGATGCTTCGCTGGGTAACCTTCCTCTCTGCTGTATCACATACAGGCATTGGTGAGACCGCACCTGGAGTATTGTGCACAGTTTTGGTCCCCTTATTTGAGGAAAGATGTCGTGACATTGGAGGCAGTTCAGAGGAGGTTCACTAGCTTGATTCCAGAGATGAGGGGTTTGTCGTAAGACGAGAGTATGAGCAGTTTAGGCCTATACTCTCTCGAGTTTAGAAGAATGAAGGCAGATCAAATTAAGGTGTACAATATGATAAAAGGCATGGATAAAGTAGGCGTGGAGCGGATGCTACCTCTTGTGGGGCATTCTAAAATGAGAGGTCATCATCTTAGGATAAGAGGTAGCAAGTTTAAAACAGAGTTGAGGGGAAACTATTTCTCTCAAAGGGTTGTGAACCTGTGGAATTCGCTACCCCAAGTGCAGAAAATGCTGGGACAGTGAGTAAATTTAAGGAGGAGTGAGACAGATGTTTAACTGGTAATGGGTTGAAGGGTTTTGACGAACGGGCAGGAAGGTAGAGATGAGGCCAGGATGAGATCAGCCATGATCAAATGGAACGGACTCAAAGTGCCAAATGGCCTAATTCTGCTCCTTTATCTTATGAACTTATGAACCTCTAATAATCCATTGTTCAAAGACCAGTAAACCAGTGGGGCAGGAGATAAAAGAGCGCATAAAAGTCAGACTGAGAGGATTTGCAGCTCCAGGGGTGACATCAGGATTTAAAAGTGACACAGGGCAAGAGGAAGCAGCTGATTGGGTAAATACGGTCAGGTAAGTGTTGACTCATTTTATTGCTTACAGCTTTTAAGGTCCAAATTTTATTGTCTATAGTTTGTAAGGGCTGTATTCTGCAGTGATGAGAACTAGGGAAGAGAGTAACTGACATTATTTGATTTTAAGTATCTTCCAAAAGTTTAATTTAATGGGTAAGTCATGGCAGGACAGCGCAAAGCCATCGTGTGCTCCTCCTGCTCTATGTGGGAAGACGGGAATATTTCCAGTTCCCCGAGCCAGTGTGTGTGTGCAAGAAGTGATTCCAGCTGAAACCTGGAAGCCCAGGTTTCGGAACTGGAGTAGCGGCTGGGGACACAATGGAGCATTCTGAGGTGGAGAGTATCGTGAATAGCACCTAAAGAGGAGTGGTCACACCGCAGGCTAAAACCTCAAAGGGGGAGGGAATGGGTAACCATCAGGCAGAGCAGGAGGACTAGGAAGTTCAGGAATCTCCTGTGGCCATTCCCCGACAAACAGATATACAGCTGTGGACTCTGTTGAGGGGAATGGCCTCTCAGGAGACAGCAGCAACAGCCAAACCTGTGGCACCACAGTTGGCACTGCTGTCGAGGGGAGAAGTGTGTAAATGCAATAGTTATAGGGGATTCAATTGTAAGGGGAATAGATAGGTGTTACTGTGGCTGCAAACTAGACTCCAATATGGTATGTTGCCTTCCTGGTGCTCGGCTCAAGGATGCCTTGGAGTGGCTATAGGACATTCTGGAGGGGGAGGGTGAACAGCCAGCGGTCGTGGCACACATTAGTACAAGGACATAGGTTAAAAAAAGGGATGAGGTCCTCAAAGCAGAATATAGGGGCGGGATTCTCTGATCCTGAGCCTAAGTGTTGATGCCGTTGGAACCGCCGTCACGTTTCACGATGGTGTCAACAGGCCTCAGAAGCAGCGATTCTGACTCCTATAGGGGGCAGCACAGCACTGCAGCTGCTGATGCCGGCATCAAAGCGGCGCCGCACGTCTGCGCATGTGCAGTTGGACCGGCGCCAATGCGTGCATGCACAGTGTGACCAGCGCGATTGCGCGCATGTGCGGTGGGTCCCTTCTCCATGCCGGCCCCGACGCAACATGGCGTAGGGCTACAGGGGCCGACACGGAGCAAAAGAGACCCCCTGCCCGAGAGGCCAGCTCACCGATCGGTAGGCCCTGATCGCGGGCCAGGCCACAGCAAAGCCCCCCCCCCCCCCCCCCCGGGGTCGGAACCCCCCACCCCCCCTACCAGGTCGCCCCCAGATGGATAGACGCCGCGATCCCGCCGGGTAAGACCACACTTGGACGGCGCTGGTGGGTCTCGGATTTTCTGTATGGTCCAGCCCGGGTGGAGAATTGCCGGAGGGCCGCGTAGAGGGGCCCCCAACCGGCGCCGCATCACCGGTGTTGGGGTGGTGTCGCGTAATTCACACCCGGCCCGCCGATCCTCCGGCCCGGCCTGGGCAGAGAGAATCCCGCCCAGAGAGTTAAGTAGTAAGTTGAATAGTAGGACTTTAAAGATAGTGATCTCAGGAATACTGCCAGTGCCACATGCCAGTCAGAGTAGAAATGACAGGATATATTGGATGAGTACGTGGCTGAAGAGATGGTGTGAGGGGGAGGGTTTCAGATTCCTGGGACATTGGGACCGGTTGTGGGAGAGGTGAGACTAGTACAACTGGACGGGTTACACCTGGGCAGGACCAGAACCGATGTCTTAAGGCGAGAGTTTGCTAATGCAGCTGGGGAAGGTTTAAACTAGAATGGCAGGGATATGGAAACCTAAGCAGGGTGATAAGGGAAAGAGAAACAAGTGCTTTCAGCAGTGAATGAGAGGAAGTGAAACTACTTAGCGTCTTTTGATGTGGTGAGGAGCTGACAATCACAGCAAGACTGTTTATAAACAGCACGGTAGCATGAGCAACACGGTAGCATTGTGGATAGCACAATCACTTCACAGCTCCAGGGTCCCAGGTTCGATTCCGGCTTGGGTCACTGTCTGTGCGGAGTCTGCACATCCTCCCCGTGTGTGTGTGGGTTTCCTCCGGGTGCTCCGGTTTCCTCCCACAGTCCAAAGATGTGCAGGTTAGGTGGATTGGCCATGATAAATTGCCCTTAGTGTACAAAATTGCCTTTAGTGTTGGGTGGGGTTACTGAGTTATGGGATATGGGGATAGGGTGGAGGTGTTGACCTTGGGTAGGGGGTAGGGTGCTCTTTCCAAGAGCCGGTGCAGACTCGATGGGCCAAATGGCCTCCTTCTGCACTGTAAGTTCTATCTATCTATGTAAACATTGTGTTTAGCATTAGTGCCGGGTACTTGAGGTGCATTGAAGCGTGAAGGGAAAGTTAGATGAACAATCCACCAAGCAGCTGTCTCTGGATTAATAAAATTGTCAATCTCTGGTGCAATGTATTGCTGTGTTATATTGAATAGGAGTTTTGCCTTTCAAAGTCTGTCAGGGAATTTGAAGCCCTTTGAAGTGTATATGGCACTTGTAACAGCAGGTGCTTTAAACACTTTTTTTCTGAGGCAGCAGATGTTAGGGAAAGGTAAGTGATAATGCAGTGATTTTTCACTTTACTGCCTGGACTGCACTTCAACATTTGGGCAAGGGTGACTGAAGGGGGTCTCTGATGGGTCACTGAAGGAGGGTGACTGGTGGGGGTGACTGATGAGGGTGACTGATTGGGGTCTCTGATGGGGGTGGGGTTCTGATGGGCGGCCATTGCTAATGGGGTTGGTGGGAGAGGTGGTGTCACCTTCATGTGTGCTTGCTATTGGGGGGGTGACCTGCCATTCTCGTGGTGTTGGGGGGGGGGGGGTTGGAGGAGAAATGCCCCTCCTTGTCAGGGGGGAGGGAAGGCAGAATTAGCATTGTGGGGGGAGGGGGGTCTGCTGTCAGACCTTGGGATTGGGATACCCTCTCGAAATGACGGCCCGATACTGGAATTCTGACGAGCTTTCCTCCATGCAAATATTTGGATGGTTAAGAAGAGAGACCCTCACCTGGTCCCCGCTCCCAGCACCAGCAGAGACCAGTCCTGATTCCCCACTAGCAGGAGTGCTCAGTCTCCGCAACAGCGAATTCCGGCCATTCTGCACAGGAGGGGGTTGCAGCACTTGTAGCATCAAAGATTAATGAAGTCACGTTCTCCAATCATTTCATTGGTGCACAGTCATTAGGGGGGGGGGCTCTGTGGCTACATTATTGTGAGGTGTAAATTAAGCACGCCGACGCAGAGTCGAACGTGCACAGCAGTGATTACTGAGTTGCCAGAATCATCAGAGACTACTTTTCACAGCATTGATTTGCATGCTTTACTGCATAGAAAATCTGAAATCACTTACATGCTTCACGCTGCAGTTATTGATAAGAAATCATTTGTTGTGGTGCTTTCTAGTTTGTGTTTATTGCGTGTATAAACAACAAAAGAAAATCCGTTGACAGAAATAGTTGAACATCTCTTCCCCTCCTCCGCCACAATAGTTAAAGGGACTTGTATCGTCTTGCTGAAGACTAAATCTGTGTGAGCCAACATTAGGAAGGAGCTGATATTGCTGCAGCTCCTCATCGTGGCCTGGGCGCTTCCTGAATTATCTTTCAAACATTGTCAAGGAGGCAGATGCAACAGCCATTGTCTACGAATGGCAAATGGACATGAGCAGTATATTTGATTTGATTTGATTTATTATTGTCACATGTATTAGTATACAGGGAAAAGTAATGTTTACTGCATGCTGTACAAACAATGCATACCATACATAAGGAAGGAAGGAGGGAATGCAGAATATAATGTTACAGTCATAGCTATGGTGCAGAGAAAAGAATCAACTTAATACGAGGCAGGTCCATTCAAAAGTCTGCTGGCAGCAGGGAAGAGTCAGGGAAGGGACTTGAGTCGGTTGGTACGTGACCTCAAATTTTTGTATCTTTTTCCTGATGGAAGAAGGTGGAAGAGAGTATGTCCGGGATGCGTGGGGCCCTTAATTATGCTGCCTGCCTTTCCGAGGCAGCGGGAATTGTACACAGAGTCAATGGATGGGAGGCCGGTTTGCGTGATGGATTGGGCTACATTCAGAACCTTTTGTAGTTTCCTGCGGTCTTGGGCAGAGCAGGATCCATACCAAGCTGTGATACAACCAGAAAGAATGCCTCCTATGGTGCATCTGTAAAAGCTGGTGAGGGTCGTAACTGACATGCCAAATTTCCTCAGTCTTCTGAGAAAGTGGAGTCATTGGTGGGGACCAGCACGGGGGGCCCAATACAGGCTGTTGGTGATCTGTACACCTAAAAACTTGAAGCACTTGACCCTTTCTACTTCGTTCCCATTGATGTAGACAGGGGCATGTTCTCCACTACGCTTCCTGAAATCGATGACAATCTCCTTCGTTTTGTTGACATTGAGGGAGAGATTATTATCGTCGCACCAGTTCACCAGATTCTCTATCCCATTCCTGTACTCTGTATCGTCACTGTTTGAAAATCAATCCACTACGGTGGTGTCATCAGCAAATTTGAAAAGCGAGTTGGAGGGGAATTTGGCCACACAGTCAGAGGTGTATAAGGAGTATAGTAGGGGGCTGAGGACACAGTCTTGTGGGGCACCGGTGTTGAGGATGACCGTGGAGGAGGTGTTGTTGCCTATCCTCACTGATTGTGGCCTGTGGGTTAGAACGTTCAGGATCCAGTCGCAGAGGGAGGAGCCGAGGCCAAGGCCACGGTGTTTGGAGATGGGTTTCGTTGGAATAATGGTGTTGAAGGCTGAGCTGTGGTGAATAGGAGTCTGACATAGGTGTCTTTGTTATCAAGGTGTTCCAGGGTAGAGTGCAGGGCCATGGAGATGGCGTTTGCTGTGGACCTGTTGCTGCGGTAGGTGAACTGGATCAAGGCAATCCGGGAGGCTGGAGTTGATTTGTGCCATGGCTAACCTTTCGAAGCACTTCATGATGATGGACGTCAGAGCCACTGGACGATAGTCATTAAGGCACCTTGCTTGGCTTTTCTTTGGTGCAGGGATGATGGTTGTCTTCTTGAAGCAGATAGGGACCTCAGATTGTTGTAAAGAGAGTTTGAAGATGTCTGCGAATACCCCTGTCAGCTGATCCACGCAAGACCTGAGTGCCCATCCGGGCCAATGGCTTTCCGAGGGTTGACCTTGTTTTATTTTCGTGGTGTACTTTCATGGGCATTGCCCTGTTTCTCACTGAAATTCGGCACATAGTGCATTGCAAAGCTGTACCATTCAGCACAGTCACATGTCATCAATAAATTAAACATGTGGGTATTCCATTCACGTCTGCAAAGAATGCAAAATACTCCAATGTTCCTGACTAGACACTGCAAATACGAAGCAGCCTGCACAATATTGTTCCATGGCAAAGTAGCCTTCAGGATACTCTAAGCTGTCAACGCCATTACTTCAAGGATGTTAGCTCAACACAGTCCCAGGGACCAGTTAAGGGTCTGTCACTAAATGGTGTTGATTCACTTAGAGGGGATGAAGACAGTGATTGATCTCAATCAGTTCACTCCTCACTGAGAGGTATTTGGAGTTTTTCCCCAGTACACTAGAGCATAGGGTGGATTGAGCAGCGAAACAGGCAACGCCAGCACTCTCCAACTACCCTGTACTTGCAGATGTGTGTTTTTATTCAGGATGGACCCAGGAGGTTCCCATCTGAAAAGAGGCAGGAGCTTCACAATAATAGGTCCTCTGTGCCATTGTCTGACTGTTAAGTCAGTGAAATGTCACTTAGGCTCCACCAGGCTTTTAAAAAAATTAATCATAAGGTGTGAGCATCACATGCTGGGCCGGAAATAATTGCCCATCCCGAATTTCCCATGAGGAGGTGGTGGTGATCCGCCTTCTTGAAGCACTGCCGTCCATATGATCCAGGGGTTAGGGAATTCTAGGATTTCTCCCCAGTGACACTGGGGGAATGGCAACATATTTCCAAGTAAGGATGGTGCATGGCTCGCAGGCAATATTCCCATTCCTCTGCTGTCCTTGTGAGCAGTAATAATAAAGATTATTATTATTATTGCCGTACAAGGTGGTAGAGATCATGGGTTTGATAGGTGCTGTCGAAGGAGCTTCAGGGACTTGCTGCGTGATGGTGCACACTGCTGTCACTGTGCATCAGCGGTGGAGGGTATGAATGTTTGAGTCGGGCAGCACGGTAGCGCAGTGGGTATCACTGTTGCTTCACAGCTCCAGGGTCCCAGGTCCGGTTCCCTGCTTGGGCGGAGCGGACTGTGCGGAGTCTGCACGTTCTCCCTGCTGAGTTACTTGCTGCAGACTTCGTAGCCTCAGAACTGCCCCTGTAACCACAGCTTTCGTATGGCTGGTTCAGTTCAGTTTCTAATCAATGAGAGCCCTCAGGGTGTTGATAGTATGGGATTTATTAATGATAACACATTGCAAGTCAAGGGTGGATGTTTAAATTCTCTCTTGTTGGAGATGGTCATTACCTGGCATTTGTCTGGCACACTTGCTACTTGTCAACCGAAGACTGAATGTTGTCCAGGTCTTGGTGCATTTCGACATGAGCTGCTCAACGTATCTGAGGAGTCGCGAATGGCGCTGAACATTGTGCAGTCATCAGCGCTTATCCCACCTCTGACATTATGATGGAGGGAAGGTCACGTGGAGAGACTGAAGGAGCTGCGGTTGATTTTCTTAGAGCAGGGAAGGTGAAGAGAACATCTAAAAGAGGTGTTCAAAATCAGGAAGGGTTTTGATAGAATAAATAAGGGAAAACTATTTCCTGTGGCAGAAGGAGCTGTCACCAAAGGACAGAGATTTATGCTTGCCGAAAGAATCAGAGGCAGCATGATGAAAATAGTTTTTTTACACAGCAAGTTGTTATGATCCGGAATGTACTTGCCGAAAATGATAGTGGCGGCAGAGTAATAGAGAATTAGGTAAGTACTTGAGGTAAATTAAATTACAGGGCTGCAGAGAAAGGAGCAGGGAATTGGTTAGCCCTGCCAAAGGGCTAGCATCGGCACGATAGGCCAAATGGACTCCTTAGGTGCTGCTTCTTTTAGTTATATGACTTGAGTTGATATGACTTGAGTTGTTATTTACAGACATGCCCCTAACAATCAGCGCGTTAGAATGCTGCCTGCTGTTTGATCCGGACTGCCACAGACAGAAGACGCTAATGAGTTTGTTAGCAGAAGCTGAGTTGCTGTTTATGAAGTTGTTTAGTACCGTACTAAATGTATTCCTTTTTCATTCAGCCTTGGACATGACAAAGTGTAAAAACAGTTTAAACGAGGACCTTAATTGCCGTTGTCGCTTGCTTTTGCTCCACATGATTCTGAGCACGCCTGATAATTATTTTGTCTCATTTTTTTTCACAAGGCGGGGGCAGCACAAGGTTGTGAGGTCTTTGAGATTAAAAAAGATATTCCGTTTGGAAGGCCCTCCAGAAGGCAAATGCAAAAAGATTACAGGAAAATAAAGGAATTAAATACATAAGCAAACAATCCACAGGAGGCTCAACACGATGCCTCAATGTGTTTAATATTCCGCAGCATGTTTTGATGCATTTTTATTTTGTAATCTGTTTCTTTGAATTCTTGCGTGAATTTTAAGTGCCTCAAGATGATTTGGTGTGATGCACCCACCATTTTCAGGCTGGTTTTGGGCACAGTTGGGGAAGTTGGCTGTCGGGGAAGGTTTTGTGTTCGGGCCTAGTTTCTTCGGGTCCCCTTTCCATGTGATGCTTTAATGGAGTGCAGGATGCCTCTCGTATCTGACTCTCTTGTGGAACTGGTGGACCGACATAAGACCATAAGACCATAAGACATAGGAGTGGAAGTAAGGCCATTCGGCCCATCGAGTCCACTCCACCATTCAATCATGGTTGATTTCAACTCCATTTACCCGCGATCTCCCCATAGCCCTTAATTCCTCGAGAAATCAAGAATTTATCAATTTCTGTCTTAAAGACACTCAATGTCCCGGCCTCCACCGCCCTCTGTGGCAATGAATTCCACAGACCTACCACTCTCTGGCTGAAGAAATTTCTCCTCATCTCTGTTCTAAAGTGACTCCCTTTTATTCTAAGGCTGTGCCCCCGCGTCCTAGTCTCCCCTGCTAATGGAAACAACTTCCCTACGTCCATCCTATCCAAGCCATTCATTATCTTGTACGTTTCTATTAGATCTCCCCTCAACCTCCTAAACTCCAATGAATATAATCCCACGATCCTCAGACGTTCATCGTATGTTAGGCCTACCATTCCTGGGATCATCCGTGTGAATCTCCGCTGGACCCGCTCCAGTGCCAGTATGTCCTTCCTGAGGTATGGGGCCCAAAATTGCTCACAGTATTCTAAATGGGGCCTAACTAGTGCTTTATAAAGCCTCAGAAGTACATCCCTGCTTTTATATTCCAAGCCTCTTGAGATAAATGACAACATTACATTTGCTTTCTTAATTACGGACTCAACCTGCAAGTTTACCTTTAGAGAATCCTGGACTAGGACTCCCAAGTCCCTTTGCACTTTAGCATTATGAATTTTGTCACCGTTTAGAAAATAGTCCATGCCTCTTTCCAAAGTGCAAGACCTCGCACTTGCCCACGTTGAATTTCATCAGCCACTTCTTGGACCATTCTCCTAAACTGTCTAAATCTTTCTGCAGCCTCCCCACCTCCTCAATACTACCTGCCCCTCCACCTATCTTTGTATCATCGGCAAACTTGGCCAGAATGCCCCCAGTCCCGTCATCTAGATCGTTAATATATAAAGAGAACAGCTGTGGCCCCAACACTGAACCCTGCGGGACACCACTTGTCACCGGTTGCCATTCCGAAAAAGAACCTTTTATCCCAACTCTCTGCCTTCTGTCTGACAGCCAATCGTCAATCCATGTTAGTACCTTGCCTCGAATACCATGGGCCCTTATTTTACTCAGCAGTCTCCCGTGAGGCACCTTGTCAAAGGCCTTTTGGAAGTCAAGATAGATAACATCCATTGGCTCTCCTTGGTCTAACCTATTTGTTATCTCTTCAAAGAACTCTAACAGGTTTGTCAGGCAGGACCTCCCCTTACTAAATCCATGCTGACTTGTCCTAATCCGACCCTGCACTTCCAAGAATTTAGAAATCTCATCCTTAACGATGGATTCTAGAATTTTGCCAACAACCGAGGTTAGGCTAATTGGCCTATAATTTTCCATCTTTTTTCTTGTTCCCTTCTTGAACAGGGGGGTTACAAAAGCGATTTTCCAATCCTCTGGGACTTTCCCTGATTCCAGTGACTTTTGAAAGATCATAACTAACGCCTCCACTATTTCTTCAGCTATCTCCTTTAGAACTCTAGGATGTAGCCCATCTGGGCCCGGAGATTTATCAATTTTCAGACCTTTTAGTTTCTCTAGCACCTTCTCCTTTGTGATGGCAACCATATTCAACTCTGCCCCCTGACTTTCCTGAATTGTTGGGATATTACTCATGTCTTCTACTGTGAAGACTGACGCAAAGTACTTATTAAGTTCCTCAGCTATTTCCTTGTCTCCCATCACCAAATTACCAGCGTCATTTTGGAGCGGCCCAATGTCTACTTTTGCCTCCCGTTTGTTTTTAATGTATTTAAAGAAACTTTTACTGTCATTCCTAATGTTACTGGCTAGCCTACCTTCATATTTGATCCTCTCCTTCCTTATTTCTCTCTTTGTTATCCTCTGTTTGTTTTTGTAGCCTTCCCAATCTTCTGACTTCCCACTACTCTTTGCCACATTATAGGCTCTCTCTTTTGCCTTGATGCATTCCCTGACTTCCTTTGTCAGCCATGGCTGCCTAATCCTCCCTCTGATAACCTTTCTTTTCTTTGGGATGAACCTCTGCACTGTGTCCTCAATTACTCCCAGAAACTCCTGCCATTGCTGTTCTACTGTCTTTCCCACTAGGCTCTGCTTCCAGTCGATTTTCGTCAGTTCCTCCCTCATGCGCCTGTAATTACCTTTATTTAACTGTAAAACCTTTACATCTGATTCTACCTTCTTTCTTTCAAATTGCAGACTGAATTCTACCATATTATGATCACTGCTTCCTAAGTGTTCCCTTACTTTAAGGTCTTTTATCAATTCTGACTCATTACATAACACTAAGTCCAGAATAGCCTGTTCCCTCGTGGGCTCCATCACAAGCTGTTCCAAAAAGCCATCCTGTAAACATTCAATGAATTCCCTTTCTTTGGGTCCACTGGCAACATTATTTACCCAGTCCACCTGCATATTGAAGTCCCCCATGATCACTGTGACCTTGCCTTTCTGACATGCCCTTTCTATTTCGTGGTGCATTTTGTGCCCCTGGTCCTGACCACTGTCAGGAGGCCTGTACATAACTCCCATTATGGTTTTTTTGCCTTTGTGGTTCCTCAACTCTACCCACACAGACTCCACATCGTCTGACCCTATGTCGTTTAGTGCTATTGATTTAATTTCATTTCTAATTAACAAGGCAACCCCGCCCCTTCTACCCACCTCTCTGTCTTTTCGATAGGTTGTAAATCCCTGGATGTTTAACTGCCAGTCCTGAACCCCCTGCAACCACGTCTCTGTGATGCCTACCACATCATACCTGCCAGTCACAATCTGGGCCATAAGCTCATCTACCTTGTTCCGTACACTGCGGGCATTTAAATATAGCACCTTTAATTCCCTATTGACTGTCCCTTTTTGTTTTCTTAGTGTGGTGGACCTTGGTTTACTGAGCCTTTCCATACACTGTGTCATATTTTGTGAGATGGGGACTATCGTAACCTCTCCTGAGCTCTGTCTTTTCGTGATTTTTTGTAATCCTAAGCAGCTACGCTTCCCACTGATTCCTTCACCTCTTGGTTCCCTGACTTTCCCTTCCCCCCCAATCTCTAGTTTAAAGTCCTATTGACCACCCTATTTACTCTTTTCGCCAGAACACTGGTCCCAGCTCGGTTCAGGTGGAGACCATCCCAACGGTATAGGTCCCGCCTGTCCCAAAACTGATGCCAGTGTCCCATGAAAAGGAACCCCTCTTTCCCACACCACTCTTTCAGCCACGTGTTAACTTCCCTTATTCTTGCCTCCCTATGCCAATTTGCACGTGGCTCGGGCAGACATCTTCTGATGGGTTGGAGAGTGGACGTTACAGTGGAATATTAGCCAATATCTTATTGAATGGTAGAGCTGCTCGGCTATGGAGGCCTCTTTTCATATCTTTGCATTCACACCAAGGCTCACAGGAATTAATGGGAGTGTAGTATAAGGGGTTAATATCTATCATGTTAATAACTAGAGTGCATCATCTGTGATGTCCAGAGATGCCATATCACATTTAATTAGAACCGGAGGGAAGGTCTGAATGGAGTTCTGGCAAAGTACGCCTGTGAACAGTGGAAATAGTTAATAAATGTTGACAAAACAGCATGGTTTTCAGCTCTTTTCTATTGAAGACACCAGGGCCCAGTTGTGAGGCTGTGGTATATGGTGGATGGCCTGCATGGAGCAGGTTGTCAAGACTGGCATCTTATTTTCTCATTGCAACTAACTATCCCACCTTGGATCCCATCGTGGTACTGCCACGTTTTTTCTACGGCCACCCTATTGAATTCTGTAAACATTTTAAATATCTTGATCAGATCATCTATCAATCTCCAATACACTCAGGGAATAGAAAAACCCTGAGCATGATTCGACCACCATATTGCGCCCAGTGGCATTCTGGGAGCGCCAGGTGAATCCTGGGAGAGGCCAAAATCGAGACTCACGCTCGGCGCGAGGTATTTTGCAACTCACCTGGCCCGCTCCTGATGACGAGTTCCGGATCTCACGCAGATGTGGCGAGAAGGCCGTTAAGTCTAATTTGCATACATTTCAATCTCATTAGCGAGATTGTAGTCAAATACAGCAGCCTCCTGGGAGTCACTGATTCTCCAGTGAGAAGTAATGTGGGAGTCGTTTAGTACTCCTTCACAAAAATGGGAAGCTGGCCCAATGGCTACAGAGGGGAAGTGAGGAGGAGGTGAGTAGACCTTTCCATTTACCAATATGCAGCTCAATGGCACCAGAGCTGCTGCCCCATTGCTTGGTGGAGAGGGGCCTTCAAGGGGGTTGGGGCGGTTTTAGGGAGCTGGAGGTCAGGGGTCGCCCATGGCTGGGGGAATAAGGAGCTTTGCGTAAGTGAGGCCTTCAATTCATTTTAAATATTTTGGAAACCTATATCAGGGACAACTACAGCTGCAGCCTATCTGTCCCAGCAAATATGTCCAGGACAGAGCCCTGAAAATCACTCCCTTTGACTGTGAGCAGCCACTAGCTTCACAGCTGAAGGCCATTTCAAAAGAAGAATTGGCCTTGTTAGTTGTGAGAACACTTCATGCTCCTGAACTCTCAAGTGTTGAAGGGTCAGGTGCCATGTCTCAGAGGATGATTAGTGGAATGGATGTCCTGCAACCACTGATTCCTGAACAGTCTGCCTGACCTCTAGAAGTGCCAGCACCATAGAGGCATTTACCAATAGTCAAACACTAAAGAGCGGGGCTTCACCACTGAAGACCCTCTCACAGCCAACGGGGAAGTGTCCCGGTGAGCAGAGGGTGGCTGAACATGGCCTACTTAATGCTTCTGGCAGATGTCTGGGGTCTAGGGGCTCCTGATCTGGGTGAGTGTGAGTGTGCAGGGCAAGGTTTGCCTGCACAGCTGGCTCGTTGGATGGCACTCTGAGGTTCATGGTAAGGGTGGGGGAGGCTTGGGAGATATGAGGCTCCGTGGAAGGAAGACCTCATTGATTATCGGTCTCTCTCCTTCTTCATTCCTTCCAGATACAAATATGTTTGCTGATGTGGATCCCATGGAGACTGTACTCACTGTGCTTGTTGCAACTGAGGCAGGCAGATGGGAATTACGGCAGCAGTGACAACGCTGGCTGGAGGCGCCATCACGTGCGGGAGGGGGGGGGGGGGGGGCACCACCCAACCTGAAGACCCAGTCATCCATCAGGCTGAGGAGGAGGCCAGAGGGGGAGTCCAGCAAAGCGCCAAAGTGTATCGGGGTCATTGATCCTTACATGATCCATAGACGACTGCACCTCAGCAGAGACACAGTGCGGCATCTGTACCACATCCTCATCAACATGGCAGCCCATGGAGAGGAAGACACCCACTCCCGGTGGCTGTGAAGGTCACTTCAGCACGATATTCCTACACCATCTGTTCATTCCAGAGTGCGAGTGGGAACCTGTGCGGCATGTTGCAATCGTCAGCCCACAGATTCATCCAGTGGTGACGGATGCTCTGTATGCCCAGGCATCTGACTATTTCTCCTTCGAGCTGGGCCAGGCCCAACAAGATACACCAAGTGTAGGATTCGCTGCCATCACCGGGATTCCCCAGGTCCAGGGCACAATCGATGGCACGCATATCGCCCTGCGAGCACTGGGCCCGCCATTAGGGAATGCCCTATATTAACAGGAAGCGGTTTCACTTCCTGAATGTGGGGAGTTTAGACTGTGTGCGACCACCGCCTCAGAATCATGCGCATGTGTGCCCGCTACCCTGGGGACGTGCATGACAGCTACATTCTGGGGCATTCGGAGATCTCCGCTGTCTTCGACAAACACCCCATTCTTTGCCCAATCGCGTTTCCCGATTCCGACGCAGGTGTTGCATCTAAGAACTAAGACCATAAGGTATAGGAGCAGATGTAGGCCATTTGGTCCATCGAGTCTATTCCACCATTCAATGAGATCATGATTGACCTGACGTGATAATCCTCAACTATACTTTCCCACCTTATCTCCATTACCCTTGATTCCTTTACTGATTACAAATCTGTCTATCTCAGCCTTGACCATACTTAATGACCCAATCCATACAGATCTCTGTGGTAAAGAATTCCACAGATTCACTACCCTCTGAGAGAAGAATTTCCTCCTCACCTCTGTCTTAAATGGACGACCCCTTCCTCTGAGATTATGCCCCCAGTCCTTGACTCTCCCACAAAAGGAAACATCCTCTCAGCATCTTCCCAGTCAATCCACCTGACAAACCTATTTGTCTCAATAAGGTTGCCTTCTATTCTTCTGAACTCGAACGAGCACTGGCCAAACCTACTCAACCTCTCTTCATAAGGAAATGCCTCCCGACCCAGGATCAATGTCATGAACCCTCTCTTCTTTGACTCCAATTCCAATACAGCTTTCTCGCAAATAAAGGTGTGTTAAAGATGATAATGTTGTGGACTAGGGTGCCATGGTGGGAATGGTTCCTTCAGAATACGGAAATGAGGGAAGACGTGTTTGTTGGTAACGTCACATTGGAGGTAGGTAAAATAGCAAAAGATGGTTGAATGTGAAGGTTGGAGGGGTGGAAGGTGAGGACAAGTGAAACCCTTCTTGTGGGTGTGAGGGAAAGTGGTGAGAGCAGGAATCTAATTTTCATTCATTTGTGGGATGTGAGCATCAGTGGCTAGGCCAACCTTTATTGCCCAACCCTAACTGCCCTTGAGAAAGGTGGTGGTGAGATGCCTTCTTGAATACGGCAGTTCCTGTGGTGTAGGGTGGCATGGTAGCACAGTAGTTAGCACTGTTACTTTGCAGTGCCAGGGACCCGGGTTTGATTCCCGGCTTGGGTCACTGTCTGTGCGGAGTCTGCACATTCTCCCTGTGTCTGCGTGGGTTTCCTCCGGGTGCTCCGGTTTCCTCCCACAAAGTCCCAAAAGATGTGCTTGTTAGGTGAATTGGACATTCTGAATTCTCCCTCCGTGTACCCGAACGGGCGCTGGAGTGTGACGACTGGGGGATTTTCACAGTCACTTCATTGCAGTTTTAATGTAAGCCTACTTGTGACACTAATAAAGATTATTATTATTAGGCACACCCACAGTGCTGTCCAGGATTTTGTCCGAATGACAGTAAAGAAACAGCAATGTGTGCAGGAAATAGAAATGGTCCAGGGGCCTTTTCAAGGATGGTTGGGGTGGAATTCCTCAGTTGAAGACAAAGAAAGTAATTTGAAGTCACGCTGGAAGCTGCCATTGTTAAAGCAGATGCAATGGAGATGGCAAAAATGCAAAAATGGAGGAAAAGTCATGTGAAAGTGTAATCATAAAATCTTAAATGGTTATAGCACAAATGAAGGCTATCCAGTTTATTGTGTCCAGATATCTGCAAGAGCATCTCAGCTCGCTCTTTCCCGAACTGCCCTGTAAACGTTTCCACCAGATAATTAGCCAAATCCATTTTGAAAGTTACGATTATATTTGCCTCCAGCACCATCTCAGGCAGCGCATTGTGTAGCATATTGAAAATGTAATTGTGCATTTTGCCCATTTATTCCATGATACACAGATACCAGCAGAGCTTAGAAGGGAATAAAATAAATCCACATTTTAATAGCAGGTGCAGCAGTTTTGCTTCTCACTGAATCTTAATGTTTCTTCCCAAGGACTTTGCCATGGCGATGAAGACGATGAAAAATAAGAAGCATCGCTTTCAGGTATGAAACCTTTGTCACGTGTTTGTCTACTTTCTACCGACACCATTTTAAGTTGGAGATTTAGAGGACACGTTGAGGTTGTGTTAGGTGTGCAGAGGAAGCATTTCACCTCGTGTCTAGCAACAAAAAAAAGCCGTACAATGTCCACACACACCAAACTAGCCATCTAATAAAAGGGTGCAATTTCAACCGTTCCTCATACGACAAGCTCTTCATTCCAGGGATCATTCTTGTTAACCTCCTCTAGGCCCTTTCCAAGGTCAGCACATCCTTCCTTAGATATGGGGCCCAAATTGCTCCCAATATTCCAAATGGGGTCTAACCAGTGACTGCAAAGCTGATTGGAGGAGATCCAAAGGCTTCAGACTCAGGAGATGGTGCCCACAAGCGTGGCACTGAGGCCAACACTGCTAGGATGGCCACCTCAGTGGAAAGCCTGGAGCACAATGCCCACTTCTTGAGTGGTGGTTCCCAAGGCAAGCCTCAGTCTAATGACCATGGCTGAGGGCCTCGACATCATGTCCCAGTCAATGCGGAACATGTCCCAGATGCAGCTGGACATTGCTGAAGCACTCCAAAATGGCACTGCGGAGCATTGCTAAGGGCGTCGACACCATTCAGCAGCAATGAGGGCCCCCCAGGACTGGCAGAGCCAGATACGTCAAAGGCCTCCAGAGCTCACTCCAGCTGCTGCTCCATCCTATGAAGATCCCAAGGCCCTACGGACACCATCAGGAAGGAGGAAACGTTGGAGACCAGCCACCAAGGAGACGATGGATGTTGCCACGCTGCTCTGTCAGGTTGTGGAGGGCACAGCAGACCACCACAAAGTGGGAGACCATCTTGAGGGGTGGGGGGGGGGTGTACTTCAGGGCACCACCAGAGCGGACAAGGCATTGGAACTGCATTTTTAGCAGCCCAGTGCACTGCTTAATGATGGCACGAGTGGCAACATGGGCCTGATTATAATACCGGGATCTCCAAATGACCCAGGATGTATCTGTCATGCACACTTCCCATCGGGCACACACGTGCATGATTCTGAGGCGGTGGCCACACTCTATTTTAAAATTCAGTTACTGGAGCACCTTCCTGTTAATAGAGGGCACTCCCTGATGCCTCAGTTCCCACAAGGTGACATGCTTGTCATCGATGGCCCGCTGAATTGGGGGCATCCCGGCGTTGGCAAAAAATCCTGCAGCCTGGGCATCTTGGTGGGCTTGGTCCAACTGTAAGGTGATATGGTCTGATTCCTGGGCATACAGAACATCCATAATCTCCCAGATACATCTGTGGGCTATAGATTGCGAAATGCCACACAGGTCCCCGTTCGAGCCCTGGAATGACCCGGTGGCCTGAATGTTTAGGGCTGCAGCGACCTTCATGGTCACGGAGAGTGGGGGTCCTCCTCCTCCATGTGATGCCAGGTCCGCGAGGGCATAGCACATGTGCCACACCGTCTCTCTGCTGAGACACAGTCTTCTGCGTCTCGTGGTGTCCGTCAGCTCATTGCAGAACCAACAACTGTATACCCCGGCTGTCGCTGCCTCCCCTTCTGGCCCCCGCCTCAGCCTGACGGGCGGTCAGGTTTTTAGGATGTGTGGCAACACCCTGCACCTCCAGCCTGCGACGTTGCTGCTGCCTTCCCCTGGGGTCTGCCCGCCTCAGCTAACACCAGCAACGCGAGGGCAGCCTCTGCAGAATCAACACCAGAAAATATTTTTCGATCTGGAAGAAATTGGAGGAGGAGAGAGACTGGCAATCAGTTCGGGCTTCCACCCTGGGACCCTCAAATCCCCGAATCCTCACCTATCCTTGCATGTCCCACTTTCTCTCAGAGTGCCATCCAAGGACTCAGTTGTGCTGGCAAACCTTGTTCTGCACACTCACTCCCAGCCACATCAAGAGCCCCTGGTCCCCAGACCTCAGCCGGGAACATTAGGAGGCCATGTTCAGGTGCCCTCCCCTTCGGTCATGAGAAAATAGTGTTTGATTGTTGGCAGCTGCCTCCATGGTGCTGATGCTTCTGGAGATCAGGCAAAGTGTTCAGTCATCAAGATTTGCTTGGCAGGTGATGCACAAATCATCCTCTGAGACATGGCATGTGTGCCCTCGAGGAGGCACTTGAGAGTTGAGGAGTATGAAGTGCTGTCACAAATAACAAGGCTACCTCCTCATTTGAAATAGCCTCCTGCTGTGAAGCTAGAGGCTGCTCACAGTAGTAGGGGGTGAAATTGACTTTCAGGATAGAAGCCACAGCTCGGCTCTGCCCTGGAAGCGTTTGGTATGACAGACACACTGCAACTGTGGTTGCCTCATTATGAGTTTCCACAATATTTAAAGATGGCTCGAAGGCCTCACAGACCGGGGGCAACTCCCTACCTAGAACGCTTCAGCTCCCTGACCAAGCCCAAGCCCCCTGAGGGATCTCCCATCCCCCCGAGCAATGGGGCATTAGCTCCAATGCCCTTGTGATCCACGCTACTCACCTCCTCAGTCCTGCTCAGCACCTGTTCACCAGCTTCACGTTGCTGATCAACACGGCGTTTTCTATACCCAATCTACCATCTCTTCATGTGCATTTGGCACCTTTCCCATGTTGGCAAAACTGGCTGTGATATTTTGAGGGAGCAAGGGAAGTTTTTGCTACCACTGTGCTACCATGCCACCCCTCAGACTGAGGTAAAGTATCCCGTGGCACCATTTTGAAGAAGAGCGGAGGAGTTCTCCCTGCTGCCATTCTCCATATCTATCCCTCAACCAAAATCATGGAAAAACAGATGATCTATTCACAACCGCATTGTTGTCTGTGGGACCTTGCTGTGTGCAAATTGGCTGCTGCATTTCTACCAGCTGCAAACCATTTTGGGAAGTCCCGAGGTGGTGAAAAGTTGCTAAATAAATGCAAGTCTTTTCCTTTCTTTCACCGAATAGCAACCCACGCAACTGCTGGCAGGCAGTGTCCAGACTTCATATCTGCCTGTCAGTAAATCAGTGAAGAAAAGAAGCCAGTCTGCTAGGAGGAGGGTAAGAGACATTCAATTTAAAACATCGGCTCCAATTTATGATAACATTTCCTTTCACTTGCGATCCTGAGAGAGGCACTTTACCTGAACATACTCCCTCCCACACTTATCTTGATGTTCTCTGGTTCCTTTAAGAGCCGGGTTTTATTGTTCGCTGTGGAAATAGTTACAAATGTCGAGCCAGAAGCGGGGATCTCTCCACACTGTGTTCGTGGCATCTTAAAAGAAAAATATCTGCCATTTTCATTGTGAAATGAAAAAATGAAATGAAAATCACTTATTGTCACGAGTAGGCTTCAAATGAAGTTACTGTGAAAAGCCCCTATGTGGTGAATTATGAACCTAGTAATTCTACACACTGTGTTCTATTATATGTATTGTGTCCTTGTGGGCTCTGTATACGAGCCGTTCCGCGGCTCTGCCCATAGGGGGAGATGAGGAGTTTGTACTGGGCTCCACCCTTGGCTCCGCCCATGGCTCCTCCCACTAACCGCAAGTATAAAGCTCTGAAGTCATGAGCCTGCTGCCAGTTCATCTCGTCGCAGGCAGGCTCTGTTATAAGATTATTAAAACCACTGTTCACTTCCAATCACGTGTCTTGTGAATTGATGGTCACATCACCCTAGTCATCACATTCCGGCACCTGTTCAGGGAGGCTGGTACGGGAATTGAACCGTGCTGCTGGCCTGCCTTGGTCGGCTTTCAAATCCAGCGACTTAGCCCTGTGCGAAACCAGCCCCGGTTCAGTTTGATTTGAAGCCAAGGTGCAAGATCAAAGAGAAGTAAAAGAATTGTTTCCATTCACTTTAGCGACATTTCCATAGGTAGAAAACTTCCATTGAAAAACTTCACAGATGGAGATATATCACTGGGTCCTTCTTTAACTGACATACCCCGCTGTGCATGCTGTCACTAAGAACCAAGGAAAATGTAATTTAATTGGTTCTTTTATATATATATATAGTATGGGAAGTATCTGCGATATTGTTATGGTTGCATCTCGGGACACCACTAGTACTGACCAAAATGGAGCTAATTGGGTGAATTCCCCATCAATCCCTTCTGGAGTCCACTCTGCTACCTGTGACTGGGGTTGATGATAAACATATTTTTTATCGCCTAACTATCCGCAGTTGACTGCGCCTTTTCTGGAGAAATTACTCTGCATTCATCAGAAATGCAGCAGGATGAGACATGTGTTCTGGTTCACAGAGGCTCTTGATAAATGGACTCTGTTTTCCGTTTGCTGAGCAAATAGAGCCTGGCCGGGATTTTCCCCGATATCGGCAAAGGCCCATGTCGGATGGGAGAGGTGGAGATTAAGCTTTCCAACGCCAATGGCGGTTTTCCCTGCCGTGTAGTCCACCATGTTGAAAATAAAGTTCAGGTCGCGTGTCCCACAATGCATCGCTAGAGGGACGGCCTTTGATTCGTCTGCCCCGCCATCAACTCAGACACTCAGTGATCCAGGGTTCCATTTTGTAAATCTGCACCAGCCCACTGTGAGAAAACCAGTTCACCCAGGTGCACCCCCAGGCACCACACGCAGGCATCACCCTGCCAACCCCCCCAGCACCGGCTGGGAAACTACCTTAGAATCAAACTGGCACTACCCAGGCACTGCCCAGACACTATGCAGGTAGTGCCAGCTTGATGGCACTAGCCAGGCAGATTCTCCCCCTGGCAGTGTTGCTCACTAGGTGCACGCATTCAGAGAATTATAGAATCCCTACAGTGCAGAAGGAGGCTATTTGGCCCATTGAGTCTGCACCAACCATTCGAACGACCACCCTACACATGCCCAATCCCTGCCCTATCCCTGTAACCCCACCTAACCTTTGGACACTTAGGGGCAATTTAACATGGCCAATCCACCTAACCTGCACACCTTTGGACTGTGGGAGGAATCTTTTGCAGACATAGGGAGAACGTACAAACTCCACACAGTCACCCAAGTTTGGAATCAAACCCATGTCCCTGGCGCTGTGAGGCAGCCGTCCTAACCGCTGTGCCACTGTGCTGCCCACCATGGTGGCAAATGACCAGTTGTGCTTCACACCGTTTTGGCATCTCACAGTGCCTAGGGTGGAGTTTTTGACCTGAGGAAGGTAATACCAGGGTGTGATTGTGATATGTAAATTTGACAGAATGATGTTCCTGATGTTGAATATCAGAAAACGGGGGGGGGGGGGGGGGGGGGGGGGGGGGGGAGCGAGAGGACGATTACATTATGTTTTCACCTCATATAAAATGTGACTTTGCGCTTCCCACGATATTTTCCGCTCCTGCCTCATGCGAACAGGAGCTAATGTTGGCTGTTTGCTAAATAGACTTATTTGTCGAAGTGCACTGTTTACTGAGTAAATAGATTTGCTGTAGTGTCCTACGTAGACTCTGTTTGCTGAGTAGAATCCACTGCAAGAAGGACAGATTTCTGTAAGCTCTCCCCAACCTTCACTACATTGGCTAACACACTCTCTTCATATCTTCATATCGTTTTTAAAACTATATCATGGGGTATGGGTGTCACTGGCTAAGCCAGCATTTATTTCTCACATGTAAGTGCCCTTGAGAAAGTGGCGATGATTTGCCTTCTACACCCACCATGCTGTAAGGGAGGCACTTCCAGGATTTTAACTCTCACCGCTTACCTCATGCCCAGTCTAGCCGCTATGCCATTTACGATGTGGCCAGCTCGGTCGAGCCACTCTTGGTGATGGGCATAGAAGTCTCCACCCAGAGTATGTTCTGTGCCCTTGCCACCCTCAGTGCTTCATCATGGAGGAATGCTGATTCATTAGCTGAGGAGGGGAGGGTGGTGAAGGGGTGGTGCAGGAGGAGTTGGTAGTAATTAGCAAAAGGTTTCCTTTTTGAAAATAAATTTAGAGTGCCCAATTATTTTTTTCCAATTAAGGGGCAATTTAGCCTACCCTGCACCTCATTGGGTTTTGGGGTGAGACCCACGCAGATCCGGGGAGAATGTGCAAACTCCACACAGACTGTGACCCGGAGCCGGGATCGAACCAGCAAAAGGTTTCCTTGTCCATCTTTGACCTGGTGCCATGAAGCTTCACCTCTCATGGAGCAGGGCATACCCAGGGTTGATAGTGTCTCGGACATGCCTGTAAGATACGTTCCATGAGTGTGACTATGTCTATGAGACAGTTTTCCCAGCCTTCATATAAGCTCCCAGATGTTAGTGAGGAGAACCATTCTGTGTCAACAGAGCAGGGTGTTGTCACAGTTTCCATCCAGTTTCAACTGGGTGGCTTGCCATTGTCAGTGGGAATTAAGAGTCAACCACATTGCTGGGGGACTGCAGATGTCTTTCGCTAAAGGGCATTCTGACAATGAACAGTCACTATAACTGAGACAAACTTTTAACTCTCCAAAGAAATTGCACCAACACCAAGGGGCAGCACGGTAGCATGGTGGTTAGCATAAATGCTTCACAGCTCCAGGGTCCCAGGTTCGATTCCCGGCTGGGTCACTGTCTGTGCGGAGTCTGCACGTCCTCCCCGTGTCTGCGTGGGTTTCCTCCGGGTGCTCCGGTTTCCTCCCACAGTCCAAAGATGTGCGGGTTAGGTGGATTGGCCATGCTAAATTGTCCGTAGTGTCCTAAAAAGTAAGGGGAGGGGGGGGGGATTTGTTGGGTTACGGGTATAGGGTGGATACGTGGGTTTGAGTAGTGTGATCATGGCTCGGCACAACATCGAGGGCCGAAGGGCCTGTTCTGTGCTGTACTGTTCTATTCTATTCTATTCCTGTAGTGGGATTTGATCCCGTATTCCCAGAGCATTCACCTGGGCTCTACTAGTCCAGCAACATTACGACTAGGCCACCACTTGCCCAGGTATCAGTGGTCACAATTCACAGCAAAGTATACTTCAGCACAACGAGATGCTGGTTCAGTCAAACAGTCAGGGATGGTTACATTTACACAATTTTTCTGGAAATCGAGAGCCCTGCAGTTGTTGTCAGATTATTTCAGATTACTGGCCTGTGGTTGACTGCAGCCATTGAAAATTGGATGTCGAGGCTGGCCCATGATGGGAGATAATAAATTAGTGGCAATGATCCTGTCAGGTGTTGCAGGAATAAATTTCCCCAAGGTAATTTGCATTGGCTACGACGCATTAGACTAGCACGGGGCTCCAAGTACCTTTGCTCTGTCCCATTCTGGAATAACATAATAATAATAATCACTTACTGTCACAAGTTGGCTTCAATTAAGTTACTGTGAAAAGCCCCTAGTCACCACATTCCGGCATCAGTATGGGAATTGAACCCAAGCTGCTGGCCTTGTTCTACATTATAAGCCAGCTGCTTAGCCCACTGTGCTAAACCCACCCCACACATTAATATTGAATACAGATGGGTTTGCATTTCTATAATGCCTTTTGCAACCTCAGGACATCCTAAAGCAATGTGCAGATAACATTTTTGTTGTAATGTCAGAGGGTTCAGTCAATTTGCGCACAGCAAAGTCCCACAGGCAGCAATTGGATAATAACCAGGTCGCCCGCCTTTACTGAGAGATGTTGGGTTGAGGGAGTAATATTGACCAAGGCCAGAGATGTAGACGTTAGGTGGATTGGCCATGCTAAATTGATGCTTAGTGTCCAAAGGTTAGGTGGAGTTTTAGGGGATAGGGTGAGTAAGGTGCTCTTTCAGAGGGCCGGTGCAGACTCAATGGGCCGAATGGCCTCCTTCTGCACTGTAGGGATTCTAGTATTCTTAAGGCACTGGGGAGAATTCCCCAGCTCTACCTCAAAAATCCTGCCATTGGATCTTTTTAAGTTTACCTGAGAGGGAAGGTCTAGCACCTCACCCCAGCAATGGCACCTCCATCAGGCTTCCCCCATCCAGTGCTGCACTGGAGTGTCAGTTTATATTGTCAGCATTCAGATTCAGAGACGAGCATGTTAAACACTGAGCTTGAGCTGACATTGTGTTTCTTCCGATATTGTTTCTGAAAAAATAAATTAATTTCATCCACGCATCAAGGCCTTTCTGCAAACATGTCATCTGCATTACGAGAACTATTTTGTACTTGTCAACTCTGTTTAATCGCCAGGTGTCATTTCTTGACTGAGGAAGTTACACGAAACAGTACCAGTGCCCAAAGCTATCACAATTGATTCAACACACTGCACAGGTTTGCCACAATTGCTAAATGTGATATGTCCTTCTCCTGTTTATCCTCTTGGTTGCTACTGCCATCCTTACTGCTAAACTGCTCACACGTGGCCAATCCCTCCTCCCTCAACCACCCCATGTTTTCCTGCCCCATGTCACTGATTGTCTTATTTGTCTTAGAAAATAGCAAATCTGATTAAATTTGTCAACTTTCCTGAGCTGTTTCAATGAGCTACAATCCAGCCTCCATTTGTCTCCACCCTGATCACAGCCCCTGCACTCCTCCCCACCCCTCCCCCCCCCACCCCCCATGGCGGAGGCAGAAGAAAAAGAGTGCCCCCACGGCACAGGCCCGCCCTCCGATTGGTGGGCCCCGATCGCGGGCCAGGCTACCGTGGGGGCACCCCCCGGGGTCAGATCGCCCCACGCCCGCCTCTAGGACCCCGGAGCCCGCCCGCGCCGCCAATCCCGCCTGTCTGGTAGGTGGTTTAATCCATGCCACCGTGAGAGGCTTGACAGAGGTGGGGCTTCGGCCCATCGCGGGCCGGAGAATCGCCGCGGGGGGCCCGCCGACCGGTGCAGCGCGATTCCTGCCCCCGCCGAATCTCGGGGAGCGGAGAATTCGGGACACGCCGCGGGCGGGATTGACGCCGGCCCCGGGCGATTCTCCAAGCCCCCAGGGTGTCGGAGAATCCCGCCCCAGGTCACACAAAGGGATATTAGAACGGATGAACAAAAGCATTGCCGGTGTCTTAAAGGAGAATAAAGAAGCAAAAAGATTTAAAGTAGGAAGAAACAAAGATTTGCATTTATATAGCACCTCAGGATACAACCATCCAAAGGGGCTTTTAGAGAAAGTGAAGGTGATGCCTAGAACTAGCAGAGCTGAAGGATATTTGATGGAATAAGTTTTGAAGCTGGAAATGTAAGTTGTGAGGAGATCACAAAGGAAGCTGCAAAGAGATAGACAGGTTAAGAGAACGGGCAGCAAGATGGGCGATGGAGTAGAATGTGAGAAGACGTGAAGTTATTCACAAGTGTGAAGGTAGTAAGAGGAGAAAAATGAAGCATATTCCTAAGGGGCCTGAAGCTCTGAAATGATGATGTTCAGGGAGACAATCGAGACCATGTACAAGGGACACAGAAAGTTAACACACAGTTACAACAAGGAATTAGGGAGGTAAATGGCATGTTGGCCTTTACAGTGAATTACACAGGGACTGGAGGACTAAAATAAGGAAGCTACAATTCCACAGGGCTTAATTGGAATAAAAGAATTCAGTACTTTAAATTTATTTTTAAAAGTGTTAAGAGACCTAGTGCATTGGGTCTGTGTTCCAGACGGAAAGAGAAAGATTCTGAGTGTCTGAGGGAATCCGGGAATTTGGTGGTGAAGACAATTTGAGACGGAAGATCAGCCATGATTGTATTAAGGTGCAGCATATCCCTACTTATCTTCATAATGAACACACTTTAGTGAAGGAGGTGGGGTTACAAATTAGTTGGACTACAATCACAAGTTATGGATAGGAGCGCATAACGTAATTGTTGCACCTTAATTGGAAATTTCTCAGTCATTGATCCCTTTACTGTGGATGGTGCATAGACTTGGGGCATTCAGAGTCCTCCAGGTGCTCTCTGGGGACATCCAGGATGGATGGTTAATGGGATTTGTAACCATATGGGAACTCTATTCTCTTTCCCCTCCCCCAAGAGAGTCGTAAACACAGCCCAGTCTATCACACAAACCTGCCTCCCATCCATTGACTCCATCTACACCTCCCGCTGCCTGGGGAAAGCGGACAGCATAATCAAAGACCCCCTCCCACCTGGCTTACTCACTCTTCCAACCTCTTCCATCGGGTAGGAGATACAGAAGTCTGAGTACATGCACGAACAGGCTCAGAAACAGCGTCTTCCCACATTCACCAGACTCCTAAACGACCCTCTTATGGACTGACCTGATCTCTTCACACATATTCTCTACTGAGTAGTACTACACTCCTGTATGCTTCACCAATGCCTGTGTCTATGCATTTACATTGTGTATTTTATGATTGCCCTATTATGTATTTTCTTTTCATATACGGAATGATCTGTCTGAGCTGCTTGCAGGTCAATACTTTCACTGCACCTCGGTAAACGGGACAATAAACCAATCCAATCCAGAAGCAAGGATGATTTCCCCACTCCTCTGCATTTCACCCATCCATTTTTCCCGCCAATATCTTGGGTACATTTGCTGCTGCGAAGTGGCAGTGGAGCGGAGCAATGTGGAGTTATGAGGTTGGGGGGGGCGGGGGGGGGGGGGGGCACATGAGATGTTGCAGGATTGGGGAGGCATGGGGGTGGGGGCAGAGAAAAATCACTCCCCCCTCCTTGAACATAGGATGCCGCAGTCTACCTTTGCGTAGCCATAATGGCTTTTCAGCTTTGCTGTGACTGCTTCATTTACGCCTCAAGCCAGGGAAGTTGTACCTTTGACAGAGCACGTATTTCATTCCTGTGTTATTGCTTTATCAAAGCGTTGAAAACAATCTTTTGAATTTTTTGAATGCATTCATGGGAGATGCATGGGCTGCGCCAGTATGTATTATCTATCCCGAATTGCCTTCTTGAGCCGCTGCAGTCTCTGTGGTGTAGGCACAGTGTGCTGTTAGGGAGAGAATTCGAGGATTTTGACCCAGCGATGATATATTTCCAAGTTCGGATGGTTTGTGACTTGGAGGGGAGCCTTCAGTTGCTGGTGTTCCCAGATATTTCCTACCTCTGTCCTTCTAGATAACAGGAGTTGTGAGGTTTGGAAAGGTGCTGCCGGAGCAGCCTTGGTGAGTTCCTGCAGTGCACCTTGCAGATGGTACACACGACTGCTGCCACTGTGCATTAGTGTGCATCGGCTGTGGACAGAGTGAATGTTTTTGGAAGGCATGTCAATCAAATGGGCTGCTACATCTTGGATAGTAAGTGTCAAGTTTCCTGTGCGTTGTTGGAGTTGCATTCACAGAAATATAAAAACAAAGAGCAGGTTTGGGGCATTTGGTCCTTCATGCTGTGGTCCACTTGTGCGCTGTCACATGTACCGCAGAATAGGACATCAGGGGGCTCATTGAGCTTCCCCAGCTGACACAAGATCTCATAGTTATAGGTGGAGATTTTGATCCTCCACCTCAAGTTCTTGTCATTCTTGATCTTGTCCCGCTGCGTATTGTTAAACATGAAGGCAACCGACCATTGGTCAGTGAGGAGAGTGAATCTCCTGCCGGCCAGGTAATGGTGCCAACGGCGCACAGCTTCCACAATGGCTTGGGCCTCCTTTGCGACAGAGGAGTGCCGAATTTCGGAGACATGGAGGGTGCGGGAAAAGAAAGCCACAGGTCTGCCCGCCTGGTTGTGGGTGACGGCCAGAGCTATGTCTGGTGCATCGCCCTCCACCTGAAAGGGGAGGGTCTCGTCGACTACGTGCATCGTGGCCTTGGCGATGTCCGCCTTGATGTGGTTGAAGGCCTGGCGGGTCGCAGCCGTCAGGGGAAAAACTGTGGACTGAATGAGTGGGCCAGCCTTGTCCGCATAGTTAGGGACCCACTGGGCGTAATACGAGAAAAACCCCAGGCATCGTTTTAGGCCCTTGGGGCAGTGGGGGAAAGAGAGTTCCAGGAGGGGGCGCATCCGGTCAGGGTCGGGCCCAAAGTCTCCATTTTCCACCACGTAGACAAGGATGGCTAAGCGGTTGGTGCGGAACACGCATTTCTCCTTATTGTAGGTGAGATTAAGGAGTTTGGCAGTATGGAGGAATTTTTGGAGGTTTGCGTCGTGGTCCTGCTGATCGTGGCCGCAGATGGTGACATTATCTAAGTGCGGGAAGGTGGCCCGCAGCCCGTACTAGTCAACCATTCGGTCACCATGGCTGATCCTCATGGCTCAATGCCACATTCCCATTTTCTCTCCATATCCCTTGATCCCAGGAAAGGAGACAGCATTTCATTACACTCATGACCTGTGTCTTATAGATGGTGGATAGGTTGTGGGGAGTCAGAAGGTGAGATATTCACTGTAGGATTCCTCTGCCTCTGACCTGCTCTAGTAGCCACAGGAATTATATAGCTAGTCCAGTTCATTTTGTGGTCAATGGTAATGGTTGTTGATAATGGGAGATTTAGTGAGGCTAATGCCATTGAATGCCAAGCGGTGATGATTAGATTATCTCTTGTTGGAGGTGGTCATTGTCTAGCACTTGTGTGGCGCGAATGTTACTTGCCACTTGTCAGCCCAAGCCTGGATATTGTCCAAGTTTGACAGCATTTAGACATGGACTGCTCCATTATCTGAGGAGTCGCGAATGGTGCTGAACATTGATTGCTGGTTATTGCACATCGCTACTTCTGACCATATGATGGAAGGACGGTCATAGAGGAAGCTACCCTGAGGAACTCTGCAGTGATGTTCCAGAGTTGAAATGAGTGGCCTCCAACAACCACAACTAACATCCTTTGTGCCAAGTATCACTCTGACCCGCGGAAGATTTTCCCCATGATACCCATTGACTGCAGCTTTGCTTGGGTTCCTTGATGCCATACTAGGTCAAATGCTGACTTAATGTTAAGGACAGTCACTCTCACCTGACCTCTGGCATTCAGCTCTTTTGTCCATGTTTGAACCAAGGCTGTAATGAGGTCAGGAGCTGAGTGACCCTGACGGGACCCAAATTGAGCAGCAATGGGCAGATAATTGCGAAACAGAGAGCAAACATTTCTACAAATACATAAAACAAAAAAGAGTGGCTAAGGTAAATCTTGGTCCTTTGAGAAGGGAGATTTAATATTGGGAGATGAGGAAATGGCTGAGGAACAGAACAGGTTTTTTGGGTCGGTCTTCACAGTGGGACTCGGCAGAACACGGTGGCCATTCGGCCTGTCGGGACCCGGAGAATCGCCCGGGGAGCCGCTTTTAACGGCCTCCGACCGGCGCAGCGCCGATCCCATGGGCACCCGAGAATTGGCGCCGGAGAATTGGCGAGCCGACATCAGGGCGGCGTGGCGAGATTGTCACGCCCCCTTCCCCCACCCGGGGATTCTCCGACCCGGCGCAGGGTCAGCGAATCCCGGCCCATATCTCTGGAATAATTCTAGTGTAGCTCCTCTGAACTGCTTCCAATGACACTACATCTTTCCTCAAATAAGGGAACCAAAACTGTGCACAATACTCCAGGTGCAGTCTTACCAATGCCTTGTATAGTTGCAACAACATTTCCTTACCTTTATACTCAATTCCTTTAGCTATAAATGCCAACATTTCATTTGCTTTCCTTATTAGCTGCTGCACCTGCATGCTCCTTTTCTGTGACTCATGCACGAGGACACCCAGATCCCTCTGCACGGAGCACCCTGAAGTCTCTCCCCGTTTAGATAATAAGTTGCCATTTTTTTGACCAAAATGCATAACCGATCCACGCTAAACTCCATCTGCCACATTTTGGCCAACTCTCCTAACCTATCTATATCCATTTGTAAGGTTCTTATTTCCTCTTTGCAACTTGCTGTCCCACCTATTTTTGGGTCATCTGCAAATTTGGCTATAGAACCTTCTATCCCTGTGTACAAGTCATTAATATAGATTGTAAATAGCTGGGGCCCAAGGACTGAACCCTGTGGCATCTTGCCATCCAGAAAAAGACCCATTTATATCGACTCTCTGTCTCCTATCAGCCGGTCTTCTATCCAAGCTAATAAATTACGCCTAATCCCATGTGATCTCACCTTGTGAATTAACCTTCTGTGCGGCACCTTATCAAACTCCTTCTGGAAGTCCAGATATACTACATCTGCAGGATGCCCATTATCCACTTTGCTTGTTACATCTTCAACGAATTCAAGCAAATTAGTTAAACATGATTTGCTCTTCATAAAACCATGTGTACTCTGACAGATAGCTCTTTGGCTTTCCAAATTTCCTATATTACGTCCTTGATAATTGATTCTGACAATTTTTGAACAACAAATGTTAAACTAACTGGTCTGTAATTTCCCACATTCTGCCTCCTCCCTTTTTTTGGATAAGGGCGTTACGTTAGCACTTTTACAATCCATGGAATTTTGGAATATCATAACCAATGGATCCACTATCTCAGCTGCCACTTCGTTTAACAGCCTTGGATGTAGGTTGTCTGGCCCTGGGGACTTGCCTGCCCTCAATCCCAAGGGTTTGATGAGTACCGTTTCCCTATTGATGCTGATTGTTCCAAGTTCCAGCCTATCTATTACCTCTGAATTGCCCATTCCTGTAGGAATGGTGCTAGTGTCCTCCACTGTGAAAACTGAATCAAAGTGTTGATTTAGCATCTCCGCCTTTTATGTGTTCCCCACTATTAACTTACCAGTTTCATCTTCCAAGGGGGCAACATTCACCTCAGCGACTCTCTTCCCCTTTATGTACTTGCAGAAGCTTTTGCGATCCTTTTTGATATTCTCTGCTAGCTTTTTTTTGGTAATTTACCTGAGCTCTTTTTATTTCTTTTTGAGTATCCCTTTGTTTATGTTTGAAAGTTTCCCAATCTTCCACCCTACCGCTGGCCTTTGCAATATGATATAACTTATTTTTTGTCTTTATAATGTCCTTGGCCTCCTTGTTTAGTCATAGATGTTTTTGTACCCCTCTTCCCATCTTCCTTCCTCACCCGGATATATTTTAGTTGTGAGGAATTGAGTATCTCCTTAAACAATTGCCACTGCTCAAGAGGCATCTGACTTTTTAGCCTTCTTGCCCAGTCTATGTGGGCCAAATCGGTCCTCAAGCCTTTGTTATTTCCTTTGTTTAATTCCAGAACACTAGTGTGGGACTCTACTTTCTCGGCCCCAAACTGAATCTTGAATTCTACCATACTCGGGTCATTACTCCCTAGTGGATCCTTAACTATGAGGTCATTAATTAATCTCTCTTCATTATGAATACCAAAGCGAGAGTAGCCTCCTCCCTAATTGGTTCCCCAACATACTGTTCCAGGAAACAATCTCTAATACATTCAATTAACTCTGTCTCCAGGCTACGCTTGCTAATTTGATCCCTCCAGTCAATGTGCATATTAAAATCACCCATTATTATTGCCGTACCTTTCTTGCAAGCCCCCAGTATTTCCTTGCATATATTGTGCCCCACTGGAGAACTACTGTTTGGGGACCTATAGATTCCTCCTACTGAGGACGTCTTCCCTTTGCAATTTCTTATTTCTACCCAGACTGATTCAACATCTTGATCGCCAGTACTTATGTCATTTCTCAGTACAGCACTGATCCCTTTCCTCACCAGCAGGGCTGTGCCATCTCCTTTTCCTTTCAGTCTATTTCCGAAATACTGCGTACCCTTGGATATTCAATTCCCAACTTGGTCTCTCTGTAACCACGTTTCAACAATTCCCACCACATCATAACCTTTTCTTTCTATTTGCGGCGTTAGCTCATTAAGTTTTTACGGAATGCTTGTTGCATTGAGGTAGAAAGCTTTAAAATTTGTTTTAATCTTAGATTTCCCTACTCTGTATAATTCTTTGCTGCATATCCTCAAAGTGAAAACGAGACTTGGTGTCCACAAGCACTGTGCGGACTCCTACCGATACTGTCATGGACAAGTGCCGTTCAGTGAGATCAGAAGGATAATAATGCTGCCAAGTTGCAGGTTGAGCTGCCCAACCAGGTAAATGAGGAGATTAAAATACAGCATCGAGTGCCACTTAAAGTCATCATAATATCCACATGTGCATCATGGACGGCACGGTAGCACAGTAGGTAGCACTGTTGCTTCATAGCTCCAGGGTCCCTGATTTGATTCCCGGCTTGTGTCACTGTCTGTGTGGAGTCTGCACGTTCTCCCTGTGAACGCAGACGCGCGGGTTTCCTCCGGCTGCTCCGGTTTTCTCCCACAAGTCCCGAAAGACTTGTTAGGTGCACTTGGCATTCTGAATTATCCCTCAGTGTACTCAAAGAGGCGCTGGAATGTGGTGACTAGGGGCATTTTACAGTAACTTCATTGCACTGTTAATGTAAGCCGATTTGTGACAATAAATGATTATTTTTTTTAAAAATTATGAATGTATGCTTGGGCAGCATGGTGGCGCAGTGTTTAGGACTGTGCTACGGCGCGCTGAGAACCCTGGTTCGAATCCCGGTCCTGGGTCACTGTCCGTGTGGAGATTGCACATTCTCCCCGTGTCTGCGTGGGTTTCACCCCCACAACCCAGAGATGTGCAGGCTAGGTGGATTGGCCATTCTTTTGAGGTCCACCAACAAAACGGGAGAAAGGAAAACAAACTGAGGGACAAAGTAAAAATGGCCGCTCCTGTCAGGGGCACTGCCCGAATGTAACAAAGATCAACGGAAACTTAAAAAGCATCAAATAAGAGGGCAGTTAAAGGGGTCAATAAAGCACCCCAACCCCTGTGGTGCCCACCGGGCATGGTAGGTGGATTGGCCATGGTAAATTGCCCATTAATTGGAAAAAAAATAATAAGTTACTAAAAATGTATGCAGGTTACATAAAGTAAGCAAAGTCACCATAGTCCCAGATGACTGTCGGCTGCTTGCCCCTTTAAGGTCAGCACGGTAGCATGGTGGTTAGCATAAATGCTTCACAGCTCCAGGGTCCCAGGTTCGATTCCCGGCTGGGTCACTGTCTGTGCGGAGTCTGCACGTCCTCCCCGTGTGTGCGTGGGTTTCCTCCGGGTGCTCCGGTTTCCTCCCACAGTCCAAAGATGTGCGGGTTAGGTGGATTGGCCATGCTAAATTGCCCATAGTGTCCTAAAGGTTAAGGGGGGGGTTGTTGGGTTACGGGTATAGGGTGGATATGTGGGTTTGAGTAGGGTGATCATTGCTCGGCACAACATCGAGGGCCAAAGGGCCTGTTCTGTGCTGTACTGTTCTATGTTCTATAAGGTTGGAAAGCTGACTGGTGATTTAACCTGAGGATCACCACACCTCAGGTGAGGGGCAAGGTGGCAGTGAGAACTTCATGATTAACCTCAGCCATTACAGGAATTGAACCCGCAATGCTGACCTTACTCTGCATCATGAATCAGCCATCCAGCCAACTGAGTTAAGCTAGCCCCCAGGTTACCTGCTGCATTGCTTATTACACAGTACTGCACTTGCAGTTGCACACAACTGAAAGCAGTTACACTCTTTAAACTATTGCCCAGTGTCAAACTCTGAGTGAACAGATTTGGAAAGAATGAATAGAGAAACTGAAGAGTTGCTTTTGTTCCAAATGAGTGACTTGAGGTTTCCGTTAACTTGTTTTCTTTTGCTGCCTGCTTGATCTATCTGTTTCTTGGGAAGGAGTTGGAATTGCTGTCTCACTTCTCATTGCCTTTTTATTCTTTCTCATACATTATAATCAAATTCTGATTATGTCAGCTAATCAGATTGCCTCCTGTCATAAATTAACTCATCGTCCATTCAAGTATTCTGAAGCTCTGACAAAGGAGAGGTCCAAGAATGTAGAAGGTAGAAAAATATCTTTCAAGAAACAAAAGGAGACACTGGCAAAAGCAGGAATCCAACTCCTGGGGTCCGAGTGTCCATGGGATTTTCATATATTAATGCTAATGGATGGAAGGGCGGCACGGTGGCACAGTGGTTAGCACTGCTGCCTTACAGGGAGCTGGGTTGAATTCCAGCCTCCGGTCACTGTCTGTATGGAGTTTGTACATTCTCCCAGTAACAAAGAACAGTACAGGGCAGGAACAGGCCCTTCAGCCCTCCAAACATACAGCGATCATGATGCCTGTCTGAGCTAAAACCTTCTGCACTTCCGGGGTCTGTATTCCTCTGTTCCCATCCTATTCATAGATTTGTCAAGTTGCCTCTTAAACGTCGCTTTCCACCACTGCCCTCAGAGGTGTCTGCATCGGTCGTGCTCCAGTTTCATCCCATTGTCAAAAGATGTGCAGGTTAGGTGAATTGGCTATGCCAAATTGCCTCTTAGTGTCCAGGAATGTGCAGGTTAGGTTATGGGGTTACAGAGATAGGGCGAGGTGAACGGGTGAGTGGATATGGGTAGAGCACACTTTTGAAGGGTTTGCGCAGACTCAATGGGTCAAATGGTCTCCTTCTGCACTATATGGTCTCCTTCTGCCTGCTGTATGGGCAGCATGGTAGCACAGTGTTAGCATTGTGGCTTTACAGCGTCCGAGGTTCGATTCCCCGCTGGGTCACTATCTGCGGATTCTATACGTTCTGCCCGTGTCTGCGTGGGTTTCCTTCGGGTGCTCCAGTTTTCTCCCACAAATCCCAAAAGATGTGCAGCTTAGGTGGATTGGACATTCTGAATTCTCCCTCTGTGTAGCCGAACAGGTGCTGGAATATGGTGACTCGGGGCTTTTCACAGTAACTTCATTGCAGTGTTAACATAAGTGCAGAAGGAGGACATTTGGCCCATTGAGTCTGCACTGACCCACTTAAGCCCTCACTTCCACCCTATCCCAATAACCCCTCCTAAACTTTTTGGTCACTAAGGGCAATATATCATGGCCAATCCACCTAACCGAACGTCTTTGGACTGTGGGAGGAAATCGGAGCAACCGGAGGAAATCCACACAGACACGGGGAGAACGTGCAGACTCCGCACAGACAGTGACCCAGCGGGGAATTGAACCTGGTACTCTGGCGCTGTGAAGCCACAGTGCTAGCCACTTGTGCTACCGTGCTGCCCATCATGTAATATAAGCCTGCTTGTGACAATAAGTTATTATTATTATGAATATGGATTCCCATCCTGTGAAGCTGCTGCCGAGAGTGAGAGTTACGGTGGCAGAGTGGTTAGCTCTGCCGCCTCACAGCTCCAGCGTCCTGGGTTCAATTCCGGCCTTGGGTGACTGAATGCGTGGTGTCTGCACTTTCTCCCTGTGTCTGTGTGGGTATACTCCGGATGCTCCGGTTTCCTCCCACAGTCCAAAGATGTGCAGGTTAGGTGGATTGGCCATGCCAAATTGCCCCTTAGTCTCCAAAAGGATGACTGGATTACAGGGATAGGGAGGAGGCATGGGTTTAAGTGGGGTGCTCTTTCCAAGGGCCGGTGCAGATTCAATGGATCGAATGGCCTCCTTCTGCACTGCAAATTCTACGAGCTATGACATCAATTTCATCATTGTCATTCTTTCAAGGTCACTGGGTCAAAATTCTGGGAACCAACAGCACTGTGGAGCACCTTCACCTCATGGACTGCAGCACTTCAAGGATTTGGCCCATGGCTACTTTCTCAATGGCAACTGGGAATGGACAATAAATGTCAGCCATCTTGCAAGAAGGAATTTTTCAAAAACTTAAAATGGTGTCTTTTTAAAAAATAAATCTAGAGTGCCCAATTATTAGTATTTTCCAATTAAGGGGCAATTTAGCGTGGACAATCCACTTAACCTGCATATCTTTGGGTTGTGGGGGTGAAACCCACACAGACACAGGGAGAATGTGCAAACTCCACACGGGCAGTAACCCAGGGCCAGGATTCGAACCCAGGTCCTCAGCGCCCTAGTTGCAGTGCTAACCACTGCACCACATGCTGCCCTTTAAAATGTTGCCCTGACCTGCCACTTTAAACTGTGGGCTGAATTTCCCGGCCCTTCCCGTTGTCAGGAACTTCCAATCCCGCCGATTGTGACTAACCCGCCCCGACACAGAGAAATGACATTACCAGCAGTGATGAGGTGTTAATAGGAGAAATGTGAACAAGTTGCTGTTCACCGGGTATCTTGTACAGTCGAATTCCAATTTGTATTACTTTTATTCCGCAATTAATTATTGTGACATGCTGCACAGATGAATTACATTCCTAAATGTCTCCAGGGCAGAATAATGCAAGCTCTCTCTGCAGCTTCCGATTTAAAATTCCTTCATGATTAACCCTCATTTTTAATGTGCTTGATGTGCAAGTTGACGGACTTCAATGTCACCGAATGGGAACCTTTCCTAAATATATTCAAAAATCTCTCCCTCAATGTCAGCAAAACTAAGGAGATCATTGATTTCAGGAAGCGATATGTCGTACACACCCCTGTCTGTATCTGTCCTGGTCCACCCACGTCGACTCTACCACCAAGAAAGCACAACAGCGCCGATACTTCCTCAGGAAATTAAGGAAATTTGGCATGTCCACCTTCACTCTTACCAATTTTTACAGATGCACCATAGAAAGCATCCTATCTGGCTGCATTCACAGCCTGGTATGGCAACTGCTTGGCCCAAGATCATAAGAAACTACAGAGTTGTGAACACACCCCAGTCCATCAGCAGAACCTGCCTCCCATTCATTGGCTCTGTCTACACCTCCCACTGACTTGGGAAAGCGGGCAGCATAATCAAGGGCCCCTCCCACTCAGGTTATTCTCTCTTCGAACCTCTTCCATTGGGCAGGAGATACAAAAGCCTGAGAACACGCACGAACAGGTTCAAAAACAGCTTCTTCCCTGCTGTTACCAGACTCCTGAAAGACCCTCTGATCTGTCCACGCATCTTCTCTACTGTGTAGCGTTACACTCCGATGTCTATGTCTGTTTATTTACATCATGTATTTATCGTTTGTCCTATGTTTTTCAAGGATGGAACGATCTTCCTGGACTGTACGCAGAACAATACTTTTCACTGTTTTCGGTACACCTGACAATAAATCTAAATCTATTCCACCTACTTACAGTGTCGAGAATAGCGGATAGATTCAGAATAAAACTCCATTCTACCTTCCTCCAACCTCACCTCCAGGGCTGGTGATTTTATTTCACCATTCGCACCTTTCCCTCCCATTCCTTCTCCGGCAGAGTCAGTTAGAATTCTGCGCATCATGTCCCATCATCCCCCAGTGCCTTGCTCACCTGCAGAGGCTCCTGGATTGGCATCGCCTGGATTTTTAAACTCTCATCCTTATTTTCAAATACCATCAAGGCCTCGATAATCTTCTCCAGCTCAACCACCCCGCCAAAGTTCATGTGCTCCTCCAATCCTGGGCACTAGGAACAGTTCTTACTCAGCCATGCATGGCCATGCCTTCAGTTTCCTCGACTTCCAACTCTGGAATTCCCTCCCTAAATCTCTCCACCTCTCCATCCCCCTCTCACACACTCCTTCAAACCAATCCGTTTGAGCAAAGTTTGGGACATCTACCCTAACATCTCCTTCATAATAACATAAGAAAATGGCGTCTACCATGTCAAGACCTCTCAGAATGTTATATCATTAACTTTCATTATTCCAAACTCCAGACAATGTAAGTGCATTCTGTTCCATCTCTCCCAAAGGGCAGCCCTCTCATCACAGGAATCCATCTTGCGAACCTTCATTGCGCTCGCTCGAGAGCACATAGATGCTTCCCTTGGTAAGGAGATCAAAATCACACAAATTTATGGTCAGACCTACCTAATTGCTGGAATACTTCATGACTTTCGTACTCCAACTCCCTTGCAATAAGCCCTGATTTACTCTTATGTAAAAGCAAATTACTGCAGATGCTGGAATCTGAAACACAAACAGAAAATACTGGACAATCGCAGCAAGTCTTGTCATAATATACACACAAGTATATGATGGTGCATAGACAGACACTGACTAACACACTGAATGACCAATCAACACACAGAACACAGCAGCCAATCACCAGACAGGACACGCCCACTATAAAGCCAGAGGGCACTGGTTTTCCCGCTCTCTAGGGATGCAGCCTCTGAGACAGCCAGAGCCCGTGATCAACCCACAGTGCAAGTATGTTTAACAGCTCATAGTTCAATAAAATAGAGTTGTACTTCGACAAGTGTTGGTAGCCTCTCTCTCTCACTGCTATGGTAAACACAGTCTTCACAGACCCAGCATACCCAACACATCATGGTACCAGTGCGTGATGTTAGAGTTTGACGGACCTACCCTGAGATAGTCTGCCTTTGACCAGCGATCAGCCATCCGGTAGTATGGACAGCTTACGCCCTCCCCCGCCGCTCCGTATCGCCGGCAACCTTGGTGCCAGCTGGAAGATATTTAAGCAGAAGTTTCAGCCGTACCTCGAAGCCACCGACCTTGAAGCCGCCTCAGATGCCAGGAAGATTGCTCCCTTTCTCTCTACGGCCGGGGACCACGTCATCCACATTTTTAACTCCCTCACATTTGCTGAAGGTGAGGACAAGTCAAGTTCAAAACAGTCCTGCACAAGTTCGACAGCCACTGTGACATCGAAGTCAACGAGAGTTCTGAACGCTACGTGTTTCAACAGCGTCTGCAGGGTAAGGATGAACCTTTTCAATCTTTCCTAACCCATCTTCGCATCCTCACACAATCCTGTAATTACGGCTCCACCTCTGATTCCATGATCCGCGACCAGATCGTTTTCGGTGTGCACTCGGACCCCCTACGCCATCAGCTCCTCAAAGTGAAACAGCTCACCCTCGTTATAGCCATCGAAACCTGCGTTCTGCATGAGCACGCTACTAACTAGTATGCATACTAACTACTACTAGGGTAGCATGGTGGTTAGCATAAATGCTTCACAGCTCCAGGGTCCCAGGTTCGATTCCCGGCTGGGTCACTGTCTGTGTGGAGTCTGCACGTCCTCCCCCTGTGTGCGTGGGTTTCCTCCGGGTGCTCCGGTTTCCTCCCACAGTCCAAAGATGTGCGGGTTAGGTGGATTGGCCATGCTAAATTGCCCGTAGTGTCCTAATAAAAGTAAGGTTAAGGGGGGGGGGTTGGTGGATATGTGGGTTTGAGTAGGGTGATCATGGCTCGGCACAACATTGAGGGCCGAAGGGCCTGTTCTGTGCTGTACTGTTCTATGTTCTATGTAACCGATGCTCGCACATTCAAGCGGCAGAGACGGCGCGGCAAGGCCCCCACGATGCAGAGCGGGTGCAGGCCGTAAAACAGCTACAGGGCCTGAGCCTGGATGAGGGCAGCCATTTCGCGCACTTTTCCCGGGCTCCTGCGCATGCGCACAATGACCGAGGGTGCGGCGAGGCCGAAGACCGAACTGCGCAGGTGCGCACAACGTTCGACTGCACCGCGCATGCGATGTGGCGCAGGGAGCGTTCTGATGTCATGACGTGCAACAACTGTGGCTCCTCCCACTTAAAGCGGCAATGTCTCGCGAAATCTCGACGCTGTCTCCAGTGTGGCAAACTTGGGCACTACGCAGCCCTGTGCAGGTCTGTTCAAACACCTGCCTCCCGTCGCTCCCAGCAGTAGCGCAGGGACATCCGAACCGTACAACAACCAGTCACAGATTCCGACTCTGACATGGTTCCAGACCCTGAAACCGAGGATCTCAAATCCCCATTCCGGGTGGGCATCATCGCCAAGCATACGATACTTTCCAAAAAAAAGGCCAAGGCCTTCCCAGTGATGAGCATTGATCTGGGCGAAGAGTGGTACCCTTATGGTCAACAAATCTCGCATCCAATTTCAGGCTGGACACCGGCGCTTCAGCCAACCTCATTGCGCAGTCTGACCTGGACAGCCTCCACGTTAAGCCGAACATCCTTCCATCCACCTGCCAGCTTCTCGACTACAATGGCAAGGCCATTGCTGCCAGTGGCTGATGCCAGCTTGTGGTGTTGCACCGTTCCTTAAAGGCCACCCTGCCCATCGAGATTGTAGGGTCCACCAAAGCTTCCCTGCTCGGTGCTCAGGCGTGCAAGATCCTAAACCTCGTCCAAAGGGTTCTTTCCATGTCACCCGCTAAGGCTTCAGCCTCGCCGAACGCCAACTTTCAGACACAACTGAATAACATCATTACTCGATACCACAGCGTCTTCGAGGGCATGGGCACACTCCCATACACGTACAAAATTATTTTAAAACCATATGCCACACCTGTGGTTCGTGCACATCGCGGGTGCCGGCGCCCCTCAAGGACCGCCTCAAGCAGCAGCTGCAGGACCTCCAGGACCAGGACATCATTTCGAAGGTAACGGAACCAACCGACTGGGTCAGCTCCATGGTGTGTGTTAAGAAACCATCAGGAGAACTACGCATTTGCATCGAGCCCAAAGATCTGAACCGTAACATTATGAGGGAACACTACCCTATCCCAAAGCTTGAAGAACTCACCTGAGAGATGGCTCGCGCCAAATTTTTCACAAAGTTGGACGCCTCCAAGGGATTCTGGGAGATACAACTTGACGCATCCAGTCGGAAGCTCTGCACCTTTAACACCCCATTTGGCCGGTATTGTTACAACCGGATGCCGTTTGGCATCATCTCAGCCTCGGAGGTGTTCCACCGAATAATGGAGCAAATGATGGAGGGCATCGAAGGGGTGCGGGTATACGTAGACAACATCATTGTCTGGTCCACCACCCCGCAGGAACACATCGATCGACTCCAATGCGTCTTCCGGAGAATCCACGAGCATGGCCTCCGCCTCAACAGAGCCAAATGCTCCTTTGGTCAAACAGAAATAAAATTCCTCGGCGATCACATATCAGTTTGGTGTGCAGGCGGATGCAGACAAGGTGTCGGCAATCAATGCCATGAAGACACCGGAGGACAAGAAGGCGGTCCTCCACTTCCTGGGAATGGTCAACTTCCTGGGGAAGTTTATCCCCAATCTTGCATCTCACACTACAGCTCTCCGCAATCTTGTGAAGAAAACCACCGACTTCCAGTGGCTCGCCGCTCATGAGCGAGAGTGGCGTGAACTCAGGGCAAAACTCACCAAGGCTCCGGTATTGGCATTCTTCGACCCTGCCAAGGAGACAAAGATCTCCACTGATGCGAGCCAGTCCGGGATTGGAGCTGTGCTCCTCCAATGCGATGACTCCACCTCATGGGGTCTCGTCGCAAACGCTTCGCGCGCAATTACGCCCACTGAGCAACGCTATGCTCAAAACGAGAAACAGTGCCTGGGCCTCCTCACGGGAATTTTCAAATTCCATGACTATGTGTATGGACTCCCCACATTTATGGTCGAAATGGACCATAGGCCATTGGTCCACATTATACAGAAGGACCTCAACGATATGACACCGCGCCTGCAACGCATCCTCCTTAAACTCAGGCGGTATGACTTCAAACTGGTCTACACCCCGGGCAAGGAGCCCATCGTGGCCGAAGCACTCTCCCGCTCCATCACTACGCCATGCGGCTTTGTTTGCCAAATTGATGCCCATGTTGAGTTCTGCGCATCTAACCTGCCCGCCACTGACGAACGACTCATCCACATTTGTCGTGAAACATCCAAGGATGCTCTGCTCCAACGAGTCATGCGCCACCTTGCAGACGGATGGCTCAAAGGCCAATGCCCGCAATTCTACAACATTAAAGATGACCTGGCAGTGGTGTATGGAATTCTGTTAAAGTTGGATAGGATCGTCATTCTGCACAGCATGAGGGAGCTCGTCCTTGAGCAGCTCCATGAGGGTCACCTGGGGGTGGAGAAGTGCCGACGGCGGGCCCCTGAGGCAATGTACTGGCCTGGCATCAACCAGGACATCGCCAACACTGTTCTAAATAGCCACGTGCCAACGGTTCCAGCCGGCTCAGCCAAAAGAAACCTTGTAGCCACATGAACTGGTGTCGTCCCCATGGACCAAGGTTGGCATTGATCTCTTCCACGCACAAGGCCGGGACTATGTCCTCATTGTGGATTATTTCTCTAACTACTCAGAGGTGGTTAGGCTGCATGACCTCACATCGGCAGCGGTCATCCGTGCGTGCAAGGAGACTTTTGCTCGCCATGGCATTTCACTCACGGTTATGACCGATAATGGCCCATGTTTTGCCTGTCAGCAGTGGACCAAGTTTGCCCGGCGGTTTAATTTCACGCACGTCACCTCGAGTCCCCACTACCCCCAGTCGAATGCCAAAGCTGAGAAGGGGGTGCACATTGTCAAACGACTCCTGTGCAAAGCGGCTGATGCGGGTTCCGATTTTTACCTTGCGCTACTTGCCTACAGGTCAACCCCTTTGTCCACTGGCCTGTCCCCAGCCCAATTGTTAATGAATCGCACATTACGGACTATGGTGCCTGCAATACACATCCCAGACCTTGACAACTTTCTGGTCCTGCAAAGAATGCAACTGTCTCGGGCCCAACACAAGTCGGCGTATGACACCAACGCCACGGATCTCCCTGGATAATCTCTCGTCCCTGATGACCAGGTTCGGGTTCAGCTTCCTGAAGGTGGCTGGTCTGCTGCCGCTGTGGTGATCAAGCAAGTGGCCCCCAGGTCGTTTCTGGTTCGTATGCAGGATGGCTCTTTTCTTCGCCGTAATAGGCGGGCACTGTAGCTGCTTCCACGCTCGCCGCCAGATCGTGATGCCCTGCCTCGCCCTCAGGACACGCCCTTCCAAGAGCTCGCCAATCTACCTCTTCTGTTGCCACCCTCTGCGGCTGATACAGCTCCGCTCATTCCAGAGCAGGCGGCCCCCGACCCACCCTCTAGGCGGTCAACCAGAATTCATCGCCCACCACAGAGACTGAATTGATGAGCTGATTGTTTTGTTACCTTGGTTCTTCGTTTGCTCGTTTGTACATACTGTTATTCATATTCCATGTTTTGTTACATGCACTCTATCTGCACTAGACACCTTCCTGTGTAAATACGTTAGGATTTTTGTATATAGTCAGGATCCTGGTCATGTAAATATGTTCACATACTCTGTATATAGTCAGGCACATTCACATACCACACTATTTATTGCCATATACACATTTGTTTTAAAAGGGGGAGATGTCATAATATACACACAAGTATATGATGGTGCATAGACAGACACTGACTGACACACTGAATGACCAATCAACACACAGAACACAGCAGCCAATCACCAGACAGGACACAGCCACTAAAAAGCCAGAGGGCACTAGTTTTCCCTCTACCTTGGGATGCAGCCTCTGAGATAGCCAGAGCCCGTGATCAGCAACACGAACATCCACCATGTGCTAGCAGGATAGTCTGGTCAGGTTAGCCTCAGGTCTCCAGTCAACATAACATAGTGTCAACCCACAGTGGAAGTATGTTTAACAGCTCATAGTTCAATAAAATAGAGTCGTACTTCGACAAGTGTTGGTAGCCTGTCTCTCTCACTGCTATGGTAAATGCAGTCCTCGCAGACCCAGCATACCCAACACATCAAGTCTGACAGCCTCTGTGGAGAGAGAAGGGAGTGAATGTTTCGAGTCTGGATGACTCTTGATGTTAATGCTGAGAAAATCTCAAAGGTTTGAAGAAGTGTCATCCAGACTCTAAACGTTAGCTCCCTTGTCTCTCCACTAATTTGCTCTTACCTTCCCAATTGCTTTCTGTACCTCATGTTAATGTGCTGTGATTTGTATGTAAGGACTTACCTGGGGGTCGGTTTAGCTCAATTGTTGTATGACTGGTTTGTGATGCCGAAGTGAGGCCAACAGCACGGGTTCAATTCCCCGTACCGGCTGAGGTTATTCATGAAGGCCCCGCCTTTTCAACCTGGCCCCTCGCCTGAGGTATGGTAACCCTCAGGTTAAATGTCCACCAGTCAGCTCTCCCCCCTCAAAGGTTGTCGGGGACTCTGGCGAATTTGCTTCTGGCCAAAGTGAATAATTTCACACTACACCTCACTATACACCCAATGCTACCTTCCTGACTAGTAAGTTAAACAGCCTTTCTCAAAAGCAAAATACTTCAGAAACTGGAGATCTGACATTAAAAGCAGAAGGTAGGTCAGACAGCATGGGACCCCTTGAGCCTGCTCCTTCATTGATAAGATTGTGGCTGATCTGACTGGCCTTTACATTCCTGTCTACCTCCTTTATCCCCTGACACCTTGGTCAGTCAAGACTCTACCCAACTCAGTCTTAAAAATATTCAATTATCATGCCTCAACTGCTCTCTGGAGAAGAGAAGGCCACAGATTCACGACTCTATGAGAGAAAATAAAATCTCCTCATTTACACATTAAATGAGAGACTTCTTATTTCTAAACTATGTCCCCTGGTCCTAGTCTCGACCACAGCATCTGCCCTGTCAAGTTCCCTCCGGATCTCATATTGTTCAATAAGAGCAGCTCTCATTCTGCCAGCTTCCAATGGATACGGGTGCAGCCTGTCTAATCTTTCCTCGTAAAATAATTCCCTTCTTCCAGGAATCAGTCAAGTTGTTGTGACACCCTTTTTAAAGTAATAATCTTTATTGTCACAAGTAGGCTGACGTTAACACTGCAATGAAGTTACAGTGAAAAGCCCCGAGTCGCCACATTCCGGCGCCTGTTCAGGTACACAGAGGGAGAATTCAGAATGTCCAAATTACCTAACAGCACGTCTTTCGGGACTTGTGGGAGGAAACCGGAGCACCCGGAGGAAACCCACACAGACACGGGGAGAACGTGCAGACTCCGCACAGACAGTGACCCAAGCTGGGAATCGAACCTGGGACCCTGGTGCTGCGAAGCCACAGTGCTAACCATTACGTTGCTCCTGGGAAAGTGCGCGGTCAATTCCAGCCCCACAGCCCCAGAGTCCCAGCATAAGTGAATTAACCAATAATTTGTGTATTTTTCTGAGATCTTTGACCCTTTTTTGAAAGAATTCATTAATAGGATATGCGCGCCGCTGACTGGCCAGCATTTATTGCCCATCATTTCAGAGTCAACCAAGTTGTTGTGGATCTGGAATCCCACGTAGGGCAGACCAGGTAAGGACAATAGAACCCTAACCAACATCAGTGAACCAGATGGATTTTTACGACACTCGGTTCTTGGGCACCTTTCAGTCTTTCAATTCCAGATTTTTATTGAATTCAAATTTCACCTTCAGTCATGACAGGATTCTAACCCAGGTCCCCAGAGCATGACTCTGGGTCTCTGGATTACCAATTCAGCCACAATACCACTGCACTTGTGGGCAGCACGGTAGCACAGTGGGTCGAACTGTTGCTTCACAGCTCCAGGGTCCCGGGTTCGATTCCCGGCTTGGGTCACTGTCTGTGTGGAGTCTGCACGTTCTCCCCATGTCTGCGTCGGTTTCCTCCGGGCGCTCCGGTTCCTTCCCACATGTCCCGAAAGACTTGCTGTTCGGAATGTTGCGACTCGGGGCTTTCCACAGTAACTTGATTGCAGTGTTAATGTAAGCCAACTTGTGAAAATAAAGATTACTTTAACCTTTATGTGCCAATCAGTTAAAGTAATCAGATTTGTAATAAAACAGTTGATTTAAATAATGTTTTAAATTTCAATTAAATAACTATTTAATTTGTTGTCAGATTAAGCAAGATAAATACTCAGGGATAAAGCCAATTAAATAGTATACAGGACATTGGATATAATCCGACACAAAAACATCTTTCGAAAGTTTAATTTCAAAAGTTTAATTTAAGGGAATAAATCATGGCAGGACAGCTCCAAGGCCTGGTCTGCTCCTCTTGCTCCATGTGGCAGGCTGGGGACAGTTCCAGTCCCCAGGGTCAGCATGTGTGCAGGAAGTGTCTCCAGTTGCAGTTCCTGGAAGCTCGAGTTTCAGAGCTGGAGCAGCGGCTGGAGACACTGTGGAGCATCCACGAGTCGGAGAGCATCGTGGATATCACGTATAGAGAGGTGGTCACACCGCAGGCTCAGATTCAGCAGGCAGGAAGGGAATGGGTGACCATCAGACAGAGCTAGAGAGTGAGGCAAGTAGTGCAGGAGTCTCCTGTGGCCATTCCCCTGCAGAACAGATATACCTCTTTGGATACTGTTGAGGGGAATGGCCTCTCAGGGGAAAAAAGCAACAGCCTAACTCGTGGCACCATGGTTGGTTCTGCTGCAGAGGGAAGGGGTGATAAGTGTGACAGTGCAATAGTTATAGAGGATTTAATTGTAAGGGGAATAGACAGGCGTTTCTGTGGCAGCAAACGAGACTCCAGGATGGTATGTTGCCTCCCTGGTGCTAGCGTCAAGGATGTCTCAGAGCGGGTACAGGACATTCTGGAGGGGGAGGGTGAACAGCCAATGGTTGTGGTACACATCGGTACAAACAACTTAGGTAAAAAAAGGGATGAGCTCCTAAAAGCAGAATACAGAGAGCTAGGAAGGAAGTTAAGTAATCGGACCTCGAAGGTAGTGATCTCAGGATTACTACCGGTGCCACATGCTAGTCAGAATAGAAATGACAGGATATATAGGATGAATACGTGGCTGAAGGGATGGTATCAGGGGGAGGGTTTCAGATTGCTGGAGCATTGGGACCGGTTCTGGGGGAGGTGGGACCTGTACAAACTGGACGGGTTACACCTGGGCAGGACTGGAACCGATGTCCTGGGGGGGGGGGGGGGGGGGGGTTTGCTAGAGCGGTTGGGGACTGTGTAAACTAATGTGGCAGGGGGATGGGAACCGATACAGGAAGTCGGAAGGTAGTAAAACAAGGGCAGAAACAAAAGGCAGTAAGGGGGAAAGTGTAAGGCAGAGAGGCCATAGTCAAAAATCAAAAAGGGCAACAGTACAAGGTACAGTGACTGAGCGGAGCTCAGTGAATAGGCCCAGTAATACTAAAAGGAATAGAACGGAATGGAAAAACATAAATGGAAAGCGACGCAGCAGGTTGTTACAGGAAGATATGGGTTTAACGACGAGGACAATATGGGATCCTCTCAGTGCTGAATTTGCAGTGTGCCACGATGACGTGTTCAGGTGAACCTGCAACCTGCCATTGGCCGAGGTGAGAGCGCCGTCGACCGATTGAGGTAGATTAGTAGCAGCAAAGATCACTGTTAAATAAATAGGAGATACATTTCGGAATAAAACCTTTGGCCTCTAGTAAATACAAGAATCAGAAAGAGGGTGAGCCGAAATTCCTTGTCGGGCACGACGTGTCTGGGAACGGTGTCAGGCAGGAGATCTCACTCAGTCCTGGTCATTCTAAACTAACATTCACCAACAGTACTCTTTTTCTCTTTGCTCAGCGGGCTGAGTGGGAGTGAGTGCGACAACTGCTACAAATGGAAACATTTACATCATGATGCACTATCAATTACCACAAAGACGAGAATAGTGGAACAATCGAGGCTTTATTGAGCAAGATGTGCCTCCTGTAGCTGGAACCAGAATGGCTGCAGCACCGAAGAGCACACACATTTATACGCTGCCAACTGGGCGGAGCCAGCAGGCAGGGATTTACCCATGTACCTCTACTATACGTGTCTTACCGTAATGCATATAATACTGCTAGTGGTGACTACCACATTCACCCCCCTATTAAAAAAGAGTCCGGCAGGGGTGGTGGAAATACCAGTTCAGTCTGTCAGGGGCCTTGACCCTCCTCTGCGATTGCCTCAGTCCTGGTGGTGATGTGGATGCCGACTTGGTCACCTGCGACTCCGGGACTGTGTTGTCCTCGTTTTCGTCACCCCTGAGTGGAGCCAGTGGAAGGACGGATCCTCCTGGGGCGAGGGCTGTGGTGACGTTCACCGATGCATGTAGACCAAGGGCAATGTATCCAAGTTTGCAGACGACACTAAGATGAGTGGTAAAGCAAAAGTGAAGAGGATACTGGAATTCTGCAGAGGGATTTGGATAGGTTAAGTGAATGGGCTAGGGTCTGGCAGATGGAATACAATGTTCACAAATGTGAGGTTATCCATTTTGGTAGGAATAGCAGCAAAAGGGATTATTATTTAAACGATAAAATATTAAAGCATGCTGCTGTGCAGAGAGACCTGGGTGTGCTAGTGCATGAGTCACAGAAAGTTGGTTTACAGGTGCAACAGGTGATTAAGAAGGCAAATGGAATTTTGTCCTTCATTGTTAGTGGGATTGAGTTTAAGACTAGGGAGGTTATGCTGCAATTGTATAAGGTGTTAGTGAGGCCACACCTGGAGTATTGTGTTCAGTTTTGGTCTCCTTACCTGAGAAAGGACATACTGGCGCTGGAGGGTGTGCAGAGGAGATTCACTAGGTTAATCCCAGAGCTGAAGGGGTTGGATTACGAGGAGAGGTTGAGTAGACTGGGACTGTACTTGTTGGGATTTAGAAGGATGAGGGGGGATCTTATAGAAACATTAAAAATTATGAAGGGAATAGATAGGATAGATGTGGGCAGGTTGTTTCCATTGGTGGATGAAAGCAGAACTAGGGGGCATAGCCTCAAAATAAGGGGAAGTAGATTTAGGACTGAGTTTAGGAGGAACTTCTTCACCCAAAGGGTTGTGAATCTATGGAATTCCTTGCCCAGTGAAGCAGTTGAGGCTCCTTCATTAAATGTTTTTAAGCCAAAGACATATAGTTTTTTGAAGAATAAAGGGATTAAGGGTTATGGTGTTCGAGCCTGAAAGTGGAGCTGAGTCCACAAAAGATCAGCCATGATCTCATTGAATGGCGGAGCAGGTTCGAGAGGCCAGATGGCCTACTCCTGCTCCTAATTCTTATGTTCTTATGTTTAATAACTTCCCAAACACCATCCAGAAGACAAAAGAAACACCTTTCAACAGAAGCACATTAGGTTTAGATTCATTACTGAGAACACAAATGATCAAGAGATAGTCTTTTCATGGCAGAGAGATCAACCTGCTCTGTCTGGCTTCAGCTCCAACACTGAAAGCAAAACTAAAACACACCCTGCAGCAAACAGCCCAGCTCCGCCAACTCTCTGACATCACTGCAGTAGTAAATACTCATTTCTTAAAGGTACACTCACTACAGATATTTATATACACACCCATTTATAAACACCCATTTCTTAAAGGTATTCTCACATGACCATTGCCATTGGCCAACAACTCTGTTGTAAGAATGGCCTGCTGCCATTCATAAGATGTTTAGATTTTATTCATGAACATAGAACAGAGAAAAATACAGCACAGAACAGGCCCTTCGGCCCACGATGTTGTGCCAAACTTTTGTCCTCGATTAAGAACAAATTAATCTACACCCCATCATTCTACCGTAATCCATGTACCTATCCAATAGCCACCTGAAGGTCCCTAACGTTTCCGACTCAACTACTTCCACGGGCAGTGCATTCCATGCCTCCACTACTCTCTGGGCAAAGAACCTACCTCTGACATCCCCCCTATATCTTCCACCATTCACCTTAAATTTATGTCCCCTTGTAATGGTTTGTTCCACCCGGGGAAAAAGTGTCTGACTGTCTACTCTATCTATTCCCCTGATGATCTTATAAACCTATATCAAGTCGCCCGTCATCCTTCTCCGTTCTAGTGAGAAAAGGCCGAGCACCCTCAACCTTACCTCGTAAGACCTACTCTCCATTCCAGGCAACATCCTGGTAAATCTCCTTTGCACCTTTTCCAAAGCTTCCACATCCTTCCTAAAATGAGGCGACCAGAACTGCACACAGTACTTCAAATGTGGCCTTACCAAGGTTTTGGACAGCTGCATCATCACCTCACGGCTCTTAAATTCAATTCCTCTGCTAATGAACGCCAGCACACCATAGGCCTTCTTCACAGCTCTATCCACTTGCGTGGCAACTTTCAAAGATCTATGAACATAGACCCCAAGATCTCTCTGCTCCTCCACATTGCCAAGAACCCTACCATTAACCCTGTATTCAGCATTCATATTTGTCCTTCCAAAATGGACAACCTCACACTTTTCTGGGTTAAACTCCATCTGCCACTTCTCAGCCCAGCTCTGCATCTTATCTATGTCTCTTTGCAGCCGACAACAGCCCTCCTCATTATCCACAACTCCACCAATCTTCGTATCGTCTGCAAATTTACTGACCCATCCTTCAATTCCCTCATCCAAGTCATTAATGAAAATCACAAACAGCAGAGGACCCAGAACTGATCCCTGCGGTACGCCACTGATAACTGGGCTCCAGGCTGAATATTTGCCATCCACCACCACTCTCTGACTTTTATCGGTTAGCCAGTTCGTTATCCAACTGGCCAAATTCCCCACTATCCCATGCCTACTTACTTTCTGCAGAAGCCTACCATGGGGAACCTTATCAAATGCCTTACTAAAATCCATGTACACCTCATCCACTGCTTTACCTTCATCCACATGTTTGGTCACCTCCTCAAAGAATTCAATAAGACTTGTAAGGCAAGACTACCCCTCACAAATCCGTGCTGACTATCTCTAATCAAGCAGAATCTTTCCAGATGATCAGAAATCCTACCCCTAAGTACCCTTTCCATTACTTTGCCAACCACCGAAGTAAGACCAACTGTCCAGTGAATCCCAGGGTTATCCCTATTCCCTTTTTTGAACAGAGGCACGACGTTCGCCACTCTCCAATCTCCTGGTGTCACCCCTCTTGACAGTGAGGATGAAAAGATCATTGCCAACGGCTCTGCAATTTCATCTCTTGCTTCCCATAGAATCCTTGGATATATCCCGTCAGGCCCGGGGAACTTGTCTATCCCCAAGTTTTTCAAAATGCCTAAAACATCTTCCTTCCTAACAAGTATCTCCTCGAGCTTACCAGTCTGTTTCACACTGTCCTCTCCAACAATATGACCCCTCTCATTCGTAAATACTGAAGAAAAGAACCCGTTCAAGACCTCTCCTATCTCTTCAGACTCAATATACAATCTCCCGCTACTGTCCTTGATCAGACCCACTCTCGCTCTAGTTATTCTCATATTTCTCACATATGTGTAAAAGACCTTGGGGTTTTCCTTGATTCTACCCGCCAAAGATTTTTCATGCCCTCTCTTAGCTCTCCTAATCCTTCAGTTCCCTCCTGAAGAGGGATCTTCAGTTCCCTCCTGGCTATCTTGTATCCCTCCAGCGCCCTGTCTGAACCTTGTTTCCTCAACCTTACACAAGTATCCTTCTTCCTCTTAGCAAGACATTCAACCTCTCTTGTCAACCATGGTTCCCTCACTCGACCATCTCTTCCCTGCCTGACAGGGACATACATATCAAGGACACGTAGTATCTGTTCCTTGAACAAGTTCCACATTTCAATTGTGTCCTTCCCTGACAGCCTATGTTCCCAACTTATGCACTTCAGTTCTTGTCTGACAGCATCGTATTTACCCTTCCCCCAATTGTAAACCAAACTCTCAGTATAGCACTCTAATGCACCCAAATTCAGCACTCAGTGCAAACAAAGCCTGCACTGTAACTAGCTCAGATTTATACTGTGAATCTAGCCTCTGAAAACTGGCCTCATCCAATTAACTAATTAACAATCTCCAGCTGCAAGTAATTACAAGCAGAACCTTTGTTTAAAGCTGATTGAAAATTCACCTTCTTCTCAACCAAACAGCAACTTTTAAGTTAAAAAACTAAATAAAAGAAAGACTGGGCTTTAGATACAAATAAAAAATAAATCCTTAATATCCCTCAGTCATGAACCTCTCACTATAGCACTCAAATGCACCCAAATTCAGCCCGCCTTCTGAACCTTGCCCGTCGCCTGAGGTGTGGTGATCTTCAGGTTAAACTTCCACCAGTCAGCTCCGCCCTTCAAAGGGGAAAGCAGCCTATGGTCATCTGGGACTATGGCGACTTCACCTTTTACCTTCCCTGTTTGGGTCTTCTGCCTTCTATCCCACCTTAAAAGAGGCTGGTTTAGCACACTGAGCTAAATCGCTGGCTTTTAAAAGCAGACCAAGGCAGGCCAGCAGGACGGTTCAATTCCTGTACCAGCCTCCCCGAACAGGCGCCGGAATGTGGCGACTAGGGACTTTTCACAGTAACTTCATTGAAGCCTACTTGTGGCAATAATCAATTACTATTTTATTATTATTATTTACATGCTGACAATAAGCAATTTTCATTTCATTTCATTTCTAGCTCAAAATCCCTTTGACTCTTTATTATCCATAGATAATAATTATTGTCATATCATGCATGTACCAGAATGGTAGAAGGCAATCATGGTGACCTCTGACATTTTCACATCTCAAATTATATGCTCATTTGAGAGGAATCCACGTGTATCATGCTCCTGTTTTGCTCATTCTGCCAGGTTGTCTTCGTCTCCTGCCAGCCCCTGAAGCATCCCTAAGACCTCGAGTCAACACTCAATTCGAGCACAGTATCCGATTTTCCTCCTGTTGTCCCAGATCTCTTTGGAAACCATTCCCAGGATGGACAGGCTGAGGCAGCAGAGGACAATGTCAGTGTTGGCAACTATTCCTATTTAGGGGGAAAAAAAATCAGATTCAAAAACCAGGAGACATTAGCATGTATCCCAACACAGCCACAGGACAGCCACAAGGAAACCTTCCGGCTTTGACTGTACACAACTAGTTCTGTGCACTCAAACAGATAGGGGGGCTGACAGAGGCAGGTAATTACATACAGGCAGATTACCAGACAGATAGGACTTTGCAGAATGCATTTAATTTCCTACCTGCTACAAAAAGGTAAGTGTAATAATTTTAAAATTATTCATTCGAATTGCACATAAATCAATCGGAGTTTGGGGCCTTCTGAAGAATTTTGACCGTCCCCTTTCCACAGACAATAGAGAGGCTCAATGAATTTTGAATGTTGATAAGCAGACAGGAGAGCCAATAACAAGGCACTTTGAGTACACTGCCTCTGCTTAGGCACTGAGAGAATCGAACCTTCGAGTAGACACACGAGCCATCGTGGTATTGGGCGGGAGGGGCTGGGGGGAATATTCTAAAGCACTGCACCAGTTGCCTATTTTTCTATTTGTTTTGGGTGATCCACTTAAATTAAATTAACCAAACTGAGGAATGAGTCAAAAGACCATGGGCTGGGATTCTCCGTTTATGAGGCTACGTGCGGAGGATCTGTGGGTTTTTACGTGGAAACATAGGCGCCGCCCCCTCACCCCTTACGTGTCGGGTAAAATCCCCGGCCTCCATGAAATAAACGTCCGGGTAATGGCCGGGTCCATGGCTATGCACGCGCACAGCAATGACCTACAGCGGTCGTGCCGTAAAACATGGCGCCGGCCATGCGCAAACCTGACCTGCCAGATACTTCCGCCCTGGCCACCCCCCACCAGTTCCCCCAGCCCTCGTGGAAGCCCCCCCCCCACCCACCTCCTGCACCCCCAGCCAGCAGCACAGCTCCGTCCCAACTGTGGCAGCGCTGGCCACAGTCCGCAGTCGCCAATCCGGGTTCCCGACTGCGAGACTATACCTATCCCGTGAGGTCGTGAACCCGGCCCATCAGTGGTGGAGCATCGGGGAGGGCCTTCAGGTGACATGCTAAGGCCGCCCCAACGGCGTGCGGCGCGCTCCGTGATGATGCCGTTTCAGAGGGGGCGGAACATACAAAATCTTCGTCAAACAGGCGCCGCCCCCGATTGCTGCATCAAAAGGGGTTCTCCGCCAGTTCGTTGATTACAAAATGGGTGAAGGTGTGCCAAATGGCACATGTACCTGCCCACCTGCTTCATCCTACTGACCCCGTGAACTCAGGTATGAGTCAATGCTAAAAGAGCCATGCTGCCTCATGAATGGGCTTCACCTTTCACAATGGTAGGTGTTGTGGTGTGCGCTATGTCTCTGCCTATACAGCAGATGGTGCTTGGAAAGCTTCACCAGTTTAACGCAGCTACTAAAGTAAACTCTTTAATTTACGGATTTTATTGATTCAATCTCCAGATGTTAGTCTGGAAGCAAGGCGATACCTGCAAGGAAATGGCATGAACAACCATTGCAACTTTCATTTATATAGACCCTTTATTCAAATGTCTGAAGGCACTTCACAGCAGCAATCATTGAAGGGATCTGACTCTGAGCCAGATCAAGGAACCAGTGATATGAGCAAAAGCTTGGTCAAAGGGTTGAGATTTGAGGGGTGTCTTCAAGAAGGAAAGAGAGGAAGAGAGCTGGACATGTTCAGGGGAGGAATTCCAGAGATTCGGGCCCAGGCAGTGATTCAGCCACCAATGACCATAAAATCAGGTTGCTCAAAACGCCAGAATTGGAGAAACCTTCGATGGTTAAAGACCTGAAGGAAATGACAGAGATGGATTAATTTAAAAACAAGAATTTTAAAATTGAGACTTTGCCCAACTGGAATAGGACCAATGGGTCAGCAAGCACCAAAGTGACATTGAACCAAAAGCTGCCATTTTCCTGCCTCTCCTGTCAGAGTTGTGGCAGGAGAACTCCCACTGAATCTCAGGGTCACTTCCTTTTCCTGTTCTGCTTTAATCTACGAGTGGATCCCCCATGACTGGGAAGGGTTGTTATTTTCTAACAAGTACAACGTCACGTATGCAAGGCACGTGGAGGGCAGAGGTCATGCACAGTCCATGGAGTCAGAGGTCATGTACAAGCATGGGGTCAGAGTCACGCCCGGACATGGGGCTGGAGGCCACGACCGGGGCCTGGGGGGTCACACGACATGATTGGTGCATGTGGTCTGAGTCTGTGCATGTGCAATCAAGCCACTCCCACTCCACAATAAAAAGAGCAGCCAGTAACTCCAGAGTTGAAGTGTAGAATAATCCATTGGCATTAACCATGTGGTTCAGCTTGATACTTTGTGTCAATATTTGAGCCAATCAGGAAATTTGTTCTATTGACGTTTCTCAAGTCTAATTTCAAGCGTGCAACACTTTGCAGAAGCGCTGGCTATTTTTGGAAGCGTGATATCGAGGCCTTTGACAGACAGTCGCCTCATTCTCCTATATGGTCACACATACGGGGCGGCATGTTGGCACAGTGGGTATCACTGCTAGCTCACAGTGCCAGGGTCCTGAGTTCAATTCCGGCCTTAGGTGACTGTGTGGAGTTTGAATGTTCTCCCCGTGTCTGCGTGGGTTTCCTCCGGGTGCTCCAGTTTACTCCACAGTCCAAAGATGGATTAGCCATGATGAATTGCCCCTTCGTGTCCAAATGTTGGGTGGGGTTACAAGAATAGGGCTGGAGATTGGACGTAGGTATCATGGTCTTTTGAAAGGTCGGTGTGGACTCAATGGGCCAAATGGCCTTGATCTGCACAGTAGGGATTCTATGATGAACATGACACTCTTACTTCCACTGATTTGAATTAACAATTTTCTTTGAGAGGTTCAGAATCTTTGAGTGCAAAATAATTTGCCTGAGATCAGGCAGTAATCTCTGCTGCAGTCTGCTCTCAGCTCAACAGATCAATAAAATAATCAATCATCAATAATAGCTTCCAAGTGAGCTGACCCCTCAATGATTCTCCGACTCTTGTCATGACTCATCGCAGTTTGTTCTGGTATTTGCTTGCGTAGCAACAACCATTGGGCTTCAAGCTGTAGATTATCCTGTGAAACGCTGAGACATTTTGCCATGAGGATATGTCAATGGTGGGATTTCTCCCAATAGTTTTGATTTATTGCCAGTCCTGGAAGTAACACTCTTGTCCTCTCTCTTTACCATCCTTCTTTCAGTGTTTCCTCAGAAAGATGTGTTTTATTTTAACCCGTATTGGCCTACCTGGTGCAAACACCCCACCTATACTGCAAGGAAGTTGCAGGATCCGATGTCTACTTGTTTTAAATACCCCACTTTCCTTGACAGATTCACAACAGCTGGCCGTGGCTATACAATCTCATGTCTCTGTCCCTCAGAAGTGAAAGATTTTGGTCTCTTCAGTAAAAGGAATGGGCCAAAACTGTGCCAACCCTCACGGAACTTTTCTTTCATGTTTCAAATCATTTTGACATAAATTGATGGTGTGACCACGTGGACACAAATGTCCTGCAATCGGTGTAGGTCCTGACATTGTCAAATCTTGTATTTTCTTCCTCCGCCCTTCTCGTTGGAGAGCTTGCTCTGCAAACTGCTCATTCCGCTTTTTCATGATCAACACCAAAAGCTTGCTTTTCTGTCATGGCTCGAACCTCGGAAAGCTACTTCACTGGGTCATTATCAATTCTGCTGATGATTGCACAATGTTCAACATCACATTGGCAGACAACAACAAGAGAGGATCTAACCACCGGCCCTTGACATTCAATGGCATTGCCATCGCTGAATCCCCCCTTATTAACATCCTGGGGGTTATCATTGATCAGAAACTGATCTGAACTAGCCATAGTTAGTATTGTGGCTGCAAGAGCAGGTCAGGGGCTCGGAATCCTACAGCGACTAACTCACCTCCTGACTCCCCAAAGCCTGTCCACCATCTACAGGAACAAGTCAGGAGTGTGACGGAATGCTCTCCACGTGCCTGAATGAGTGCAGCTCCAAGAAGACTCAAGAAGCTCAACACCATCCCGTTTGATTGCTCCCCCTTCCACAAACATTCATTCCCTTCACCATCGATGCACTGCAGGAACTCACCAATATTCTTTCGGCAGTACCTTCCAAATGCTCAACCGCGACACTCTAGAAGGACAAGGGCAGCAGATCCCTGGGAACCCCACAACCTGGAGATTCCCCTCCAAGTCGCTCACGACCCTGACTTGGAAATGTATAGCCACTCCTTCACTGTCGCTAGGGAACTTCCTCCCTAACAGCACTGTAGATGTACCTGCACCTCAGGGACTGCAGAGGTTCAAGAAGGCAGCTCACCACCACCTCGTTTTTTTAATAATAATCTTTATTATTGTCACAGGTAGGCTTACATTAACACTGCAATGAGGTTACTGTGAAAAGCCCCCAGTCGTCACATTCCGGCCCCTCTTCGGGTACACTGAGGGAGAATTCAGAATGTCCAAATTGTCTTTTGTGGGAGGAAACCGGAGCACCCGGAGGAAACCCACGCAGACACGGGGAGAACGTGCAGACTCCAGACAGATAGTGACCCAAGCCGGGAATCGAACCTGAGACCCTGGAGCTGTGAAGCAACGGTGCTACCCACTGTGCTACCGTGCTGCCCTTTGTCCTCAAGGGAAATTAGGGATGGGCAACAGCCAGCCTCATCCACATGGATGAAAATATCGAACATTTACTTCTCTGCATTCCCCACTTCAGAGAAACAACAGCTCCCAGTGACATTTTTCTCTGATAAACAACACGTCAGTCTCAACACTAATACAGAAGTGTGAAGTGATTGATTTTGATGGGAAGAACAAGGAGAGGCAATATAAAATAAAAGGAACAATTCTAAAGGGGGTGGAGGTGCAGAGCGGCCTGGCTGGAGGTGGGGTGGGACGGGGTTGGGGGACAGGGGGGAGGGCTATAAATTGATGGTGATAGGGCAGGTTGAGAAAATGGTTGATAAAGCATTCAGGAACCTGGGCTTTACAAATAGGTGAAGAGTGCACAAAAGCAAAGAAGTTATGATAAACTGGAGCACTGCATTCACGTCTAGTTTGTGACTAGTTCAGATTTATTAAATTACAATAACGTGGGTAGAAACCAATACTAATATTACTAACGAACTGTAGACTGTTAACAACTAGAATACGAGAGCTAATACGAAACAACTATCCACGATGATTCCTCACCCAGACTCGCCAAGGCTGCAGTGTCACATGGTGTAACTCTACTGCCACCTGCTGGTTGGAGGTCTAACACATTAACATACAGAATTGCTTATGCGTATCATTACAGTCTGGACAAAGTAGATGGAGAGAAACTGTTGTGTTGGGGAAGCACAGAGAGCCAGGGGAAACAGATCTCTGGCGGTTGACAAAGGAAGTGATGGCGACGTGAGGAAAAGCCTTTTGATGCAGCGAGTGGTTAAGATCTGCAGTGCCCTAATGCACTGCCACAGTATGCGGTGGAAGAAGCGTCAATCATGGATCTTCATCAGGGTAATGGATAATTGTCTGAAGAGAAAAGAATTTGCATGGCGACGAGGAAAAACCTGGGGAGTAGTGGTAGGTGAGTTGATCTGGCAGAGGGCCAGCACAGACATGAGGGGGCAAATGGCCTCCTCCTGTGCTGTAACCATTTGATGATTCTATGAGCAGAGGTCACATTTGTACGTCCTGAGCACGGTGAGGCTTTGAGTCCACGTAAGGGCTCTTTACAAAACTTTGATCATGTTTCTCTCCTCTTCTCCCATTTAGCCATTTCTCTGAGCTCATAATTCTACATCATTCAAGATAGTAAAATCCACTATTCATCCCCCACATTCCTCTGCTCTTTCCAGAAAATTCAATTTAAATTCAAATTTGAAACCAGAAAGATAAATTCCTCTAACCCGGAATGAAAGACGGTGGTTGATTTATTCCTTTTTAAAATCCATCTTAAATTTATTTAAGATAATTTGACTTATGTAAGGTTAGTGGTCGGTGGATGGTATTGATAAACGAGAGAGACGTAGCTTGAGGAATGGGGCATATCTGCTGTTTCTTCAAACCTGCAAACAATGAGCAGGAGTAGGCCATTCGGCTGCTCGAGGCTGCTCCGCCATTTAAAAAGATCATGGCTGATCTGATAGCAAATGATCTGCATTCCATCTACCCCCGATAGCCTATAACCCCCTTGCTTATGAAGAGTCTATCCACCTCTACTTTAAAAATAGTTAAAGACTCTGCTTCCATCACCTTTTCGGGAAGAGAGTTCCAAAGACTCACTGCCCTCTGATAGAAAATAGTTTGCCTCATCTCTGTAAATGCGCGACCATTTATTTTTAAACAGTAACCCCCTAGTCTAGATTCTCCCACAGGAATAAACATCCTCTCCACAACTACCGTTTCTACTCTCCTCAGGATCTTATCTTTCAATCAAGTTCCCTCTTACTCTTTTAAAAAAATAAATTCAGTGTACCCAATTCATTTTTTCCAATTAAGGGGCAATTTAGCGTGGCCAATCCACCTAACCAGCACATATTTTGGGTTGTGGGGGCGAAACCCATGCAAACAGGGGGAGAATGTGCAAACTCCATACGGACTGTGACCCAGAGCCGGGATTGAACCTGGGACTTTAAACACAAATAAATTTTTATCATGCACAGTATTATAATTAAACTGAAAAAATGTAACTTACTATCTAACACCCCTTTCCCAATCACCACCCTTCTAACCACTCCACTCTCTGTACACACAGACAGACAAACAACACAGAGGGAAAAGGGATGTTGAGAGGTAAAGAAAATGTCAATCAAAATAAAAGGATAACCAATCTTTGATGGTCTCCAGTTAATGTTTTTCTGGAGGTTGTGATGAATGTAGGAATTGTTATATATTATATTTCGTATTTTTTTGCAGTAATGTTATTAAACAAAAAACCCTAGTTTAAAATCCATACAGGCACTGTGACTACTAAAGCAGTAATTAAAGAGTCATAAAAGGTGAGATAATGATTGATTCCAACCAATTACTTGGTTACAGATCAAGGGCTAATGGAATTGTGTTTTGATTGGTGGAGATTCCCTGGAGTGTAGATAGACACATAGAAAATAGGAGCAGGAAGAGGCCTTGCGGTCCTTTGAGCCTGTTCTGCTCTTCATTATGATCATGGCTGATCATCCAACTCAATAGCTTAATCCCGCTTACTCCCCCCCCCCCCCCCCCCCCCACCCCATATCATTTGATCCCCTTCCCCCTAAATGCTATATCTAACTGCTTCTTGAAAACAATGTCTTGGCCTCAACCACTTCCTGTCGTAATGACTTCCACAGGGCGACCACTCTCTAGGTGAATAAATATCTCCTTATCTCAGTCCTAAATGGTCTTGCCCATATCCTCAGACTGTGATCCCTGGTTCTGGGCACACCTCCAAAGGGAACAACCTTCCTGCATCCACCCTGTCTAGTCCTGTTAGAATTTTATAGGTCTCTATGCGATCCCACCTCATTCTCCTGAACTCCAGCGAATATATTCCTGACCGATTCGATCTTTCCTCGTATGTCAGTCCCGCCATCCCAGGAACCTGCCTGGTAAATATTCGCTGCACTTCATATTTGGCAAGATTATCCTTCCTCAGATAAGGAGACCAAAACTGCACACAATATTCCAGATGTGGCCTCACCAAGGGTCTGTATAATTACAGCTGCTGTACTCGAATCATCTCGCAATGAAGGCCAGCTTACTATTTACCTTCTTTCCCACCTGCTGGTCCTGCATACTTAATTTCAGTGACTGGTGTACAAGGACACCTAATCTCATTACACATTCCCCTCTCCTAACTTATGGCCATCCAGGCAATCAAGCCTTCTTGATTTTGCTGCCAAAGTGGAAAGCCTGAAAAATAAAATGAAAATCGCTTATTGTCACAAGTAGGCTTCAAATGAAGTTACTGTGAAAAGCCCCTAGTCGCCACATTCCAGCGCCTGTTCGGGTAGGCTGGTACGGGAATTGAATCTACGCTGCTGGCCTGCCTTAGTCTGCTTTAAAAGCCAGCAATTTAGCCCTGTGCTAAACCAGCCCCTACCTCGCATTTATCCAAATTATACTGCATCTGCCATACATTTGCCCACTCACTCAACTTGTCTAAATCACAATGAAGGATCTCAGCATCCTCCTCACAGCTCACCCTCCTACCCAACTTGGTGTCATTTACAAATTTACATTTTGTTCCCTCATTGAAATCATCAACATATATTGTGAGTAGCTAGGGTCCTAGCACCAACCCCTACGGACCTTCACTGGTCACTGCCTGACAATTTGAAAAAGACCGGTTAATTCCTACACTTTTTTCCCAGTCTGCCAACCAGTTTTCTATCCAGATAATTTATGAGGGAGTGGTGTTGAGTCCTAGCTCAGAAGATCATGGAACTTAGTGAGATGCAGATGATGTAATTAATGGGAGGAACCAAGTCTGTCTGTAGTTTTGCTGTCTATTATAAGGATTTTAAGCTGAACAACAGTTTTGCAAAATGCTGTTAGATTGAGCAGAAGTGTACTGGATCTGCTGTTCAAAGGAATTCTCTTCAAAGGTCTGCACAGCTAAGCAAGTAACCGATTTGTTAACTTTATTTATAAGTGGCATTTAAGCTGTACTGGGTTGCTTAAATTGAATTAGTGGCAGGTGCAAATAGTACATTCAAGTTTTTCCTTTTGTTTAATAACTGTTTAACTAATAATTGTAAAGCTATTTATTTGATGTTATTGTGGCTAATTCTGTGTTTAAATTAAAGTTTGTTTTAACATAAGGTTTATAATATGATCAGGGGAATAGATAGAGTAGACAGTCAGAGACTTTTTCCCCGGGTGGAACAAACCATGACAAGGGGACATAAATTTAAAATGAATGGTGGAAGATATAGGGGGAATGTCAGAGGTAGGTTCTTTACCCAGAGAGTAGTGGGGGCATGGAATGCACTGCCTGTGGAAGTAGTTGAGTCGGAAACATTAGGGACCTTCAAGCGGCTATTGGATAGGTACATGGATTACAGTAGAATGAGGGGGTGCAGATTAATTTGTTCTTAATCTAGGACAAAATGTTGGCACAACATCGCGGGCCGAAGGGCCTGTTCTGTGCTGTATTTTTCTATGTTCTATGTTGTATAAAAGATACCTATTGGTCAGAGTCATCACTCCCGGGGTGAAGTTTCATTTCCTCACAGTTTTACAAATTGAAAAATTGTTTGGAGTGCACATCCAGTATAATAACAAGTTCAAGATTTTGTTTTGGTACTTCTTCCTTCTTGCCTTGCGATGATTTCTCTGGCAAGGTTGCCTCATTCCTCTGTAGGTTCAAGATCCTTTCAAGTTTACAGTAAATGTGTGCCAGGCACTCACTGGTTTAGAACAATAAAGCAGTTCTTTACTCTGATCACTTCTGCTCAGCTCTCTCAGAAAGCATCATGCAGGAACCAGTCATTGACTGTTGTCAGGCAGAACACTATCCCTGGCCAACCCACTGGTTGCCAGTTAGCTAATTGAACCAACTTCCTCCAAAACCAATTCCTAAGATTCACCCGGTTCCGACGAGTTTGACCTCTCCTCTCCAAACATATAACCTGGGAACACAATGCCCTGACAAGCAGGTTATTTCAGCTGTAGTCCTTTCCTTAAAGGCACATCCCCATTATGCGTCCACAGACCAAAATAAGTAAAGTAAAATAAATAAGAACAAAGGAGATAACAGGAAGATCTCTTACACTATCCTCATCATAAATTACTTTCCTACATATCTTTGTTCAGCAGCAAATTTGGCAACCATACCTTCAATCCCTTCAACCCAGTAATTTATATAAATTGTAAACAGTGGATGCCCCAACACTGATCCCTGTGACACATGTCACCAAGCAAGCTGATATTATCTGTGAGGGCATCCCAACTTGGAACGGCGGTTTGAGCGGGTACACGGATTTGTTTTGGTGTGAGAAGACAAGTGAAACCCCGGTGAGAATAAATAGCCCAGTCATCGTGTAACAATTATTAAAGACTATTTGTTAAAGTAAAGAAAAGGCGCAGATACGCAAACAGGACATTCTACTCTCACGCAGTTCAGATGAATGAATTACTAAACACACACAGTTTATATAGGTGTATCCCTTTTTACAAAATATATTTGTCATACCTGAACTCTGTGAGACTTCCACTGTTTCCCAAACTTGAATAACCAGCTGTAGTCACCACACAATACAGGGATGATACTCAAATCTAGGAACCATCTTTTCCTGGTCCAGATATTTTAAAACTGTTGTTACACAGGTTTTCTGCACTGCCTTGGTCCTAAGGCTCAGAAGCTTGTTTACTGTAAACTTGGCCTTCAGCCTTGGTGGCTGGAAACTGGCCTGTCTGCTGTCTGAGACTCCTAGATGGTAACTGCCTCTCTTCTTTCTCAGGGCCTGGTCAATTATACCTTTGTCATTCCTTGATTATGCCTTCTGTGTATTTGACAGTCTGCCCCTAAAAACGTCCTTGACTATACGTTAATATATGTATATCTCAGGGATCGCCCGAATCATCGATAATCTGTTTCTCTTCCATATTATATTAACACTTGATTATTATCTGAACTGCCATTCTAAACTTGTAAGTGGGAGAGAAACATACCAATTGAGGCCCTCTGAATACTGTCTGTACCGTCTCCAGGCAGATTCATGATTCACATAACTCGTTATGTCTTGCCAACCTTAAAATGGTCCATTTATGCCTACTCTCTGTTTCCAGTTAGCCAGCTAATTTGCTATTCATGCTAATATGTTACCCCATACACCATGATATTTCATTTTCCACAATAACCTTTGATGTGGCTCTTTATCAAAGGTCTTCTTGAAATCTAAGTACAGTAAATCCAACTTTATCCACAGCAAATGTTACTTCCAGGTAAAAACCTCAGTGAGGTCACTGAATCCCATTCACTGCCATAGTTTAGCTGTTGGTATAAGCGCCGGAGGGGTGGAGGGGGGGGGGGGGGGGGGAGGGGAGTGGGGGCAGGGGGTGGGGTCACATTTATCTTTGAATAAGAAATGAACAGAGGATGTGAGGATGATTTGTTTTTAAAGGGGCGAATGGATCTGGGACCGGTTGCGTATGAGGGTGGTGGGAGGAAGGATGATCAATGATTTCAAAACAAAATGGGTACGAAAGGGTAATAAACAAACAGGGTATTGAGGAGGGTAAAGTGACTAACTGGATTGCTCTACAGAGAGCTGGCATGGACACAATAGGCTGAATGGCTTTTTTCTGAATTATAATGACTTTATAATTCCAAGCGACCAAATAATAATCTTTATTAGTGTCACAAGTAGGCTTATATTAACAATGTAATGAAGTTACTGTGAAAAGCCCTTAGTCTCCACATTCCAGCACTTGTTCGGGTACACAGAGGGAGAATTCAGATTATCCAATTCACCTAACAGCACGCCTTTGGGGACATGTGGAAGGAAACCGGAGCACCCGGAGGAAACCCACGCAGACACGGCGAGAACATGCAGACTCCGCACAGACAGTGACCCAAGCCGGGAATCAAACCCAGGACCCTGGCGCAGTGAAGCAACAGTGCTAACCACTGGGCTACCGTGAAATTCCTGTTGCATTGTATTCCGATGTATCTAGCCATTTCTCACTCAATCCCTTTCCTTTGATTTCCATTATATGGAACTCTAACTGACCAAACCATTTCCCATTCTGTGGTGTAGACCTTGGCCAAAATTCTCCGTCCGTTCTCTGGCGGTGGGATTTTCTGGCCCGCCGGGCAGTGCACCCCTGCCCGCGGGTTTCCTGGCAGCACCGGGTGGCTTCAATGGGAAATCCCATTGATAGCAGCGGGAGCAGAGAACACCGCCACCAGCAAACGGCCGTCGTCTCTCACCGCCAAGAAACATGCAGCTGGGAGGCCCGAGAATCCGACCCCTTGCCTTTGGGAATGTGTATAAGACCATAAGACATAGGAGCAGAATTAGGCCACTCGGCCATTCGAGTCTGCTCCGCCATTCAATCATGGCTGATATGTTTCTCATCCCCATTCTCCTGCCTTCTCCCTATAACCCCTGATCCCCTTAATAATCAAGAACCTATGTATCTTTGTCTTCCATTAGTCATAAACTGAACTGGACTAGACATATTAATACTGTGGCATGTCAAACAGGACATGTCAAAGGCTAGGAATCCTACGGCAAGTAACTCAGCTCCTGACCCCCCAAAGCCTGTCCACCATATACAAGGCACAAGTCAGGAGTGTAATGGAATACTCTCCACTTGCCTGGATGAGTGCAACTCCAACAAGACTCAAGAATCTCACAAGAACATTCACTCCCTCCACCACTGACGAACAGTGGCAGCCATGTGTACCATCTACGAGATGTACTGCAGCAACTCACCAAGTTGCTCTGACAGCACTTTGCAAACGCACAACCACTACCATCTAGAAGGACAAGAGCAGTAGATACCTGGGAACCCCACCACCTGGAGGTTCCCCCTAAGTCACTCAGCCCCTTCACTGCTGCTGGGGCAAAATCCTGGAACTCCCTCCCTAACAGCACAGTGGGTGTACTTACACTTCAAGGACTGCAGCGGTTCAAGAAAGCAGCTCACCATTACCTTCTGAAAGGCAACTCGGGATGGGCAATAAATGTTGGCCTAACTAGCGACACCCACATTCCGTAAATGAATAAAGAAAAACCTCGGTGATTTGGCCTCCACAGCTTTCTGCGGCAAAGAGTTCCACAGATTCACCACCCTCTGGATGAAGAAATTCCTCCTAATCTCTGGGTTAAAGGATCGTCCCTTTCGTCTCAGATTGTGTCGTCTGGTTCTAGTTTTTCCCACAAGTGGAAACATCCTCTCCACGTTCACTATATCTAGGCCTCTCAGTACCCTGTAAGTTTGAATAAGATCCCCCCTCATTCTTCTAAACTCCAACGAGTACAGACCCAGAGTCCTCAACCGTTCCTCATACGACAAGCTCCTCATTCCAGGGATCATTCTTGCGAACCTCCTCTGGACCCTTTCCATGGCCAGCACATCCTTCCTTAGATACGGGCCCAAAACTGCTCACAATACTCCAAATGGGGTCTGACCAGAGTGTTATACAGCCTCAGAAGTACATCCTTGGTCTTGTACTCTAGCCCTCTCGACATGAATGTGAACATTGCATTTGCCTTCCTAACTGCCGACTGAACCTGCACGTTAACCTGAAGAGAAAAAGGGCGGGAAAAAATTGGCAACCCATTCAAAATCTCCCCTAATTTTTATTCCTTTTTAAAATAAATTCAGAGTACCCTATTTTTTTTTCCAATTAAGGGGCAATTTAGCGTGGCCAATCCGGCAACCCTGCACATTTTTGGGTTCTGGGGGTGAGGCCCATGCAGACACGGGGAGAATGTACAAACTCCACACGGGGGCCGGGATTCAAACCTGGGTCTTCAGCATTGCTACCACTGTGTCACGTGCCGCCCCAATTTTTATGCCTATTAACTATCACAGAGGATCAAGGTCTGCCCTGGCTTTATTCATTCTCATTGTACAGAATGCAGTCCATTGAGTGGACAGTACAAAAACAGGCCATTCAGCCCATTTGGTCCAGGTTTGCACTGCGCTGAGTCTCCTCCAAACTATTTTCATCTCACCTAATCTTCATCCACCTAACCTTCGACCTCCGCCTCCCTCATGTGTGTATCTAACTTTTAACAATAAATACATCTGCCCTACTCAACTCAACCATTCTGATAATTCCACAGTCTAACCGATGAAAATTTCTCAATTGCATCTATAATACATATCAGTGGACAAAACCTCATTCCCTCCCGTTGCCTAGAATTTGAAAGCGCTATATTCCATTCATTAGCATGATACGGATCTCTCGAAAAGCATTTTATACTGATCACATATTACCAGTAATTAACTCACAACTGTTAACCAATAAATCAAAAGTGACTGCATCTCTCTTGATCATTGAGTGCGGCTAGTCTTCATGCAGGTCTTCAAAGCCAATTTGCAGCTAATTTATGATGGGAAACTGGAAAAGAAAAGTGCATTTGAGAAACTCCAGTTCCTCTGTCTTTAAAGATGCACAACTCGCTTATATTAAATGGCCCTTTACAAGGGTTACCTTTGAAGAAAAGATTTTGTTTCAAACAGTGCACACAAATTGTAAATCTGCCATGTTAACAGTGTAATTGTTGGGATTTTTTTATCGTGCCTCAGAGATTGAAGCTGTGTTGATCCCAATCATGCAGCAAAGGTGACAGCTTGCCATCTCTCCCATTGTGATGCTCTTTGCCTGTCAGAATCCTAGTGCTCAACCTTGAACTGGGCCAGCAGGCTTCTGATAGAGAGTCAGGTGGGAGGGTGGGGGTGGGGGGGGGGGGGGGGGGGGGGTTTGCTGATTGACTGATATGTATTCTGCTCAAGAAGACTTGCCAGAGTTTGGACAAACATTTAAATGTCAATCCTTCGGCAAAGCTCCTCCACACCTCCTGACAGAACGCCGCGGAGTGCCTTGCAGCCAATTAAGTGCAGCACCGTTGGAAGTATAGTCAATGTAATAGTGTCGGAAATGCAGCTGCCAATTTGCACAGTGTAAATTCCCGCCAACAGCGATGATAACAATGACCACTTAATCTGCTTTTGGTAAGGCTGGCTGAGGGACAAATGTCAGCCAGGAAGATAAATCAAACTGCTCTTCTTCTTTTACATCCATCTGAGAGGGCAGATCGAGCTTGGTTCACTGTCTCACTTGAAAGAAGCCGCCTCTGACCGTGCAGCACTCCCTCCGTTCCGCACGTGGGAGCATCGGCCTAAGATTTGTCGTCAAGCCTTTGGAGTAAAATTTGAAGCATACCAAAGTTCTAATTCAGGGTCATGAATGCTACCAATTGAGCCACAACCCCAACCTCCACATACATCTACTGACCTACCAACGGGCAGCACGGTAGCATTGTGGATAGCACAATTGCTTCACAGCTCCAGGGTCCCAGGTTCGATTCCGGCTTGGGTCACTGTCTGTGCGGAGTCTGCACATCCTCCCCGTGTGTGCGTGGGTTTCCTCCGGCTGCTCCGGTTTCCTCCCACAGTCCAAAGATGTGCAGGTTAGGTGAATTGGCCATGATAAATTGTCCTTAGTGTCCAAAATCGCCCCTAGTGTTGGGTGGGGTTACTGGGTTATGGGGATAGGGTGGAGGTGTTGATCTTGGGTCGGGTGCTCTTTCCAAGAGCCGGTCCAGACTCGATGGGCCGAATGGCCTCCTTCTGCACTGTAAAATTCTGTATTCTATAACTCTACTCTCTTCTTCCCCCCCCCCCCCACCCCACAGGTTTTCTCCCTCCTATACCCTGAGATTAACACTCCGCAGCATTGTGAGAGCGTCTCAACTCTGGGTTCCGCCCTTTTCCACTGCCCAGCTTCGCTCCTGGTGGATCAGGTATGCAAAAATATAGGCCTCAGTCTTGCAAAAGGTTGGCATCGGCACTCAATTTCGGCTTGATGCCACCACCCAGTCTTGCTACCGTGCTGGTAACGATGACATTCATCACCTCCCGCCTCAACTCCTAATCCAGTTGCAGAATTAAATCCATGCCAGTAAGTGTCGAGTGGGCTTATCACCTGAGGAATTTTAAATTAGGAAAACACACAAATTCCTGCTGAAGTTTTTGAATAAGCCACCATTTTCCGTATTTTCACAGAACTGTTTAAACTATAGGGTTTCGGAACAAAGGTCTCCCACCAACTGGAAATCTAATGTGGTTCCCGCTGTCACTAGGAGCACGACAGATGCGGGATTCACAGCATGCAAGTAGGCACTCACTGCCCACGTGGATCCTGCCCGATTTCCAATTCCCGAAGCGGGTGATTTGCTGAGGTCAGGAATTACCTTGTTAGCGTTAATCGCTCCACTCACTCCATCATTCCAGTCAAGGAGATGGCTGCACGAAGACTTGCTGCAAGGTTTCTTCGAGAATCAGGATCCTAGCCTCAGATGGAATATTCTGGGAGCTACGATAGGAAAGATGTGAATGCATTGGAGAGAGCACAGAATCACAGAATAATACAGCACAGAAGAGAGGCTTTGGTCAATAGAATCTGCACCGACACATGATAAACAGCTGACCTGCCCACCTAATCCCACTTGCCAGCTCTTGGCCCATAGCCTTGAATTTTAAGATGTGCCAAGTACTCATCCAGGTACTTTTTAAAGGATGTGAAGCAACCCGTCTCTACCACACTCCCAGGCAGTACATTCCAGACTGTCACCACCTTCTGGGGAAAAAGGTTTTTCCTCAAATTCCCCCCTAAACCTCCTGCCCCTCACCTTGAACATGTCACTGACCCTTTAACGAAGGGGAACAGCTGCCCACTATCCACCCTGTCTATGTCCCTCAGAATCTTGTCCACCTCGATCAGGTTGCCCCTCAATCTTCTCTGCTCCAGCGAAAACAACCCAAGGCTATCCAACCTCTCTTCATAACTTAAATGTTCCATCCCAGGCAACATCCTGGTGAATTACCTCTGCACCGCCCCCCCCCCGCCCCCCCCCCCCCCCGCCCCACCCCCTCCTCCCTCCGGCCAGTGCAATCACATCCTTCCTATAATGTGGTGACCAGAAATGCACACAGAACTCCAGATGTAGCCTCACCAAAGTTCTACACAACTGAAAATGAAAAAAACTGAAAATCGCTTATTGTCACGAGTAGGCTTCAATGAAGTTACTGTGAAAAGCCCCTAATCGCCACATTCCGGCGCCTGTTCGGGGAGGCTGGTACGGGAATCGAACCGTGCTGCTGGCCTGCTTGGTCTGCTTTAAAAGCCAGCGATTTAGCTGAGTGAGCTAAACCAACCCCTACAGCCCCTACAACTTCAACATGACGTCCCTGCTTTTGTAATCCATCCCTCGATTGTTAAAGGCAAGAGTTCCAAATGCTCTTTTTCACCACCCTATTAACCTGCCCTTCTGCCTTGAGTAATCGATGGACCAACACTTCAAGGTCACTTTGTTCCTCGGAACTTCCCAGTGTCAGGCCATTCACTGAATACTTCCTTGTTAAATTACTCCTTCCAAAGTGTACCACCTCACACTTTTCATCTGCCATTTTTCTGCCCATTCGGTCATTCCGTCTATATCTACCTGCAACCCAAAGAAGTCGACAAACGGCTGCCACCTCTGGACGAACCCTAACATTGACCCTCTCAGGAGAACTTGATTTTCTCCAGACAGAGAAAGCTAGCCATGTCCGATAGCCAGGTGTCCGACTTTGGGGGCTTTGAGTCCCTCCAAGCTAATTGTATCCATCATCCAAACCACCCCAGTATCTCCCACAGATATTCCCATTCCACCCGATCAAATGCCTTCTTTGCGTCCATTGTGACCAGTACCTGCATGTCCCTACCCTCTGGGGGCATCATGATCACATTCAGCAACCTTCTTACATTGGTCGCCAACTGCCTACCCTTAACGAATCCCGTCTGGTCCTCCCCTATCACGTCCGGAATGCAGTCTTCAATCCCAGAGGACAAGATTTTGGCCAACAGTTTGACGTCTACATTTAGTCGAGATATCGGTCTGCATAGCTCCGGGTCCTTATCCTGCTTCAGGATCAGTGAGATTGTGGCCTGTGACATCATCAGGGGCAGCCTCCCTCGCTCCCTTGCCTCATTGAATGTCCTCATCAACAGCGATCCCAATATCCCAGAGAGCTTTTATAAAACTCCACTGGGTACCCGTCTGGCCCTGGGGCTTTACCCGACTGCATGGCCTTCAGCCCATCTGCTATTTCTTCCATCCCAGCCATTCGATCGGGGCCCCCAGCCCTTCTACCAACCCCTTGCCCACCTTCGGGAACCTCAGCCCCCCTAGGATTTGTCTCATCCCCTCCGAACGAGCTGGGAGATCCGACTCATACAGCCTGCTCTAAAACTCCTTAAACGCCTTACTGACCCCAGCTGAATCTCCGACCAGGTTCCCATCCCCGTCCCTTATTTTCTCAATCTCCCTGGCTGCCTCCCTGTTTCTAAGCTGCTGCGCGAGCATTCTACTGGCCTTCTCCCCATATTCATACATCACCCCCCTCGCCTTACTCCGCTGCTCCACCGCCTTCCCTGTAGTTAACAAGCCAAACTCCACCTGTAGCCTCCGTCGTTCCCTTAAACGCCCTGCCTCTGGGGTCTCCGCATACCTCCTGTTGACCTGTAGTATTTTGCTTATCAATCAGTCAGTTTCTGCTCTGTCCACCTTCTCTCTGTGGGCCTGTATCGAGATCAGGCCTCCTCTAACCACCGCTTTCAGTGCCTCCGAGACCATTGCAGCCGAGACTTCCCCTGTGTCATTAACTTCCAGGTAGTTCTGGATACATTTCCTGAGCCGCCCACACACCTCCTCATCCGTTAAAAGTCCAATATCTAGTCTCCAGTGCGGGCGTTGGCCACCCTCCTTACTCACCTGTAGATCAACCCAGTGTGGGGCATGATCCGAGATTGTGATCGCTGAGTATTCAGTGTCCACTACCCCCGTCAGTAAAACCCTGTACAGGATAAAAAAGTCAATCCAGGAGTACACTTTATGCACATGTGAGTAGAAGGAGAACTCCTTCACTCTCAGCCACCCAAATCTCCATGGGCCCACCCCCCCCCCCCCCACCCCCCACCTGCTCCATATACCTCTTTGTCTCCTTTGCCATTGCTGGCACCCTGTCCTTGAGCTCGACCGGTCTAGCCGTGGGTCATGTCTGCGTTAAAGTTCCCCCCCTCCCCGTGACCAACTTGTGCGAATCCAGGTCCGGGATCTTCCCCAACATCCTCTTTATAAACTCCACATCATCCCAATTTGGCGCGTACACATTCACGAGTACCACCGGCAGCCCCTCCAGCTTCCCATTAACCATAATGTAACGGCCTCCCACACCCACAACTATTCTTCCCGCCTCGAATGACCCCTCGCTTATTAATCAGGATCGTGACCCCTCTAGTCTTCGAGTCCAGCCCCGAGTGAAAAAAACCGTCCGACCCATCCCTTCCTTAAATTAATCTGGTCAATTACTCGAATGTGCGTCTCCTGCAACATTGCCATGTCTGCCTTCAGTCCCCTCAAATACACGAACACGCGTGCCCTCTTAACCGGCCCATTTAGCTCTCTTACGTTCAATGTGATCAGCCTGGTTGGGTGGCTTCTCGCCGCCCCCCCCGCCCCCCCTCCGCTGATCAGCCATCACCTTTCTTGGGCCAGTCTCCAGCCCGCAGCCCATCCATCTGTAGGCCCGCCCCCAGGCAGCCTCCCGACCTTTTTGTCCCACAGCAAACGTCCCTCGCCCGTCAGCAGAACATTCCTCCCCCCTCCCCCCCCCAAAAACAGCACTATGAAAACCTGGGGCTGGTTTAGCACAGGGCTAAATCGCTGGCTTTTAAAGCAGACCAAGACAGGCCAGCAGCACAGTTCAATTCCCGTACCAGCCTCCCAAACAGGCGTCGGAATGTGGCGACTAGGGGCTTTTCACAGTAACTTCATTGAAGCCTACTTGTGACAATAAGCAATTTTCATTTCATTTTGTTTTTCAAAACCACCCCCTTCAAAAAGCATAACATTTCCTCACCCCCCACTGCGCTTCCGTGAGTTAGTCCGCCCAGTTAGCTTGGAGACCCTCCACCCATGGTGCCAGACATTTTCCCACCTATTGTTCGCTCACCCCAACCCCCCTCCCCACTCGGACACACATATGCAAAAGAAAAACAATCCCAATCCAATTGTCGAAAGAAACACAAAGAACATCAAACAGAAGATCAACATCTACCATTCACACCTCCAACCCTCATCAGTGCAAATGCAAACATTAACTCGCACAGCTCTGCAATAAGCCCCAGATCAATACAGAAGGCATTATAAATAACATTCAAAAAACAAGAAACTTTTTCAACATGAGCGCTGCAGTAAAGTTCAAAGACCTCAGTCCGCCACCAGCCCTTTCCTTCTAGCAAAGTCCATCGCTTCCTCGGGAGAGTCAAAGTAAAAATGTTGCTCCCTGTACGTGACCCAAAGACGGGCCAAATACAGCAGTCCCAACTTAAAATTTTTCTTGAACACGGTCGACCTTTCCTGGTTGAACCCCGCTCTTCCACTGGCCACCTTCGCACTCAGATCCTGGTATATACGCAGGAGCTGTTTTCCTATTTACAGCTCCGTGTCTGCCTGGCCCACTGTAAAATACACTCCTTGCCCAGGTACCTGTGGAATCTCACCACCATTGGCCTTTGGCTGGCGGTGGGGGGGGGGGGGGGGGAGTCCCCCACTCGCGGCTTCCTCACTAGCGCTCTGTGAGCCCTGCCCACCTCCAAGTGTCGGGAGAATGTCCCCTCCCCCAGTAACGTCTCGAACATGCCCGCTGTACACCCCTGCGTCCGTTCCTTCGGACCCCTCCGGGGGCAAACTATTCTAAAGTTTTGCCGCCGGGATCTGTTCTCTAGGTCCTCCACCTGCTCCAGGAGCATTTTCCACTGGTCTCTCAGCATCCCCACCTCCAACTCCACCTCAGTTTGATGTTCCTCCTGCTCAGCCATCGCCTTCTCTATCTTCTGGATTGCTCGATCTTGAGCGTCCAGTCGAAGTACCAGCCGTGCAATTGATTCCTTAATCGGGTCCAAGCATTCCTGCTTCTGCTTGGCGAAGCCCTCCCGTATGAACTGCATCAGCTGCTCCATCGACCGCTGGGTCGACAATCCAGGACCCAGGTCGTCTGTCATGCTTTCTCCCACTGCTGCCTCAGCCCAAGCCTTCTCTGTTCGCCTATATCTTCCTTTGCGAGCCCTTCTGGTCCGCCTCTCCATGCACTGATGTAGGATTCCTCTTCACAAGTTTTTAAAAAATAATTTTAGAGTACCCAATTAATTTTCCCCAATTAAGGGCCAATTTATCGTGGCCAATCCACCTAGCCTGCACATCTTTTTGGGTTGTCAGGGGCGAAACCCACGCACACATTGGGAGAATGTGCAAACTCCACACGGACAGTGCCCAGAGACGGGACCTGGGACCTTGGCGTCGTGAGGCATCAGAGCTAACCCACTGTGCCACCATAGAACATAGAACATAGAACATTACAGCGCAGTAGAGGCCCTTCGGCCCTCGATGTTGCACCCACCTGTGAAACCCCTCTAAAGCCCATCTACACTATTCCATTATCATCCATATGTCTATCCAATGACCATTTGAATGCCCTTAGTGTTGGCGAGTCCACTCCTGTTGCGGGCAGGGCATTCCACGCCCTTACTACTCTCTGAGTAAAGAACCTACCTCTGACATCTGTCCTGTATCTATCTCCCCTCAATTTAAAGCTATGTCCCCACCATGCTGCCCTCTCCTCTTCACAATTGCCTCCACCATCAATTTCCCGAATTAAATCCAACAGAAAATCGGAGAAAAAGGTCCAAAGGTCCGACCCGAGCAGAAGCTACCAAATGTGCGACCTAGTCCTTCATAGCCGCCACCGGAAGTCCCTCAAATTCACTGTTAACCAATCAGCCAATCTTTGTGTCATCTGCAAACTTACTGATCCTGCCCCCGACATAGTCATCGATGTAATTTATATAAATGAAAAATAGGGGGCCCAGCATAGATCCCTGTGGTACACCACTGGACACTGGCTTCCAGTCACTAAAGCAGCCACTTGTCATCACCCTCTGTCTCCTACAGCTAAGCCAATTTTGAATCCACCTTTTCAAGTTCCTTTGGGCTGGATTCTCCAATTCTGGGACTGTCCCCACTCCATCATGGAAACTGTGGTCTTTTGCACCAGGAAAACTGGCGTCAATCCGAAACTCCCCAAGGCCCAAAAAGTTGGCTAAGGGCGCGATGCTCCGGAAAGATTTAGAATTGTGGTAGCGAGCGGGAACAGCGGCCATAGTAGAAAAAGGAAGCTATCAGTTTTGCTGCTGCTTAATTCATCCGCAACGTAGCATTTTACTGCGGCTCGACACACTGGATACGGAGTAATCCTCTCTAAAACCAACTTTACCGACAAGCGAGCGCCAGCTGTCAACCCTGCAACACTCTTGCCCGCGCCCTCGGAAGCAGAACACATGTATGATCATGACTGTTTACAATTGGTCGAAGCCACCACAATCCCTCAACCTGATTTATTGAGTCACCCACGAGAAAATCCAGACATCATGGGCGAAATTCTCCCAAAACGGGAAAAATCGTCAAACCGCCGTAAAACCCGGGCGGGTTTTACGGCATCGCGCCCCTTCCCGACGGGGGACCGATTCTGGTCCCCCGTCGGGGCTAGCAGCCCGACGTCGGAGGCCCCGACAAGTCGGGCTTAACGAAAATCGTTAAACCCGCTTGTCGGACTTAGCGCCGGCTGACGCGTCATATGACGTCAGCCGCGCATGCGCAGGTGGGAAGACGCCACCCGCGCATGCGCGGGTGACGTCATCGCGTTTTTGCGCGAAACCCGCGCATGCGCGGTCCGGGTTGCCCCTCAGCCGCCCCGCGTATTGATACTGCGGGGCGGCGGAAGGACAAATAGTGCGCGGGCATCGGGCCCGCTGCCCGCGATCGGTGGGCACCGATCGCGGGCCCATGGCACCCTTGGCACGGCCGTGGTACTGCCGTGCCAATCGGTGCCATGGTTATTTTTTTCCAGGTGGTCACGACGTTTTTACGAACGGCAGGACCAGGTGTGTTTGCCGTTCGTAAAAAGGTCGTAAAGGGCTGGGACTTCGGCCCTTCTAACAGCTGTGAATCGCTGCCGGCCGTAAAAAAACGGCGGCAGCGATTCGTGTCGGGATTTCGGCGGGGGGGTGGGAGAATAGCGGGAGGGCGTCAAAAAAGTCGGGAAGGCCCTCCCGCTATTCTCCCACCCGTCGTGGGGGGCGGAGAATTTCGCCCCATCTTTTTCACCGAAGGGTTAACAAACCGACCAAATGATCTCGCCCTCCTGGCCGGCTATGCAATAGTAACTCCATTTCAAATATCTGAAGCTTTTGCTCTGCCTTCGGAAACGTCTGCTCAAGCGGCCGAATAGTTTGCCCTTACTAAAGCATGTATTCTGGCTAAAAATAAAACAGTCAATATTTATACTGATTCCCGATCCGCTTTTAGGGTAGTACATGATTTTGGCCAGTAATGGAAAAATAGGGGATTCATAACTTCATCCAGCCAACCTATTAAACATGCTAAATTGGTTTTAAATTTACAAGATGCTGTTCAGCTGCCCAGCAAGATAGCCGTTTTTAAAGCGTGAAGCGCATACTACCGCAGACGATGAAGTCTCAAGCGACAATAGATTTGCTGACAAAATAGCAAAGGAATTGGCTCTCAAACAGCAGCTACAACTACAAGCTGCTGCAGTTGAACTTGCATCCACCATAACAGAACCAAAGTTAAAACAGGCACAGGAGCCAGCCTCCCCACAGCAGCATCGCTCTTGGCTAAAAGCAGGTTGCTATCAAGACAATTTTGATAGGTGGATAAGGGCTTTGGAAATAGACCAAACGTATGAAGCTCACAGAGAATTTATACTTTTGGAGGAGTTTAAAAATTCAATTCCTGATGTAGTGAGAACTCATGTGGGAGAACAGAGGGTTAAAGCTGCGAGATTAGCAGCAGAAATGGCAGATGATTATGAATTAGTTCATAAATCAAAGCTTGGTTTCTGGTTTCTTGGTTTTTGAGGGATAGAAACTGGGGACATGAGAAATACTCAAGTGGTAAAGGTAAAGGAGATCTGATGGGAGATACTAAGGAGAGTGTACCTCAGATTAAAGAAAGAAATCCAGGATGGTGGAAAAGAAACAAAAAGTTTCAAATGTTTTCACTGTAATAAACTAGGCCATGTAAAATCACAGTGTTGGTGGTTGAAGAAAAGCAGTGTGGTAAAACAGGATAAGACAGTGGGGTTTGGTAAAGGAAAGCCCAAGGGAAATGAAGGAGGTGCAAAAGATTGTACAGCCTGATCAAGAGGTGATTGATAAGAAGGTGCCAGATCTTTTTAAAGAATTTACTTGTGTGGGTAAAGTTTACTCATGTGTATCAGAGGAGCAGGTAATGAAGTCACAATTTTAAGAGATATGGGAGCTAGTCAATCTTTGATGGTAAGAGATGAGGAGTTACGTAGTCTGGGAAGAATGTTGCCCGAAAAGGTGGTAATATGTGGAATTCAGGGTGAGAGGAGTAGTGTTCCATTATATAAGGTAAGGTTGGAAAGTCCAGCAAAGAGTGGTGAAGTGGTAGTAGGAGTAATAGAGAAACTATCTTGTCCAGGAATACAGTTTATCTTGGGTAAGGATATACCTGGATCGCAGGTGGGAGTGATGAAATGAAAAAAACTGAAAATCGCTTTATCGTCACGAGTAGGCTTCAATGAAGTTACTGTGAAAAGCCCCTAGTCGCCACATTCCGGCGCCTGTCCGGGAAGGCTGGTACGGGAATCGAACCATGCTGCTGGCCTGCTTGGTCTGCTTTAAAAGCCAGCGATTTAGCCCAGTGAGCTAAACCAGCCCCTGTGGTTGATAAGCCAGTGGAAAATCAGACAACTGAAGTGTTGAAGGACGAATATCCTGGGATTCGAATACCAATGCGTATTAACAGTGACAGGGGAACTCATTTCACCAGAAAATTGACCAAACCCCTAACAAATCCCATGGGATTTGATTGGAAATTGCATATACCATATCAGCCATAATCCTCAGTAATGGTGGAAAGGGCAAATGGAATAATTAAAATTGCAGTTACAAAAGTGTGTCAACAAAATGGGCTGCTATGGCCAGATGCCATACCCATAGTAATGTATGCCCTGAGAAATCAGAGAAATCGTTAATACGGGTTTAACCCCGTATGAGATATTAATGGAACATTCAATGACAACTGGAATTAAACCCCCAATGACTCCAGCGGCAGTAGCCATAATATGGACAGATGAGGCATCACTAAAACATGCCCAGGCCATGTGTGAAACCACTGAGAAAAAAACAAGAAAAAAAAACTTGAAAAGGTGCAAAAGGCAAAAGGCTCAGATGCATCCAAAAGAGGGAAATACACACCCTTTAAACCTGGAGATCAAGTATACGTGAAAGCACTAAACAAAGATTATTTTTCTCCTAGGTGGAATGGACCCTACCAAGTGCTGCTAACAACCCAAACAGCCGTTAAAGTAAAAGAAAAGCCGGATGGGGTCCACGCCACTCGTGTAAACTACATCATACGGAACTTTGAGAGTACTAGCGAAACGCTGACCTGAAGAGAATGATGGCGTTACTGTTCTTATGTATTATATTAATCCAACATCATGTAGAGGGTAAACTGGACACAAACACCTTGATAAACATGTCCCAATCATACGCAGAGAGGGTAAATAAATTCAGTTTTTGGGTTTGTACAAAAATTCCCAGATGCTCAGGGGAGGGCTTCCCTGTGCGACCTATGCCATTCACCAGTAAAGAGATAGCAGAATGGGCACTGAGACAAAATAGTACAGGACGTGGTGAAGATACACAGAATATGTTCAATTGGAGATTAGCTGGATACGATATGAATAGGTGTGAGGAATGGTGGGGGCCGAGGTTTAATGTAACACGTCAACCGCCCTGGTTGATCCTTCCCAATTATACTGGAGTCCCAAAAGGAAGTATATGCTTTAAGAATCATAAAACATATGGGACCCACTCAGTAGGCATGAGTCAGTGTGATCAGACCTTGAATTGGCAACCCCCTGTGTTCCACCTTACAGCTAAAGGACTATTCATCTTTGATTGGTCAGGAGTTGAAAATCAAACTAATGGAGGCTCCTGGGAAGGGAATCGATTAGACTAATGATGACTGATAGTAAAGGAAACCTGACCGCATATAACGGAACGTATTTTATCTGTGGCCACACCAGAAAATTGGGAAGGCTCCTGCTATTTTGGACAAGTAGTCCCTTATGTGCATTACATTCAGCAACTGCAGGACCATCCCCATCACAGGGCGACACAAAGTATTATGGGCACAAATGCTGGGAATAATGATACCACCATTAGGAATAGCCACTAATGCATACGAACTAAGCGAACTACGAGACATCCTTGAGCAGATAGCTAAAGACACTGCAGAAGCTGTCAACCTGATAGAAACTGAGATGGTTGGTATAAGAGCGGTTGCCCTGCAGAATAGAATGGCTCTTGATTTCTTGTTAGCTGAAAAGGGAGGCACTTGTGCCCTGATTGGCAGTGACTGTTGCACATACATCCCTGATAACTCAGAGAAAATTGATAGTCTGGTGGATCACACTTGTAGGGAAGTAACAAGATTGCATGAAAATGAAGGATGGGACTTTAGCTTTGATCGTCAGGACAGAGGATTGTGTTCTGGATTATAATCGCCATTGTAATCTTGATTGTCGTATGGTAACTGTTTTAATATTGCGCAAGATAGTTTTATTGTACTTACACGGGAGAACAGCCCTAGCAACCGTGCATCCTTGCTACCAGGCTCATAACACACAGGGAAATGTCATACATCCATTCCCCTTACATTATAAACAGCCCTTCCCTACGGAGGACACGATAATTTACTAAAAGGTGTTGATCAAAAGATCAACAAGGAGGGAATTGTGGAAGGGAAGTTAATGAGTTACCAATTTAGAAGCATGCTGGGAATATTGACTATATTTTAACACTGCCTTTGAGTGAAAATAAGCAGGTCAAGTCATGTAAACTAAATACTGCTTGGTATTTGTACTGGCCTTATTCTGATAAGTTGTTCTTCTGAAGGACAACAATATGCGCACTCGAATTGTTTTTAAACCAAGGGCAAAACATTCATATTTCCTCTTGGGGCTGTTTAGCTCACAGGGCTAATCGCTGGCTTTGAAAGCAGACCAAGCCAGCAGCATGGTTTGATTCCTGTAACAGCCTCCCCGAACAGGCGCCGGAATGTGGCGACTAGGGGCTTTTCACAGTAACTTCATTTGAAGCCTACTCGTGACAATAAGCGATTTTCATTTCATTTCTTGCGTATGTTCCCAAGCTTTATCTCTTCAAAGTTGTTCATTTCACACTATAAATATAATGGTTTTCGACTCATAAGTCAGAGAGCAGTGAATTAGCTTTTTTCAGCTGGGACGCTCTCTCTCCACAAATATATTTGTGTCAATAAATTTCCTTAAATCGAACCTCGAAGAATTTGTCTTTATTATGAATTCCACAACAATAGGGCAACACAAGGTACACAATGTAAATACATAGACACCGGCATCAGGTGAAGCATACAGGGTGTAGTCTTAATCAGGTTAGTCCATATGAGGATCGTTTAGGAGTCTGGTAACAGTGGGGAAGAAGCTGTTTTTGAGTCTGTTCGTGCGTGTTCTCAGACTTCTGTATCTCCTGCCTGATGGAAGAAGTTGGAAGAGTGAGTAAGCCGGGTGGGAGGGGTCTTTGATTATGCTGCCCGCTTTCCCCAGGCAGCGGGAAGTGTACATAGTCAATGGATAACGAGGCCGCATGGGCTTCTCACCACAAATGAAGGCTTGCCAACCGATTCGCTGGGACCGCACTCGCCAGCCCCCCGCTAACAAAATTTTGGAGCACTAAAGCAGCTCTAACACAGCCAACCCCAATCGGCGCGCAGCCATGGCCCCAAGATTCAGGAATACAGACCTGGGGAGGCTCCTCGATGCGGTGGAGGTCAGGAGGAATGTCCTGTTCCCCCGAGGGTCCCAAAGGGTGAGCCACAGGTCAGCCAGTGTCTCCTGGGATGAGGGCGGCAGCCATGAGCTCAGAGAGTGTGAGCAGGAGGACTGGCCTCCAATGTCGTCCGAAGATCAATGACCCACTCTGGGCAGCACGTGTGAGTTTACACCAACATCCCCCACCACCCCCTCCCGAGTCCTTCCCGCCCCAACGCGGGCATTCACCCTCCCAACCCGCCATTTGGCCCGTCAACCATCACTTCACCCCCCTCGCCCCACTCCCTTCAACACCCTCCAACCCTTCCTTCACACTCCCCCTCTCCACCACTGTCAACCATGCATGTGGCTGCCAATGCTCCTTCTGTGGCTCTGCAGGAGAAGCTATCCCACAATTTCCAGGAGAGGGCCCAGACTGGCGGAGGGGTGACCAACATATGAATCCTGATCATCGTCAAGGAACGGGCCCTGGAGGTGATGGGGGTGGTCGGGGACAGAGCTGCCACCAATGAAGTCGGTGACCCCACAGAGTTGAGGATCCACTGGGCTCTACCCATTGGACCTGTCACACTTGAGTTGTTATTGCTATGATGTTCTCTGTTGGGACTATCAGAATGCTTTGTGAATGTAGTGTTAACGAAAAACATCAAGCTGAGTTATTGAACAAATCTGATTTATTTACAATACTAAATTCAAGATTCTAACCAGTTAGCAAGGAATAAGTTTTTAAATAAACCATACGATATTTCTTACAACAGAAATCTGTGCAATGCACCTAATCTATCTCACGCCTAACAACCTTCTCCAGAATCCCAGGAGTCACATAATATTTATACGACTGCTCTTTATCTCCATCTGATGGTTGAATTGTTATTATTATCTTATTGTTAACCCTTTGTATTCCCTACAATACAAATATTGTTGGATCCCCTTTCTTTGAAGATTTTGTACATAAAAACATTTATACACAGTAGGCAAGGTATGCTCTGTACATGTAAATGCATATTGTTACATTAACAATGAGTTATCAACTTTTTATAGTTCATAGATTGAGTCTGTCTGACTTTCTTCTGGTTCGAATTGGCCTTCTCAGTCTTCTGAGTAACCACGTCTCGATTTTGTGTTCCCGAAGTTGTGGCTTTGAGTAGTTCTGTATTGAACTCAATATTTGGAAATATCGGCTGAGTTGCCTTCATTTTCAGAAGTGCTCACCTGTTCCTTCTGACAATAGAACCTTCACCAGTCACAACAACATATTGGTATGGAGCTGCCAGGCTTATCACATGTGCCATACAGGACCATCCTCCAGTGAGAATTTGTACTCTGACGTGATCACCTGGTTCTAGCTTTACTAGTTCTTTCGCTGTCCTGTCATAATACTGATGTTGGGGCAGCACGGTGGCGCAGTGGGTTAACCCTGCAGCCTCACGGCGCCGAGGTCCCAGGTTCGATCCCGGCTCTGGGTCACTGTCCGTGTGGAGTTTGCACATTCTCCCCGTGTTTGCGTGGGTTTCACCCCCACAACCCAAAGATGTGCAGGTTAGGTGGATCGGCCATGCTAAATTGCCCCTTAATTGGAAAAAAATGATTGGGTACACTAAATTTATATTTTTAAAAAATAATACTGTTGTTGCAGTTGTTTGTTCCTCTTCATTTTGTTTATAACGTCAGGATGTGCTAATTCTAAGTATTGCGTAGCTGTCAATTCATCAGCAATTACGCTGGCGATAAACCTGTATCTAGCAGAGTAGCTCTGTAACTTAGTAGGGCTAGAAATGGATCACTGCCTGAATCCATAGGGCTGAAGTGGTGATAATTGGTTTCTTGCTATGCTCTGGCGGGATCCCGAATTTGCCTATGCGGGCGGGACGGTTGGATCGCAAAATGTTTGCCGGCTGGCGCTGTCCCCATTTTTGGCTCTCCCGCAATTCACCGGCCTCATTACGCTTGAGCGAAAGTACAATGAGGCCTGAGAATCGCGTCTAAGTGTGGCTGAATAGCGATGTGGATCTCACTCAAAAAGCTGGCGAGAAACACTCCGCAAAATCCGTCTAAAATAACACCTGGGGCTGCCCCGGAAAAGCAGCTCGCCTTGGCGCAGCGAAGCGAGGCGTTGAAAGCCGGGAGACCCCGCTACCCGGATCTACCCAGCTCACAATGGGTGGGACCATGTTTTGGCAAATCTGCATATTCGAGTGAGGCAGTAAGCCTTACTCATTTTTTTTTATTTTGAATTGATTTATTATTGTCACATGTATTGGTGGTATACAGTGAAAAGTATTGTTTCTTGCATGCTTTACAAACAATGCATACCGTACATAGGGAAGGAAGGAGAGACTGCAGAATATAATGGTACAGTTATAGCAAGGTGTAGGGAAAAGAGCAACTTAATACGAGGTAGGTCCATTCAAAAGTCTGATGGCAGTGGGGAAGAAGCTGTTCTTGTGTCGGTTGGTACGTGACCTCAAACTTTGGTATCGTTTTCCTGATGGAAGAAGGTGGAAGAGAGTATGTCCGGGGTGCATGGGGTCCTTAATTATGCTGGCTGCCTTTCCGAGGCAGCGGGAATTAGGAAAGAGTCAATGGATGGGAGGCCAGTTTGCGAGATCGATTGAGCTGCATTTACGACCTTTTGTAGTTTCCTGCAGTCTTGGGCAGAGCAGGATCCATTCCAGGCTGTGATACAACCAGAAATAATGCTTTCTGTGGTGCATCTGTAGAGGTTGGCGAGAGTCGTAGCTGATATGCCAAATTTCCTCAGTCTTCTGAGAAAGTAGAGTCGTTGCTGGGCTTTCTTAACTATAATGTCGGCATGGGGGGGCCAAGACAGGCTGTTGGTGATCTGTACACCTAAAAACTTGAAGCTCTCGACCCTTTCTACTTCGTTCTCATTGATGTAGACAGGGGCATGTTCTCCACTACACTTCCTGAAGTCGATGACAATCTCCTTAGTTTGTTGACATTGACGGAGAGATTATTGTTGTTGCACCAGTTCACCAGATTCTCTACCTCATTCCTGTACTCCGTCTCATCATTGTTTGAAATCTGACCCACTGTGGTGGTGTCATCAGCAAATTTGAAAATGTGCAGATTCACGAGGTACCTGAGGATTTGGGATTCAAGCCCTTCATCTCAGAGACCTTGGGCGAGCGCTATTTGGTACTGGTCCCTAGAAACAGGGACCAGACGGAATGGCACTTGTCGGGGTCTCCAAGAGGATCGGATGCCCCCAGCTGCATGCCCTTTGGGCAGGGTGATACCCTGACACTGCTGCTGCCACCTGTGAACCCTGGCAGTGCCAGCTTGGCACTCTGACAGTGCCAACTGAGTGCCAGCCAGGCATTGCACGGCCACTTGGCATGGTCACTCCCAGGTTGGCACTGCCAAGATGCCAAGCTGGCATTTTGTGCGCATGCACAATCGGGCCAGGGTTTCCTGGCGTGAGTGTTGCTGGGGAATTCTTTTGGGCGCCTTGTAGATCGGGATGCTCCCCATTGTAGATAATGGGGCTATCAAAGAATCATAGAATTTTACAGTGCAGAAGGAGGCCATTCAGCCCATCGAGTCTGCACCAGCCCTTGGAAAGAGCACCCCACTTAAACCCACATCTCCACCCTATCTCCATAACCGAGTAACCCACCCAACCTTTTTGGACACTAAGGGCAATTTAGCATGGCCAATCCACCTAACCCGCACATCTTTGGACTATGGGAGGAAATCGGAGCACCCGGACCCCACGTCCAGACCCCACACAGACAGTGACCCAAGCCGGGAACCGAATCTGAGACCCTGGAGCTGTGAAGCAACTGTGATAACCACTGTGCTACTGTGCTGCCCGTGCAACCTCGGCCGCGCATGACCCATTCATGTCCCTTGTGCAATGCAAGTCCCGTTGAATAGCCATGTGCTACTCGACACTGCGAGTTCCGGGAAACACACGGCTAAACGCTTTCGCTCGGATACTTTGTTCCTTTTTGGGAAGATTGCTCCCTAAGAAATGTTTTGGTCGATTCGCGACCATAATACAAAATAATTTGCATTTATATATCGCATTTCAGGTTGTTCAAAGCACATTTGAAGAGTAATTCCTCAGTGAGGGGAAGAGTTGACTGGTGGTGATTTAATTATTTTTACAAATTTAGAATAACTAATTTATTTTTTGCGGTTAAGAGGAAAGTTAGCGTGGCCAATTGACCTATCCTGCACACCATTTGGGTTGTGGTCGGCAAGACCTGTGCCGACATGGGAAGAATGTGCAAACCCCACACAGACCGGGTCCTCAGCGCTGTGAGGCAGAGGTGCTAACTACTGTGCCACTGTGCCGCCCGAGACTGGTGGTGATTTAACCTGAGGGTCACCACACCTCAGGTGAGGGGCAAGGTTGAGAAGGAGTGGCCTTCATTAATAACCGCAGCCGGTACAGGAATTGAACCCGTGATGTTGGCCTCGATGTTGGCTTCAGGAACCAGCCGTCCAGCCAGCAGAGCGAAACCAGCCTCCGACCATCTACAAACAGCAATGTGACAACCATCTGCTTTTTTTTAAGGGGCATTGGTCAAGTTTTTTAAAATTCTTTCAGTCACGGGATGTGGGCTGGGCCAGCATTTCTTGCCCAACTCGAGTTGCCCTTGAACCGAGTGGCATCGTTAGGCCAGTTCAACAGGTCAACTGCATTGCTGTGGATCTGGAGTCACGCACAGCCCCGGCCCAGTAAGGATATCAGCTTTCAGTCAACCAGATGTTTTCGTTACGACAATCAACGACTTTCGTTGAATGCAAATGTGGCAATCAGCTGTGATGGGATTCAAACCGGGGTCCCCAGAGCATTGCTCTGGGTCTCTGGATTACTAGTCCAATAAGAAGGCCACTGGGCCTCAGCCTCCCCTTGTGATGAATGTGATAAATATTGGCCAGGCTATCGTGGAGAATTCTCCTGCTCGTTTCTGAAACAGTGCTGCATGATTTTGTTTTTTACATTGACCTGCCAGAGGTGGCAGGGCCTGCCTTTTACGCTTTGTCTGAAAGACGGTACAACATTCCCTTGGGACTGCGCTGAAGTGTCAGCCTGGATCCCATGCTGCAGCCAGACTCACAACAAACGGACAAACATTATCTGAGGGAAACATTCCTCCTGTCGATCATTTTGATGACAAAATCGGCGTGCAACCGGATTTGAAAATGAAACGAAATGAAAACCGCTTTTTGTCACGTGTAGGCTTCAAATGAAGTTGCTGTGAAAAGCCCCTAGTCGCCACATTCAGGTGCCTGTTCGGGGAGGCGGGTACGGCAATTGAACCGTGCTGCTGGCCTGCCTTGGTCTGCTTTCAAAGCCAGCGATTTAGCCCAGTGATTTGTACCTCCGCCGATTCTTTGCCTTTGACAGGGGAGTAATCTCAGCCCCAATGGAGCTTTATCTGGAAGATGCAAAACTAATTTTCCATGAGATTTTATTTATTTTTAAACAGTAACGGGGAAAAAGGCACCAAAGAATTCACAAAAAGAAACTGAAATTGAAGAGTCTTTATCATCAGTGACTTCTCATTACAATCTGAGTAAACCCATTTGTTGGCACAGAAAGCTTAATCTAATGTAAGAAGTTGTTCTGTACATCACTCAAGTTAATCAATGATCTGTTTTTCTTTTATTAAGCCAAGTAGTGACTGACAGCCGAAGATGTAAGTTCTATCGAAGGGAGAGAATGAAATGATAAAGTTAATCAGGCCAGCACAGATTGGAATCAATATTAAAATATACATTAATGTGGAAATACATAGAGAACTGAAAAATATTGTTCCAGGGTATATTGTATTCAAAGTATGTTGCTTCAGATAGGAGCCTAATATACACTACAAGCTCAGAAAATTAGTCATGGTCTGAATATCGATTTTAACAACTTCAAACCGATCTGTCTCCGCGGCTTTCCTGGCTGTTTTTTCCCCCACTCATTTTCTAACTATTTCTATTTTGCTTCTGTTTCATAGAACATAGAACAGTACAGCACAGAACAGGCCCTTCGGCCCTCAATGTTGCGCCGAGCCATGATCACCCTACTCAAACCCACGTATCCACCCTATACCCGTAACCCAACAACTCCCCCTTAACCTTACTTTTTCTAGGACACTACGGGCAATTTAGCATGGCCAATCCACCTAACCCGCACATCTTTGGACTGTGGGAGGAAACCGGAGCACCCGGAGGAAACCCACGCACACAGGGGGAGGATGTGCAGACTCCACACAGACAGTGACCCAGCCGGGAATCGAACCTGGGACCCTGGAGCTGTGAAGCATTTATGCTAACCACCATGCTACCCTGCTGCCTGTTTGACTTTCTGGCACCCTTGAAGAAAGAACTTATATTGCTGCATTTATTTTTCTTTATTTGTTCACGGGACGTGGGCATCGCTGGCTGGTCCAGCAATTATTTCCCATCCCTCAGAGAGCTTAAGAGGTAACCCACGCGTTGCTGTGGTTCTGGAGTCACACGTAGGCCAGACGGGAAAGGAGAGCAGATTTCCTTCCCTCAGGGATGTCTGTGAGCCAGATGGGTTTTGCGACAAGCGACAATGGCTTCACGGTCAACAGTTGACTTTTAGTTCCAGATTTTTATGAATTGAAATTTCCACCTTCTGCCCTGGTGGGATTCGAACCCGGATCCCCAGAGCATTGGGCGCCTTTCAACGCCTCATGAAGCCTCAAGGTGATTCCCTTTAAGTACATTTTTTACAGTTTGGTAACAGGTGTAATGCAGAAAAGACTAGCGTGGTGCATAACCCCTGTGCCCAACCAGGTCCGCTGGGTTACATGGTGGCCCTGGTTGTGTTGCTCGTTATGCTTTTACTTAATTGCTCTGTTTTAATAACCTTTGCTCTAGAGTTGCCAGGTATCTTTCTGATACCACCACGAGGTTCAAAACCAAGTGCTGATCAATAACTCAATACACCAGTTAGCAAGTTTCAAACCAAAACACATTTATTATACACACAGTCAATCACTACTCATGCATAAACTCTACTTACTAAACTATCACTGCTACTAAAGGCCTATACTTAGCTTTTGAATGGCCCACCAGGTCAGAGGAACAATGGCCTTTGTCCGGTTCTGAATCTGCTGGCTTCAAGCTGGTATGGAATAGTAGCTATGAGCGTCTATCTCGTAGCGTGCGTTGACTGGAGACTTACTTGGTTGGTGCAGCTGCTAGGCAGGTCTCCCCTCGCTGAGAGTCACGGTCAAGAGTTCTTTGAGAGCTGCCAAGAGAGCGAACTGAACTTGGGGACTCTACTTTATAGTCCCCTGGGGTTTTGGGCCCTTTTGGGCGGACCCCGGACTTGGTCCCAATTAATTGGACCATGTCCCAATCGTTTTTATCGATTTCTCCAACACTGGAGCTGTTCCCTGATCGTTGGGCGGTTCCTGTGTGTCCGTTGGCCTTCCTTGGTCCTGGCTCCCGCTGGCGCCGGGGAGTCTGGTTTGGTCCCGATTGATTCACTGTTTCTAATTGTTCCTGGGGATCGCTCATTAATATGTAAATGGCTATTGGTTTCGGTTCTGTCTGGGTTCTGCAAGTCTGAATACACAGGAAACCTTGCACCTGCTTGTTTTCCTTGTAGCTGGCCAATTTTCCCTGTACACTTTGCGGGCATCCATTTTGGAATCGGGACGTGGCCACCCCAGGTGGCTACAGTTGGTACTGCAGGCTCTGCCCCCCCATGTACACCATCCCACAATCCCCGCGCCTCTGGCCCCGTTGGTGCCCGGCACCATGGGGACTCTGGCTCTGGCGCCCATCCCTGCTGCCTTGAATACCATCGGCTGGCACTGCCCTTGCCAGTGGTTTGCTCCATGGCTGGCGCCTGGCACCCCCGTAGGGGCTACAGTGGGTGTTGCTCTGGGTGGGCTGTCTGATACCCCACCGGCGGTGATGGCCGGTTGGGTGGTGGGGGGTATGGCAGAGGGTGGACTGCGGGGGTGCGGGTTGGGAGGGTTGGGTGGCACCCATTTGGCCAGTGTCGCTCTGCAGAACCAAGGTGGATGGGCAGTTAGTGTGCAGCAAGATGGCTGCCTTACAGGCCTCCCCCTCACCCCAGCTAGCTCGGCCTGTGTCCGGCCCGGCAGTGCACAGTCGCGCCTCTCCGTGTCCCACTTCCTCTCTCTCCCTCATCATCCACAACACCGGTTTCACAATTATTAAAAGCACAAGTGAACCTCGGCATCAGGAATTCGGCACATCAGAAGTGGAGAATCGCGGAGGGCCCAGAGAATCCAGGGTTGGGCCTACTAATGATATGCAAACTGTGTTTACTATACTTGTGTTCTGGAATGCATTGTCGCTGTTGTCAAGGCAACGGAGAATTGCAATTTATCGACACATTGGCACCCGCTGCGATTTCGGTATCGGAACTGACTTTCCACCCAATCGCATTTCCAGATTTCGGTATCAGGCGACAGAGAATCCCGCCGATGTATCTAATTGACTGCGCCACAAGGAACTGTTTTAATCCAAACAAAAATTTAAGATGCTTTAATTGAACCTCTGGCTCTCAGAAAACATAGTTGTCTTGCAAACCAGGATTTTTTAAAACACTGCTGCAGCAGTCAGACACACTCTACCTCAGGCTTCAAATCCTTGCTCCACCAAATACATATAATACAAAATACATGAATTTCCTACATTCATCACACCATGGCGTCATTGGAAGAGGACCAGCATTTATCCCTTCAGAGCACCCCAAGAGCCACTTAACTGGTCCTTCAACCCACTGGCTGTTTGTGGGATCTTTCTGTGCACTGTCGAATTGTGAACAGCTAATCCCTGTCTGCTCTAATTCTCCAGCGGACAATAATGACCCTATTTTAAAGACAATTCATTGGCTGTGAAGCGGCTGGGGCTGAATAAATGTAAAGAAAGAACGTCTTGATTAAGCAGGTTGATCGTCCAAAACAAGAAGCTATGAATATAAGTTTGTTCTTAATAATGCCAGACAGGGAATTCAGGAGAAGCTTCTTTATCCAGTAAATACTTAAAATGTGGGACTCAACATGGCTAATTAAGGCAAACAGCAATATTGCATGCAACATAAATCAGCATAAACCTGAGGAAGAAATGAATAGAAGGTTATGCTGGTCGGATCAGATGGTGATAACTGGAGGCTGACGTACAGGATAAGGCACCAGCATTGACCAGTTGGGCTGAATGGCCTGTTTCTCTTCTGTACATTCTGTGTAATTTATCATCATATTGCATTCTGACTGTGAACCTGGATCTTCTGCGTATATAACAATCTTTATTGTCACAAATAGGCTTACATTAACACTGCAATGAAGTTACTGTGAAAAGCCCCTAGTCGACACACTCCGGCGCGTGTTCGGGTACACAGAGGGAGAATTCAGAATGTCAACATTAGTTAAAAAACACGTCTTTCGGGACTTGGTGGGAGGAAACCGGAGCACCCGGAGGAAACCCACGCAGACACGGGGAGAACATGCAGACTCCTCACAGACGGTGACCCAAGCTGGGAATCGAACCTGGGACCCTGGAGCTGTGAAGAAACAGTGCTAACCACTGAGGCCTGGAATATTGTATACAGTTTTGGTCCCCTTATTTGAAGAGGGATGTAGTTGCATTAGAGTCTGTTCAGAGGAGATTCACTAGATTGATTCCAGAGATGAGGGGTCTGCCTTGTGAAGAGAGGTTGAGCAGTTTAGGCCGACACTCTCAGGGTAGAACAAGTGGCTAGCACTGTGGCTTCACAGCGCCAGGGTCCCAGGTTCTATTCCCCGCTGGGTCACTGTCTGTGCGGAGTCTGCACGTTCTCCCCGTGTCTGTGTGGGTTTCCTCCGGGTGCTCTGGTTTCCTGCCACCGTCCAAAGACGTGCAGGTTAGGTGGATTATCATAGAATTTACAGTGCAGAAGGAGGCCATTCGGCCCATCGAGTCTGCACCGGCTTTTGGAAAGAGCACCCTACCCAAGGTCAACATCTCCACCCTATCCCCATAACCCAGTAACCCCACCCAACACTAAGGGCAACTTTGGACACTAAGGGCAATTTATCATGGCCAATCCATCTAACATGCACATCTTTGGACAGTGGGAGGAAACCGGAGCACCCGGTGGAAACCTACGCACACACGGGGAGGATGTGCAGACTCTGTACAGACAGTGACCCAAGCCGGAATCGAACCTGGGACCCTGGAGCTGTGAAGCAAATGTGCTATCCACAATGCTACCGTGCTGCCCTTTGATGATTGGCCATGATAAACTGCCCTTAGTGTCCAAAAAGGTTAGGAGGGGTTATTGGTTTATGGGGATAGGGTGGAAGTGAGGGTTTAAGTGGGTCGGTGCAGACTCGATGGACCGAATGGCCTCCTTCTGCACTGTATGCTCTATGTTTAGAAGAATGAGAAGATATCTAATACAGGTATACAAAATTATAAAAGATATTGACAAAGTAGGCACAGGGGGAGGGCAATCTAAAACCAGAGGTCATAGTTTTAGGATAAGGGGTCGCAGATTTAAAACAGATGAGAAGAAATTACTTCCCTAAAAGGGCTGTGAATCCGTGGAATTCACTGCCCTAAAGTGCGGTGGATTCCAGCACATTGAGTAAATTTAAATAAATAAATAATATTTATTGTCACAAGTAGGCTTACATTAACACTGCAATGAAGTCACTGTGAAAAGCCCCTAGTCGCCATATTCCGGCGCCTGTTCGGGTACACAGGGAGAATTCAGAATTCTCAGCTGGTACGGGATTGAACCCAAAGGAGGAGATAGACAGATTTGTAATTAGTAATTGATGGAAGGGTTACGCAGAACGGGCAGGAAAGTGGTGTTAAGACCAAGAGGAGATCAGCCATGATCGTGTTGAATGGCGGAGCAGGCTCGAGGGGCTGAATTGCCTGCTCCTGCTCCTGGTCCTTATGTTCTCTTGTTCAATGTCTGCAATGTCACCCAGTCATTAGATATGAGGAACTCCGAAAGCACGCTGTCAGACCAGCAATAGGCTGGCATGGACAAGGGTGACATATGACAAGAAAGCAGCTTCATCAGAGCCGGTTAAAATCCAAGCTGCATATTTGGGGGTTTTAAGGTGTTATCCACTAATAAGATCAGTGGTGGTTGTCAGGCAACTGAGAGATTTACTGGAACAAGCCCATCTGTTGAAGCTTACAGCTCTGATTTGTGCTTAAGCTCGATGTCAATTGAGCCCTCAGAAGTAAAGGTTGTTGCTTCTATTGCTAATTCAGTACTATTTAGCTCCTAAAAGTTACCTCACAGGAGACGACTTCACCAACAAATAGAGATTGCTCCCAGCATCTTTCCTCAGGTTAATTCCACAATACTGATAGGAATGTACAGATGGGAATGTTTGTATTTAACCCTGTGACACTGGTGGAGGCTTTCTGCATAATGACTGGAGCAAGGTGGCATTGTGTAGAATTATCACACAAGGGGGGGAAGGGCGGGATAAAACTTCCTCTGCCCCTCAGAATGGAATACATTAACCCAGTTGCAACTGCACGGGAGGAAAATAAATGACAGTTTCAAGATGCGCGATAGAGTTGCCCTTTAACCTTTAGGGGATGGTTTAGCACAAAGTGGGCTAAATAGCTGGCTTGTAATGCAGAACAAGGCAGCAGCACGGGTTCAATTGCCGTACCAGCCTCCCCAAACAGGAACCGAAATGTGGCAACTAGGGGCTTTTCACAGTAACTTCATTGAAGCCTACTTGTGACAATAAGCGATTATTATATTATTATTATTATTTACATACTGTTCTCGGGCTTTCCCTGGTAACTCAACGTTAAGCCGATCACTCTTTGGACAAAATACTTTCCTTCCTGCTTCGAACTTCTGACTGGCATTCTGTTTTCAGGCACGGTATTTTTTGAACAGAATCTCTTTGTTGTAAAGACCATTTTATTTTGAGTTATGATTCAAGCGGTTGCCTCTAGTTCCATAGTAGCTCTCTGTTCAGTGATTCAAGCATGCGATCTAAGGCTGGTGCTTCAGTGTAGTGCTGAGGGAGTGCGATGCTGTCAGTGGTGCCATCTTTCTGAAGAGGTACCTTTCCTCGTGGATAGAAGTGAAAGAAATCGCAACACACTATTTCGAATCAGATCAGAGCAATTTATTTCCCTGGCATCCTAGACCACACTTAACCCCTTGACCATCGTCAAATAAAACAGATGGTCTGTTCATTTACCATCGTGTCGTTTCTGGGATCTTGCTGTTTGAAATTCAGCTGCCCTATTTCCTAACATTGAAACAGTATGCACACTGCAAGCATGCTTCACCAGCACTTTAATATATCCTGATCTTGGAAAGGGTCCATTTAAAGGTTTTTTTTTAAATTTCCAATTTAGAGGCAATTTAGCGTGGCCAATCCACCGACCCTGCACACCTTTGGCTTGTGGGAGTGAGGCCCATGCACATATAGGAGAATGTGCAACTCCGCATGGCCAGTGACACGGGGCGGGTATCTAACCCGGGACCTCAGCGCCGTGAGGTAGAAGTGCTAACCACTGCACCGCAGTGCTGCCCATTCCAATTAAATATTAATTCTTTTTTTCTCTCAATCAATAGCCTATACTCTCCTCTCCTGTCCAAAGCAATTGAATATCTTATTAGTGTCATCACTTACAAAACACTAACAATACCACAATAACAGACATTACAGCACCGGGGGGGGGGGGGGGGGGGGGGGGGTCGCAGAGTGGGTGTTGTCGCTTGATCAGTAATTCCGAGAGTCAGAGTCGTCCAGACTCAAAACGTCAGCTCCGTTCTCTCTCCACAGCTGCTGTCAGACCTGCTGAGACTTTCCAACATTTTCTGTGAATCCCAGCACAGCAGATGGTGGAATTTGACCTCCAAATCAACAGCAAGATGATTGACCCTTACCCACCTTCTGAAATAGTGCCACTCAGTCCAAGGGCAATTAGCAATGGGCAATAATGGTGCCGCCACCCCAGTGATGAACAAAAGGAACAGGCCATTCAGCCCAACTGGTCTATTCCAGTATTTGCGTTACTCTTCTCATCTTACTTCAGCGAAACCTAATAACTTAATATAACGCTGGTAAGATGGGAAAGCACAGTACAGTTTTTAAATGTATGGTTTTGTTCAATGGAATGTCTTTAGCAGCAGTGGAATTAAATGAAATGCAAGTTCTGAAGCGGCAAATTAACCTCTGAGCCAATTACAGACGTGACAAAAACTGGGTTGGCCCGGCAATGGAGAGAGCAATGTTTTGGGAAATGATCCAACTGGAAAAGCTCATTATAATCCACAATGCTCTGCAATTGCCTGTGAACGGTGCTGTCAAGAAACGGCAGCACGTTTTCAGTGTTGGTGGGCGGCCTCCAGACCCAATGTACAGGCAACGAGCTTGTCCAGGGGATGTTCAACACTGTGAGGACCGACAGGGAGGTACAGAAAGGCTACGCAGGAGAAGCTAAGTAATACAGTACAGCGCTATCATTGGTTGCATTAGCAGCACAGAGTATATGTGTGTTAAGCACCACGAGTAACACATTGCATGTATTCCGGTACTGCCCATGTATTACAGGTACCACAGTAAATCCCTGCCTGCTGGCTCTGCCCAGCAGGCACTGTATAAAAGTCTATGCTCTCCTGCGCTGCTCCCATTCTGGTTCCAGCTACAGGAGGCACAACACCTTGTGCCATAAAGCCTCAATTGTTTCACCATTCTCCTCTCGTGGTAATTGACGGTACATCAATATGCACATAGTGAAAAATATTGCAGTTGTTAAATGTAGCCTCAACACAATCCACCAATAGGGGCTGGTTTAGCACAGGGCTAAACAGCTGGTTTTTAAAGCAAACCAAGACAGGCCAGCAGCATGGGTTCAATTCCCATACTATCCCCCCTGAACAGGCGCCGGAATGTGGCGACGAGGGGATTTCCACAGTAACTTCATTTGAAGCCTACTTGTGACAATAAGTGATTTACATTTTTTTTCATTTTTTTTTTCAACAACCTGCATTTCTGAAATGCCTGGAATGTGGTGAAACTACCCTCAGGTGCTTCACTTTACATTTCTCAACACAGGCTTTGAATTTTAAACTCGGGATATTGCCAGGATGGGAGCCAATGTAGGTCACAGTTATGGAGTCATGGAACTGGGGGGTGCAGTTCAGCGGAACTGGACACAACAGGTGAACCCACGAGGGCCCAAATCAGGCTCCGCACCAGACACCAGGGGCGGGATTCTCCGACCCCCCCCCCCCGCCGAGTCGGAGAATCGGCGGGGGATGGTGCGAATCCCATCCCGCCCTCCTGACGCTGTCAGACGTGTTCTCCGGCGCCGTTTTTCGGGCGGGGGTAGGGATCATGCCGCGCCGGTCGAGGGTCGTTCGCAGCAGCACCCCCGGCAATTCTCCAGGCCCCGATGGGCCGAACAGCCGACCGTTTTTGGCCAGTCCTGCCGACGTGAATCACTCAGCTCACGTCCGCCGGGAGGAGGTGGGAGACCCGCGGTGGCCTGGCCCATGATCGGGGCCCACCAATTTGCGGGCGGGCCTGTTCTGTGGGGGCACTCCTTTCTTCCGCAGCAGCCCCTGTAGGGCTCCGCCATGGCCGGTGCGGAGAAGAGAACACCCCCACGCATGTGGCAAAATACGCCTGCCGGTCTGCGCATAGGCGGAACCACGCCGGCGATTCCACGCATGAGCAAGATCACGCCAGCCCTTTGCCGCATGCGCAAACTCGCGCCGTCCCTTCAGCGCCGGCTGGTGCAGCGCCAATCCCGCCAGCGTCCACCTAGCCCCCGAGATAGGTGAGAATTCCTCACCTTGGGGGCCCGTTGACGCCAGAGTCATTGGCGCCAGTTTTCCCGCCGGCGTGGGGACTGAGTCCCCAGAAGGTCCAGGCCAATCATGAGGCACCCGATTTGTGGCACCCAGCACGATCTGGATCTCGTCCTTGCTGAGCCATTCGACTCATTTAAATACCCAGACACCACTTTCACCCAACGTCCCGGAGTTAACGGCCGTGCCTGTGAGATGTCGAGCGGCCGGCATTTAACACTGGTTTCCACAGACATAGCCCACGTGTGAGGGCACCTCAGGGGGGCTTGCAGGTCACTTGAAATCCCTGGGTGGTCGGGGACAGGACAAGATGGTGCCTTGGCACCCCCCCTGACACCCAGGCACCTTGGCATTGCCAGTCTGGCACCCTGGCACTGCCACCTGGGCACTTCAGGGTGTCTGGGGCATTGCCAGGGTGTTAGGCCGGCATTGCCAGAGTGCCTGGGTGCCAGGTTGGCACTGCCAGGAGTTGGGCTCGGAGGTGGGCCTTACCCATTAGAGGGGGGAGGTTCTAGAGGCCACCAGAAGGTTCAGGGGATGAAGTCGGGGGCTCAGAATGCAGTGGGGCCTGAAATGGGAGAGGCGCAGAAATAGGCGCTATCGGCATGGGAACACCGTGCCAGAAAACAGGTCTGGCGGGATGGAGAATCCATCCCATAGAGTTTTACACCACTGAAAGAAGCCCTTCGGCCCATTGCGCCTGTGCTGGCTATCAAGCATCAATCTATTCTAATGAACACTGCAGTGATAGGTGAATGCGACGTGTAAGACAAAAATGAGTGCCAAAGCAAAGAAAGAGCGAGCTGGAGAGGTGACCGAAGGCTTGGTTTAAGTGGAAAGTTTTATGCATGGCCTTAAATGGTGTGAGATGGAGATGGATAAGTTTATCTCTTTTGGGAGGGAGCACCACAGCTGAGGACAAAGACAGCTAAAAATGACTGCCATCAACATTTGTTTTATTCGTTCATGCGACGTTGGTGTCGCAGTCTGAGCCAGCATTTATTGCCCATCCCTAATTGCCCTTGAAGGGGACAGTAAGAGTCAACCACATTGCTGTGGGCCTGGAGTCACATGTAGGCCAGACCAGGTAAGGACGACAGATTTCCTTCCCTAAAGGACATTAGTGAATCAGATGGGTTTTTACGACTATCGACAATTGTTTAATGGCCTTCACTAGAATTTATATCCAGAAATTTTTTACTGAGTTCCCGGGGTGGCGGGATTTGAACCTGGGTCCCAGAACATTACTCTGCAGTCTGTGGTTAACAAGTCCAGTGACAATACCACTACGCCACCACCACACCAACATCACGGTGAAGCGAGTTGAAATTGTTTGAGTCCAGAATTCAGAGTTCTGGAGGGCTGGAGGATGTCGAAGAGTTAGGAATGAAGCAATGACTCCCAGTCTTGTCAACCCCATTCGATCCAGCACTCACAATTCTTTGGAGATCCAGATTAACACTAACCTTTGTGAGGTTTCCTGATCTCATGACAAAGTGGCCTCGATCTTTCTCTTCAGACAAGGATCATGCTGTGAACTTACTGCAATTTCTGCTTTAATATCTGCCTTCCGATATTCAGTTTTCCTTTTTCTATCCCTTTGTGAAGAATTTCTGACGCAAATAGTTCTCCTCTATCACTGTAATCTACTGTAATTTCCAGCAACCAGGATATCAGGTGTGTTGGCTGAATATCCTGAGAGAGACAGAGAGAGAAACAGAGCGAGAGAGAGCGATTACAGAAGCTTTCCTAAAAACATTTCTCAACTCTTGCAGTTTTGTGGTGTTTACATTAAAGTGCTGAGTGGATGGTTAACTGGACTGGGGTGAGGATTTGCGTTGTGGCTGTTTTTCCTATGATTCAGACAAAGTCTGGTTCACACAAGGCTGGGAAACAGAACAGCGATCTGTCGATGATCTCAGTGAGCATCTGGTACTGAGGACCCAACGGGGCGTACAGAAGATCAAAGGAACATCGTTGACGACCACCCAGGAGGTTGCTCGTTTAATTAGCCTGGATTTCCGCCTGGTCTGGATGACCCTTGGGAAATGGTGGACGGTTTCCAATTCTGGGATTCCCGACCCCATTCACAGGCTGTCCGATTTTCCGGAGTGCCTTTCACAGATGCAGCTAGTTTGCAAAAACCCCAGCCAGCACTCTCGTCTTGGCTGGCTCCATTGAGGAAACAGGGGAGTCCTATTCCTCTACAATTTTCAGGGGGTTGGGTCGGGTTGTTGAAAAGTCATGCCTCACTTCACCTCTCAGAGGAGTTGCGAACTTATAGTCTGTATGAGGGGACCTTTTAAAAGGTGAGTTCACAATGTCCTCCTCATGCCCGCTTTGCCCAGCTATACCCTTCCACCCACTCCCATGGATCTTCACTCCCCCATGCCAAACTATGGCACTTCGATGCCAATTCACCCACAATGCACTGTATAGAATCAATGAGCTTTACAGTGACAATAGTATGTATAAAAAAGCTTTGAAAAACGGTCATTAGTTCATTACTTTCCATTATGTTAAAAGAATTCCTGTCACTATGGTACAATAAAAAGTCCCTATTGTGAAAAGTTGTGGTCCCAACACCAACCTCTGGGACACACCGCTAGTCACCGGCTGCCATCCTGAAAAAGACCCTTTTACCCCACTCTCTGCCTTCTGCCAGTCAGCCAATCCTCTATCCATGCCAGGATCTTACCCTGAACACCATGGGCTCTTAACTTATTTAACAGCCTCATATACGGCACCTTGTCAAAGGCCTTCTGGAATTCTGCTTTGTCTAACTTCCTTGTTACCTCCTCAAAGAACAGATTTGTCAGACGTGACCTCCCCTTGACAAAGCCGTGCTGACTCAGTCCTATTTTACCCTGCACTTCCAAGTGTTCTGCAATCTCATCTTTAATAATAGACTCTAAAATCTTACCAATGACCAAAGTCAGGCTAACCGGCCTATAATTTCCCGTCTTCTCCCTCCCTCCCTTCTTAAACAGCGGTGATTCATTAGCCACTTTCCAGTCCTCAAGGACCCACGCTGCCTCCAGTGATTCCTGAAAGATCATCACCAATGCCTCCACAATCTCCTCAGCTATCTCTTTTAGGACCCTGGGGTGCAGCCCATCCGGTCCGGGTGATTTATTCACCTTCAGACCTTTCAGTTTCCCCAGAACCTTCCCCTTAGCGATGGTCAATACACTCACCTCTGCCCCGATTCTCCTGGAGCTCTGGCATCCCACTGGTGTCTTACACTGTGATAAACAGTAACTGTGTTTACATTTAAGAACTTGGTGACTGTAATTATTGGGCAGCCAAGGGCCAAAGACTCTGGGTGTTTTTATGAGAGTTATTGGTTAATTCACTTGTGTTGTGATTCTGGGGTAGCTGTGGAAAGAATTGACCACGCAGAAGTCTGAGGTGTCATAATAGATGAGACAGTCTTGCTTGATGCCAGTCTGAAGGTGAATTAGGTCTGTGGGATCCAGGATCATGGCTTGCACGTCATCATGGGACAGGCGGAAGATGCCTTTGGGGCCTGCCAAAATGGAGGAGTATGCTCCAGAATCCCTTGTGATTGACAGTGCCGAAGGCCTTTTTGAGGTCAAAGAAGGCCATGTTCAAGAGTTGGTGTTGTTCCCTGCATTTCTCTTGCCCTGCGGTGAAGGTCATGTCTGTTGTGCCCCTCGGTGAGTGGAATCCACATTGAGACTATCGGAGGAGCTCTTCAGCCACCGGGTGAAGGCAATTGATGACCTGCCTTGTAACTGACAGCAGGGAAATCCCTCTGTAGTCACTGCAGTTGGACATTCTTGAAGATCATCATGGTTATGGCATCTCTGAGATCTCCAGGCATGTTCTCCTCCTTCCAGATAAGGGATATGAAGTCATGTGTTTGTGCCAATAGTGCTTCTCTGCCATGTTTTAGTGTTTCAGGGATGATGCCAGCTGCCCTAGATGCCTTGTTTTTAGCTGTCATGTGGCCGTTTCTACCTTGTACCAACTCAAGCTGTGCTTTGATGGTGGTGGGTAGCACGCTGTGGAATGGACACTTGCATTGAAGATAGAGGCCGGGTTCTCCAAAATCCTGGCCAACTGTTGACGTTGGCGTAAACACCGGAGTGGTGTACGCCGACGCCGGCACAGAGCAACCTGTCGGGGACCTTACAGCAGGCCGCGCGGAAGGAGGTAGGCCCCCTCCAGATCTCGGCTGCCCTCAGATCGGAAGCCCCCGGTCACGGGACTGGACTCCGAGAATACACCCCCCCCCCCCCCCCCAGAGTCAGATCCCAGGACGTCCACCGCAGCCGCGGGTCCGAGCTCCCGCCAGGTTGTACCAGGCTGGAACCACGCTAGCGGGACTCGGCGGAACTCGCCGGGAGTTCGGCCCGTCGCCTGCGGAGAATCGCCGGGGGGGGGGCCTATTTCAGCTGACCCCCTACCAGTCCCGCGGCGACCGCGAGGGCGTGATTGGCGCCGATTCTCCAGTCGGCGGAGAATCGCGTCCTGGCGTTGGAGCTGCGTTGCCTGAATTTCCCGTGCCCCCGGCGATTCTCTGAACCCAGCACAGGCCCGGAGAATCCCGCCCTCGAGTCCCTATTCAGGAGGTCTTTGAAGTTCTCCTTACAGCGGGCGCTGACTGCTTCTCTGTTCTTAGTCAGCAGTGGGGTGGGCCTTGGGTGCATCCACCATTGGTGGTCCTGACTGTGCGAAAGAAACCTTGTGCGTAAGGTTGCTGACTAACTGCTGGATCTCCTGCGCTTTCTCCATCCACCGTCTGTTCTTTAGACCATGGTTTTTGTTCTGCTGGCTCTCAGCCTTCAGCTGTCTGTGGAGCTGCTTTCTCGCTCTCATGTTGGGTTTGCTGTTTGCTGTTTCAGCCTGAGGAAAGCCTCATGCTTGCGGGTTATCAGCTCCTGGATCTCCTGGATGTTCTCACTGAAATAATCCTGGTGTTTCCTGACCCAGTGGCCAAGCGGCTCGTTGTAGGTGCTGATAATGGAGGCCTTGAGGACTTGTCTCTGTGTCTCTGGGTCACTGGGATGCGGCAGGTTGGCAGCGAGTTGCTGGCTGAATAGGCCTCTATATCAGGGTCTTTGGGTGCCTCAGCGCTGATTTTCCTGCAACATTCTTTCTGTTGCTGTCACTGCTTTGGGCCTAAATTAATGTTGATCACAGAGCGGATTAGACAATGTGGTGTACACCAGTTAGGGATTCCTGTCATGGTACAGGTGATACGCATGTCCTTACAGTCCCAGGTCCCTCACTCAGACAATGATGTCGATGAGTAGATGCCAGTGCTTTGAGCGACGTGTAGCCCTGAGGCCTTGTACTTGTCTTGCTGAGAAGGCCGTGCTTTAGCCATTTTGTCAGGAGCAGGGTATCATTGGTGTTGGACTTCTCTCCCACCTCTCTGCCGATTATACCTCCCCAGGGAATTGAGCCTTTCCAATTCAGGCCTTGGAGTCATCAAGGGGCATGTCACCCGTTGGAATTTGGGCCAAAAATTGTTTGAGGCAGGAGTAAAATTCCTCTTTGAACTGTCTGTAGCTTCCAGTGTTGGGGCGTGCGGGCTGAGGACTGTGGCACACTGCTTCTGGGCTAGGGTCAGCTGAAGGTTCATGAGGTGCTTGGTTATCCCACAAGGGGAGACTCTCAGGCAGCCCACTAGTTTGTTTTTAATTGCAAAGCCGACCCCGTGGAGTTGGTGATCTTCTCCTGGTTTACCTTTCCAGAAGGTATAAACGCCACCTTGTTTTTGCCCTGTCTGTTATGCCTCACTAAGAGGGCAATGCCGAAATGCCTGAACTCCTGGACAACGACAGCAGTACACGTTCCGGTCTGTCGCAATCGGGATTGTCCATGAGGGTCCTGACGTTCCAGGTCCTGAACTTCATTTTAAGGGGTGGAAGATGCCTTTCGGTGATTTATTTTAACGTGTGATGGCCGGTGCATACCAGCTATCACAATTAGGGTTAGGGTTAGGGTAAGGACGTGACCCAGAGGCAAGAGTGTCAAAGATGACTGGAGACCTGGCCTATGAGCCTAGGATGTACAAGCACGCATACTCCCACTGTCCTCCTTTCTCCTTTCCACAGGACCTCTCTCCATACGATTCATACATTGCAGTGGCCGCCTCGTGAGCTCATGAGCTGTGAGTTACACTGGTGTCCTGGCGACATTTCTTCTGCAACCAAAATCAGATGATTTTCTTACATATTTATTTGCCATTTGTGGGAGGTTGGTAAGTGGCTACCGTGGGCAGCACGATAGCACAGTGGTTAGCACCGTTGCTTCACAGCTCCAGGGTCCCAGGTTCGATTCCTGGCTTGGGTCACTGTCAGTACAGAGTCTGCACGTTCTCCCTGTGTCTGCGTGGGCTTCCTCCGGGTGCTCCAGTTTCCTACCACAATTCCCGAAAGACATGGGGCGAGATTCTCCGCAAATGCAGAGAATCGTAAAGGCTGCCGTGGGATAGGCCGTGACCCACGGCAGCCTTCATGCCAACTCCGGGGCCGATACTCCCCCGCCCGGGCGGGGCTAGGAGCGCGGCCCCGTGCGTCACGGTGGCGCAGTCTTGACGACGGTCGTCAAGGCCGCACGTCAAGCGTCACGCCGGCTGACATGGCCGATGACGTCGGCCACGCATGCGCAGGTTGGACAACGCCAACCCGCGCATGCGCAGTTGCCGTATTTTCCCTCAGACGTGTCGGCTTGATCTTGCGGGGCGGCGGAGGGAAAAGAGTGCGTCTGTTACGGACGCATGGCCCCCTTGGCACGGCTGTGGTAATGCCGTGCCAATTGGGCCCCCAGATGCCCCAAATGGGCATCTGCTGCCCGTTTCACGACGGCAGCGAGCAGGTGTGTTTGCTGCCCTGTTGAAACGGGTGTGAAGGCCCGGCCGCTCGGCCCATCGGCCTCGGAGAATCACCGCTCGCCGTAAAAAACAGCGAGCAGCGATTCGTGGCGTTGGTCGGGCGTGGGGGTAGTTAAAAGCGGGAGGGCGTGAAAAATGTCGGGACGCCCTCCCGCTATTCTCCCACCCGGCGTGGGGGGCGGAGAATTGCGCCCGTGCTGTTAGGTGAATTGGACATTCTGAATTCTCCCTCTGTGTACCCAAACAGGCACCGGAATGTGGCGACCAGGGAATTTTCACAGTAACGTCATTGCTGTGTTAATATATGTCTACTTGTGACAATAAAGATTATTATTATACAAGACAACAGTTATTCAGTTCCCAGCTAAATTCACATGACGACATTTTGACTCTTGCCAAGAGAGTAAGATGTGGATTTGCTGCCCATAAAAATCAGTACAGACTGCGGGGACTAGCGTCTCAGAGGTTGTGACAACCTGAAAACAATATGCCGTTTCAATTGTTGTTTTTTTCTTTTCTCTCTGCTGGCACTCTCTAGTGTAAAATTCCAATAAATATATTTTTCCAAAAAAATCAGGATAAATCCAACCAGACCAATTACCACCCCATTGCTCTACTCTCAATCATCAGCAAAGTGATTAAGGTGCCATGGACATGCTATCAAGTGGCACCCAGTCAACAGTAACTGTTATAATATGCATTGACAGGATTGCAGCATGTCATCACTAGAATATAATCCAGCTTCAGTTTCACTTTGACCTGTGAGCAGAACACAACACACACAGCACTGCTGCTGGTGTCTTCAAGCTTTCTATCCATGAGCAGATTTCCTTACATATCTAATTTAAATAGATGAATCCACAACTCGTTTATACAAGCCCTGATGAGTGAATGATGCCTTTATATTTACAAAATACTGAGAGGCTTACATAGAGTGAACGTGGAGAGGATGTTTCCACTAGTAGGAGAGACTAGAACCCAAGGGCACAGCCACAGACTGAAGGGACGATCCTTTAAAACAAAGATGAGGAATTTCTTCAGCCAGAGGGTGGTGAATCTGTGGAACTCTTTGCCGCAGAAGGCTGTGGAGGCCAAATCACTGAGTGTCTTTGAAACAGAAATAGATAGGTTCTTGATTAAAAAGGGGATCAACGGTTATGGGGTGAAGGCAGGAGAATGGGGATGAGAAACATATCAGCCAAGATTGAATGACATGTGGAATGGGTTGCTGACTCAATACTGCCTGTTTTACACAATGCCTAAAATGGTATTGGTAGTGCTTTGGTTTGCAGAAAAAGGCCATTTGGCCCATTGTACCTGGGCTAGCTCTTTGATAAAAGCTGTCCAGCATCTGCTATACCCTGCTCTTTCCCCATTGGCTCGGCAAATTTTTTAAAATACCCCAATTAATGTAGGGGATATTTTCTAAGTAGGTATTTACTCCAGGTAACAAGCGTATCCCAGAATATTTACTCGTACTCACCTCAATTCAACTGCTGCACACATCTCACCCAGCATTACCCCCCCCCCCCCCCCCCCCACCCCCCCCCCCCCCCCCATCCCTGACATGCATGAGTTACTGTGCCCCCTGGTGCACACGTTATCCACCGACTTGTTGTCAACTCCCAAAACTATATTGATCCCATTTCTGATTTTGGCAAGAACCTTTCCTTCAGCAACGTTTATGTTTTGACAGCTTCAAGCATTCAGTGATCCATTGACCCAGTCAAGTGTTATCGAGTAGTGTAGAATGAGGTTGTATTTCACTGCGAGGAAGTCACATACCTTGCATATATTAGATAGATCATTCAAATTGTGTGCAGCACTGTAACCCCTCTCTTTCTCTCTGTCTCTCATTCAGCCTTTTCATCCTTCAATTTAAACTTTCAAACAGCACTGTTAACCTTAAAGGAGTGGCGAAGCAGATAAAGCGTTCAAATTTAGTTTGATAGAAATCTCATTTCCTTTTTTTGCACAAAGGTGGGAAACGCAGGCAAGTGAATTATACCAAACTGATTGCAATGTGAGGAAAATCCTCACAGCAAAAATGTCGCAGTGCTGGTTTATATTTTAATATATGCTGAGTGGTTGAAGCTCTTGCATTAATGTATGTGTGTCAGTGTGCATTGGAGAGAGAAATAACAGAAACAACAGCAGAGAGAGAGTGAGTGAGAGAGACAGTGTGAGAGAGAGTGAGAGAGAGACAGTGAGAGAGAGAGAGACAGTGAGAGAGAGTGTGAGAGAGAGTGAGAGAGAGACTGAAAGAGTGTATGAGAGAGAGACTGTGAAAGAGAGAATGTGAGAGAGAAAGTGTGTAAGAGAGAGTATGAGAGAGAGCGTGTGTGAGAGAGTGTATGAGAGAGAGTGAGAGAGTGTATGCGAGAGAGTGTGAGAGAGAGTGAGAGAGGGTGTGAGAGTGAGAGAGAGTGTATGCGAGAGAGTGTGAGAGAGAGAGTGTGTGTGAGAGAGAGAGTGAGGGAGTGTGAAAGAGAGAATGTGAGAGAGAAAGTGTGTAAGAGAGAGTATGAGAGAGAGTGTGTGTGAGAGAGTGTATGAGAGAGTGAGAGAGTGTATGCGAGAGAGTGTGAGAGAGTGAGAGAGGGTGTGAGAGTGAGAGAGAGTGCGAGAGAGTGTGAGAGAGAGAGTGTGTGTGAGAGAGAGAGTGAGGGAGTGTGAAAGAGAATGTGAGAGAGAAAGTGTGTAAGAGAGAGTATGAGAGAGAGTGTGTGTGAGAGAGTGTATGAGAGAGAGAGAGAGAGAGAGTGTGAGAGAGTGTGTGAGAGTGAGAGAGAGAGTGTGAGAGAGAGAGTGAGAGAGTGTGAGAGAGAGTGAGTGAGAGTGAGAGTGTGAGAGAGAGAGTGAGAGAGTGTGAGAGAGAGATTGTGAGAGAGATAGTGTGAGAGAGAGTGACAGTACTTGTGACAGTAAAGATTATTATAGTTGGAAGGGACTATAACATTATTGAAATAAGGAGGGATCTTTTATGTGGAAATTTTGACCCAAAATCTAAACATGGCAGGCATCTTTGGTTACACCAACCAACACCACGGGCACATGCAGAGGAATTCTCCGGTCCGCCGTCAGTGCATCCACACCCCCGGGTTTCCCGACGGCGTGGGCTGGCCACAATGGGAAAACCCATTGGCTGGCTGTGGTAACGGAGAATCCCGCTGCCGGCGTGGGCGCGCCGCAGAGGAAACCATGGCTGGCAGGACGGGGAATCCCAACCATGATCTCGTCATTGACACATTGTCATTGGTGAGGCGGTGTTGCCTGCAAACTGGCTGCTGCTTTTCCCATACTCAAACTGTGACTCCATTGTAGGAATATTTCCTATGTTGTGACGTTATAACGATATTTAGGGTCGCACGATAGCACAAGTGGCTTCACAGCTCCAGGGTCCCAAGTTCGATTCCCGGCTGGGTCACTGTCTGTGCGGAGTCTGCACGTCCTCCCCGTGTCTGCGTGGGTTTCCTCCGGGTGATCCGGTTTCCTCCCACAGTCCAGAGATGTGCAGGTTAGGTGGATTGGCCATGATGAATTGCCCTTCGAGTCCAAAAAAGATTAGGTGGGGTTATTGGGTTACGGGGATAAAGGGGTTTGGGTGGAGGCGTGTGGCTTAAGTAGGGTGCTATTTCCATGGGCCGGCGCAGACTCGATGGGCCAAATGGCCTCCTTTTGCACTGTAAATTCTATGATCTATGACCGATATGAAGGCACCAATGGCTCATCAGAGATTGTGTAAATGTTACGGCACTCGGCCAGACCCCCAATTTATATTAGCTTGAGAAACACCGCACATTTTGAAATTTGTAAATTGTGATGCTAAAACACGGGATTAACCCATTAACATCCAAGGAAAAAACAGCTTTCAATTAACAGTTAAGGAAGGTCATTGAGTTTACTTCCCCATTCCCGACTAACATTTCAATCAAGCAAAATCCACTGTAATATCTCCCACAAGACTCACAGGGACGCAATTGATCTCCCCATGGGACTCAAGGAATGCGAGATCCCCCACTGAGGGGTGAAGGCCTAACAGAGGGACCCACTAAAACCTATCCATAAGACCATAAGACATAGGAGCAGAATTAGGCCACTCGGCCCATCGAGTCTGCTCCCCCATTCAATGATGACTGATATGTTTCTCATACCCATTCTCCTGCCTTCTCCCCATAACCTCTGATCCCCTTATTGATCAAGAATCTATCTATCTCAGTCTTAAAGACACCCACCACCTTCTGCAGCAAAGAGTTCCACAGATTCACCACCCTCTGGCTGAAGAAATTCCTCCTCATCTCTGTTTTAAAGGATTGTTCCTTTAGTCTGAGATGGTGTCCTCCGCTTCTAGTTTTTCCTACAAGTGGAAACATCCTCTCCACATCAACTCTATCCAGGCCTCACAGTATCCTGTAAGTTTCAATGAGATCCCCCCTCACCCTTCCAAATTCCAACGAGTACAGACCCAGAGTCCTCAACCGTTACTCATACGACAAGCTCTTCATTCCAGGGATCATTCTTGTCAACCTCCTCTGGACCCTTTCCAAGGCCAACACATCCTTCCTTAGATACAGGGCCCAAAACCAGAGCCTTATACAGCCTCAGAAGTACATCCATGCTCTTGTATTCTAGCCCTCTCGACATAAATGTGAACATTGCATTTGCCTTCCTAACTGCCGGCTGAATAAACCTTTTGGTTTAAATCTTTCTCAGGACTCATGTGATTGTAATATCCACAGACAGGTCAAATGCCGACTATTACTTCATTTAACACTCAGTGGCTTACAGATTTATTCACAACGTCCTTGGGAGAGAAGCTTTCAGAAGTCAGTCTGAGAAACCCACCTCCTTTCCTCAGAACCCACAGCAGAACCCTCAAAATGAAACTAAAAATGCCAGACACAGGGCAGGGCTGAAAACAAAACTAAAAAAGATACTAAGCCCCTCCCATGAGTGACATCACAGCCTGCCGAGCTGCTAACCCTTTAATCACAGCTTTAGCAGATATCTGGATACCTGAACTTGAGTTATTTTAATAACATTACTGCAAAGACATACATTACATTGTATATATAAATTGCCTACATTCATCACAACATTGTGGGTACTTTTGTTGAGATTAGGCATTTGAGAACATTTATATAAAGGCATAAAACCTAAAAACATTAGAGCTGCAGAGCTGTATTTATATTCACTCAGTTAAAAACAATTGTGAAACTAAAACAGAATCGCATTGCATGATTCTTTTCTAGTTTTGTGATACTGAAATCCACTTCTCACACATATCTTAAAGTAGTTACAAATAAATTGTGGGCTGTTATCCATAATGGTTTCTTTGGGTGCATCAAATAAACTGAAAACAAATCTTAGAGTGTGCGCGATAGCTGCACTTGACATATTGTGGAACTGTCAAATGATGGGGTACTTGGTAAAGTGGTCGACAATGACAATGAAGTCAGAGTCATGGACATGAAAGAGGTCAGCTGCGATTTTGGACCAAGGATGTGGAGGAACGTCATATAGAATCAAAGGTGCTTTGTGCTGCCCTGGCATATATTCTTGCATTTCTTGATGACATCTATATTTTCTAAGAGATTGACAGAGTGAAACGTTTGTTCCCCAGTCTTCGTCTCATCGTCATTGGTTTTGGCTTTTCAATTACCTCGTGTATATGTTTCTGGCGGGACACTGGATGGCCATTCTTATTGTTTGAAGGTGCCCAATCTCCTTAGATGAGTGCACAGTTGTTTGTAGCTACATCAGCCTTTTCTGTGGTGTGCTACCACAACCAATGGCTCTTTCTGCAGCATACCTTGAAGAATTGATGGAAAGTTGGGCATTTCCTTCATCCATGCATAAGTTCCAACAAGTGAATCACCAATTAAGGTTATACTTAGGACTTGTAACCTTTGTCAACCTGCGAGGATTGCCTTGTACTTAGCATCATCCTTGAGTAGTTCTTCAGTGTTTCTATCTCGTCCAGCAGATCATTTTGCAATTCCTCCATGCAAGCGAATGCAATCACCAATTCAACAATTCTGCCCACTAGTTCTGCATGCAGGGTGGCACGGTAGCACAGTGGTTAGCATTGTTGCTTCACAGCTCCAGAGTCGCAGGTTCGATTCGCAGCTTGGGTCACTGTCTGTGCGGAGTCTGCACGTTCTCCCCCTGTCTGCCTGGGTTTCCTCCGGGTGCTCCGGTTTCCTCCCACAGTCCAAAGACATGCGGGTTAGGTGAACTGGACATTCTGAATTCTCCATCAGTGTAGCCGAACAGGAGGCAGAATGTGGCGACTCGGGGCTTTTCACAATAACTTTATTGCAGTGTTAATGTAAGCCTACTTGTGACAATAAAGATTATTATTATTATATTTGAAAATCATAGTTAGACCCTTTCCTCTGCATTTGCTGGTGGCTTATGGATTCTGTAAGCTTTTGTTGAATTGAAATGATCTGTTGCTGACGTATACAGAATTTTAATTTGATTTTTGAACTGTTCTGTCAATGTAGTCCAGGGATCATTTAGCTCTTCTGTCGTTAATCCTGATGAACTCAGCCTGTGTAGACCTTCATTCCCAATTTTCAGGTAAATATTTTTCTGGTTCAGATACATTTATTTTTCCCCCCCAATTAAGGGGCATTTTAGTGTGGCCAATCCACCTAACCTGCACATCTTTGGGTTGTGGGGATGAAACACACGCAGACATGGGGAGAATGTGCAAACTCCACACGGAGAGTGACCTTGAGCCAGGATCGAACCCAGGTCCTCAGCGCCGTGAGGCAGCAGTGCTAACCACTGTGCCATTATATCACCTAATCTGGTTCGTAGAATATAGAACATACGGTGCAGAAGGAGGCCATTCGGCCCATCGAGTCTGCACCGACCCCTTTAGCCCTCACTTCCACCCTATCCCCGTAATCCAATAACCCCTCTTAACATTTTTTGGTCACTAAGGGCAATTTACCATGGCCAATCCACCTAACCTCCACGTCTTTGGACTGTGGGAGGAAACCGGAGCACCAGGAAGAAACCCACGCAGACACAGGGAGAACATGCAGACTCCGCAGAGACAGTGACCCAGCAGGGAATTGAACCTGGGACCGTGGCGCTGTGAAGCCACAGTGGTAAGCACTTGTGCTACCGTGCTGCCCACAGATACACCTGAATCAAGGAACCATCCCTCCATACGTTATCTAAACATTTTGAATTTGGATATCAGGTGAATGAAGTGGTGGAGTCACTGGACTAGTAAACCAGAGACCCCGTGTAATGCTCTGGGGATCCAGGTTCAAATCCCACTACTACAAATGGTAAAATTTGAATTCAATAAAAATTTTGAATTAAAAGTCTAATGATGACCATGAAACCATTGTCGTAAAAACCCATCTGGTTCACGAATGTCCTTTAGGGAAGGAAATCTGCTGTCCTTACCTGGTCTGGCCTACATGTGACTCCAGACCCACAGCAATGTGGTTGACTCATAAATGACCCCTCAAGGGCAATTAGCCCTCCGGGGCAATTAGGGAGGGGCAATCAATGTTGGCGTAGCCTACAATGCCCACGTCCATGAACAAAAATAAAAGTTGTACCCCGATTCAAATTGAGGAATTCGATGGACATTTTGACAATGTACCTTTGACCTTCCCTGCCGATCCTGGGATGGATGTCGCTGCAGACGCTTTTGCACGTTTTTGCCGACATTCCGCCCATTATGGTCCCAACCTTCCCTGGCCCTATTGTTGTAACTTATGTTTTGTTTGACTCCCCCTCGCTCACTATCGATCCACTCCACAGCCTGCTCGCTGGCCTTTCCCGAATGAGCTAATACAGTGCTGGTTCTCTTGATGCGCTGTATCACTCACTGAACTGATAGACTATGTGCTGCAATTCACCACCGCCAATCTGTTTGCTTACCGGCTCTCCATTTGAGCACTGCATTTTCTAAGCTTTGCGATGCAGTCACCATGCTATGATTTCCCACTCTCTCCCACACTGTGGCCACGTCGTGGTCTGACCAAAAGCTTGAAGGTCATCATGTGCCATGTAGCAAGATATGAAACTGTTACCATTTCACATCTGTATTTAAGGTTGCTGCTGGGCAATTATTTGGAGGGACATTAGCTGCACACCATGTCATGTTTTCATAATGATTATAAACGCACCCGTCGCTCGTAAGGGACTGTGTAAACATATTGCGAGCTCACTAATTAAGACTGAGCACATGAGAACATGGGTGCAAAGCTGAAAATCATCAGAGTTGCAGAACTGCGTGTGTGTTTGTGTGCTCTGTTAAAAGCAGAAGCAAAACTAAAACTGGATGACATGACACACTCCCTTTCCAATGATATCATGCTGCAGTCATTTTAAGGTACATTGCAACATCTTTGGCTGCCAATTAAGCGCAAAGGGATGTTGTGAGTTGCCAAAGGTGTGAGAAAAATGGAAGTTATTTAGAATCATAGGATCAGGGAATTTACAGTGCAGAAGGAGGCCATTCGGCCCATCAAGTCTGCACCGGCCAATTAAGCCCACACCTCCACCCTATCCCTGCAACCCAGTAACCCCACCTAACAGGGGCTTGTTTAGCACAGTGGGATAAAGAGCTGTCTTGTAAAGCAGAGCAAGGCCAGCAGCGCGGGTTCAATTCCCGAACCGGCCTCCCCGAATAGGCGCCGGAATGTGGTGACTAGGGGCTTTTCACAGTAACTTCATTGAAGCCTACTTGCGACAATAAGCTATTATTATTAACCCTTTTTGTTTGGACACTAAGGGCAATTTAGCATGGCCAATCAACCTACCTGCACATCTTTGGACTGTGGGAGGAAACCGGAGCACCCGGAGGAAACCCATGCAGACACGGGGAGAACGTGCAGACTCTGCACAGACAGTAACACAAGCTGGGAATCGAACCTGGGCTCCTGGAGCTGTGAAGCAACAGTGTTAACCACTATGCTACCGTTCCGCCCATCATACATTCTTTATGGATCATTGTTAGTACTAGTTTTTTCCTAAATTTTGAGCTTTTATTCCTTCCAGACAAAGGAAGCTTGCTTATTTTGCCAGTTGTAAGTAAGCAGTTTACTCACCCTGTTCTTTGAAAGGCGTAAAGCAATTGTGCGCAAAACTTTGCACTGTATACTATTTAGGGAGCTGTAAGAATATTACTTATTGCTTATGATTGTTGATTTGCAGTGATAAGTCCTCCATTCTAATTGTTATTTGATAACCATTGTGTTGGTCCTCAATGAAAACACCTCTGTGGTGAATACAAGTCATGTGGTTAAACTGGAAAGGGACCAGAAATGGTTGTGGGGACCGCAGTATGGGATTAACCTATGCCTGTTCATTGCGATGCAGACAACACCTTCAACTGCTGCCACCTGCTGTTTTATATGATTACTGCATGCAGCCAGCTCTACCCAGGCTGTACATTGACTCAATGTATCAGCAAGGACCCAAATGTCTCGACTGGTTTGCTTTATTTATAAGCAGTCTTAAAGAGAAGGTGCATTGTAGCTGTAAATAAATATGGCGGTAGTCTTTTGCAAAGTGAATTTGTGTTGTTCTGCTTTGAGGCACTAGAGAGCACGTACACAAAGATTGTTTGAAATAGTTTTGCCGACTTTAACACAGCCCTTAGAACATAGAACATACAGTACAGAAAGAGGCCATTCGGCCCATCGAATCTGCACCAACCCATTTAAGCCCTCACTTCCACCCTATCCCTGTAACCCAATAACCCCTCCCAACCTTTTTGGACACTCAGGGGCAATTTTAGCATGGCCAATCCACCTAACCTGCACGTCTTTGGACTGTGGGAGGAAACCAGGAACCCGGAGGAAACCCACGCAGGCACAATGATATGCCATCAATAAACGCATGAGGAGTGATGAACGTAACTGAGGCTTTAATACACTAAACAGCAAGCCTCCTGGCCTCTGGACCCGAACTGGGTCGGAGGCGGAGACCAGCCACCTTTATACAGAAGTCCGAGGGGAGGGGCCACAGCAGAGCCAGCCGGGACATGCCCAGGCATATAACAACACAACACAACACTATGCAATACAGTGGTTTACCCCATTCACCCCCTGTTTAAAAAAAGAATCCGGCAGGGGTGAAGTGGTCTTAAAGGTCAAGTCTATCGGAGGCCTTGACCTTCCGCCGTGATCGCTGTCATAATATACACACAAGTATATGATGGTGCACAGACAGACATTGATTGACACACAGGATGACCAATGAACACACAGAACACAGCAGCCAATCACCAGGCAGGACACGGCCACTATAAAGCCAGAGGGCACTAGTTTTCCCGCTCTCTTGGGATGCAGCCTCTGAGACAGCCAGAGCCTGTGAGCAACAACTAGAACATCCACCATGTGGTAGTAAGATAGTCTGGTCAGGTTAGCCTCAGGTCTCCAGTCAAGTCAGCATAGTGTCAACCCACAGTTAAAGTATGTTTAATAGTTAAGAGTTCAATAAAATAGAGTTGCATTTCTTCAAGTGTTGGAAGCCTGTCTCTCTCACTGCTATGGTAAACACAGTCCTCGCAGACCCAGCATACCCAACACATCATGGTACCAGTGAGTCAGGTTAGAGTTTGATGGACCTACCTTGAGTCTGCCTTTGACCAGCGATCAGCCATCCGGTAACATGGACAGCGTCCGCCCTCCCCCGCCGCTCCGCATCGCCAGCAACCTCGGTGCAAACTGAAAGATTTTTAAGCAGAAGTTTCAGCTCTAGCTTGAAGCCACCGACCTCGAAGCCTAATCGAACGCCAGAAAGATTGCTCTCTTCCTCTCTAGATAAGGTGGACTTGTCTTCACCTGTGCTGAAGGTTAGGACAAGTCCAAGTTCAAAACAGTCCTGCTGAAGTTCAACAGCCACTGTGACATCGAAGTCAACGAGAGTTTTTAACGTTATGTGTTCCAGCAGAGGCTTCAGGGTAAGGATGAACCTTTTCAGACCTTCTTAACCCATCTCCGTATCCTTGCGCAATCCTGTAACTACGGCTCCACTTCCGACTCCATGCTCCGCGACCAGATCGTTTTCAGGGTCCACTCCGATCCCCTTCGCCAGCAGCTCCTTAAAATAAAGCAGCTCACCCTCACCATCACCATCGAGACCTGTATCCTACATGAGCACGCTAATAACCGGTACTCCCAGATCAAGGTGGCAGAGACGGCGCGGCAAGGCCCCCATGATGTGGAGCGGGAGCAGGCCGTAAAACAGCTCCAGGGCCTGAGTCTGGATGAGGGCAGCCATTTCGCGCACTTTTCCCGGGCTCCTGCGCATGCGCGCAACGGCCAAGGGGACGGTGAGGCCGAGGTCCGAACTGCGCATGTGCGCACATCGTTCGACTGCACCACGCGTACGCGGTGGCGCATGGAGCATCCTGACGTCGGAGCCATGACTTGCAACAACTGTGGCTCCGCCCACTTAAAGCGGCAATGTCCCGCGAAATCTCAACGCTGTCTCCAGTGTGGCAAGCTTGGCCACTACGCAGCACTGTGCCGATCTGCTCAACTGCCCAGCACCGATCGATCCCAGCAGCAGCGCAGGAATCCGGTCAGTGCAGCAGCCCGTTGCAGACTCCCCCTCAGTCCCGGCTGTGGTGTGGCACCGGTGTCGAGGTCTGCATGTCCGGGAGCGTGTTGTAATCTTCTTCACCCAGTTGGTGAGTCGGTGAAGGGGGAGGGGGTGTAGGGTCGAGGGTGGTGGTGATGATCACTGGGAAACCTGCAGGTGCCAAATCCCAAAGGGAGACCGTGTCCTGCCGCCCATCCTGGTGTGCCACGTAGGCATATTGTGGATTTGCATGGAGGAGCAGGACCTTCTCGACGAAGGGGTCGGATTTATGGCTCCTCGCATGCTGCCGGGGGAGGACGGGCCCTGGGACTACCAGCCAGGATGGGAGCGAGACCCCGGAGCTGGATTTCCTGGGGAAAGCAAACATACGCCTGTGAGGAGTCTCGTTGGTGGCTGTACACAGGAGCGACCGGTTGTGTTGGAGCGCATCAGAGAAGTCCTCCTGCCAGCTGGAGACTTCTAGACCATAGGGCCAGGAGGACGGCCTTCCAGACCGTCGCGTTCTCCCTCTCCACCTGTCCGTTTCCCCGGCGGTGTAGCTGGTCGTCCTGCTGGAGGCGATGCCTTTACTGAGCAGGAACTTACACAACTCATCGCTCATGAAGGAGGAACCCCGATCGCTATGGATGTAGGCGGGGAACCCGAACAGGGTGAAAAGACTGTGCAGGGCCTTGATGTCGGTGGCAGAGGTCATGTCAGAGCATGGGATGGCGAAGGGGAATTTTGAGTACTCGTCGACAATGTTGAGGAAGTACAGGTTACGGTCAGCGGAGGGGCCCTTTGAAATCGATGCTGAGGCGCTCAAAGGGACGAGAGGCCTTTACCAGGTGTGCTTTGTCTGGCCGATAGAAGTGCGGCTTACAGTCCGTGCAGACCTGGACGTCTCTGGTCACGGTCCTGACCTCCTCGATGGAGTAAGGCAGTTTGCGAGCCTTGATGATGTGAAAAAAAGGGTGACCCCCGGGTGACAGAGGTCATTGTGGAGGGCCTGGAGTCAATCTACTTGTGCGCTGGCACATGTACCGCGGGATAGGGCATCTGGGGGCTCATTGAGCTTCCCAGGTCGATACAAGACCATAGTTGTAGGTGGAGAGCTCGATCCTCCATCTCAGAATCTTGCCATTCTTGATTTTGCCCCGCTGTGTGTTATTGAACATGAAGGCAACCGACCGTTTGTCAGTGAGGAGAGTGAATCGCCTGCCGGCCAGGTAATGCCTCCAAAGTCTCACAGCTTCTACGATGGCTTGGGCTTCCTTTTCGATGGAGGAGTGTCAGATTTTTGAGGCATGGAGGGTACGGGTGGAGAAAGCCACGGGCCTGCCCGCCTGGTTGAGGGTAGCGGCCAGACCAAAGTCCGACGCATCGCTCTACACCTGGAATAGGATGGACTTGTCCACAGCGTGCATCGTGGCTTTGGCAATATCTGCCTTGATGTGATTGAAGGCCAGTCAGGCCTCATCCGTCAGGGGAAAAATGGTGGATTTGATTAGTGGGCGGGCCTTGTCTGCATAACTGGCATAGTATGAGAAGAACCCCAGGCATCTCTTCAGGGCCTTGGGGCAGTGGGGTGGGGGAGTTCCAGGAGGGGATGCATGCGGTCGAGGTCAGGCCCTAGGACTCCGTGTTCCATGACGTAGCCGAGGATGGCTAGGTGGGCTGTGCGGAAAACGCATTTTTCTTTATTATAGGTGAGGTTCAGGAGTTTAGCGATGTGTAGGAAATGCCGGAGGTTCTCGTCATGGTCCTGCTGGTCATGGCCGCAGATGGTGACATTGTCTAAGCACGGGAACGTGGCCCGTAGCCCGTGCTGGTCAACCATTCGGTCCATTTCTCTTTGGAAGACCGAGACCCCATTGCTGACGCTGAAGGGGAACCCTGTGGAAGTGAAAGAAGCGGCCATCGGCCTCGAAGGCAGTGTATTGGCGGTCCTCAGTGCAGATAGGGAGCTGGTGGTACACGGACTTCAAGTCAACTGTGGAGAAGACTCAATACTACACAATCTGGGTGACCATGTCAGATATGCATCGAGCTGCGTGTGTCTGGCTGTAATCGATGACCATCCGCTGCTTCTCCCCAGTCTTGCCGATCACCACTTGGGCTCTCCAGGGGCTGGTACTAACCTCAATGATCCCCTCTCGCAGGAGTTGCTGGACCTCCGGCCTGATAAAGGCCCTGTCCCGGGCAAGTATCATCTGCTCCTGGTAGCGATGAGCTTACAGTCCAGGGTGAGATTTGCGAAGAGCGAGGGTGGGGCAACCTTAAGGGTCGCAAGGCTACAGACGCTGAAGGGGGGGCAGGGGTCCACCGAACTTCAAAGTAAGGCTTTGGACGTGGCACTGGAAGTCAATCCCCAGTAATAGGGCCTCGCAGAGATGGGGAAGGGCGTAGAGTTTGAAGTTAGTGTACTCTACGCCTTGTACTGTAAGGATTGCGACACAGTATCCCCGGATTTCTACTGCATGGGATCCGGAAGCCAGTGAGATTTTCTGGGTCATGGGTAAGATTGGGAGGGAGCAGCGCCTTACCGTATCTGGGTGTATGAAGCTGTCTGTGCTCCCGGAGTTGAAAAAACAGGCCATCTCGTGCCCGTTGATCCAGACAGTCATCGTAGACTTCGCGAGGTGGTGCGGCCGGGACTGGTCGAGCGTGATGGAGGCGACCTGCGCAGCATAGGCTTGTGTCACATCCGGGTCGGTTGATGGCTGCGCCCACGAGGTCCACGAGGGTGCCGCGCGGTCGGAGGTGTGGGCCTCCATATTCTGGGAGGCCACCTCCAGCGAGTTGGAGAGTTGCACTGTCTCTGGGAGGCCGAGTGTACCCCCTTCTAGTAATCACAACTCCGCGTGCTGGGTCGCCGATATCGCCCGGCAATCACAGTTCCAGCAAGTACATGCAAAGCACGCAGGAATTCTGCAAGTGATTTCCCCAGGGCGTTGCCGTCTCGTGGCAAGGAGGTGCCGAGCATACACCTCGCTAACAAAGGAAACTGTGCTGGTATTAATGAAACAGGACATTCTGATCTGGGGGGAGCATCAATGAAGATATCTACATATCTAATCCTCTCTTCTCACTATTCCCTCATCCCCTAATCTCTTCTGACGTACAAACTGAAGGTCACTTCAGATTCTAATCTTCGTTTTTATTCAATGTCAAGAATCATAGAGGAATCCAGCACCAATTGGAATGCCTCTTTGCCAGTTTGGAACAGGCAATCACCTCCATCAGCACCCCCACCCCACCCTCTGCAGAACACCATGAGGTGTTGTCTGATGGATTATGTCACATCACCAACAGTTTCCACCCATATCCTCAGTCTTGTGAGTTCTCGGCCCAGAGGTGGTAACTGGGGATGTGTGAACAAAGAACACAGAACAAAGAAAAGTACAGCACAGGATCAGGCCCTTCGGCCCTCCAAGCCTGTGCCGACCATGCTGCCCATCTAAACTAAAATCTTCTGCACTTCCGGGGTCCGTATCACTCTATTCCCATCCTAGGATGTGGTAGAAAGGGGCTTTCAATCTCACATCCTCAGTTCCTCTTCATGTTCCTCAATTTATTTTTTAAAAATTCATTTCCGGGATGTGGGCATCGCTGGCCAGATCAGCATTTATTGTCCATCCCTAGTTGCCCTGCAGAAGGTGGTGGTGAGTTGCCTTCTAGAACAGCTGCAATTCCCACAGTTCTGCGAAGGATGGAATTCCAGGATTTTGACCCAGTGACAGTAAAGGAACAGCGATATATTCCCAAATCAGGATGGAAAATGACTTGGAGGGAAACCTCCAGGTGGTGTGTCCCAGGTTTCCGCTGCTCTTGTCCTTGTGCAGTGCATCTTGTAGATGGTACACACGGCTGCCACTGTTCACGGTGGTGGAGGGTTGGAATGTTTGTGGAACAGGGGAGCAATCAAGCGGGGCTGCTTTGTCCTGGATGGTGTCGAGCTTCTTGAGTGTTGTTAGAGCTGCACTCATCCAGGCAAGTAGAGAGTATTTTTGTACACCCTGACTTGTGTCTTGTGGATGGTGGACAGGCTTTGGGGATCAGGAGGTGAGTTACTCCCTGTAGGATTCCTAGCCTTTGACCTGCTCTGGTAGCCACAGTATGAATACAGCTAGTCTAGTTCAGTTTTTGATCAATGGTGACCCCCAGGATGTTGATTGTGGGGAATTCAGTGATGTTAATGCCTTTGAATAGAACATAGAACAGTACAGCACAGAACAGGCCCTTCGGCCCTCAATGTTGTGCCGAGCCATGATCACCCTACTCAAACCCACGTATCCACCCTATACCCGTAACCCAACAACCCCCCCATTAACCTTTACCTTTTTTTTAGGACACTACGGGCAATTTAGCATGGCCAATCCACCTAACCCACACATCTTTGGACTGTGGGAGGAAACCGGAGCACCCGGAGGAAACCCACGCACACAGGGGGAGGACGTGCAGACTCCACACAGACAGTGACCCAGCCGGGAATCGAACCTGGGACCCTGGAGCTGTGAAGCATTTATGCTAACCACCATGCTACCCTGCTGCCCCTAATCAATGTCAAGGGACGATAGTTAGATTCTCTCTTGTAGGAGATGGTCATTACCTGGCACTTGTATGATGCCAATGTTACTTGCCACTTCTCAGCCCCAAACCTGGATATTGTCCAGGTCTTGCTGCATTATGCTCATGTTCCTCTTCCTCAGCTTCTTAACTGGCATGTGGTAGAAATTGTTATTCCTGTTGTGCAGCATGTAGCCTCCGACCACAAATTTTGATACCAGCCCAGCTAAGGACTTCAGGGCTTCTCTGGTGCAGTCCAGGAAGTAAAACAAACAACAAAGAAAAGTACAGCACAGGAACAGGCCCTTCGGCCCTCCAAGTCTGCGCCGACCATGCTGCCTGTCTAACCTAAAATCTTTTATACTTCTCGGGGCCGTATCACTCTATTCTCATCCTAATCATGTATTCTTCCACCACTTCCTCCAGCAGAGAGTTCCAGGCACCCACATCCCTCTGTGTAAAAAATTCCCTTGCACATCTCCTCTAAACCTTGCCCCTCAAGCCTTAAATCTCTGCCCCCTAGAAATGTATTTTTCCACCCTGGGAAATGCTTCTAACTATCCACTCGGTCCATGTCCCTCATATTTTGTAGACTTTTATCAGGGCGCCCTCAACCTCCATCATTCCAGTGAGAACAAACCAAGTTTACCCAACCTCTCATCATAGCTATTCTCTCCATACCAGGCAACATTCTGGTCAACATCTGTACCCTTCGCAAAGCCTCTGGTAGTGTGGCGACCAGAATTGAACACTATATTCCAAGTGTGGCCTAACTAAGGTTCTATAAAGCTGCAACATGATTTGCCAATTTTTAAACACAATGACGCAAATGATGAAGGCAAGCATAACAATTATAAAAATAATCTTTATTGTCACAAATAGGCTTACATTATTGCTGCAATGAAGTTACTGTGAAAATCCCCTAGTCGTCACATTCCGTCGCCTGTTCGGGTTACACAGAGGGAGAATTCAGAATGTCCAAATGACCTAACAAGCACGTATTTCGGGACTTGTGGGAGGAAACCGGAGCACCCGGAGGAAACCTGCAGAGGTGTTTGTGTACATCTTTAACCTGTCCCTAATCCACTCCGAGGTCCCCACCTTTATTGACTAAAGCTCCGCCTTCAACACCATAATCCCAGCCAAGCTCATATCAAAGCCCCAAAACCTAGGACTTGGCTCCTCACTCTGCAACTGGATCCTCGACTTTCTGACCCACAGACCACAATCAGTAAGAATAAACAACAACACCTCCTCCACAATAGTCCTCAATACTGGGGCCCAGCAAGACTGCATACTTAGCCCCCTACTATACTCCCTGTACTCACACGACTGCATGGCAAAATTTGGTTCCAACTCCATCTACAAGTTTGCTGACAATACGAACAACGTGGGCAGGATCTCTAATAATGAAAGTCAGAATACAGGAGGGAGATAGAGAACCTAGTGGAGTGGTCCAGCGACAACAATCTCTGCCTCAATGCCAGCAAAACTAAAGAGCTGGTCATTGACTTCAGGAAGCAAAGTACTGTACACACCCCTGTCAGCATCAACGGGGCCGAGGTGGAGATGGTTGACAGCTTCAAATTCCTAGGGGTGCACATCACCAAAAATCTGTCCTGGTCCACCCACGTCGATGCTGTCACCAAGAAAGCACAACAGCGCCTATACTTCCTCAGGAAACTAAGGAAATTCAGCATGTCCACATTAACTCTTACCAACTTTTACAGATGCACCATATAAAGCATCCTATCGGGCTGCATCACAGCCTGGTATGGCAACTGCTCGGCCCAGGACCGCAAGGAACTTCAGAGAGTTGTGAACACCGCCCAGTACATCACAAGAACCTGCCTCCCGTCCATTGACTCCATCTACACCCTCGCTGCCTGGGGAAAGCGGGCAGCATAATCAAAAGCCCCTCCCACCCGGCTTCCTCACTCTTCCAACTTCTTCTATCGGAAGTCTGAGAATAGCACGAACAGACTTAAAAAACAGCTTCTTCCCACTGTTTCCAGACTCCTAAACGACCCTCTTATGGACTGACCTCATTAACACTACACCCCTGTATGCTTCACCCGATGCCGGTGTTATGTAGTTACATTGTACACCTTGTGTTGCCCTATTATGTATTTTCTTTTATTCCTTTTCTTCCCATGTACTTAATGATCTGTTGAGCTGCTCGCAGAAAAATAATTTTCACTGTACCTCGGTACACGTGACAATAAACAAATCCAATCTAATCGCACGCAGTCACGGTGAGAACATGCAGACTCCACACAGACAGTGACCCAAGCGGGAATCGAACCTGGGACCCTGAAAAGGTGAAGCAACAGTGCAAACCACTGTGCTACCATTGACTTTCAGTGACCCATGGGCCTGTACACCTAGATCCCTCTGCCTGTCAATACACTTCAGGGTTCTGCGATTTACTGAATATTTTCCACCTGGAATCGACCTTCCAAAATGCATTACCACAGGTTTGTCTGGATTAACCCCCATCTGCCATCTCTCCACCCAAGTCTCGAACCTATCTATATCCTGCTGCATCCTCTGGCAATCCTCTTCACTATCCACAATTCCACCAACCTTTGTGCCATCCGCAAACTAATTAGACCAGTTACATTTTCCTCCAAATCATTTATACAAAGTTACTTGAGGATGCCAATGTGCTGTATAGCATTTCTTGTGGCAGCACAGCTCTTATTATGGGTCTGCAATGCAGGCATACATATGTTTCAGACAGGTGTCATGAGCTATGTCTTTAGTGGGTAACTCTTGCCACACCGTAGCCAGCCTATAATTTGCCTTGGAGGGTCACATGGTGGGGGCTCGGAGGATTGCCGCAGAATGAAAGAATCGTGACTATTGTGAGGATAATGGACATTCGTTTTCATGATGCACTGCCTGTGTTGGGGACCGGCTTAGCTCAGCTGGTTCGTGATGCAGAGCGAGGCCAGCAGCGTGGGTTCAATCCCTGTACCGGTTGAGATTCTTCATGAAGACCCCTGAATGTGATGAAGCTCCTTCTCTCTGGATAGAGAGCCTGAGTGGCCTCCCTTGTTAGGCATTACGCTGCAGCCTGTGAGATGCTGCTCCGATCTCCAGCAACAATCTGGATGGAGGCAGGTGCATAAATGTGAAGAACCACACTCTCCTTGACATCTCCCCTCTCCCGGCTTTGAGATTGCAGTTGTGGTTGGAGCAGTTGGCAAATTCCAGTTGCAACCTCTTCAGAGAAGTGAAGACATCTCAAGCGTTGGTCCTCACTGAATTTTAGGTAAGAGAGTTGATCCCTGAAGAAATGTGATGAGTACGTGTGGCTTCCTGCTCGAGTCCTCTCCATGATTCCTCCTCCCTCTTCCAGTACCTCGTCCACCTTTGTGTGACCTCGCTTTGTTCCCTCAGCAATGTCCAATTCCCAGAGGAAATCCTACCAACTCACCCATGCCTGTAAGCAAGAGTTTAAATGGGCAAAGCAACATTTAAAACCAACCATTCCTTGTAAATTATTTCCAAATATGGGAAAGCTCCAAATACACGTACAATTGCACCAACAGCCAGAAGAAATAATAAAGAAACTAACCTCTGAGTGGTTTGCGATCCCTTTAAATGGTGGATGTCCATTATTCTGTTTTAATATTGAGTGAAGGTAAGAGTGGAATGCAGCTTGCAAATGGCAGCAGTGCTGTCAATTACGTGCCACAGGCTGATTTGGTATCATCAGCTGTCTGCTTTGCATGCGGCTGGTAAACCTGATGGTCACCCGGGCAACCAGGTTTATCAAGATGGCAGCCTACGGACTTCCTGTGGAATGCCATTTCCCATTCTCGTGTCATTTGGCAACTAAAGATCAGGCATTTAATGGTCCGATTTATCCCCCCTAGTTTCTATCCACGTGAAGGTGGCTTTGGATCTAATAAAAGAATTATGTGGGAGAGAGAGAAAGTGCGAGAGATGTGGGCCAGTACAATCGAAAGGTAAGCAACTTGAAATAGAATGCAAAAAATCTGTGTAGAGTTGGTTAGTTTCCCATTAGGAGGTAGAAGTGGCATCCTATCCCCGCGACAGACATTCACCGCTTCCAGTCCCCAATAATGAACAATCAGGCAGAGGCGAAATGACAGATAAAAACATAACGAATTGTTGACTCTGCCCATCAGTGACAGAAGTAAGAAAGTCCTTTCCTCTGCGACTTGGCTGAGAGATAATTGGATTTGAATAAAACATATCGGGAAATAATCATTTGAATGCTTAAATGCGTGAACTTGTGAGAAGCAGCCGGGAATCTTTCAATATCTGCAGTGTACAAGATGCAGTTATCAGAGGTGCTCATGCAGAATCAGCCCCTGTCATTATGAGATCCTTCTCAACGCTGCTGTACTAGGGAGAGGCAATGGTGTTGTGGTAATGTCATTAGATTGGTAATCTCGGGACCCAGGTTAATGCTCTTGGTTCAAATCCTGCCAGGGTAGATGGGTGACCGGTTTAGCTCAACTGGTATGTAATGCAGAGCGAGGCCAGCAGCAGGGGTTCAATCCCCATACCGGCTGAGGTTATTCATGAAGGCCCCACCTTCTCAACCTTGCCCCTCGCCTGAGGTGTAGTGATCCTCAGGTTAAACCACCACCAGCCAGCTCTCCACCTCAAAGGGGAAAGCAGCCTATGGTCATAGAATCATAGAATTTACAGTGCAGAAGTGCGCCATTCGGTCCATCGAGTCTGCACTGGGTCTTGGAAAGAGCAGCCTACCCAAGCTTGCACCTCCACCCTGTCCCCATCACCCAGTAACCCCACCCAACACTAAGGGCAATTTGGACACTAAGAACAATTTAGCATGGCCAATCCACCTAACCTGCACATCTTTGGACTGTGGGAGGAGACCGGAGCACCCGGAGGAAACCCACTCAGACACGGGGAGAACGTGCAGACTCCGCACAGACAGTGACCCAAGCCGGGAATCGAACCTGGGACCCAGGAGCTGTGAAGCAATTGTGCTAACCACTGTGCTACCGTGCTGCCCGCAAGGTATCTGCGACTATGGTGACTTTACTCACTTTACACTGGCTGGGGTCACACACCAATTGCACATTGAGAGAGTGAAAATGGCCAAGTTCACATGAGGCACACACAATGCAAACAATCAACAACTATAGTACGGCCAAGTCTGTAATCAATATGTTCGCTCTTCTTTGGTCTGACAAGAGTGAATGTGATGAAGCTCCTTCTATCGGGAGAGAGAGCCTCAGTGGCTTCCCTTGTAGCACAATGGTTAGCACTGTTGCTCCACAGCGGCAGGGTCCCAGGTTCAATTCCCGGCTTGGATCACTATCTGTGCGGAGTCTGCACCTTCTCCCCGTGTCTGCGTGAGTTTCCTCCGGGTGCTCCGGTTTCTTCCCACAAGTCCCGAAAGACGTGCTGTTAGGTGAATTGGACATTCTGAATTCTCCCTCTGTGTACCCGAACAGGTGCCGGAGTGTGGCGACTTGGGGATTTTCACAGAAACTTCATTGCAGTGTTAATGTAAGCCTACTTGTGACACTAACAAATATTATTATTGTTATTATTATAAGGCATTACACTGCAATCTGGGAGATGCTGGTTAGATCTCCAGCAACAAGGTGAACAACCGGGAAGAACCACACTCACTTTGAGAGCTCTCCTCTCAGCAAATCCTGCCAGGGCAGATGGAATTCAATAAAAATCTGCAATCAAAAGTCTAATGATGACAAAAAAAACATCTGGTTCACTAACGTCCCTTTCGTGAAGGAAACCTTACCTGGTCTGGCCAACATGTCAGGGGCTGTTTAGCAGAGGGCTAAATTGCTGGCTTTGAAAGCAGATCAAGCAGGCCAGCAGCACGGTTCGATTCCCGTAACAGCCTCCCCGAACAGGCGACGGAATGTGGCGACTAGGGGCGTTTCACAGTAACTTCATTTGAAGCCTATTCATGACAATAAGCGATTTTCATTTCATTTCATTTCATGTGACTTCAGGCCCACAGTAAATTGATTGGTTCTGAAATGGCCAATCACGTTCAAGTTAGCGATGGACAAGAAGCACCGGCCCAGAAAAAGTGAACAATAGAATAGGGACGTTGGAGCAGGGCGTAAATCTCTCTTGTCATGTGAGAGTACCTTTAAGAAATGGGTGCTTACTACTGCAGTGGTGTCAGAGAGTGGATGGAGCTGGGCTGTCTGTCAGCTTTTCACTTTCGTTTTTGAGCAGGCTGCAGCGTGTGTTTTAGTTTCGTTTTCAGTGTTGGAGCTGAAGCCAGACCAAGCAGGTGTAATGCTGTTCTCTCTGCCATCAAAAGACTATCTCTTGATCATTTGGTGAATTCAAAATTATAAATGTTCTCAGCAGTGAATGTAAACCTAATGTGCTTCTGGTAAAAGTCTTATGGATGTTAAAAGGAAAGCTTAAAGGATTACTTAGTGTTGTATTCTTTGCGGGTTGTATTTGAATTAATGGTAGCTCAGATGTTCACTGTATGTTTTAAAAAGGTTAACTTGAGTTCATAGAATAAACATTGTTGTACTTTAAAAAATACTTTTCTATGTCTGCTCTACCGCACCTGAAGAGTGGACCGTGTGATCCCCATACCACAGTCCATTAAAAGTTGTGGGTCAGGTGAACCCCATGATACACTTTGGGGTTCTCTAAACCCTGACCCATAACAGTCTCATGCCAGTCTGAAGGTTGATCAAATTTGAAATTTAGGCTGGCTCTTCTGTGAGGTATTTATATAGCTCTTATATAGTTCATGCCTCAGCGTGACCCAAAACCCTTCCGGGAGACAGAACCGCCAGTTTGGACAGGATGCCATCCAGTGAACCATAACTGCACAACTTCCGACATTCTGCCCTGAAGATTTGCCATCGATCTACCTGCAAACTAACTATAGAGTTAGTGCATTTTATTCGCTATTGAGAGCGATCTGACAGGCAGCTTACTTACTGTCACAAGCAGGAGGAAAGGCTGGTTTATTTCCAGCCAGATAAGTGGTTATCCACGCAGATATTTTATTGATTTGAAGGCTGTTAAGTCTCAGAAACGTCAAATTCTGCTCCAGCTGCCTATCCTTCGAGCTGACGGATTGAGCACGCCAACGTGATTAATGGGCAGCAGATCAATCTCTATCATTGTGCTTTTCCCTCACCCTGTTGGTTCAAATTCACCCCCTCAGCTCCGAGGTCCCGGCAGAGACAGACCTCCTTCACCGTTCGCTCTTTTTCGCAACAGTAATTGTGCTGGGGAATTGGGTGCTGCTGCATAGGGCAGGCAGTAGAGTCATTGAGTCATAGAGGTCTACAGCACAGAAAAGGCCCTTCAGCCCATCGCGTCTACGCCGGTCAGAAACAACCACCCAACAATTCTTATCCCATTTTCCAGCATTTGGCCCATAGCCTTGTAGGCCGAGGCATTGACAGGGGCACATCTAAATGTTGCTTCAATGTTATAAGGTCTTTGCACCTTTCAAGCAGCGAGTTCCAGACTCTCACCACCCTCTGGGTGAAAAGGGTTTCCTCACATCCCCTCAAAACCTTCCACCCCTTACCTTAAATCTATTCCCTCCCTGGTCATTGATCCTTCCACCAAGGTGTAAAGTTTGCTCCTGTCTACTCTATCTATGCCCCTCATGATTTGATACATCTCAGTCACGTCCCCCGTTGGTCTCCTCTGCTCCAAGGAAAACAGCCCCAGTCTATCCAATCTCTCTTCATAACTGAAACTCTCCCGCCAAGGCAACATCCTGCTAAATCTCCTCTTCATCCTTTAAGTGCTATTAAATGATATTCTGACCTGCATTGCAAGAGGATTCGAGTACAGGAGCAGGGATGTCTTGCTGCAATTATACAGGGCCTTGGTGAGGCCACACCTGGAATATTGAGTGCAGATTTGGTCCCCTTACCTGAGGAAGGATGTTCTTGCTCCAGTGGGAGCGCAATGACGGTTTACCAGGCTGATTCCTGGGATGGTGGGACGCATGAGGAGAGATTGAATCGATTAGGATTGCCGTCGTTGGAGTTCAGGAGAATAAGAGGGGATCTCATAGAAATCTATAGAATTCTAACAGGTCTCAACAAGGTAGCTGCAGGATGGATGTTCCCGATGGTGGGTATGTCCAGAACCAGGGATCACAGTCTGAGGATATGGGTGTCGACCATTTAGGACTGAGGTGAGGAGAAATCTCTTCACCCAGAGAGTGGTGGGCCTGTGGAATTTGTTATCATGGGAAGTGGTTTACCAAAGAAGTGGAATCTCTTGTTAAGAGGAAGAAGGAGGCCTATGTGAAGATGAGGCGTGAAGTTTCAGTTGGGGCGCTTGATAGTTACAAGGAAGCAAGGAACTATCTAAAGAGAGAGCTAAGACGAGCAAGGAGGGGACATGAGAAGTCTTTGGCAGGTAGGATCAAGGAAAACCCAAAAGTTTTCTATAGGTATGTCAGGAATAAAATAATGACTAGGGTAAGAGTAGGGCCAGTCAAGGACAGTGGTGGGAAGTTGTGTGTGGAGGCTGAGGAGATAAGCGAGATACTAAATGAATACTTTTCGTCAGTATTCACTCAGGAAAAATATAATGTTGTGGAGGAGAATGCTGAGACCCAGGCTATTAGAATAGATGGCATTGAGATGTGTAGGGAAGAAGTGTTGGCAATTCTGGACAAGGTGAAAATAGATAAGTCCCCGGGGCCTGATGGGATTTATCCTAGGATTCTCTGGGAAGCCAGGGAAGAGATTGCTGAGCCTTTGGCTTTTTTATGTCATCATTGGCTACAGGAATAGTGCCAGAGGACTGGAGGGTAGCAAATGTGGTCCCTTTGTTCAAGAAGGGGAGTAGAGATAACCCCGATAACTATAGGCCGGTGAGCCTCACGTCTGCTGTGGGTAAATTCTTGGAGAGGATTATAAGAGATACGATTTATAATCATCTAGATAGGAATAATATGATTAGGGATAGTCAGCATGGTTTTGTGAAGGGTAGATCATGCCTCACAAATCTTATTGAGTTCTTTGAGAAAGTGACTGAACAGGTAGACGAGGGTAGAGCAGTTGATGTGGTGTACATGGATTTCAGTAAAGCGTTTGATAAGGTTCCCCACGGTCGTCTATTGCAGAAAATACGGAGGCTGGGGATTGAGGGTGATTTAGAGATGTGGATCAGAAATTGGCTAGTTGAAAGAAGACAGAGGGTGGTGGTTGATGGCAAATGTTCAGAATGGAGTTCAGTTACGAGTGGCGTACCACAAGGATCTGTTCTGGGGCCGTTGCTGTTTGTCATTTTTATAAATGACCTAGAGGAGGGCACAGAAGGTTGGGTGAGTAAATTTGCAGACGACACTAAAGTCGGTGGAGTTATAGACAGTGTGGAAGGATGTTGCAGGTTACAGAGGGACTTAGATAAGCTGCAGAGCTGGGCTGAGAGGTGGCAAATGGAGTTCAATGTAGAGAAGTGTGAGGTGATTCACTTTGGAAAGAAAAACAGGAATGCGGAATATTTGGCTAATGGTAAAATTCTTGGCAGTGTGGATGAGCAGAGGGGTCTCAGTGTCCATGTACATAGATCCCTGAAAGTTGCCACCCAGGTTGATAGGGTTGTGAAGAAGGCCTATGGTGTGTTGGCCTTTATTGGTAGAGGGATTGAGTTCCGGAGCCATGAGGTCATGTTGCAGCTGTACAAAACTCTAGTACGGCCGCATTTGGAGTATTGCGTACAGTTCTGGTCACCTCATTACAGGAAGGATGTGGAAGCTTGCAACGGGTGCAGAGGAGATTTACCAGGATGTTGCCTGGTATGGAGGGAAAATCTTATGAGGAAAGGCTGATGGACTTGAGGTTGTTTTCGTTAGAGAGAAGAAGGTTAAGAGGTGACTTAATAGAGGCATACAAAATGATCAGAGGGTTAGATAGGGTGGACAGTGAGAGCCTTCTCCCGCGGATGGAGGTGGCTAGCACGAGGGGACATAGCCTTAAATTGAGGGGTAATAGATATAGGACAGACGTCAGAGGTAGGTTTTTTACGCAAAGAGTGGTGAGGCCGTGCAATGCCCTACCTGCAACAGTAGTGAACTCGCCAACCTTGAGGGCATTTAAAAGTTTATTGGATAAGCATATGGATGATAATGGCATAGTGTAGGTTAGATGGCCTTTAGTTTTTGACTTCCCATGTCGGTGCAACATCGAGGGCCGAAGGGCCTGTACTGCGCTGTAGCGTTCTATGTTCTATGTTCTATGAAGTGGTTAATGCCAAAACGTTTTGGGGCAAGACTCTCCATTTTAGAGACTAAGGGCGCGATTCTCTGGCCTCGTTTCACTCAAGCGAGAGGAAGACGAGGTCAGTGAATAGTGGGGGAGGCCAAAAACGGGAAACGCGCCAGGCGTCAAACAGTTTGCGATGCAACCAGCCCCATAGACGAAATCGGGATCCCACCGAAGCGTGGCGAGAAGCCAATAATCACCACTTAAGCCGTCTTTCCACACGAGTAACGAGAGCCACCCGATATCCAACGGCCTCCCATAATTCAGTGGCCTCCCCAGCAAGTGATCACGCTGCCGCCGATTAGCGCTCCTTTGGAAAAATGGGAACCTGGCAGAAGGGCTGCTCTGGGGACCCAGAGAGGTGAGTAGCTATCTTCGCTCAGGCTAAGAGCCCGGGAGCACTGGACTTGCTGTCCCAATGTTGAACGGGGGGTGGAGCGTGCACCCTCATCTGAGGTGGGCCACCATGGCAGGGGGGGTCATCGGTGTTGGGGGGAGGGGGTGGTAGTGGTCCACTGTAGAGGAGCCTGCAGAACAGGCTCTAATGCTGCTGTTGGTAAGCTGGGTGGCCAGACACCGGAGACATCGGCAGCAACAGCGGCTCGAGGAGCATGTACCAGACCCCGGCCCAGATTCTGAGGACCCGGCCGCCCATCAGGCCAGGCTGAGAGCCAGAGGGGGAATCCTGTGATGGCCCAAGATATACACGCGTCGCTGGTCGTTCGAGCAGATGACAGACAGTGCATGCCACAGAATGCGCTGCCTCAATGAGACAACGGTGCGGGACCTGTACCATGTCATAGAACATAGAACATAGAGTGCCGAAGGAGGCCATTCGGCCCATTGAGTCTTCACCGACCCACTGTCCTTGCGGACTTGGCTCCACATGTAGGAGGACACCCGCTCTCCATGGCCGTCAAGGTCACTCCCTAAACTTTTATGCCTCAGGATCATTCCAAGGCTCTAACGGGGACCTGTGTGGTATCTCGCAGCCGACAGCCTAGAGGAGCATCCGACAGTTCACGATGCCCTGTTTGCCCAGGAAAAAACTACTTTGACATCAACTTTGACATGGATCAAGCCCAGGATGCCCGGGCAGCAGGATTCTGCGCCATTCCCGGGATACCCCAGGTCCAGGGGCTGATAGACAACACACATGTTGCCTAGCACTCACCAGGCCATCTGCGAGTGCCCTATATTAACAGGAAAGGGTTCCACTCCCTGAACATCCAGCTCATGTGTGACCACCACATGAAGATCATGAACGTGCGTGCATGCTTCCCAGGGAGTGTGCAAGGCAGCTACATCATGGGGCAGTCAGACATCCCCGTCCTCTTCGAGAACCACCCCAGGATGTCCGGCTGGCTCTTGGGGGATAAGGGATTCCCACTGAGGACCTGGCAAATGATGCCAGTAGGAAGGCCAGAGATTGAAGCAGAGACCTGATACAACGAGGCCTATGTGACTGATTTGTTATGCTTTGGAGTACCTGAAGGAGTTGAAGATTTCTGTTGCACTTTCATCCACAGTGGTGAGTAGAAGCTTTATCTTCTCTGCATCGGGAATGCCATCTAGGTTGAATAATACCATGTAGATCTCAAATCTCTATTTGAATGCATGATAGTTGGCAGTGAGATTGCCGTGGTACCTGAGCTGCTGAGGAACCGGAATCTCGAACATCTTGCCTGGGTGCTGTTGCTGGTAGTCATGGATCTTGCTGAGTTGAACTATATAGATTCAACAGGCACTCCTGGTACCATGATGTGTTATGCTTCTTCATGTAGCATAAGCTGCTTCCTTTATGTATGCTCTGACAAAGGAAGGTTCAGACTTGGAGATAGCTTTAACACATTTATTGAACAGTTAACAATTCTCCTACTTAAGTTTGAATCTCCTGCTAATCCTGCTATAGTAACTCAGTCTAACTAACCAGTCTGCTCTAAGCCATGCGGTGGGTGTGATGCTTCTGATCTGCCCTTGTCCTAGGAAAGAGACAGAGCATCTGTGTCCTGTCCTTCTTTATGGGTATCCCCCTTGTGGTAGTGTCACCTCTGGGTGTCTTGACTGCCCATTGGTCATGTCCTATTCTATGTGTTCATTAACTGTATGTCTGTGTGTCATGATGTCTCTGGTGCTCCCTCTAGTGTTTGCTTAGTCTTAGTGTATTTACATTAACCCCTTGTGTATTTACAGTGATGCATATCACCACAGCGATCACTCGAGCTGCCATTGAGCAGCGCATCGGACTCCTTGGCCACTCTGGTGGTGCCCTGCAGTAGACCCGCCAGAGGGCCTCCCGCTTTGTGGTGGTCTGCTGAGTCCTCTCCAATCTGGTACGGCAGCAGGGTGACGTGCTGGAGGTGGGGGAATGAGGCCACCTCAGAGGAGGAGGGGGAGGACGAGGATAATGAGGAGGCGCCGGACCAGCAGGGGCTGGAAGACAATCCCGGGGATGAACAGGGGGAAACCAATCAGGGAACAAGCGGCAGCGGCAAGGGTCCGGCAAGCCCGCAGGGCCAGGGAGGCCCTCATACTGACCCACTTCACTTGGACGTGCCCTGGTCCGTCATCGTTACCTTCCCCATTCCCCCCCCCTCCCATTCCCCAGCCTCCCAGGGTGTGTGTTACATCAATCCAGGGTGCTGGGACTGTGTCAGCACTGTCAGCGGGTCACTATGGAAAGCTGTGGGGTGATGATAACCCGCAGAGACAGCTTCGCGCTGCTGCTCCTCAATCGATGCTATAGTCTGACCCCTGCCTGTCTGCTGAGTGCTCGCTCACACCAATCACCTGCATGCGGTGTGCCCGTGGGGTAGGGGAGATGCCTGGAGAGATGGGCCAAGGGTTTGGAGATCGGCCCACATTGCAGAAGAAAGTGACAGAGGTGTCTGACTGGTTGTTAGTGAAGGGCTTTTAATGTTTCACAGGATTCCAACACTGCCCCATTCTCCAGATGGTGCCGTCCCACCCACTTACCCCCTACCTACCCTCCTCTCCCCCCTCCCCCAGTGCCTTCTCAGTGATCCTCAATGTGCTTAGCCCTCCAAGCTCTACCACTACGTCGAGGTGTGTTCCCAGGATCAGAGCTGGAGGCAGCCAGCTGCTTACCTCGCCCTATGGCCTTTGATGCCCCTGGTGGGCGTCATCTAGAGGCTGTGGGGCCAAAGGACTCCAGTGCACTTTTCGGCAGCACATGTACAGCCATGGCGCCCTGTCCCATGTGCTGACTGCGAGACGTGGTCTCATGAGAGAGGTGGAACTCAGGGAGCTGGTAGCCACCATCCCCACTCCATGGGGTGGGTCTGGGTGGGCACCCAGCGCCCCCTCCTCTCGATCAATGCCCATAGGGCCTTGGGGTTCGCCTCGGGATGGAGGGGCAGATGGTTTCAGCCCCGGCTGCCTCTGCATCGTCAGGCTCTGCCAGCCCTGGGGTCTCCCCATGGTCCGCACCATCATGTCGACGCCCTGGTGATGCTCATTAGTGATTGGGTCCTCTGCATGTCTGGGCCTCCTCCAATCGGCTATAGATCTGCTGGAGTGTCACTGGCGTCTCCCCCTGAATGTCCTGGTCGCTCCCTAATGTCTCCATCAGCTCCGGGTAACCCTGTACCAGAGTTGAGCATCAGGCTGGGACCCAGCTAGGAGCCGGGCTCCAGCAGATCTCCGGCAGCTCTCGCCTGGGTATTCCTGCCTCCATCTGATGTGCAGCAGCAACTGGTGCTCACCAGATTGTGCCCCAGAGGCCTGACCTCTAATGTTGCCCACCAAGGTGCGTGTTTCTGAACTGGCGGGGGGGGGGGGGGGATGATAGCTGTGACGTGTCAATTGTGGCATCTCAGAGCTCTCCTCCAAGGTCTTCCCCCAGGAGAGAAGGCCGCCCAGGATGGGCCATCACCGTTGGCTGGAGGACCTGCGGGAGAATGGACATGTGGTCAGTGGGAGGGATGGGTCGGTCAGCAAGGCAATAATAACTCCCGTTTGACTGGTCCTCCAGGTGGCGCCCGGTGGATCCGCTCCTCTGCAGCTTGCGCCAACCTCCGCGTTGGTGACCACTTTGTCCTCGGCCACCCCCATCACCTCCAGGGTCTGTTCCTCAACGGTCGTGAGCATTCTTATGTCTGGCACCCCACCACCACTCTGGGCCTTCTCCCGGCGATTGTGGGAGAGTTTCTCCTGCGGAGACACGGAGAGGGCATCTTTAGCCACAAGCGTGGTTCACAGTAGTGGGGGGTGGTGGAGGAAGGGTTGAAGGAGGGGTGTTGAAGGGTGGGGTGATGAACAGAGTGAAAGTAGGGTTGCGGGGCCCATGGAGGGTTTGGGCGAGATGCTCGCGTGGAGGCGGAAATGTTTCAGGCTGGCAAGGGTTGGGGGGGGGGGGGGTGTCAACTCACCCGAACGGACTGGTGTAGGTCATTCACCTTCTTGCGACACTGGAGGCCAGTCCTCCTGGTCACGTTTCTCGAGCTGACGGCCGCTACCACTTCATCCCAGCACTGGCTGCCCTGTGACTCACCCTCTGGGACTCTCGGGGCAACAGGACATCCCTCCTGGCCTCCACTGCATCTAGGAGCATTCCCAGGTCCACGTCTGCAAACCTTGGGGCCGGCCGTCTCAGCACCATGGCCACGGACTGAGTGGAGTTGGCTGAGCAAGTGCCGCTGAAGGGCTGCTTGACCTGGTTAGCAGGGGCCTGGTGAGCGGGGTCCCGGCGAATCAGCTGGTGAGCCTTCATTTGTGGCGTGAAGCTCCTGGGGCCTCATTAAGTGGACCAATTCATTTAGTGTTGCATTTCCGACCTCGCCGGGCCAAGTGCCGGGAGGCGTGTGGCAATTCCCGCTCTCTACCTCACTGAGAAACCTTTCCGGAGAATCGCACGCTAAGTGCTGACATAATCGGTGGACTTCTACGACAGCAAAGTTTACGCTGCTCCCAGAGCAATTCCGGAGCCGTTAGTGGGCTATGACGTGGAACACGAAAGATTCCAATGTAAAATGGTGTCGGATTCGCCAGGGTCAAGACTGGCACTCGAGGGGCTGACAAGCTGCAGCCGCACGTTAGCACTCCACTCCCCACACGCACTCATCCCAGCAAACAAGGTGGCACTGGTCGTGCTGGAGCGTGCCCATCCATTGATGGGAGGGCTGGGGCCAGAGGGTAGTTAGGATGGGGTGGCTTGGGGGATACCCATACGGCTCGTGGCATTAGGTTCCCAATGGGCAATCAGCGGCGTGCATAGCCACACGGCTGCCTTTCCAGCTGCGGCAATGGTGTTCCATGCCCATCCATCCCGCCCCCACAGCCCACCTCCTGGCAGAAGCCCCCGGCCTATGGCACAACTGTCAGCAAACTATGGCAATGTTGGGCACTTTTCGTACCAGGCCCGCTAATGATATGCCAACAGCACTTACTGTACGTGTGGAGTAGAACGCTCTGATGCCATAGTCGAGGCTCTGGAGCATGGCATTCTGTTGGGTACCCGGCGCCGGCCATAATTTTCATATCATGTGCCATTCTCCACCCAATCGCGTTTCCCGATTCCGGCGTTAGCCGATAGACAATCCCGCCCTGCATGTTTTGAAGAAGCTGTCAGATATAGTACTGAGGGCGAAGGGGATCAAGGGATATGGGGGGAAAGCGGGATTAGGCAATTGAGCTGGATGATCAGCCATGATCATAATGAATAGCAGAGCAGGCTCAAAGGGCTGAATGGCCTCCCCATACTCCTATTTTCAATGTTCTATCCCTCCTATAATGTGGATTGCAGAACTGCACACGATACTCCAGCTGTGGACGAACCAACATTTTATACAGTTCCAGCATAACCTCCCTGCTCTTAAACTCTATGCCTTGGCTAATAAAGGTAAGTATATCATATGCCTTCTTAACCACTGCATCCACCTGCTCTGCAACCTTAAGAGACCAGTGTACATGCACATCAAGGTCCCTCTGATCCTTGGCGTAATAGAAGGCTTTCTCAACTTAAACTCGGGGCACTACTAAATGTGAACAATATCAAGTTAATACGTTTGATGGCACCAAGTGTAAGGCATCGAGGGATTTCTCACTTAAAGAAGCTGATTGGTAGTAAATTTGATCAAATGGGAGATTTATCAAATACTTGATTCCACACGCTTTATTTTCAATCGCTAAGCGTTACGCAGTCTTCAGCTGAATATATGAAGGTCTGTCAGAAACCCTTTGGAAATCTTCACCGACCCAGAAATGAAGATTTGTGGATAATTGCCGAGGATCGGCAGACCAAATCCAGTTACAATGCCTTAAAATGATTTAAGAGCTGAAGAGAAGTCACATGACAGGCCTGAATGCCCGAGGTTTTCTTTTAGTGAATAAGTGGCGCATTCCTGTCACAGTATTCATGGAATTTGGATGTCAGTCAGATACATGGTTTAAGACAGTGGGCTGAACCGCTGGCTTGTAATGCAGAACAAGGCCAGCAGCACGGGTTCAATCCCCATAGCAGTCTCCTCGAACAGGTGCCGGAATGTGGTGACTAGGGGCTTTTCACAGTAGTTTAATTGAAGCCTACTTGTGAATATTATTAAGGGGCTGATTTAGCACAGTGGGCTAAATCGCTGGCTTTTAAAGCAGACCCAAGGCAGACCAGAAGTGCGGGTTCAATTCCCGTACCGGCCTCCCTGAACAGGCACCAGAATATGGCGACTAGGGGCTTTTCACAGTAACTTCATTTGAAGCCTACTTGTGACAATAAGTGATTTTCGTTTCATTTTTTCATTTCAAATGGTTCTAAAGCAGTGAAGAAATACACCATAACATAAGAAGAAAACGTTGAAAATGTTGAGGACGTTTTTGCAGCATCTGTGAATAGAGAAGCAGAGTTACTGTTTCACATCAAAGGCTTTTCATCGGAACTGTCCAAAGTTCGGGGCAAGGGTAGTGTAAAGAGCAGAAGGGAAGACGGAAGGCAGATGATTAAATGATGGTGCAGGACCGAAAGGAGTGGTAACGGGGCAAATAAAGAAGCTAAAGATGTGTCTGGAGGAGGTGTGAATGGCAGGATCATGAAGTGCTCTCATCTGAAACCATACAAAAAGCTTTTTTTTTTAAAAAGAGAAAAACCAAAAGCATACAAAATGGAAGCAAAGATTATAATCTGAAATTGTTGAACTGAATGTTGAGTGGAGAAAGATGAAGTGCTGTTCCTCGGATTTACATTGAGCTACATTGGAAGACTGCAAGAACTGAAGGGCAGAGATATCAGAGTGCGGGCAAGGTGGAATTATACTGAAAAGCAACAGAAAGCTCAAGTCCACATTTCTGAGCTGAATGGACGTGTTCCTTAAAGGAATCGCCCAACCTTTGTTTGATCTCCCCAACCTGGAGAACATATTGTGAATGTCAACTATTGTATACAATATGTCAGGGTGAATGAATAGTTTTAGTGAAAGGGGGGGATAGCTATAACATCCCTCTCTTTGAGTAAAAATCACATACTGGTCAAATGCTCAACCTCAAGCTCCGAAGATCAACAGAACTCACCAGCAAGGTTGTTTACTTGTTAGAAGAATAGACAGACTCTAGCTAGGAGACAACAGTCATGCATTTGTGTGAAAGGTTTAATAATACAAGATTGGATATTAAACAACGTTCTGTGTACTCACTAACTATATAAGCAGTCTGTGTCCGTGACTTGGTGGAGAGGTCAGTATTTCCCTGTGAAAACAATGTTGGAACTAAGAACTAGGGGTGGCCCGGGGCACAGTGTTTATTTTTAATTCATTTACGGGATGTGGGCGTCGCTGGTTAGGCCAGCATTTATTGTCCATCCCTAGTTCCCCTTCAGAAGCAATGGTGAGTTGCCTTTTTGAACCGCTGCAGTCCTTCAGGTGTAGGTACACCTGAGTGCAAGGGCAGCACGGTAGCACAAGTGGCTAGCACTGTGGCTTCACAGCACCAGGGTCCCAGGATCGATTCCCCGCTGGGTCACTATCTGTGCGGAGTCTGCACGTTGTCTGCGTGGGTTTCCTCCGGGTGCTCCGGTTTCCTCCCACAGTCCAAAGATGTGCAGGTTAGGTGGGTTGGCCATGCTAAATTTCCCTTAGTGACCAAAAAGGTTAGGAGGGGTTATTGGGTTACAGGGATAGGGTGGAAGTGAGGGCTTAAATGGGTCGTTGCAGACTCGATGGGCCGAATGGCCTCCTTCTGTACTGTATGTTCTATACCCACTATGCTGTTATGGAGGATGTTCCAGGATCTTGACCCAGAGACAGTGAATAAATGGTGATATATTTCCAAGTCAGGGTGGTGAGTGACTTGGAAGGGAACTTCCAGGTGGTGGGGTTCCCATGTGTCTATTGCTCTTGTCCTTCTAGATGATGGTGGTCATGGGTTTGGAAGGTGTTGTCTAAGGAACCTTGGCGAGTTACTGCAATGCATCTTGTAGACGGTACACACGGCTGCCATTGTTCGTCGGTGGTGGAGGGTTTGAATGTTTGTGGAAGGGAGAGCAGTCAAGCGGGGCTGCTTTGTCCTGGATGGTATTGAGCTTCTTGAGTATTGTTGGAGCTGCACTCATACAGGCAAATGGAGAGTATTTCATTACACTCCTTAATGGAACCAATTCAGCGAACACGTGTAGTTGGATCTGAACAGAGTCTTTAATACACTTACAATAGAGCCAGCCTATTCATCGTTGAACTTCAGGTGAACTGGCAGGCTGGCTCTAAGGCACTAATCTTTATACATCGGTCCCCGGGGGAGGAGTCCTGGGCGGAGCCAAGGGAGGAGCCCAGTACAAACTCTCGCGTACTCCCAGAGCGACTCCCCCTGGTGGTTGGATAGTGCAACTGCACTTATAATGGGTAGATAACGAACATATATACATGGAGTGATATTGGCAACTATATATAGTGTGAATCACATTCACCACATTCACCCCCTGTTAAAAAATCAAGGGGTTGCAGCCTCTTGCGGTGGGTGGGCGGGCGTCGAGGTCTGGGGTACGGTTGCCGGCTCCGGGGCGAGTCTTGTCCAAGCCTCATACACCTCCTGGTCGAATGGAGACTGGGGGCGCGGGGGGCGGGCTGGTGCTGGCGCTTGGGACTGGTGGGGTGAGCTCGCAGAACCGGGGGCGCAAGAGGCGGCCGCATAGGGAACGTGGAAAGGAGTTCCTCGGTGGGGGTAGATGGGGGGCTGGATTCAGCGGGTGCCAGGTCCCGGAGGGATACTGTGTCCTGGCGACCGTCCGGGAACTCAACAAATGCGTACTGTGGGTTGGAATGAAGCAGGCGCACCTTTTCAACAATGGGGTCGGTCTTGTGTGCCCTGACATGCTTCCTTAGGAGAACCGGGCCTGGCGTCCTCAGCAACGCCGGAAGTGAGACCCCTGTGGTAGTGCCCCTGGAAAAAATGAAGAGCCGCTCGTGGAGGGTTTGGTTGGTAGCTGTACACAGGAGGGATCTAATTGCGTGGAGCGCGTCAGGGAGGACTTCCTGCCATTGGGAAACTTGGAGCTTCCTGGACCTGAGGGTCAGTAGGACGGTCTTCCAGACCGTCACGTTCTCCCTCTCCACCTGTCCGTTCCCCCTGGGGTTGTAACTGGTAGTCCTGCTCGAGGCGATGCCCTTGTCGAGCAGGTACTGACGCAGCTCGTCACTCATAAAGGACGCACCCCGGTCGCTGTGCACGTAGCTGGGGAAACCGAACAGGGTGAAGACACTATGCAGGGCCCGAATGACTGTGTGGGAGGTCATATCAGGGCATGGGATGGCGAAGGGGAATCGGGAGAACTCGTCAATAATGTTAAGGAAGTAAATGTTTTTGTTAGTGGAGGGGAGTGGCCCTTTGAAATCGATCGCAAGGCGTTCAAAGGGCCTAGAAGCCTTGACCAGGTGGGCCCTGTCTGGTCTATAGAAGTGCGGTTTGCACTCTGCACAGATCGGGCAGTCCCTGGTGACCGCTTTTACCTCCTCGTTGGAGAAAGGCAGGTTTCGGGCTCTGATGTAATGGGCGAGCCGGGTGACCCCTGGGTGGAAGAGGTCACCGTGGATGGCTTTTAGGCGGCTGATTTGTGCGCTGGCGCAAGTCCCGCGGGATAGGGCATCCAAGGGCTCGTTGAGCTTCCCCGGTCGATATTTGATATCGTAATTGTAGGTGGAGAGTTCAATCCTCCACCGAAGAATTTTGTCATTTAAAATTTTGCCCCTTTGCGAGTTGTTGAACATGAAGGCGACCGACCGTTGGTCGGTAATGAGGGTAAACCTCCTACCTGCGAGGTAGTGCCTCCAGTGTCGGACAGCCTTCACGGTGGCTTGTGCTTCCTTCTCGACTGAGGAGTGTCGGAGTTCTGAAGCGGATAGGGTACGGGAGAAAAATGCAACGGGCCGCCCTGCTTGGTTTAAAGTGGCTGCTAGCGCTACCTCTGAGGTGTCGTTCTCTACCTGAAAGGGAGTGGATTCATCCACCGCCCGCATGGCTGCTTTGGCGATGTTGTCCCTGATGCAGCTGAAGGCTTGGCGCGCCTCAGCAGACAGGGGAAATAGTGTGGCCTTGAAGAGTGGGCGGGTTTTGTCCGCATATTGAGGGACCCACTGGGCGTAGTACGAAAAGAGCCCCAACCACTGTTTGAGGGCCTTGTGGCCATGGGGGAGGGGGAGTTCTAAGAGGGGGCGCATGCGGTCCGGGTCTGGGCCCAGGACTCCGTTCTCCACGACGTAGCCGAGGATGGCTAGTCTGTTTGTGCGGAACACAAATTTCTCCTTGTTATATGTAAGGTTTAATTTTTGGGCCGTCTGGAGAAAACGGTGGAGGTTGGCGTCGTGGTCCTGCTGGTCATGGCCGCAGATGGTAACATTATCCAGATACGGAAACAATGGCCCGCAGCCCGTACTGGTCTACCATTCGGTCCATTGCTCGTTGGAACACCGAAACCCCGTTAGTGACGCCGAAGGGAACCCGGAGGAAATGGAAGAGGCGGTCATCGGCCTCGAACGCCGTGTAGTGGCGGTCCTCCGGGCGGATTGGGAGCTGGTGGTATGCAGACTTCAGATCCACCGTGGAAAATACCCGATATTGGGCGATCTGGTTTACCATGTCTGCGATTCTGGGGAGGGGATACGCGTCTAGGAGCGTAAAGCGATTGATGGTCTGGCTATAATCGACGACCATGCGGAATTTTTCCCCGGTCTTGACGACCACCACCTGAGCTCTCCAGGGACTGTTACTGGCCTCTATGATCCCCTCACTGAGCAGCCTTCGGACCTCCGTTCTGATAAATACCCTATCCTGCAGGCTGTACCGCCTGCTGCGGGTGGTTACCGGTTTACAATCCGGGGTGAGGTTGGTGAAGAGAGGAGGGGGGGCGATGCGCAGCATGGTGAGGCTGCAGATAGTGAGTGGGGGCAGGGGCCCACCCAAGCTGAGGGTGAGACTCTTGAGGTTACATTGGAAATCCAAGCCTAAGAGGAGTGGCGCGCAGAGGTCGGGCAAGACATACAGTTTAAATTTGGAATAGCTAGCGCCTCGAATCGTTAGCGTTGCTGTAGTGTGGCCTTGGATTTGGATGGAATGGGAGCCCGAAGCGAGGGCGATAGTTTGGTTGACGGGATAAATAGGGAGGGAAAAGCGTCTTACCAGCTCTGGGTGTATGAAGCTCTCTGTGCTCCCGGAGTCGAAGAGGCACGACGTGTTGTACCCGTTGATCTGAACCTCCGTCATCGGATTTCTCAGATGCTTGGGGCGAGATTGGTCGAGGGTGACCGTGTTGAGTTGCGGGCCGCGTGGTGGGTGCCCGGGGGAGTCGAATTCTTCCGATCGGGCGTCCTGTCGAGTAGATGCCGCTGCGTTCTGGCGAGCTTGATGCAGGAACACTGCGCTGAGTTGCGGGCCATGTGGTGACTGCCCGGGGAGGTCGTACTCCTCCGATGAGCTGTTTGAGTCTGGGGATGCAGCTAGGGCCAGTGGATCGCACGTGGAGGATGGTGATGAAGATGGCGTCCAAGATGGCGGCCCCCATGAATCGCACGTGATCGGCCGCATGGTGGAGGTTTGCCAAGATGGCGGTCCCCATGGATCGCACGTGGGGGGAGGGGGCGGAGCCTGAGCATAGGCTGCAGTATTTCAGGCCCCACGGGCCTGCTGGTGCTGGGGGCGATGTTTTTGGACTGTTGGGGTGTTTAGGGCTGGGGCCCTTCTGCCGAGGCACACTTTAGCATAGTGGCCTTTCTTCCCGCAGCTGCTGCAGGTCGTGGATCGGGCTGAGCAGTGCTGCCGCGGGTGCTGGCTTTGTCCACAGAAGTGGCAGGCTGGAGTAGTTGAATAACTGGTTTGGGGAGCTGAATAGTGGCAGGCTGGAGCAGTTGAATAACTGGTTTGGCGAGCTGAGTAGCTGGCTGGGGGAGCTGAGTAATTATCTGGAGCAGCTGGATAGCTTGAGTAGTTGTCTGGGACAGTAGGGCGACCGGCTGCGGCAGCGCGATAGCTGGGGGGCCTTGTGGCACAGGCTTGGGTGGTCCTCAGGTCGGGGGCCCATGCGGGGTTAGCGGGGTCCGCGGGAAACAAGTTGAGGCTGCGGAAGGAAACTTCCATCGTGATAACAGCCTCTACGGTAGTCTCTAAGCCCTGGGCCCCATTTTCTAATAGTCTCTGGCGTACATAGCTAGATCGAAGGCCCGTTACAAAAACATCCCGCACAGCAAGCTCCCTATGTTCGGCCGCGGTTTCGGCCTGGTAATTGCAGTCATTTGAGAGATTGATCAACTCGCGTGCAAATTCAGCTAAAGTTTCAGTAGCCCGTTGTCGGTGAGTCGTGAACACATGGCGGGCAAATACCTCGTTCGTGGGCCTAATATACATTTTGTCCAAAATCGCCAGCGCAGCGGTGTAGGAACCGGCTGGATTTAGTTGTGTAGAAATTCTGTGGCTTACCCTCGCGTGCAGTAGGCTGAGTTTTTGTTCCTCCGTAGTTTCAGCGGTGCTGATTTCGGCCAGGTAGGCCTTAAAATATTTCAGCCAGTGGCAAAAGGTTTCTTTCTCCTCTGCATCCTGCGGATCGAGTTCTAGACGTCCTGGTTTTAGAGTGGATTCCATGCTTTAGTTCGGCAGCTTCTTAAGTGTATTAAATTGATGGAACCATCAATTCAGCGAACACGTGTAGTTGGATCTGAACAGAGGCTTTGATACACTTACAATAGAGCCAGCCTATTCGTCGTTGAACTTCAGGTGAACTGGCAGGCTGGCTCTAAGGCACTGATCTTTATACATCGGTCCCAGGGGGAGGAGTCCTGGGCGGAGCCAAGGGAGGAGCCCAGTACAAACTCTCGCGTACTCCCAGAGCGACTCCCCCTGGTGGTCGGATAGTGCAACTGCACTTACAATGGGTAGATAACGAACATATATACATGGAGTGATATTGGCAACTATATGTAGTGTGAATCACATTCACCACACTCCTAACTTGTGCCTTGTAGATGGTGGACAGGCTTTGGGGGGTCAGGAGGTGAGTTACTCGCCATAGGATTAGCACTGCTGCCTACGGCGCTGAGGGCCCAGGGTCGACCCTGACCCCGGGTGAAGCTTGCATATTCTCCCCGTCACTGCGTGGGTCTCACTCCCAAAACCCAAAGATGTGCAGGGTCGGTGGATTGGCCATGCTAAATTGTCCCTAATTGAAAAAAAAATAATTGGGTACCCCTAATATATATAAAAAAAGAGGTGAGAGCTGTATTCAAGGAATGCGCTGCTTCAGGGGTTTCTCTGGGTGTAATAGCTTTGACCAGGTCTTTGAGATTGGCCAATTGAAATACGAGTTCCCTGATTAGTGGCCCAATCAGGGAACTTCTTCTTTGTATATAACAGAGTGTCAGATCCTCTACACTCCCGGCATAGACAGCAGACTGGATGCACATGGTTGTACTGCTGTTGGTTTTGTAAATAAAAGGGATTCTGGTGAAGGAGCTTCTAACCTCCGTGGGCTTATTACAGTGGGGTCATTTGACGCACTTGACATTACCCAGCCCTAACGTCCTGTGAGTTCAGCAATTGCTTCCCCAATCAGGAACCAATACATGCTAATTGTTTATTAATTGAGTGTTAATTGTATTTCAGGTGTTAAGTATTAATCAAGGACTCATTCGTTCTGACGTACCTTGCGCTGCTCTATTTATGTATTTTCTTTTTCTTTTCTTTTCATGTACTAAATTATCTATTTGAGCTGCTCACAGATAAATATATTTCACTGTGCCTCGGCACACGTGACAATAAACAAATCCAATCCCAACGTGTACAGGATGAGGCTAACGGGGAGCTTTGCTTTCGGTTCGAACTGCCACGTATGTAATGCGTGTCGCTGTAAGTGAATAAAGACTAGGCTGCAGTATTCAATCTCACTTTTGACAGTCCTGCTCCAGTGTTCGAGGCTTGTGGAGACTCAACATCCATTACCCAGATGTGTTTTACGGAAATAACACCAAAATAATTTGATGGCAGTGCGGGTTTTATTTGTCTAATATATTGTTTAATTAAGAAGTCCAGTTATAACATGAGGGAAATGGGCACATCTTTCTTCCCCTAACCTAATCTGGCTTTGCATTTCACGGTAAAACAAACACAAAACTATAATCCTTTCCATTTAAATGCAGGCGCTGTGTTCATCCATCCACTTGGTTTCTACCATGTGTTGTCTCAACTACCTCAAGACAAATCTTGCAGTGCAGAAAGTGCATTAGATCTGCTAAATCAAACACTTATACCCATGTAAGGATGTTTTAATATTCCACACAAATGCAGCAAAGTCTGCACCTTATTCAACTATTTAATAATTATGAACAGCCCTGGTTTCGAATAATCCCGTACACAAATGTAAGAGCCCATTATAAACACACATTAGCTCCACGGTAGCTAATTACTGTGAAATAAATCTGGGCAGACCTGTAACCTTGACAACAAGTCTCTACTCTTTTGGATGACACTTGTTTATGTCACACAAAAGTCAGGAGAAATCTGGAACCGTCTCTCCAAAAGACAACTCTGGAGGGTTCAGGTAAATAAAAGCAAAATGCTGCGGATGCTGAAAATCGGAAATAAAAGCCAGGAACGCTGGAAAACCTCAGCAGGTCTGACAGCTGCTGTGGGAACACAATTCAGAGGCTGCGCTGTGTCCGGTGTGGATCGAGAAGCGCCAGGTGAATAGCGGGAGAGGCCAAAATTGAGACTTGCATTGGGCACAAACCCGTTTGCAATACACCCCGCTCTCGAGGGCGTAACCCTCATTTCCATTCATTTCAATCTCGAGATTGAAGTCGAATGCAGCAGACTCCCGGGAATTGCCTAACTCTCCAGTGGGAAGTCAGGCGGGCATCATTTGATACTCCTTTCCAAAAATGCGAAGCTGGCGCAAAGAGGGTGAGGGGCTTTGTGTCTGTGAGGCCTTCAATCCATCTTTAAATATTGTGGAGACCCATAACCGGGGCAACCACTGCTACAGCCTGTCTGCCGTACCAAACACTCGCAGGACAGAGCCTCGGCAATGTCCACCTGCATCTGGGACATGTCCCTCAGCGACTGGGACACGACGCTGAGGCCCTCAACCCATGGTCGTCTCAGACTGAGCCACGCCTTGGATCCCGCCACTCAAGATGGCAACATTGTGCTCCAGGTTTCCAACTGCGTTCACCACCCTCGCAGTGTTGGCCTCGGTGCCACTCATTGTCGGCATCACCTCCTGCACCTGCAGCCTTTGGGACTTCTCCAATAAGCCTTGCTGTTACTGGAGTGCTTTGTCACCCCTCCTGAATGTCACTATCATCTACACCAGCTCTGGGAGAACTTTGTCCAGAGGTTCTGCATCTGGCTGGGTCCCAGCTGTGTCCTGGGATCCAACAGACCTCCAACTGCTGTCTCCCTTGGATGTTCCTACTTCCACCTGATGTGCATCAGCAACTATGGCATGTTCACCAGATTGTTCCCCAGAAGCCTGTCCACTAATGTTGCCCACCGAGGTGTGTGTCTCTGCGCTGATGGAAGGCGGGGCTGGTAGCTGTGACGCCTCGATGACCAGCTTCTCGGAGTTCTCCTCTGAGGTGGTTTCTTGGGTGGAAGGGGTGTCATGGCTCCGCTGATGTGGCCTGGGCTGTTTAGCTCACTGGGCTAAATCGCTGGCTTTGAAAGCAGACCAAGGCAAGCCGGCAGCACGGTTCAATTCCCGTAACTGCCTCCCCGAACAGGCGCCGGAATGTGGCGACTAGGGGCTTTTCACAGTAACTTCATTTGAAGCCTACTCGTGACAATAAGCGATTTTCATTTCATTTCATCAGATGTATATCCTGTGAGACAATGGTCATGTTGTCAGTGAGAGGGATGGATAATTTTATCTGCTGTGAACTATTTACTTCAGACAGGTCATTTGGATGAAGGATCAGTTGATCCTCACCTCCCTGGTGCAGGCCAACTTCGCTGTCGGTGACTGCGCTCTCCTCGGACAACCCCACAATATCCAAGGCCCGTTCCTCATAGGGAGTGAGGACTTGAATCTCTGAGACTCCACCCCCTGTCTTGGCCGTTTCCTGTTTATTATGGGCCCTAGGGGGACAAAGAGAGGGCTTTGCGAGCCGCATGCTTGAGGGGTCGGGGGAAGGGTCTATAGCAGGCGGCATGGTTGGGCACCGTACCTGCACATGAAGGGGTTGTGCTGGTGGGTGCCAGGGGGTTCTGAGGAACAAGCTTGAAGATTGGATGAGGGGAGACTACGAGGTGTCAGCCAGTGATTTGGGTCAGTGGGGGTTGGGAATTTGAGGGGTGGCCGGCGGATGCCAGGAGAGAGTTGGTAACTTACCCTTGCAGCTCGTTGGAGGTCATTTGTCTTCTTCCTGTATTGGACAGTGGTCCTGCTAGACCTGCTACCCGCACTGGCAGCCGCTGCCATTGTCTACAAGGTGGCATTGCTGACTCTGCTGTTGGTCCTCCAACCCCATCGGCGGAACAGGGTGCCCCTCCTCTCATCCACAGCATCGAGAAGCCTGGCCAGGTCGGCAACGCCAAAGCGACGAGCGGGCTGCCATGCTTGTGTGTTGACTGGGAGTGAGTGGTGAGGGAGCGCTCGAAAGCAGCTCCTTCTTGTTAGTGGCGAGAAGCTGAGGCGCGAATCTGGTGAGTCAGACGGTGAGGGAGCCAATGAATGTCAAGAATCTCTTGTGGGGGCTCATTTCTGGCACTAAATGCCGGTGAATAGGTGCTGTGATCTTGCCAACGTGGCCATCGCAAAACACCCCACCAAACGGGCCCTCAAAACCAGACTTTGATTTTTTTCCCGTCGAATCATGCCCAGAGTTAGTTGGTAGAGTTCTTGTGACTTTTTTTTTAAAGATTCCCGCCGTCCGCAATATTTTGCTTTTATTATCAGAGTGTTCAGGACTGGGTTTGATAGACTTTTATTCGATAAACTCATCAAGAGATATGGACAAAAGGCAGGAAAATGGAGTTGAATCGCAGGTCCTCCGTGAATGGTCCAGTAGGCACGAGGGGTGAATGGTCTTCTCCTGTTTCTATGCTCCGAACTGGGGTTTGCGAACTCTTAAACTATCTGTACATGCCAGGCAGCCACAAATCAATAAAAGAGGGAGTTTTATTCTGGTTAGACAGCCATCTGAATGGAAACACTTATCTGTACAGCAGGCAACACAGTATTTTATTTAAATTGCAATGAAAAGAGAAGCTGCTGAAATAAATAGGGAGAGAAACAGAATCAAACGCCATAGGTAAACTGTCACAGATCATCAGTGGCCAATTCCGCCAGGATAAACTACTCTGTGCTTCCTCTTCCTTGTCTCTTATTAAATGTCCCGACTACATCAGGCTGAAACTCATCAAACCGAAGGAGGACGTGGCAGAACGCACACTGACATTGAACAACAACTCCCAATTGTGGTGGTCCTTGTGATTCTTATTATCAGGACGGATTTTGTAGTGTTCACAAAGACCACAGAAGCTAAGTTCAATAACAAAGCTACCATTTATTACACTGCTTATTAAAGCCACTTACTCCTATAGTAAGTAATCTACACTCTACTACCACTAGTCTCTGCACTCTGTCTATAACTGTACTCTGCACTCTCTCGACCTCTCCTCTGCACTCTCCCCAGCCCTCTCCCAGAAGCCTGAGAGTCAGTGATCCTCCCTCCCGGCAGCCGGTAAAATGGGGGCGGGGGCTGGGTTCTCTGCCGTCGGGATGCTCTGTTTTGCTGGCAGCCTGGGGGTTTCCTGACGACATGGGGCTGCCCCACAATGGGATACCTGACCAGCCGGCGGGGTGAACCTGAAACCTGGTGCGGCGGAGAATCCAGCCCGGGGTTTTCCATTGTGGCCATGCCACACCGTCGGGAAGCCCGTGTGTGCGCTGCCAGGGAAGCGGAGGATTTGCCGACAGAGAATTGCACAGCCTGTCTGCCAACCCCTGAACTTAAACAAGGAACCTTTAGTTCTCATTTCCAAAGAGAACAATATGGGCAACATAACCTTTCCTCATGTAGCACTAACAGACACCCGGCCCAAAATCTGCATGTTCTATCCATCTTGCTTGACTGTATTTCATGCAGCCTTGACAGGCTCCAGCTTCCTCGGTCACCCCTCTGCCTTTCATTCTTCAACCTCTGCATCCACCTCCTTGCCCCCTCCCTGCCATTATGAGCCCTTGCCTTTCCCCCACACCCTCTCCTTGCACAGCCCTCCTTCCACATTGCCCCCTAGTTTTCACTTGCCTTCGTCATGCCACACACCCGGCAAGATGCACAACAGGCATTTGGAGTGGTTTGAGTAAATTAAGGATAGCCAGCACAGATCGTGCTTGATTAATCAAATTAAACTTTTGAATGAAGTAACAGAGAAGGTTGATAATGGGAATGCGATGGACTTTGTCCATTTTTATTTTTTTTAAATGTGTGACGATGTACCATACAAAATTCTCATACAAAATGTTGGTTCACAAAATTATTGTTGGAATAGGAGGGTCACTTGTGAACTTCGATTTTTCTAAAATGGCTTAAGGACAGGAGACAATGAGTTTTGATTTTTAAAAATTCAATTCATTTACGGGATGTGGGTGTCGCTGGTTAGGCCAGTATTTATTGCCCATCCCTAGTTGCCCTTCAGAAGGTGGTGGTGAGTTGCATTTTGAACTGCTGCAGTTCTTCAGGTGTAGGTGCACCCACTGTGCTGTTAGGGAGGGAGTTCCAGGACTTTGCCCCAGCGACAGTGAAGGAACGGCGATATATTTCCAAGTCAGGGTGGTGATGACTTAGAGGGGAATCTCCAGGTGGTGGGGTTCCCAGGTATCTGCTGCTCTTGTCCTTCTAGATGCTAGTGGCCATGGGTTTGGAAGATGTTGTCTGAGGGACCTTGGTGAGTTACTGCAGTGCATCTTGTAGACGGTACACACGGTTGCCGCAGTTCGTTGGTGTGGAGGGTTGGAATGTTTATGGAAGGGGGAGCAATCAAGCGGGCTGCTTCGTCCTGGATGGTGTTGAGCTTCTTGAGTGTTGTTGGAGCTGCACCCATCCAGGCAAGTGGAGAGCATTCCATTACACTCCAGACTTCTGTCTTGTAGATGGTGGACAGGCTTGGGGGGGGGGGGGGGGGCAGGAGATGAGTTAATCGCTGTAGGATTCCTAGCCTTTGAACTGTCCTGTTAGCCACTGTATTAATGTGACTAGTCCAGTTCAGTTTCTGATCAATGGTGACCCCCCAGGATGTTGATCGTTAATCTTTAAGATTAGAGAATGGTAGATAGTGATGTTCCCCAAAGGTCGGTACTGGGACCATTGTATACTTATATATTGAGCAAAATTTGCTGATGATACCAAATATGGAGGAGTGGCAATAAGTGAGAATGCTGCTAATGAACTGTACCAGCTCATAGTTAGGCCAAATGGCAGACGAGTGGCATTCAGAGTTTAATGCAGAGAATTGTGAGGTGATGCATTTCGAAAGAACTGTAAGGGGTAAGATAGTCTAATGACACAGCTCTAAAGAATGTTCAGGGGCAGAGGGGCCTGGGGGTGCATCTTTGAAGGTGGCAGGATATATTGAGAGAATGGTTAGCACCATATAGGACCTTGGATTTCATAAATAAAGGTATTGAATTTTTATTTATTCGTTCTTGAGACTTCTCTGTCACTGGCTAGGCCAGCATTTGTTGCCCATTCCTTTTTTTAAAAATGTTTTTGGCGTTTTCCAATTTACAGAATGCTACTTTTAACGAATGGTGTATCTGGTTGTATGTTGTACAGTTTCTTATTTGCAGACATATTTATTAACATACATTCTCCTCATCACACCCTTACCCCCTCCCTGTCCATCCCCTCGTCCCCTCATTGACAGTGCCCTCTTCCACCCTGGGTGTCCTACTGCTAAACTCCTCTTTTCCGTGGCATTCATTGTTAATCTTGTGGGTTCGGGGGAGGGGGGCTTCCTGCACCCACCCCTCCACCCTTTCTCCCCCATGTTTCTCTCTGTGGCTGCCTTGGTCCTTCATCATCTCTCTTTCCCTTTGTACCTCTTCGCTGTATGCATGCTTGTCTGCTCTTCCCCATCTCCCCCTCTTTCCCAAGTTGCTGTTGGCCCCAAACAGGTTTTGGATCAGGCCGACGAATTGCCCCATGCTTTGTGGAAGCCTTCCTCCGAGCCTCGGATGCTGTATTTGAGATTCACCAGATGGAGACATTTTGCCAGGTCTGCCAGCCAGTCTGCAGCTGTAGGTGGGGCTGCTGATCGCCAGCCGAACAGGATTTTTTTTTTTTTTCATAGAATTTACAGTGCAGAAGGAGGCCATTCAGCCCATCGAGTCTGCACCGGCTCCTGGAAAGAGCACCCTACCCAAGGTCAACACCTCCACCCTATCTCCATAACCCAGTAACCCCACCCAACACTAAGGGCAATTTTGGACACTAAGAGCAATTTATCATGGCCAATCCACCTAACCTGCACATCTTTGGACTGTGGGAGGAAGCAGGAGCACCCGGAGGAAACCCACGCACACACGGGGAGGATGTGCAGACTCCGCACAGACAGTGACCCAAGCCGGAATCGAACCTGGGACCCTGGAGCTGTGAAGCGATTGTGCTATCCACATCTTAACACACTGGCATAAGAACTGAATCAAAACTTAGATCAAATAATATATGGTCAGAAAATAGCAATAAGTGTTAAACATAAAGCATAAGAAAAGTTTAAAGAAATTACTTTAAAACAAAGTAAATCGATAGATGGTTCAAGAATTCAGGAAATCATAAACTCGGACAGTAAGAAGTCTCACAACACCAGGTTAAAGTCCACCAGTGAATGAAGAGGTTCACCTGAGGAAGGAGCAGTGCTCCGAAAGCTAGGGTTTGAAACAAACCTGTTGGACTTTAACCTGGTGTTGTAAGACTTCTAACTAGTTTTTCCTGCAAGTGGAAATATCCTCTCCACATTCTCTCTATCCAGGCCACGCAGCATCCTGTAAGTTTCAATAAGATCCCCACTCATCCTTCTAAACTCCAACGGGTACAGACCCAGAGTCCTCAACCGTTCCTCATACGACAAGCTATTCATTCCAGGGATCATTCTTGTGAACCTCCTCTGGACCCTTTCCAAGGCCAGCACATCCTTCCTTAGATATAGGGCCCAAAACTGCTCACAATACTCCAAATGGGGTCTGACTAGAGCCTTATGCAGCCTCAGAAGTACACCCCTGCTCTTGTATTCTGGTCCTCTTGACATGAATGCGAACATTTAATTTGCCTTCCTATCTACCGACTGAACCTTCACATTAACCTTAAGAGAATCTTGAACAAGGACTCCCAAGTCCCTTTGTTCTTCTGATTTCCTGAGAATTTTCCCATTTAGAAAATAGTCTATGCCCCCATTCCTCATTCCAAAGTGCATAACCTCACACTTTTTCACATTGTATTCCATCTGCCAATTCTTTGCCCACTCTCCTAGCCTGTCCAAGTCCTTATGCTGCCCCATTGCTTCCTCAATACTACTGTTCCTCATTAGATCTTGGTATCATCCACTGTGTGCAGTTGTGGTCGCCACATTATAGGAAGGATATGATTGCATGGGAGAGGGTGGAGAGGGAATTCACCAGGATGTTATCTGGGATGGAACATTTAAGTTATGAAGAATCATAAAATTACAGAATTTACAGAAGGAGGCCATTCGGCCCATCGAGTCTGCACCGGCCATTGGAAAGAGCACCCACATCACCTACCCTATCCCTGTAACCCAGTAACCTCACCCAATCGTTTTGGACACTGAGGGCAATTTAGCGTGACCAATCCACCTAACCTGCACATCTTTGGACTGTGGGACGAAACCGGAGCACCCGGAGGAAACCCACGCAGACACAGCGAGAACGTGAAAACTCCGGACAGCCAGTCACCCAAGCCGGGAATCGAACCTGGGACCCTGGAGCTGTGAAGCAACTGTGTTAACCACTGTGCAGCTGTAGTTAGGTTGGATGGGCTTGGGTTGTTTTCGCAGGAGCAGTGAAGACTGAGGGACGACCTGATTGAGGGGTACAAGATTATGAGGGACATGGACAGGGAGCAGCTGTTCCCCTTAGTTGAAGGGTCAGTTACAAGGGGACATCAGTTCATGGTGAGGGGCAGGAGGTTTAGGGAGAATTTGAGGAAAACCCTTTTTACCCAGAGGGTGGTGACAGTCTGGAATACACTGTCAGTGAGGGTAGTAGAGGCAGGTTACCTCACATCCTTTAATAAGTACCTGGGTGAGCACTTGGCCCATCATAACATTCAAGGCCATGGACCAAGTGCCGGTAAATGGAATTAGGTTGGCAGGTCAGGTGTTGTTTTTTAACATGTCCGTGCAGACTCGATGGGCCGAAGGGCCTCCTCTGCACTGTAATTCTGTGAAAGACTGTGAGCCCCCAATAACTAATCAATAGGGTAGTACTCTGGATCAAACCAAATGCATCTATTAAAGAAACCAAAGTGACAAGAGCCAATTTATATGCCCATGTTGTCCCTTCCAAAATGATCCCCCTCTCTGCGCCAAATTGTTTTGAGTCCAAAAGGTCCCTCCTCAATCACCCACCCCTGACAACACGACTTAAAGGCGGGCTATTGTAAAACCAAGTCATATTTCTGTCCATTTTTTAAAAAAATATAGAATTCTATTTTGTCCTTTGATAACAATTCAGTCATTTTTGCTGTATGAACCATTTACGATAGTTGATAACGTACAAAGTTTAATTTCACTTCAGGCCACATTTGCACAGCATTTAAATAAGTTGTGCTTTGCTGAGATTCTGGAGTGTTTCTGATCAGTCCCTCGACTGAGGGGCAGTTTGTGAGAAAATGATCGGTTGGGTTTTACCAATTCAACCTCCCGGCGCAGACATCAATAGTTGGCGCAGGGATCTGTGTCCCTTGGTTGATTTGCCCCCCTGCTGGGCTTTCTGACTTCCGTACAAAATCTTGGCTCCCCTGCTGCCGGAATGGGGAGTTCTGTGGCAGGACCGCAATCCTGTTAAATATTCTGACAGCCTTTCAAGCCGCAGGTTAATGTAGACATTCAGGAATTTAACGCAGCACTTTCTGACCCAAACATGTTATCACTATTTTCATGATCATGCCTTTATCCATTGGGAGCATGTTACTGTGGGAAAAGTGAATGGTAAATTGTGATTATGTTACTGGGCTAATGATCCAGACGATTGTGAGTTTGAAATCCCACCTTGGTGGTTTGAGAATTTAATATAATCATTATTAGTGTCCCAAGTAGGCTTACATTAACACTGCAATTAAGTTACTGTGAAAATCCCCTCGTCGCCACATTCCAGCGCCTGTTCGGGTACGCAGAGGGAGAATTCAGAATGTCCAATACACATAACAAGCACGTCTTTCGGGACTTGTGGGAGGAAACCGGAGCACCCGGAGGAAACCCACGTAGACACGGGGAGAACGTGCAGACTCCACACAGACAGTGACCCAAGCCGGGCATCGAACCTGGGTCACTGGCGCTGTGAAGTAACATTGCTAACCTGTGCTGAATTTGAATTCAGCTTACAAAACAAATTGATGTAGAGATCACCATGAAGCACATGGAGCATAAAAGATAGGAGCGGGAGTAGGCCATTCAGCCCCTCGAGCTTTATCCACCATTCAATAAGGTCATAGCTGATCTGTTTCTGACCTTAACCCCACTTTCCAGTCGCCATCCCCCCCCCACTCCACCCCCATTCACCCCCTCCCCATAACCCGTGACTCTCCCACTGATAAAAAATCGATCTAACATGGCCTTGAATGTATTTCCGTAACCCAGCCTCCACTGCTGTCTGGGGAAGAGCCAAACATTGATGACCCCATGAGAGATGACTCCTTACCGGAGTCCTACATGGGGAAAGTCTTATTTTGAAACTGTACCCTCCGGTCTGAGATTTGCCCAGGAGGGAATTGGATTATTGCTAAAGTCCAATTGGTTCAATTCTGTTTTTAGGGAAGTCTGTATCTGGTCACAACATGTTTGTCTCTCAACCGTCCCTTAATCATAGAATTTACAATGCAGAAGGAGGCCATTCGGCCCATCGAGTCTGCACCGGCCCTTGGAAAGAGCACCCCACTTAAGCCCACTCCACCACCAGATTTGGCATAAACCTCATTGGTTCTGTCATGTGAGAGTACCTTTAAGAAATGGGTGTTTATAAATGGGTGTGTATATAAATATCTGTAGTGAGAGTACCATTAAGAAATGGGTGCTTATTACTGCAGTGATGTCAGAGTGTGGGTGGAGCTGGGCTGTCTGTTGGCTTTTCATTTAGGCTGTTTGCTGCAGGGTGTGTTTTAGTTTCGTTTTCAGTGTTGGAGCTGAAGCCAGACCAAGCAGGTATACTGCTGTTCTCTCTGCCATCAAAAGATTATCTCTTGATCATTTGGTGAATTCAGAATCATAAATGTTCTCAGTAGTGAATGTAAACCTAATGTGCTTCTGGTAAAAGGTGTTTTAAGTCTTATGGATGTTAAAAGGAAAGCTTAAAGGATTACTTAGTGTTGTATTCTTTGGAGGTTGTATTTGAATTAATGGTTGCTAAGATGTTCACTGTATGTTTTAAAAAGGTTAACTTGAGTTCATAGAATAAACATTGTTTTGCTTTAAAAAAATACTTTTCCATTTCTGCTGTACCCACACATGTAGAGTGGGCCGTGTGCTCCCCATACCACAATCTAGTATAAGTTGTGGGTCAGGTGAACTCCATGATACACTTTGGGGTTCTCTAAACCCTGGCCCATAACAGTTCCATAATTAAAGGGTTGAGCATTGCGTGTTTCAGTCCATTGCTCCCGATTTGAGCGGGAATTGTGTCGGATTGCCACTTTGCTCAAAGGTTCTTACTTTAACATTCAGGCAATCCTATCTCGCCCTGTGTTGGGGAACACAGAGGGAGAATTCAGAATGTCCAATTCACCTAACAGCACGTCTTTCAGGACTTGTGGGAGGAAACCGGAGCACCCGGAGGAAACCCACGCAGACATGGGGAGAAAATGCAGACTCCACACCGACAGTGACCCAAGCCGGGAATCGAACGTGAACCCTGGAGCTGTAAAGCAACTGTGCTAACCACTGTGCTACCATGCTGCCCAACCTTAAGGAGTTCACCAGGCCACATGGCTGCCATCACCACCTCCTCAAGGCAACTTGTGGTGGCCAATCCTTGTGGGAGAGATTAGAACTAGGGGACATCATTTAGAAATAAGTGGTCTCCCATTTAAGATGGGGTTGTGGAGAATTCTTTGACTCTCAGAGGATCATTCATCTGTGGAATTCTCTTCCGCAAAGAGCGGTGGAGGAACAAAGAACAAAGAAAAGTACAGGACAGGAACAGGCCCTTCGGCCCTCCAAGCCTGCGCCAACCATGCTGCCCGTCTAAACTAAAATCTTCGACACTTCGAGGGTCCATATCCCTCTATTCCCATCCCATTCATGTATTTGTCAAGATGCCCCTTAAACATCACTATTGTCCCTGCTTCCACCACCTCCTCCGGCAGCGAGTTCCAGGCAGCCACTACCTCTGTGTAAAAAACTTGCCTTGTACATCTCCTCTAAACCTTGCCCCTCGCACCTTAAACCTATGCCTCCTAGTAATTGACTCCTCTACCCTGGGAAAATGCCTCTGACTATCCACTATGTCTATGCCCCTCATAATTTTGTAGACCTCTATCAGATTGCCCTCAACCTTCGTCGTGAGAACAAACCGAGTTTATTCAACCTCTCCTCACAGCTTATGCCCTCCGTCCCAGGCAACATCCTGGTAAATCTTTTCTGCATCCTCTCTAAAGCCTCCACATCCTTCTGGTAGTGTGGCAACCAGAATTGAACACTATTCTCCAAGTGTGGCCTAACTAAGGTTCTATACAGCTGCAACATGACTTGCCAATTTTTATACTCAATACTCAAAGGGCATTGAATATTTTTGAGGCAGGGTTAGATAGATTCTTGACTCAGGGAGTCATACGGTGAAGAGAGACAACAAAGTGGAGCTGAGGCCACAATAAGATCAGCCATGATTTTATCAAATACTGTGGTAGGGATGTGGGCTGAATGGCCTATTCTGCTCCCTATTTTGTATGTTTGTATGTGTGGATAAAGGTCAACCTTTCCAGCTGTGGTGATATGCATAACTGTAAATACACAAGGGGTTAATGTAAATACACGTAGACTAGCTAGACACTAGAGGAAGCACCAGAGACATGACACACAGACATTCATCCAATAGGTCAGTAAGATAGGACACGACCAATGGGCATTCACGATACACACAGAGGTGACACCACCACAGGAGGGCATTACACCAACCCATATAAAAAGGACACAGTACACATGATCTTCCTCTTTCCAGTGGAGACACTCAGTGTGTACACAGGGTTGATTCAACACATCACACCCACCACATGGATTGTAGTAGACTGGTTCGTCAGTCTGAGTAGCTACAGCAGGATTAACGGGAGAGTCGAATCCAAGTAGGAGAATTGTTAACAGTTTAAATAAACGTGTTAAAGTTATCTCCAAGTCTGAACCTTCCTTTGTCAGAGTGCACATCAAGGAAGCAGCTTATGCTACGTCAAGAGCATAACAAAACACAGCAACATCCACGTGCCATTTTTTTTAAAAATGCCTTACAGTTGTGCTAGTTAAATACAGGAACATATGCAAACATTGAGCTGTTGGACGAGAGATTAAGGGCAATCGTTAGAAATCACATTAAGGAATTGGCTGCCAGTGAGGTTTTATTGTTGACTCTGTTTGCAACCAATAAAATATAAACATTTTCAAATCCTTATAGTGCATCTCAAGCAGAACGTGTGAGATTCAAACTAATTTCCCGCATCACTTCTTCCCCCTTTTATTGAAAGCTTAAGGTTGTCTGCAGCTTTGTTCAACAAGCTCCATGTTTCAAAGGTTTTCCATAACTCTTGTTCTCCTTTTCCCCTCCCCTCACTAGTTGACCTCCTGGGGCATTGCGCATGGACACTATTTGAATAGAGGGGAGAGGAATCATTTTCACCTTCACTGCTCGGCTGATAAGCTAGTGGAATGGGTCAGTCACTGACCATAGAACCCAAGACCCAGCTTCACTCCTTATTCATGGCTTTGCCACCTTCAGGCTTAACTATTCTAATGCATTCCTGGCTGTCCGAAGCACCCCTTGTACAGACGGGATTGTGCATAGCGGTGGTGTCACCGGACAAATAATGCACAAGTTCCAGGCTAATGTTTTAAAAAACGTAATTAAATATATATATATTGTCTAAAAAGTGGCACAAATTAGAGACAGAGAAAGTTGGATTTCTGGGAAAGTGGGCCCAGACCCTCTCATTGCTAGGAAGTAGTAAAAATACTTAATTAGTGGACATTGAGAAAACGATAAAGAAGAAGTGCAGTGACTATCTAATGCAGCACTTCCTTCTTGCCCACAGAGATGCTGTTGCAATGTGCAGTGTGATGCACTATCAATTATGACGAGACGAGAGTAGAGAGTAATCGAGGCTTTATCACACAGAGATGTGGAGCCTCCCGCAGTTGCTGCCGAAATGGCTGCAGCTCGGAGAGCCCACACAGTTATACTCCATCTACTGGGCGGAGCCAGCAGGCAGGGATCTACCCGTACCGTAATACCCTCGTATGCAGTATACACAACACAACAGTAGTGACTACCACATTCACCCCCTGTTAAAAAAGAGTCCAGTGGGGGTGGTGGAAGGTTATTTACATGCAGGAAAAGTTTACAAATTCAGACGATTGGGCGCCTTGATCTGTCGTTGCGAGCCCCGCAGTTCCGGTGGTGATGCAGGCATCGGTTCGGTCGTCGGTGACTCCGGGAGCGTGTCGACCTCATCTTCATCCCCGGGTGGGATGAAGGGGAGGACGGATCGTCCTGGAGCGGGGGCTGTGGTGGGGTGCGCCGGGGGGGGGGGGGGGGGGGGGGGAGGGTGGCGCCGGGGCAGGTGGTGGTGTGTGGGGACCCAGCTGGCACCAGGTTCCTGAGGGAGACTGTGTCTTGGCGGCCGTTGGGGTACGCCGTACTGCGGGTTTGCGTGGAGTAGCTGTACCCTCTCAACCAATGGGTCTGCCTTGTGGAGCCGCACGTGCTTGCGGAGAGCGGGTCCTGGAGCTGCCAGCCATGTTGGGAGTGAAACCCTGGAGGTGGACTTCCTGGGGAAGGCAAAGAGACATTCATGGGGAGTTTCCTTAGTCGCAGTGCAAAGGAGCGACTGAATGGAGTGAAGGGCGTCGGGGTGGACCACCTGCCAGCGGGAGGCCGGGAGATTTATGGAGGTTTCCCCGGGGGTTGTAACTAGTCGTCCTGCTCAAGGCAATAACCTTGCTGAGCAGGTACTGGCACAGGTCATCGCTCATCAATGAGGATCCCCGGTCGCTGTGGACATTGGCGGGGAAACCGAACAGAGCGAAGATGGTGTAGAGGGCTTTGATGACGGTGGCAAACCTCATATCAGGGCATGCGACGACGAAGGGGAATCTGGAGTATTCGTCGACCACGTAAAGAAAGTACGTGTTTCGGTCGGTGGAGGGGAGGGGCCCTTTGAAATCCACGCTGAGGCGTTTAAAATGACGGGAGGCCTTCACCAGGCGCGCACGGTCTGGCCGGTAGAAGTGTGGTTTACACTCCGCGCAGACTTGGTAGTCTCTGGTGACAGCCCTGACTTCCTCGATGGTGTAGGGCAGATTGCGGGCCATTATGAAGTGAAAAAAACGGGTGACCCCTGGGTGACAGAGATCGTCGTACAGGGTGTGGAGTCGGTCTACTTGTGCGCTGGCACAGGTACCTCGGGATAGGGCATCGGGGGCTTGTTGAGCTTACCGGGGCGATACAAAATCTCGTAATTGTAGGTGGAGAGCTCGATTCTCCACCTCGAGATCTTATCATTTTTGATCTTGCCCCGCTGTGTGTTGTTGAACATGAAGGCAACCGACCGTTGGTCAGTGAGGAGAGTGAATCTCCTGCCGGCCAGGTAATGCCTCCAATGCCGCACAGCTTCTTTATGGATTGGGCCTCCTTCTCGACAGAGGAGTGCCGAATTTCGGAGGCATGGAGGGTGCGTGAAAAGAATGCCACGGGCCTGCCCGCCTGGTTGAGGGTGGCGGCCAGAGCAACGTCTGATGCATCGCCCTCGACTTGGAAGGGGAGCGTCTCGTTGACAGCGTGCATCGGCCTTGGTACGGTTGAAGGCCTGGTGAGCCTCGGCCGTCAGTGGGAAAACGGTGGATTGAATGAGTGGGTGGGCCTTGTCTGCATAGTAAGGGACCCACTGGGTGTAGTACGAGAAGAACCCCAGGCATCGTTTAAGGGCCTTTGGGCAGTGGGGAAGGGGGAGTTCCATGAGGAGGCACGTACGATCGGGGTCGAGCCCTAGAACTCCATTTTCAACCACATAGCCAAGGATAGCTAATCGGTTAGTGCTGAACACACACTTCTCCTTCTTGTAGGTTAGGTTGAGGTGTTTGGCGGTGGGCAGGAATTTGGAAAGGTTAGCGTTGTGGTCCTGCTGGTCATGGCCGCAGATGGTGACGTTATCCAGGTACGGAAAGGTGGCCTGCAGTCCGTACCGGTCAACCATTTGGTCCATCTCCCGTTGCAAGACCGAGATCCCATTAGTGACGCCGAAGGGAACCCTAAGAAAATGGTAAAGGCGCCCGTCCGCTTCAAACGCGGTGTACAGGCGGTCCGCCTTGCGAATGGGGAGCTGGTGGTAGGCAGATTTCAGGTCCACCGTTGAGAAGACCCAGTATTGTGCAATCTGATTGACCATATCAGATATGCGAGGGAGGGGGTACGCGTCGAGCTGCGTGTACCGATTGATAGTCTGACTGTAGTCAACGGCCATCCTGTTTTTCTCCCCAGTTTTCACAACTACCACTTGAGCTCTCCAGGGGCTGTTGCTGGCCTTGATAATACCTTCCCTTAGCAGCCGCTGGACCTCAGATCTGATGAAGGTCCTGTCCTGGGCGCTGTACCGTCCACTCCTGGTGGCGACGTGTTTGCAATCCGGGGTAAGGTTCACAAACAGAGAAGGCGTGTCGACCTTAAGGGTTGTGAGGCCGCAGACAGTAAGGGGTGGTAGTGGCCCGCCAAATTTCAAAATTAGGCTCTGGAGGTTGCACTGGAAGTCCAGGCCGAGTAGCAAGGCAGCGCAGAGGTTGGGGAGGACGTAGAGCCGGAAGCCGCTGAACTCTACGCCCTGGGTGGTGAGGGTGGCGGTGCAGTGCCCCTGGTTCGCCACGGAGTGGAATCCGGAGGCTAGGGAGATTTTCTGGTTAATGGGGTGTACCATGAGGGAGCAGCGCCATACCGTATTAGGATGGATGAAGCGCTCAGTGCTCCCGGAGTCCAGAAGGCATGATGTCTCGTGCCCATCGACCTTCACTGTCGTCGACACGGTCGTGAGATTGTGCGGTCGGGACTGATCAATCGTGATGGAGGTGAGACGTGGCTGGTTGGCGGCAGTTGCGATGAGTGGCCCGATGGGGTGCCTGACGAGCAGGGGTCCTGAGGCAAGCAAGATGGTGCCGCCCACAGGCCGCACGTGGTCTGAGGCGAGGAAGATGGCGGCGCCCATGGGTCGCACGTGGGTGGTGCAGGGACAATAGTGGCGATCGAGCTGGAATGGCACACAGCAGCAAAATGTCCTTTCTTCCCGCAGGCCTTGCAGAGCGCGGGCAGCGTGCCGGGGGTGTTTTGTCTATCCACAGAAGCAGTACTTGGGTCCCCCGGGATTGGTTCGCTGCCACGCGGCGCAGGCCCGTGGCTGGCTGGGGGTGTGGTGCACAATCAATCACTACTGAAGCGAGATTGTAGTCCAATTGAAAGCTTTAATGAACAAGTAGTTACCCCAGCAGCTCCGGTACAGAATGACTGCTGTGGGTGAAACACAGACACTTATGCTCCGCCTGCTGGGCGGAACCAGCAGGCAGGTTCTACCACTCATATTACAGTAGAAGGTACATCCCACCTAAGTACCGCGATACCCCTAATATAGCCGAACACATTCACCCCCTGTTTAAAAAAGAGTCCGGAGGGGGTGGTGGCCTTGCTTTTACAGTGGTAGAGGTTATAGCGGTACCCTTCGGTGCCTTTACATGCAATACACATATTTACAGACAATTATTTACAAGTTCAATTTACGATGAAACTATCAGCCGGTCGGGGGCCCTGGTCGTCCTCTGCGATCATCGCAGTCCCGGCGGTGATGCTGGCGTCGGCTCGGGCATCCATGTCTCTGGGAGCGTGTCATCTTCAGCTTCATCGTAGCCGGATGGAGCCAGTGGGAGGACGGATCCTCCTGGGAATGGGGCTGCGGTGGTGTGTGCCGGTGAAAAAATGGTTGGAGTTGGTGGGAGGAGGGGGTGAGGATGGGGATCCAGCGGGAGCCAGATCCCGGAAGGAGACCATGTCTTGTCGGCCGTCGGGGTGCGCCACATAGGCGTACTGGGGGTTAGCATGGAGGAGATGTACCCTCTCGACCAGTGGGTCCGACTTGTGGGCCTGTACGTCTTTGCGGAATAATAATAATCTGTAATAATCTTTATAATAATCTTTATTAGTGTCACAAGTAGGCTTACATTAAAACTGCAATGAAGTTACTGTGAAAATCCCCTAGGCGCCATATTCCAGCGCTAACCACTGTGCTACATCATAACCATCACATGCAGTCCTTTACAAGAGCTAACCTGTAGCTGAAATGAGCAATTTCCAACTCTCCACACCACCACTAATTCTGCCGCCTCATCACTGTTCTTGTTTACGCTCAATTCATTTTAAATCCTCCCTGTAAGCCATATTAGACATTAGCAATTCTTTAGGACACAAAGTGGGAGGATGAGTTGGGAGAGGGTATGGAGGAGGGGTTCTGGTATGAGGTGAATGCCCGGAGGGTGAATACCTCCACCTTGTTTGCGAGGTTAAGGCTGATACAGCTGAAGGTGGCGTATGGAGCACACCTTACAGGGGCAAGGATGAGCCGGCTCTTTGACGGGGTAGAAGATATGAACGTTGCGGAGGAGGTGGGGGGGGGGGGGGGCTGGGGGGGGGGGGGGGGGGTAGAGGGGAGTCGGGTGGTGCCGCAAACCATGTTCATATTTTTAGTTCCTATCCAAAGCTGGAGGAACACTGGAAGGAGGTTTCTAGGGTAATTTCCAAGGTGGTGCACGTGAAACAGGACCCGGGCACTCGGGAGGCCATATTCGGGGTGTCGGACCAGCCGGGGTTGGAAACGGGCGCGGAGGCAGATGTTGTAGCCTTCGCCTCGTTGATCGCCCGAAGGCGGATCCTGTTAGGGTGGAGATCAACCTCTCCACCCTGTGCCCTGGCATGACGGGGGGACCTGCTGGAATTCATAATACTTGAGAAGGTCAAATTGGAACTGAGGGGAAGGATGGAGGGATTCTACAATTCATGGGTGTTATTCATTATGCAATTTTGAGAATTGGATTACATCGAACACTGGGGGGGGGGGGGGGGGGGCTGGGAGGTTTGGGGGGAGGGGGACTGCATGTGTTAATGGTGGCTATGGGTGATTCCTGATTCCTTTTGTGTCATTTGTTTATGTTAACATGCGGGCTAATGTCTGGGGGTTTGGTGGGAGGATGGGATCGTTCTTATTGATATGGGGATTGACATTGTATTCGTTACTGATTATTGTTTATTGTTAGATGTAAATTTGGGATAAAATGTGAAAAAGGAGGAGAATAAAAAAATATTTTCAAAAAACTATTTTTTAGGACAAAGCGTGTTTAAATTCCACTGATCTCTCATCAGAGTTATGGGACCACGGCTTTTCCTCCCTATCTAGGGGATGAAAGAAGGTAGCAATCGAATTCTGACCAGTGTGTGTCACTTCCATGATATGCCTCGGGAGGGGAAGAACATTCACCCTCCCTTTTAGAAGGTGAATGCCCAGGGTACCGAGACAGGGACTTGTTACTTTCAAAGGTTTGATGCCTCATTCTCGGCACAGAGTGGTACTGAAAACTGGTAGATTGAGAGTGATGGGCTGCGAAGAGGGTGGTAGTGTGGTTGGTATGGGCCAGACAAATGGCGTGGACCTCTGAAAAAGCTACGATTTATTTATCTTTTATTGGCTCTCTTACACAGCGGGGTTAGGGGGATATGGGTCGGATTTATTGGGGTATGTGTGGGATGCATGGAGCAGAGATGCACCAGAGATGTGCCAATATGATTTCTTGTGCCTCCCATCCCTTTTGCCCTCTGACTGACCCTGCCAGAGGGTACCACCATCTTGCAGATCGATCGGTCGATTCACTGAATTCCCATAAGAGTGTTTTAGTAGCTGTTTCCAGGTGGATAGATGAATGTATTACTACTTGCCATCCACTGGAATGTAATCCCTGACCTTGGGAAAAATGTAATAGGTACCAGGAAGGGAATGTACCCCTATCAGTTCCAAGTTGCCTGTTGGTCATGGATTTGATACTACAGAGTTTCCTTCGCTCCAAAAGTATTTGGCACGGTCTGCAGCTTCATTATTGACCCTATGTTTGGTGGAAGGGCTTTGACAACTTTCCAACTGTGCGGAAATGGAGAAACAGTAGCAACGGTTACTTTGGGGAGCCTGCCTCGCTTATGCAAAAGCACATTTTAAAAATTCATTTACTGCTGATGGGTGTCTTTGGTTAGACCCGCATTTATTGCCCACCCCTCGTTGCCCTTCAGAAGGTGGTGGTGAGCTGCCTTCTTGAACAGCTGCAGTCCCTGAGGTGTAGGTACACCCACTGTGCTGTTAGGGAGGGAATTCCAGGCGTTTGAGCCAGCAGCAGTGAAGGAAAGGTGATGTATTTCCAAGTCAGAATGATAAGTGACTTGGAGTGGGGCCTCCAGATGGTGCAGTATCTGCTGCTCTTTCCTTCAAGATGGCAGTGGTTGTTGTTGTGTTGTGCTGCTTCGTGTAGCATAAGCTGCTTCCTTGATGTATGATTTGGCAAAGGAAGCTCCAGACTATGAAATGAGTTCAACGTGTTTATTCAACTATTAACACAGTTCTTAAATGAGTTTGACTCTCTGCTAATCTAACGGTAGTAACTCAGTCTAACTGAACCAGCTTGCTCTAAGCCACGTGCTGGGGTCTGATCAACCCTGTCTAACTCTCTCGATGTCTGTGGAAAGAGGCAGAGCATGTATGCCCTATCCTTTTATTTGGATTGTGAAGTGCCCCCTTGTGGTAATGCCACCCCTGGGTGTCCTGATCACCCATTGGTTGTGTCCTGTTGTAATGACCCATTGGCTGTATGTCTGCATGCCATGACATCTCTGGTGCTCCCTCTAGTGGTTACTTAGTTGTAGTGTATTTACATTAACCCCTTGTGTATATACAGTGATGCATATCACTGGTTGGTTTAGCTAAGGGGCTGGTTTAGCTCACAAGGCTAAATCGCTGGCTTATAAAGCAGACCAAGGCAGGCCAGCAGCATGGTTCGATTCCCGTACCAGCCTCCCCGAACAGGCGCCGGAATGTGGCGACTAGGGGCTTTTCACAGTAACTTCATTGAAGGATACTCGTGACAATAAGCGATTTTCATTTCATTTCATATCACCACAGTCGTGGCTTTAGATGGTGCTGCCTAAGGAACCTTGGCGAGTTCTTGCAGTGCATCTCGTAGATGCCACAGTTAGTCAGTGGTGGAGGGATTGACAGCCTGCGGCTATGAAATCTTCCCACCTCTTCTTCAAAATCAAAGTCTAGTCAATTTCAACTATCGAGCCACAAGAATATTTCCAATAACCAAATCAGCAAGTACACAGGATTAAACCCAATGTACAATGGTGATCAGCTCTTGTTGCGGTTAATTCTCTGCGTGCTGCTTTGAAGAATTGTGCACGGGTTGTGTTTAATAGGGATCTGCTGGCAAATATCATTCAGGATTCAGTTTCCTGAACCAGTCATTGATTATGTCTCTCTATGGAAACTTCCGGTTGCGGCTATGACTAGCTAAGCCGCACATTTGGAAGCTCCTGCGACAAAGGTGTTTTTGGGCCAATTGGAGGGCCCCAACAGTGCTGGAAAAACGAATCCCGGTGGGGGAAGGTCCCCTGAGGAGAACTAGACCGATTTTATGGTCGGTACCCGGAGTGGAGCGGCAAGAAAAACGGCAGCAGCTCCCCAAAAAAAGCGGGGGAAGAAAATCAAAATGGCGGCCGGCGGCGCATCGGAGGAGTGGAAGAAATGGGCGGAGGAGCAGCAGGCCGCTCTCCTCCGTTTTTTCACGGAGATGAAAGTGGAGCTCTTAGAGTCCATGAACGCGACGGCCACCAGGTTGGTGGGAGCCCAGGCGATCCAAGAGGCGTTGATTAAAGATCTGCAGCAGGAGATGACCGCGAGGGAGGAGGAGGCCACAGTCATCGGGGCAAAGGTGGAGGTGCACGAGGCACTCCACATGAAGTGGCAGAGCCGCTTCGAGGAGCTGGACACTCGGATGAGGAGGAAAAATTTGAGGATCCTGGGCCTGGAAGAAGGCCTGGAGGGGTCGGATCTCCCGGGATATGTGGCGGAGATGTTGAGCTCCCTGATGGGGGAAGGGGCCGGTCCGGCGCCCCTGGAACTGGAAGAGGCATATCGGGTCATGGCCAGGAGGCCTAGGGCAAACGAGCCCCCGAGGGCGGTGCTGGTGCGGTTCCAGCGGCTAAGTGATCGAGAGAAAGTCCTGAGGTGGGCAAAAAGGGAGAAAAGCAGCAAGTGGCAGAACTCGACGGTAAGGGTGTACCAGGACTGGAGTGCGGAGGTGGCAAAGCGGCGGGCCCGGTACAACCGGACAAAGGCGGTGCTACACGCGAACAAGATCAAATTTGGAATGCTGCAACCGGCGCGCTTGTGGGTCACCTACAAGGACCAACATCATTATTTCGAGTCCCCAGAGGAGGCCTGGACCTTTGTACAAGAGGAAAAGTTGGACACGAACTAAAACCTGGGAGCACCGGCGGTCGTAGCCGCCTGGGGACTCTTGATTGAGCAAGTGGCCCTTTTCTTTTTCAGGCCAGGTCGGAACTGGGTAACAGTTTCGTGGATTGTTTGGGGTGTTTTTTCTCGAACGGTTGACTTTTCTGAATATCTTGAAGGTTTCGAGTTGTTGGGTGTTTCTGTATATTTGTACTGTTGAAATCTATATTGTGGGTCGTTGGTTTCTTATGGGGTGTTTCTTCCCGTTTCCAATTTCCCTTAGTTATTTACCCCTCTTACCCTTTTTCTTTGGGTGCTTGGGGGGGTTTTTTGTTCTTTTTTTCTTTTCGGGTTATGGTTATCTGCGGTTATTTATACTGTTTGATGGAGGGTGATGGTTGGGCACACTGTTAGTTGATAGCTAGTTAATTATTTTGTTATTTAAGTATGTAGTTAAGTATTTATGTATTTAGTTGCCATTGGGTATTTATATCGTTAAGTTGGGGAGACGGGACAGGGGGGAGCGGGTTGATTATGCGGGTCTTTCTCTGGGGTTTTAAGGGGATCTTTCACGGGCGCAGATGGGGTGAACCGGGAGGAGACGGATTGTGGCAGGAGCAGCCGGGTCAGCGGAGACCAGCTGACTCTCGGGAGTACGATGTTGGGTACATCGCGGCTAGGAGGGGTCCTAGCCAGGGGGGGGGGGAAAGGGGGGGGGGGGCTGGGGGGGGACACCGGGTTGCTGCTGGAAAGACCAGGGACTGAGAAGGGGAGAGCCGGGGGGGTGGGGGGGGGGCCATCGCTATGGGAAGCGGGTCAGAAAAGGAGGGATGACCCGGGGCGAGCAAGGGACAAGACATGGCTAATCGACAGGGAGTAGGGACGGGTCGCTCTGCGATTTGATTGATCACGTGGAACGTAAGGGGGCTGAATGGGCCGGTCAAAAGATCAAGGGTCTTCTCACACCTGAAGGGACTGAAGGCTGATGTAGCAATGCTGCAGGAGACTCATTTGAGGGTAGCAGATCAGGTCCGCCTGAGAAGGGGGTGGGTGGGACAGGTGTTCCACTCAGGCTTGGATATCAAGAACCGGGGGGTGGCGATTTTGGTGGGAAAGAGGGTGTCGTTTGTGGCGGCAGAGGTGGTGGCAGACAAGGAGGGCAGGTACGTGATGGTGAGGGGTAGGTTGCAGGGAGAGAATGTGGTACTGGTAAATGTGTATGCCCCGAACTGGGACGACGCGGGTTTTATGAGGCGCCTGCTGAGCCTCATCCCGGGACTGGAGGCAGGGGGCCTGATCATGGGAGGGGACTTTAATACGGTGTTAGACCCTGGGCTGGATAGATCGAGTTCCAGGACGAATAGGAGGCCGGCAGCGGCAGAGGTGTTAAGGGGGTTCATGGAGCAGATGGGAGGGGTAGACCCATGGAGATTTGGTAGGCCTAGGGCGAGGGAGTATTCTTTTTTCTCCCACGTCCACAGAGTGTACTCTAGGATCGATTTTTTCGTATTGAACAGGGGGCTGATACCAAGAGTGCAGGACACGGAGTACTCGGCCATTGCGATATCGGACCATGCACCACATTGGGTGGACGTGGACATGGGGGAGGCGAGGGATCAACGCCCGTTGTGGCGCCTGGATGTAGGGCTGTTGGCGGACGAAGAGGTGTGCAGAAGGGTGAGAACGGGCATTGAGAACTATCTGGGTACGAATGACACAGGGGAGGTGCAGGTGGGGACGGTCTGGGAGGCCTTGAAAGCAGTGATTAGAGGAGAGCTGATCTCCATAAGGGCACACAGAGAGAGGAAGGAGAGGCAGGAAAGGGAGAGGCTGGTGGGGGAGCTCCTAGAAGTAGATAGGAAATATGCGGCGGCACCAGAGGAGGGGCTATTAAGGGAGCGGCGTAGCTTGCAGGCCAGGTTCGACCTACTGACCACTAGGAAGGCGGAAATGCAGTGGAGAAGGGCGCAGGGTGCGGCGTATGAGTACGGGGAAAAGGCGAGCAGGATGCTGGCACACCAGCTTCGTAAGCGAGATGCAGCCAGAGAGATTGGGGGAGTGAGAGAGAGGGGTGGGGACGTAGTGCAGAAGGGGCAAGAGGTGAATAGGGTCTTTAGGGACTTCTATAGGGAATTGTATAGGTCTGAACCGCCGAAGAGGAGAGGGGGAATGAAGAACTTTCTCGACAAATTGGGGTTCCCAAAGGTACAGGAGGAGCTGGTAGAAGGGTTGGGGGCGCCGATAGAGCTGCAGGAGCTAATTAAAGGGATAGGCCAGATGCAGGCGGGGAAGGCGCCGGGGCCGGATGGGTTCCCGGTGGAGTTTTACAGGAAATTTGTGGACTTGGTGGGTCCAGTGCTGGTGCGAGCCTTTAATGAGGCGCGCGAGGGGGGGGTTCTGCCCCCAACAATGTCGCAGGCCCTGATCTCCTTGATTTTGAAGCGGGACAAGGACCCGGTCCAGTGCGGGTCCTACAGGCCCATCTCCCTCCTGAATGTTGACGCCAAGCTGTTAGCAAAGGTCCTGGCAACCAGGATAGAGGACTGTGTGCCAGGGGTAGTCCATGAAGACCAGACGGGGTTCGTGAAGGGACGTCAACTTAACACAAATGTCCGGAGATTGTTAAATGTGATTATGATGCCAGCAGTGGAAGGGGAGGCGGAGACAGTGGTAGCGCTGGACGCGGAGAAGGCATTTGACAGGGTGGAGTGGGAATACTTGTGGGAGACGTTGGAAAGGTTTGGGTTTGGGGAGGGATTTATCAAGTGGGTAAAACTGCTCTATTCAGCTCCGATGGCAAGTGTGGTAACAAACGGGAGGAGGTCAGAATATTTTGGGCTCCATCGAGGTACTAGGCAGGGATGTCCCCTATCTCCCTTACTCTTTGCATTAGCGATTGAGCCGTTGGCGATGGCACTGAGGGGTTCAGGGGGGTGGAGAGGACTGACAAGGGGAGGGGAGGAACATCGGGTCTCGCTCTATGCGGATGATTTGTTGTTGTATGTGGCAGACCCGGAGGGGGGAATGCCGGAGGTAATGGGGATACTAGCGGAGTTCGGGGACTTTTCGGGGTATAAATTAAATCTGGGGAAAAATGAGGTCTTTGTAATACACCCGGGAGACCAAGGGGAGGGAATTGGGAGGCTCCCCTTCAAAAGAGCAGTTAAAAGTTTTAGATATTTGGGGGTGCAGGTGGCAAAGAACTGGGGGACCCTCCATAAGTTGAACTTTTCCAGACTGGTGGAACAGATGGAGGAGGAGTTTAAGAGGTGGGACACGGTGCCGCTGTCGCTGGCAGGGAGGGTGCAGTCAGTTAAAATGACGGTCCTCCCGAGGTTCTTGTTTTTGTTCCAGTGTCTGCCCATCTTCCTCCCCAGGGCCTTTTTCAAGAAGGTAACGAGTAGTATCATGGGGTATGTGTGGGCACATGGCACCCCGAGAGTTAGAAGGGTCTTTTTGGAGCGGAGTAGGGATAGTGGAGGGCTGGCGTTACCCAACCTTTCAGGATATTACTGGGCGGCAAATGCATCGATGGTACGAAAGTGGATGATGGAAGGGGAGGGGGCAGCCTGGAAGCGCATGGAGAGGGCGTCCTGCGGCAACATAAGCTTAGGGGCACTGGTAACGGCACCATGGCCGCTCCCTCCCACGAGGTATACCACGAGCCCGGTGGTGGCGGCCACCCTCAAGATCTGGGGGCAGTGGAGGCGACACAGGGGGGAAGTGGGAGGTCTGATAGGGGCACCATTAAGAGGGAACCACAGATTTGCACCGGGAAATACAGGAGGGGGATTCCAGAGCTGGCAGAGGGTGGGTATTAGACAACTGAGGGACTTGTTTATAGAGGGGAGGTTTGCGAGCTTGGGAGAGCTGGAGGAGAAATTTGGGCTCCCCCCGGGGAACACGTTCAGGTACCTCCAAGTGAAGGCATTTGCCAGACGACAGGTAGAGGGGTTCCCCGCGCTTCCCGACAGAGGGGCGAGTGATAGGGTGCTATCAGGGGTCTGGGTCGGGGAGGGGAAGATCTCGGACATCTATAAGATTATGCAGGAGGTGGAGGAGGTACCAGTAGTGGAGCTGAAAGATAAGTGGGAGTTAGAGCTGGGGGAACAGATAGAGGACGGGACATGGGCAGACGCCCCGGAGAGGGTCAACTCGTCGTCGTCATGTGCGAGACTAAGTCTCATTCAATTTAAGGTACTGCATAGAGCCCACATGACGGGGACAAGGATGAGTCGGTTTTTTGGGGGTGAAGACAGGTGTGTTAGATGTTCGGGAAGCCCTGCGAATCATGCACATATGTTTTGGGCATGTCCGGCACTGGAGGAGTTCTGGAAGGGGGTGGCAGGGACGGTGTCGAGAGTGGTGGGGTCCAGGGTCAAGCCAGGATGGGGACTTGCGATCTTCGGGGTTGGGGTGGAGCCGGGGGTACAGGAGGCGAGGGAGGCTGGAATATTAGCCTTTGCGTCCTTGGTGGCTCGGAGGAGGATCTTGATTCAGTGGAGGGACGAAAGGCCTCCGAGTGTTAACACCTGGTTAAACGACATGGCAAACTTCATCCAATTGGAAAGGATCAAATTCGCCCTGAGAGGGTCGGTGTAGGGGTTTTTCAGGCGATGGCAACCCTTCCTAGACCTCTTGGATCAGAGATAGAAACTGAGGTTGTGACAGCAGCAACCCGGGAGGGGAGGGGAGGGCGGGAGGGGGGGGGGGGGGAGGGGGGAGGGGGTGGGGGGGGGGACAAAGACGAAGGAAGTACGGTTAGCGGTGGTGGCACGGGCAAGGCCTGCCCGAGGACGCTGCTATAAATGATAAGTTGGTCTGACTGTCGGTTCGCCGGCGGGGGGGGGGGGGGGGGGGGGGGGGGGGGGGGGGGGGACGCGCGAGTAGGGGGGGGGGACCTTTTTTTTTTTTTTTTCTTTTTTTGTGTTAAGTAGGGGGGTTTGACTTTGTTTTGTTATAATTTAAATGTAAATGTAGGGGGGGTTAAATGTTTGTATTTTGAAAAATTTCTTCAATAAAAATTATTTAAAAAAAAAAAGATTATGTCTCTCTATGTACCAGTCATGTCTCATGTTTGAAAGCGGTGTGAAAAGAGCTCATTAATGTTCAACTAAATGTTTGGACTTGGAATACGCAGTGGAAAGTTTTAAAGGTTTCTTCCGATCACCTTGAAAGTTTTTCTTTCTCTGTTCAAAACGTTTAATCGAATGGTGCCTAACTGTAAAACATATTGACTGACTGTATTGATTGCAAGGTAGGCACTGAGGCAAATGGAACAAAGAGCTATTAATGGAATTGGTTTATGTGAGGAGTAAAGCGTTTTGTTAATCTCGAGCATTTTCTGCTGCTCTTTCTGTAAACTAAAACAACTGATAAATCGCAGCACCCGTTGTCATTCATGTTTGGGGACAGAAATACTCACCACCACACTCAGCATCAAACCTCACATTTCATTTTTGAGAAGGTCCTTTTTTAAAAAGTTATCGTGGGCATCGGCAGCATGGCCGACTTTTGTTGCCCATCCCGAATTGTTCATGAACTGAGTTACCTTGCTAACTATTTCAGAGGGGCAGTTAAGAGTCAGCCATATTATGTTGGTCTGGAGTCACATCTAAGGATATAGGGATTTGTCCAAAAAGGTTAAGGTGGGGTTACTGCGTTACGGGTGTGGCCTTAAGTAGGGTACTATTTCCAGTGCTGGTGCAAGCTCGATGGGCTGAATGGCCTTCTGCTCTGTAAATTCTATGATTCTAGGGATGGCATGGGGAAATGGCATTGAAGGCAGAGAAGGATCGGAGGTCTGAATGACCTACTCCTGCATTCCTATATCCCTAAAAATAATTTATGTTTTCTTCAAAATGTTTATCCCTTGTAGTTGAGGATAATAATGATGAACATTGGAACAGAGGCAGGCCTACAAGACCTTTGAGCCTGCCCCACCGTTCAATTGGATCATGGCTGATCTGTAACTCAATTCCATATTCTCTGTCTGTCCCCGATATCCCTTTCATCTTTTACCCGACAAAAACGATCAACCTGATTCCTGAAATCTCCAATCTGATTTGATTTGATTTATTGTCACATATACCGAAGTACAGTGAAAAGTATTTTTCTACAGCCGAGGGAACGTACACAGTACGTATATAGTAGACAAAAGAATATTCAACAGAGAACATTGACAAATGGTACATCAACAAATAGTGATTGGTTACAGTACAGAACAAGGGGTCAAACAAAGCAAATACATGAGCAAGAGCAGCATAGGGCGTCGTGAATAGTGTTCTGACAGGGAACAGATCAGTCCATGGAGGAGTCGTTGAGGAGTCTTGTAGCTGTGGGGAAGAAGCTGTTCCTATGTCTGGATGTGCGGGTCTTCAGACTTCTGTACCTTCTGCCTGATGGAAGGGTCTGGAAGAGAGTAAAGCCTGGGTGGGAGGGGTCTCTGATAATGCTGTCTGCCTTCCTGAGGCAGAGGGAGGTATATACAGAATCAATGTGGGGGTGGCAAGCTCGTGTGATGCGCTGGGCTGAGTTCACCACACTGCAGTTTCTTGCGATCTTGGGCCGAGCAGTTGCCACACCAGGCTGTGATGCAGCCGGATAGGATTCTCTCCAACACACATCTGTAAAAGTTTGAGAGAGTCAATGCAGACATGCCAAATTTCTTTAGCTTCCATAGGAAGTAGAGATGTTGTTGGGCTTTTTTGACTGTTGCATCAACGTGAGTGGACCAGGACAGACTGTTGGTGATGGTGACCCCCCAGGAAGTTAAAGCTATCGACCATCTCCACTTCGGAGCCATTGATGCAGACGGGAGTGTGTGACGTGCTGCGCTTCCTGAAGTCGATGACCGATTCTTTGGTCTTTCTGACATTTAGGAAGAGGTTGTTTTCGGTACACCATACAACCAAGTGATTTATCTCCCAATCATACCCAGCATCCACACCATTTGACGGAGAGAGTTCCAGTTTTCTGCTACCGTTTGTGTGAAAAAGTGCGTCCCGATTTCACTCCTGAAAGCTTGGCTCTAACTTTAAACTAACTCCAACTCCAAAATTATTTCCTCTTCTTCTTCTTGATTCCCCAACAAGCACACCCGTGGGAGTTACATTCTTTTCACAGCCTCCATGCCTTGACGGAGTGGCCTACCTCTGATTCAGTCACCCACTACAACTTAATCTCTGCAATCAGTGGGGCGCTCCATTTAAATGTCTCTCCAGCACTTGTGCTAAGCCCAGTCGAGGGGGTGGCTGCCAGAAAGGTTGCACCATTCTTCACCGAGAGAGCCCTCAGCAAACTCCTCAATGGGGTCAAGCAGCAGTGGGGAAAGCTCGAGCTGCCATCGACCAGACAGTCCATCCAGCAAAGTGACCAACGCCATCTGGGAGGCTACGGCCACCACTGTGAGTTCCAGCCCAGTCCATAACAGGTCAGGGCTGCAGTGCTGACAGAAGCTGAATGACTTTCTTCGTCCAGCCAGGGTAAGTCTGTATCCTCACGTCCCCTATAAGAATATAAGACCTTATACGTAGGAGCAGAATTAGTCCATCCAGCCCACCGAGTCTGTTCCGCCATTCAAGAGTACATGTGCGCGAGAACGAGCAGCACAGACCACCGGAAAAGGTTGGGCTGACACGGGGTAGAACGGAGGAAGAAGAGGGTACATCCCCACCAGCGTCAGTAGCGTGCACCGAAAGAAAACACAAAACCGGGCAGAAACATAGCGAAGCCACCAGCCCAGACAGGAGACACAAAACCAGCACCAATACAATGACAAGAATATGAGCAAACATCAAACAACAATATGCAACAGTACAAAGACACCAGCCATTTACAGAGCCTTCCAAACTTGAACCACAGTCATTATTACACGGAAGCCTTCAAGGACGCGTCATTACGGCCTCCAAGGTGTCCAGTTGCGGTGAGCCACCACTGTCCTCCTCCTGCAGTCCCAATATCTGATCACCTGCTCCAGCCAGCTCCCAATCCAGGCCACAGAAGCAGCAGCGGCAGGAACAACACTTGGCTTCCAAACATCGAAACGGTAAGCAGTCAGCAGTCCAAACAAAAGCAGCATCAGATGGTAAATCAGTCCTGCAAACCTCCAGCATGTTGCATTTGATTCGGGCCGCCGCCCTTCCTCACTGGCAGCAGGGAATCGGGCTAGCTCCCTCTCCTGCAACAAGTCATTCAGATAAACCAGCCACCACCCTTCTCTGCTCCTTCCTCCGAATGACAGCAGCAGTCGCCCATCAAACAAGCAGAAAGAGAGGCAGGCAATTGTTAAATCCAGTCTCAGGATCAACCCATCCCAGGCCTTACCAGCAGAATGTTCTGCCCTTCCAAGGGAACTAGGAGCATTTATGGAGCAGATGGGGGCGATGGACCAACGTAGGTTCCCACACCCGGGACAGAAGGAATTTTCATACTTCTCACAAGTACACAAGGTGTATACCCGTATCGACTTCTTTGCAGTGGGGAAATCGGTGCTTCCAGGGATCATGGGAATGGAATACTCCGCGATCGTTATCTCCGACCACGCTCCACACTATATGGATGTGAGGTTGGAGACAGGCCAGGCGCCCCACATGGAGGTTGGACACGGACCTCCTGGCCAACAAGGCCTTCTGTCAGAAAACATCGCGGGCCATAGGCAGCTACGTCAGTAACAACTAAAACGGGGAGGCCTCACCTTCCACGTTCTGGGAGGCACTGAAGGCCGTGATTAGAGGAGAAATCATGGCCTACAAGACAAGCAGAGATAGGGAAGAGAGGGTGGCCAGGCAACAACTGGTGGACACCATCCTGGAAGTCGACAGAAAATACTCCGAGACCCCGACTGTAGAGCTGCTGACGGAGAGAAAAAAGCTGCAAAAGGACTTTAACATGCTATCCACTAGGAAAGCCGTGTACCAATTCCACCAGACACGGGGGACTTTCTACAAACACGGAGACAAGGCTGGCCGCCTATTGGTTCACCAGCTGAGAAAGCAGGCAGCCACGAGGGAAAAAGCGCAGGTAAAGGCTTGGAGAGGCAGAACCAAAGGAGGTCAATCGGGCATTTGAGAGCTTCTACCGGGGCTCCAACCCCCCCAATGGGGGTACGGGGTGAAACAGTTCCTAGACGAACTGGAACTACGTGTTGTAGGGGAGACAGACGGGGGGGAGGTGGAAGCACCAATAGATCTGGGAGAAATCATGGAGAGCATCAGCTCCATGCAGGCGGGGAAGGCACCGGGACCCGACGAGTTCCCGGCAGACTTCTACAAATAATTTGCACCAGTCCTGGCCCCACACCTCAGGGACATGTTCACGGACTCACTGGCAAGGGGCACCCTGCCCCCTACGCTAGCGCAGGCCACAATTTCACTGATACCCATGAAAGATAAAGACCTGACGGAATGTGGATCATGCAGACCCATTTCACTGCTGAACGTGGATGCTAAAATACTCGCAAAAGTACTGGCCAGAAGACTGGAGGGCTGTGTAGCAGAGGTGGTCGCAGAGGACCAAACGGGCTTTGCCAAGGGTAGGCAGCTCACAGCTCACATCACGCAGCTACTGAATGTAATAATGACCCCCCCACCCCGGGAAGAGATCACCAGAGGTGATCGTCTCCCTGGACGCAGAAAAGCCTTCGACAGAGTCGAATGGAGCTACCTCCTCGAGGTACTGGAACGGTTTGAGCTAGGAGTGAGGCTCCTGTACAACCCTCCCAAAGCAAGCATCCGAACGACCACCACCAGCTCTGAATACGTCCAGTTACACGGAGGAACAAGGCAGGGCAGCCCCCTGTCCCCACTCTTGTTCGTGCTAGCGATCGAACCCCTGGCGATAGCCCTGGGGGACGCTAAAAGCTGGAGAGGAGACAGAGAGCACAGAGTCTCACTCTATGCAGATGACCTTCTCCTCTATGTCTCAAAGGCACAGGAGGGACTGAAGGCAATACTGCAAATACTGAAAGAGTTTGGAACCTTCTCGGGCTACAAACTTAACCTGGGCAAAAGCGAGTAATTCCCAGTGAACCCAAATGTGGGAGGGACAGAGCTGGAGAGGCTCCTGTTTAAAACAGCCCAGAACAGATTCCGCTACCTGGGGATCCAGATAGCCAGAGACAGGACACAGATCCACAAGTGGAACCTGACCAGCCTGAGGAGGAAGTAAAAAGAGACCTTCAGAGGTGGGGCTCACTCCCACTCTCCCTGGCAGGGAGAGTGCAGACGATCAAGAAGAACGTACTGCCAAGGGTCCTCTTCCTGTTTAGATCCATTCCGATCTTCATCCCGAAGGCCTTTTTCCAAAATGTAGACAATCTAATCATGGCGTTTGTGTGGGGAGGGTAAGGTTCTGAGAATTCCCAAACCGACACTGCAAAGAAGGAAAATCAAAGGGGGCTTGGCCTTACCAAACCTACAATACTACCATTGGGCAGCAATGGCAGAAAGAGTGAGGGAATGGGTACAAGAACTCAACACAGATTGGGTACAAATGGAGGAGGCATCCTGTAAAGGAACAACTCTCCGGGCCCTGGCCACAGCAGCACTCCCATCCTCCTCAACAAGGTACACAACAAGCCCAGTGGTAACGGCCACGCTGAGAACGTGGACCCAGCTGTGACAACATTTCGGGATAATCAAAATGTCCCCCATGGCTCCCATATGCGGCAATCACAGATTCACCCCCACCATGCTGGATACCACCTTCAAAAGATGGAGGCGGGACGGGAGCACATTGACGGTCGGGGACTTCTGCGTAGGGCACAGACTGGCGACACTAGATGAACTGACGAGGAAGTGGAAACTAGCAAAAGGACAGGAAATGAGACACGTCTAAATAAAACACTTCCTTTGCAAGGTAGGGTACCCCGGGGCACCAGAAACCAGCCTACTATGAAATGAAAAATGAAAATCGCTTATTGTCACGAGTAGGCGTCAATGAAGTTACTGTGAAAAGCCCTTAGTCACCACATTCCGGCGCCTGTCCGGGGAGGCTGGTACGGGAATCAAACCGTGCTGCTGGCCTGCTTGGTCTGCTTTAAAAGCCAGCGATTTAGCTGAGTGAGCTAAACCAGCCTACTAGAGAACCTGATAGGCACAAGCAGCGAGAAGGGGGGCTATGTTTGAAAATATACGGACAGGACAGAGCCAGGACTCCACTGGACGACAACAGGGAAGGGGGAGGAACCATAGACCGATCCAGAGGGCAATAAAATGCACATAGGCTCAGTTAAACGAAGGACAAAATAAACCTCTCTATAATAAAGGAAATTAGCGCGGGCTAATGTGTATATATACAACCGTTTATAAATATGAGAAATGCCAATAAAAAGATTTAAAAAAAGAAAATGTCCTGCCTTTCTCTCTCTCTCATGTTTAAATGCCAGGAGCAGTCTCTCAGCAATGGGATGGAGAGCCTCCACAGCCCAGGAGAGCTGGGGGAATGAGCTCACCCTTCAAGTGCATCAGGTTTGCCTCACCTGCCACAAGGGGAAGCCAGTGCCTGATCAGCTCACTGACCTTTGATGAGTCAATTGTGCCAATTTAATCAACACTAATTGACACCTAATTGTTAATCCTTTGTTTTAATTGGGGCAGTTTCCCTTTAAGGGACTGTCCCTTTAATTTGTCGCTCAGTTTATTTGATTGGTTTACTTGGTTATTTATGTTCATCAAAATTATTCGGCGCCTAGCCACCAAGCATTGAACACCAAAGCTAACACTCACATCTCCATGACAGAGAGATAACACAGATGTGACCCCCAGTGCAAGGCTTTATGATGAAGTCGATCATCTGTCACCCCCTCCAGGAGATGACGGGTGGCCATGTCTCGGTCTCATATCTATGGGAGGTCCATTGAATGCACTCAACTGCTTCACTTCTCACCCTTGCGGGAAGTTGCGTGGCCCGCTAAGGGTCGAGGCATTTTCTTTCGGTTGAGTTGAGAGGGCTACTGTGGTGAAGAGTTGTGTGACAGGGAGAGAGTGAAGCTCATTGGAAAGGCTCTCACACCGGGAAATGTGTATGGGTGTGAGTCAGGGCATTGTCAGGACTCATCATCGCTCACTTTTAATGTTCCCTTCCTTTCAGTTTTTGATTCGGGAGAATCATGGAGCCAGTCGATCAGGCAACTCTTTGGACAGCTGTCGAACAGGAGCAGCGACATCGACGTGCAGCTGCACATGGGCAGGAACAGCGCCCTGCAGAGGAGGGGGAGGGACGGTCTGTTGATATTCTGGGAGCACTGACACAGATGATGGAGCGTCAGAGGAGAAACTCCAGGCCATGGGTGTTCCACTGCAGAACGTCCTATCTCTAAATGTCAGAGGTCCAGTGTCAGAGATCACTGGCTGTGATGGTGGACCACCCTTGCCAGGTGGTGCATGGGTTGGCCCCACATGGGCTGGGGGGGCACCCATTGCCTGTGGCCTTGAAAGTCACTGCCACTCAACTTCTATTCCAGAAGTTAATTTCAGCGCTACACATGTGACCTGTGTGGCTTCTCCCAGTCAGCCGCGCACAAGTGCATAAGGGAGGTCACAGGTGCGCTATTTGGAAGGGTCTATCTGTACATCAACTTGGACCAGGATCAGGTGGTCAGAAGACCAGGGCCATGGGCTTAGCCCACATAGCTAGCCAGCCCCAGGTGTAGGGTGCCATCAACTGCACCCACGTAGCTCTACGCTCCCCATGGCAGCATGGGGCGCCCTTTCTGAACCACAATGGATGCCACTCCTTCAATGTCCAGATCGTCTGCGACCACACAATGTGCATCACGCAGGTGTGTGCTTCTTTCCTGGGGAACTTGCATGGGCGGCATAGTGGTTAGCACTGTTGCTTCACAGCTCCAGGGTCCCAGTTTCGATTCCCGGCTTGGGTCACTGTGCGGAATCTGCATGTTCTCCCCGTGTCTGCGTGGGTTTCCTCCGTGTGCTCCAGTTTCCTCCCACAATTCCTGAAAGACGTGCTCTTAGGTGAATTGGACATTCTGAATTCTCCCTCTGTGTAACCGAACAGGTGCTGGAATGTGGCGACTACGGGCTTTTCACAGAAACTTCAGTGCAGTGTTAATATAAGCTTACTTGTGACAATAAAGATCATTTTCAGAGAATGAGGTTATGAACTGAAGCATGGAGCAGACATCTTGCCAAGTTTTCCACTGCAGATGCCACCCTCACAGTGTTGGCCTCATTGCGTTGGAGTGACAGCATCATCCAGACAGACGAGCAAGTTGAGGGATGCTATCATCTTTGACTTTACAGTTCCAGCAGCTCTGGGATGACTGGGACCAAGGGGCATGGCATCAGCTTGAGGGTCAGCAGAATCCTGGACTCAGGCACCCCTCTGAGTGATGTATCCCTGTGACGTTCCTTCCTCCACCTGCTGTAGATCTTCAGCTGTGAGGTGCTCACCCAGATATTTGCCGACTAGTTAATCATAGAATCATATAATCATAGAATTTACAGTGCAGAAGGAGGCCATTTGGCCCATCGCGTCTGTACCGGCCCTTACAAAGAGCACCCTAAAGCCCACGATTCCACTCTATTCCCATAACCCAGTAACCCCGCCTAACGTTTTTGGTCACGAAGGGCAATTTATCATGGCCAATCCACCTAACCTGCACATCGTTTGGACTGTGGGAAGAAACCGGAGCACCCGGAGGAAACACACGCAGACACGGGGAGAACGTACAGACCCCGCACAGACAATGACCCAAGCCGGAATCGAACCTGGGACCTGGAAATGGAAGGAAATTCTGCCCAAAGTATTAAAATGGAAAAGCATCATGGCATAGGTAAGGGGAGTGGAAGATCTGACAGGATTTTGCACCAACATCGCCAATCCCGCTGACAGCTAACACGTGGTAAATGTTCTGCCCTCGGACTTTGAACTTAGATACCGACATACATGGAAACCTACATAGAAAATAGAAGGAGGATGAGGCCATTCGGCCCTTCGAATCTGCTCTGCCATTCATTATGATCATGGCTGATCATCAAGTTCAATACCCTGATCCCGCCTTCCCCCGATATACCTTGATCCATTTAGCCCCAAGAGCTAGATCTAATTCCTTCTTGAAATTACACAACGTTTTGGCGTCAACAACTTTCTCTGGTCACGAATTCTACAGATTCGCCACTTCTCTGGGTGAAGATATTTCTCCTCACCTCAGTCCTAAAAGGTTTACCCCTTATCTTCAAAATATGACCGCTAGTTCTGGGCTCCCCCACCATCGGGAACATTCTTTCTGAATATACCCTGTCTAATCCTGTTGGAATTATATAGGTTTCAATGAAATCCCCTCTCCAGAGACCCAGAGTACTTTTGGGTCCCAGGTTCAAATCCCGTCACTGCAGATAGTGAAATTTGAATTGTCTAGTAATGACCATGAAACCATTGTCAATTGTTGGGAAAACCCATCTGGTTCACCAGTGTCCTTTAGAGAAGGAATTCTGCCATCCTTACCTGGCTTGTTGTAAATGTGACTCCAGACCCACAGCATTGTGGTTGACTCTTAACTGCCCCCTCTAGGGCAATTAGGGATGGGCAATAATTGCTGGCACAGCCTGCGACGCCCACATTCCATGAACTAATTTTAAAAATCGGAAAAAGACTAATTTCATAGAATTTACAGAGCAGAAGAAGGCCCATTTGGCTCATCAAGTCTGCAGTGGCCCTTGGAAAGAGCACCCTACTTAAGCCCACGGCTCCACCCTATCCCACTAACCCAGTGATGTACCATCAATTGAACGCGAGACGAGATGCTGAACAAAAGTATGGCTTTAATCTACTAGATGTTAGCCCTGCGGTCGATTACAGTAGAATGACGACCGCCGGGAGTACTGGGTATTTATACCCCACCCTGGAGGCGGGGTTAACTCAGCCTCTCGCCCAATCGGGGAGCCGTCACATGACTGGTCTCAACCAACCGGTCGAGAGGCACATGACCGACCAGGGCCAATGGTAAGCCGGTGTTCTGCACCAATGGCAGGCAGCTATGCTAATCATACCACCACATTCACCCCTTGCGGAGAAAAAAGCCGGGGGGGGGGGGTGTCAACGAGAGCTGGGGGGGGGGGGAGAGAACTGGTGGTATGAGTAGTAAGGAGAGGAAAAAAAAGGTGTATCCTTGGCTTCCCACTGGCCCAGACATTTAGCAACAGTGTCCATACAAAGTCCATGGTGGTGTTGAAGTTAAATGGACTCGATCAGCCTTTTCGTTGCCCGCGTCCTCCTGGCAGACAGCCGCAGGGGAGTTGGTGACGTTGGTTCAGCCAATGGTGGTGGTTCAGCTGATGTCCTGGACTCCGGGAGCGATGGTCCTTGAACTGTCTCCGTACCCCGGGCTGGTGATGGAGACGCCATGGATGAGGAAGGGGTGGCCTGGGTGGGGCGTTGGGGGAATAGGGGCGGGGGGGGGTGTCTGTGGTGAAGTGGGGGGAGGCCGCACACCGGCGGGTGCCAGGTCCCGGAGGGAGACCGTGTCCTGCCGACCATCGGGGTACTCCACGTATGCATACTGCGGGTTAGCGTGGAGTAACTGGACTTGTTCCACCAACGGGTCAGACTTGTGCACCCACACATGCTTCCGGAGCAAGATGGGTCCGGGGGCGGCCAGCCACGTCGGGAGAGGGGATCCGGAGGACGACTTCCTGGGGGAAACCAGAAGACGTTCATGAGGTGTTTGGTTAGTTGTAGTACAGAGGAAGGAGCGGATAGAATATCGGGCATCGGGGATAACCTCTTGCCATCGGGAAATAGGGAGATCTCTGGATCGGAGGGCCAGTAGGATGGTCTTCCAGATGGTACCATTCTTCCGCTCGACCTGTCCGTTACCCCGGGGGTTATAGCTGGTCGTCCTGCTAGAGGCAATGCCCCTGCTGAGCAGGAATTGACGCAGCACGTCGCTCATAAATGAGGACCCCTGATCGCTATGTATGTACGCGGGGTAGCCGAACAGGGAGAAGATGGAGAGGAGGGCCTTAATGACGGTCGATGTGGTCATGTCGGGGCAGGGAATGGCAAAGGGGAAGCGGGAGAATTCATCGATTACTGCCAGGAAGTAAATGGTGCGGTTGCTAGAGGGAAGGGGCCCCTTGAAGTCTATGCTGAGAAGTTCGAAGGGGCGGGATGCTTTGATCCGATGCGCGCGCTCGGGGCGGTAGAAGTGCGGTTTGCACTCTGCGCAGATGTGGCAGTCACGGGTTACTGTCCTGACTTCCTCGATGGAGTAGGGCAGGTTGCGGGTCTTTATGAAATGATAGAAACGGGTCACCCCTGGATGGCAGAGGTCCGCGTGGAGGAAGCGGAGGCGGTCTATCTGCGCGCTGGCGCAGGTACCGCGGGATAGGGTATCAGGAGGCTCATTGAGCTTCCCCGCATGATACATGATATCGTAGTTGTACGTGGACAACTCGATCCGCCACCGCAAGACCTTGTCGTTCTTAATCTTGCCCCTCTGTGCATTATCGAACATGAAGGCTACTGACCGTTGGTCTGTGAGGAGGGTAAACTTCCTGCCGGCCAAATAGTGCCTCCAGTGTCGCACAGCTTCGACTATAGTCTGGGCTTCCTTTTCCACTGATGCGTGGCGGAGTTCGGAAGCCTGGAGGGTTCTGGAGAAGAAGACTACGGGTCTGCCCGCTTGGTTCAGGGTGGCCGCCAGAGCTACTTCTGATGCGTCGCTCTCTACCTGGAAGGGGAGGGACTCGTCGATGGCGCGCATCGTGGCCTTTGCGATGTCCGCTTTGATGCGGCTAAAGGCCTGGCAGGCCTCTGTCGACGGCGGGTAGGTCGTGGACTGAATGAGGGGGCGGGCTTTGTTGGCGTAATTGGGAACCCATTGGGCGTAGTAAGCGAAGAAACCCAGGCAGCGTTTGAGGGATTTGAGGGTATTGGGGAGAGGGAGTTCCATCAGGGGGCGCATGCGTTCGGGGTCGGGGCCTATCACTCCGTTACGCACTACGTAGCCGAGGATGGCTAGACGGTCAGTGCTAAACACGCACTTATCCTTATTGTAAGTCAGGTTAAGGAGTTTTGCGGTTTGGAGGGATTTTCGGAGGTTGGTGTCGTGGTCCTGCTGGTCGTGACTGCAGATGGTGACATTATCGAGATACGGGAAGGTAGCCCCTAATCCGTACTTGTCGACCATTCGGTCCATCTCCCGTTGGAAGACCGAGACTCCATTTGTGACACCGAATGGAACCCTGAGGAAGTGGTAGAGGCGCCCATCTGCCTCGAACGCAGTGTACTTGCGGTCATTCGCGCGGATGGGGAGCTGGTGATAAGCGGACTTGAGGTCCACCGTGGAGAAGACTTTGTATTTCACAATCTCGTTTACCATGGCGGAAATACGAGGGAGAGGATACGCGTCCAGTTGCGAAAACCGGTTGATGGTCTGGCTGTAGTCGATGACCATCCGGTTTTTCTCTCCAGTCCGGACCACCAGCACTTGGGCTCGCCAGGGACTGTTGCTGGCCTCGATGACCCCTTCCTTCAGCAACCTATGGACCTCGGACCTGATGAATGTCCGGTCCTGGGCGCTGTACTGTCTGCTCCGGGTCGCGACGGGTTTGCAATCGGGGGTGAGATTAGCAAACAAGGAGGGGGGGTCCACTTTGAGGGACACCAGGCTGCAGACAGTGGAGGGGGGGTGGGTACAGGGCCGCCGAATTGGAAGGTCAAGCTCTGCAGGTTGCACTGGAAGTCCAGTCCTAGGAGTGCCGGTGCGCAAAGGTCAGGGAGGATAAGGAGTTTATAATTTTAAAAAACCTTCCCCTGGACCGTGAGGTCCGCGATGCAGCACCCGGTGATGCGGACGGAGTGCGAACCTGAGGCTAACCCGATTTTGTGTTTTACAGGGTGGACAGGGAGCGCGCAGCTGTCTTACCGTGGCAGGGTGTACGAAGCTTTCCGTGCTCCCGGAGTCCAGCAGGCAGCCCGTCTCGTGCCCGTTGAGGTGGATTTGTATCGTCGTCTTGGCGAGCGTGCGTGGACGTAACTGGTCGAGCTGAATGGCCGCGAACCATGGAGAAGATCTGTAGTTATCGTCGTCGTCGGCCGAGTGGGTGCTGGCAGGACCTTGTGTGCCAGTCCAGGATGGCGGTGCCCAGGACCCGCACATGGAGTCGGGGCCCCAAGATGGCTGCGCCCAGGACCCGCACGTGGAGTCGGGGCCCCAAGATGGCGGCGCCCAGGAACCGCACGTGGAGTCGGGGCCCCAAGGTGGCGGCGCCCAGGACCCGCACGTGGCGTCCGGGGCCCAAGATGGCAGCGCCCGCAGGGCCCTCGTGGTTGCTGGGGGCGGGGTTAGCGGTGCCGGAGGGCCGATCGGAGAGGCTGAGAGCGGGGACAGGGAGGCGCTCAGGCCGGGCACAGGGGCCCGGGGGCGGGGGGGGGGGGAGATTGGCGCGGCGCGCTGGAAGGGCCCGGAAGGGCCCGGAGGAGGAGATCCCCGGTCGCTGCATGGTACAGCAGCGACCGATTTGGCCTGGCAGACCGACGAGAAATGGCCCTTCTTCCCGCAGCTCTTACAAAGGGCGGAACGGGCCGGGCAGCGCGGGCGGGTGTGTTTAACTAACCCACAGAAATAGCAGCGGGGTCCCACGGACTTGTCGGGGCGTCCCGCGGCGCAGGCCTGAGGGGGGTCGGGAGCGGTAGATGGCGGTGGGGAAGCGTGCCAGGAAGCCCTAGGGCGCTGCAGCGCGGCTGGGGACATAGGCGCGGGCGTTTAAGTCGGCCACCTCCAGGGAGGTGGAGAGAGTCCGTGCCTCAGTTAGGCTGAGGTCGTCTTTCTCCAGCATCCGCTGGCGGATAGCGGCGGACTGCAACCCAGCCACGTAAGCATCTCTGATCAAAAGTTCCATGTGCTCAGTGGCTGAAACTTGGAGGCAGGCGCAATTCCTCCCCAGGATAGCGAGGGCCCGGTAAAAATCATCTAAGGACTCACCGGGGAACTGTTGTCTGGTAGCCAGCAGATGTCGGGCGTAGACTCGGTTTACCGGCTTGAGAAATTGTCCTTTTACCTTATCCATGGCCACGTCATATTCCTTTTCTTCCCCTATCATCGCGTAGGCCGCCCTGCCCACGCTGGAATGGAGAATATGAAGCTTCTGTGCCATGGTGGGGGGCTGCTTGCAGTCGCCAGGTAGCTATCGAAACACGCCAGCCAATGCTGAAGATTTCCGATGCGTTCGGAGATTGCGGGCTGATGCGGAGACATTCGGGCTTGATCCGGAGCTCCATCTTCAAATTTCTAGTAGATTAAATTGATGTACCATCAATTGAACGCGAGACGAGTTGCTGAACAAAAGTATGGCTTTAATCTACTAGATGTTAGCCCTGCGGTCAATTACAGTAGAATGACGACCGCTGGGAGTACTGGGTATTTATACCCTGCCCTGGAGGCGGGGTTAACTCAGCCTCTCGACCAATCGGGGAGCCGTCGCATGACTGGTCTCAACCTACCGGTCGAGAGGCACATGACCGACCAGGGCCAATGGTAAGCCGGTGTTCTGCACCAATGGCAGGCAGCTATGCTAATCATACCACCACACCCAGTAACCCCACCTAACCTTTTGGACACTAAGGGCAATTTAGCATGGCCAATCCATCTAACCTGAACATCTTTGGACTGTGGGAGAAAACAGGAGCACCCGGTGGAAACCCACACAGACACGGGGAGAACGTGCAGACTCCGCACAGTCACCCTAGGCCAGTTTGAACCGGGTCCCTGTAGATCAGTAAGATTTACACACAAGCAACTGGAAGAGAGAGCAACCTGAGTGAGACACTGCCAGAGTGAATGAGTGCATTTGGGAATTTGGAACGAAGTGGGAATTTGGTGCAAAGAGAAAGAGGTGATCTTTTGCAATTTTAGCTTTCTAGCTTTTTAATAATCAGAAGGTGGCCTTGCCCTGCTGCAGCAGTAGAGGCCACAAGGAGCAGCTGATTGGTGAGTAGTGGGTTCGTTGTCTTTCTCCAGTTGAAAGCTACATTAAGGAAAAGTAAGTGTTCAAGCTTTTTTATCAAGCTTTTTTATAAATATATTTCTACTTCGAAAAAATGTAACATCTCTGAATTAAAATTCTGATTGGGGAGCTCAGTCCTGTGTTTTCCATTACCTGCATCATGTGGGAACTCCTCGAAGTTCCTTGCAGTCTGGATAGTCATATTTGCAAGGAAGTGTCACTGGTTTGGCCAGCTTGAGAGCTGGGATTCGGAGTTTGAGCGTCGGCTGGAGGCTCAGCGGTGCATCTGCAAGGTTGAGAGGTTTGTGGATAGCACGTTTTAGACATGGTCATCCCGCAGTTTAAGGAGTGCAGTCTGACAGGGAATGGGTGATGGCGAGTGAGAAGAAGGAGGGCAGACGGGTCGTCAGGAAAACTCCAGAGCCCCCACATGGGTAGAAATCCCACCTTGGAGAGCTGCCAGTTAATCAGGTTGGCCGGGGCAGCTCTCCAGCCCTCCAGGCAGAACACATGAATGGCCGGAAGATGCATTGCAGCAACGTGCCTGGATCTAAGTGCTGGGAGCTGGAGTGAAGGTAAGCAGCAGGGGTCCCGGGGAAAGGGATAGGGATGCCTTGGGGGGTCACAAGAGGGGGAATTTGAGGTCCTTGGGAATCTGCTGGAGGGATGGGTGAGACGTCTGGGCCTCGAGAACTAGGCGCCCCCAGTGAGAAGGGGGCTTCTGATTGAGGCGACCCTCCACTACTCCACCATCCCATTGTTGCTCTTTCATAATCACAGTGTGTGCTTACTCCGTATAGTGGACAGATAATCACACAAGTATTTCAGTTCAATCACAGTTTATTTATTAGACACAAGGTTATATGCTTAAGTAATCACGCGTTCATGCACACTGAGACTATAACTATCAATTTAAACGACCTTGACTTAACTTCCAAATGACCGCCTGGTGTAGGGTAGATATGGCCTTATCTGTTTCCTCACGTATGGTGGCTGGAGTTCGAGTAGGTTGTCTGTGCTTGATGGTCGTCCTTTGGTAGATGTCGTGGGTCCTTGAACTTGGCAGATGTAAGTAGCTGTGCTGCAGATAGAGGTCAGCCGCAGAGCCGGTCCAACAGAGAGCGAGTGTCGGTTGCGCAGTTCTTCTTATCCTCTGATCTTTCGCGCCCTTTTGGGCGGTTCCAGGTGAGGATCCAATGGATCGAAAGGGTTCGATCACCCTAATCGATCCTGGCCAATTAGGGGTGGGCATCTTGATTGCTGTGCGGGGCTAGGTCGGCCACGGCCGTTAGTGTCCAGGGCACGGAGGCCTTCCCAAATAAGCCAACAGGCGTCCCCGAGTCTGCCACTTATTGTTAGTTTCTATCTGGAGCCCATTGTGCTGGGAAGATCTTGGAGTGGCCTTCAGCAGGTGTGAATTCCTATATAAGTCTGGGCAAATATACAAACTGCAGCTTGTCTGTGTCCCAAGCCTGACCACAGTTCCCATCAGTCCTTGCGGGTGGCCATTTTGGATGACCACACCGCCCAAGATGTAGGTTTGGTCACTTTCTCTATCATTCACCCACTCACCTAGAAATTGAGGCTGGGCGCGAAAAGGACCATAAGACACAATTAGGTGGCCAATTAAGGGTCTTAATTGGGGCAAGGGCAGGCTTCCAACCTCCCTTGAGGCCCTGCCCACCATATTGCAAAATTGCTTGCAGTTGGGTGTGGGCGGGATCGCGGAGAGAATCCATTCCATTGCTAGTTCATGCTGCCCCTCCGCCTGAAAACCACCGTGAACTTGCACGTGAAACTCCAGATGCTTCCGATCAATACTTTATAGAGTGACAGTACCAGATCGTGTGATTTGTGAATGCTGACCGACACTGGCACTCAGTCCAGCCACGTTTCACTCATAAAATTATCCTCTTTGGTTTCAAATTGCCCTTCCCTTCCTCTGCAGCCCCTTACAGCCCTACAGTCCTCCAGGTTCTCTGCATTCCTGCAGTCCTGGCCTCTTGGCACATGCCCATTTTCCTTTGCTCCACTGCCATGTTTTCAAAGGGCTAGGCATTAAACTTGGAATTCCTTCCTTCAACCTCTCCAGTCTCTCTTCCCTCCTTTCCTATAAGTTGCTCTTTAAAAGCAGTGCGCGGGATTTACTGTGTAATCCCCCGCGGGCTCCGCGGTGGAAGAGGTGGCCCGCCATTGGACCCCAGCGGGGTGCTCTGGTTCCACTGTTGTCAACGGGGTGTCCCGTTCAATGCACCCATCGCCACTGGGAAACCCGTGACTGGGATGTACCTCCGGTGGGACCGGAAGAGCAGGTGTGAACGGCTGAAAGATTCCGGCGTATGGGTGGGATTTACCAGCCCTTTCTGCTGAAATACCGATAGCGACCCCTACCCCACCTCCCCACAATGGTTTTCCATTGCAACAGTAGTGAACTCGCCAACATTGAGGGCATTTAAAAGTTTATTGGATAAGCATATGGATGATAAGGGCATAGTGTAGGTTAGATGGCCTTTAGTTTTTTTTTCCATGTCGGTGCAACATTGAGGGCCGAAGGGCCTGTACTGCGCTGTATCGTTCTATATTTTCCCTTGCTGGAAGGCCAAGCCATGCAAAACACCACCGACATCCACGGGATCGGGAGATCCCACCAGCGGCCGGTGACGAGCCACCTCAGCTGCCGGAAAACATGCCGCGTGGGCCGAGCCGGAAAATCCCGCCTTTGCCTTGAACAAGCTTTTACTCGGCTCGCCTGGTTCAATTTCGCGTCATTTGGCTGGGTCTCAAATTTTGTCTGATAATACTCCAGTGAAGTATGTTCGGATGTTCACCTTAATATGTGTGTCAATTCTTATTGCAGCACTTCATTCTCTTTCAAATGCAAAACTTGAATACATAAAAGACATGTGTTGCTTTTGGCAAACAGACAAGTATAAAATTGAAGTTATCTGTCACATCCATTGACTGACCAAAGATTTCTATTGTAAGGCTGCACGAGACAATCCGAGTGGAATGATCGATTTTCATCAGCATTTGCCAGACGCAGCTTCCAATGAGTAGTTTCACTTTCTTCCATCTATTACCAGCCGTCAATCACCTCAACAACACTGAACAGTCAGTGCAGTTTTACAGCACCAATCAAATACACAATTACCCGCCTAATTTTCACTATTCCTGGCTATTGATGGATTCTTGTCAATGAGCGACACAATTGCATTTATCCAATAATTGCTCAGGGCATCCTATTTGGACACAACAGTCGTGCTCCCTTCCCGGAAAGGAATTTGAAGCTAAATAGGAATGATCCAGTTGACTCTGTGTGTGCATGGATGCCAACGGCATAACGAGGACTAATGAAGAGGTCCTGCTGAGGGAGTATGAGCAGCTAGGAGCTCAATTGAAAGCAGAAACGCAAAGGTGATAATCTCCGGATTCCTATCTGAGTCACAAGAAAATTGCCATCGGCTACATTAGATTAGAGAGCTGAATGTGTGGCTGAAAGACTGGTGTGAGCGAGCTGCTACCTTTATGATGGGCTGAGTGGCCTCCTTCTGTGCGATACCAATTTTCATTCTTTTCATGTTTTCATCCAACGACCTTCTGCAAATGACTTCCGAATCTGTTGCCATCACCCTTTCAGTCAGGACGTACCAGACTGTACTGTTGCCATCACCCTTTCAGTCAGGACGTACCAGATTGTACTGCTCACTGCATGATAACATTTAACCTGTGATTTTTAAAGTTTCAGCAGAAGCTCCTTGCTTTTGTACTCTATGCTTCTGTTACACGACCAAGGATTTTGTTTTTTTGCCATGTGTTCAGAGTCTAGTTGGGGTCCTTTGGGGTTCGTCTATTCTCTCAAAGTAAGCTGCTCAAGACTGTAGTTTGTAGAAATCATTGTCATAGAATTTACAGTGCAGAAGGAGGCCATTCGGCCCATCGAGTCTGCACCGGCTCCTGGAAAGAGCACCCTACCCAAGGTTAGCACCTCCACCCGATCCCCACAACCCAGTAACCCCACCCAACACTAAGGGCAATTTTGGACACTAAGGGCAATTTATCATGGCCAATCCACTTAACCTGCACATCTTTGGGCTGTGTGCCGCCCTGGAAATCTGAAACAGGGAAACAGAAAACGTTGGAAAGACTCCACAGGTCTGGAGCATCTGTGGAGAGAGAAGCAGAGTTAAAGTTTTGAGTAGGCTGGGCAGTACGGTAATGCAGTGGTTAGCACTGTTGCATCACAGCGCCGAGGTCGCAGGTTCGAACCCGGCTCTGGGTCACTGTCCGCGTGGAGTTTGCACGTTCTCCCTGTGTTTGCGTGGGTTTCGCCCCCACAACCCAAAGATGTGCAGGGTAGGTGGATTGAACACGCTAAATGAAATGAAAATCGCTTATTGTCACATGTAGGCTTCAAATGAAGTTACTGTGAAAAGCCCCGAGTCACCACATTCCGGCGCCTGTTTGGGGAGGCTGGTACGGGAATTGAACCATGCTGCTGGCCTGCCTTGGTCTGCTTTCAAAGCCAGTGATTTAGCCCTGGTTTAGGGGCTAATTTGCCCCTTAATTGCCCCTTTAAGGGGCTAAATTGCCCCTTAATTGGAAAAAATGAATCTGGTACTCTAAATTGATTTTAAAAAACATTTCAAGTCCGTATGACTCTTCCTCAGAGTTAAAGAGAAATGTAATGGATTACATACTGTATAGATAAGACACATTACAGCGCCTGGAACTCAACGCTGAGATCAACATTCTGTTAATTAGTGATATCATACAGTGCAAGTCCCGACTCGGTTCGATCATTTACCAAGCTCTGAAATGTAATGCAGAATAATTTTAATTGACCTTGGGGTATCGTGATGAATTTTATTATTCATTTATGGGAGTGAATGTGACTGACAAGGCTGTCATTTGTTGCCCATATGGAGATGGACTTCAGGAGCAGGGGATGAGCTGCCTTCTTGAACCACTGCAACCCAAGTCGTGTTGGTGCAACCACAGTGACCACGGCAGGGCAGAGCTAGAATGGTGAAATGGACAGCCACCAAGCAGATAGTGTCAATTGATGCATTTTGCAACAAGGGCATGATTTCCATCCCCCTCCGCGGTGTGTTCTGTCATGGTGGAGGGTGGGCTCGGCAGTGGTCGGTGGCGGGATTTGCTGCTCCCACTGTTGTCAATAGGGTTTGCCGCTGAACACTCCCCTCAGTGCCACGAGACCCATGGCGGGGGTGCGTCCTGACAGGACAGTAAGATCCCACCTATGTGAGCGCCCAGAAAATCCTGCCAATGAATGAGGAGAAGCAAATATAAACTAAAGAACAATTTCATAGGTAAAGCAGGAATAGAGAGACCTGGGGCTGGATGCTCCGGTATCCGGCGGGACAGGCGGTCCTGAGGGCCGAGGAGTGGCGTGAACCACTCCGGCGTTGGGCCGCCCGGAAGGTGCGGAATCCTCCACACCTTCGGGGGCTAGGCTGGCGCTGGGGTGGTTGGCGCCGCGCCAACCGGCGGCGAAGGACCTCCGACATCTGGCGCAGGAGCGCCAGCGTGTTCCCAGAACCGCTGCCGTGATTCCTGCACATACACAGGGGGTTTCTTCTCCGCGCCGGCCATGGCAGAGCTTTACAGCGGCCAGCGCGGAGGGAAAGAGTGCCCCCGCGGCACAAACCCGCCCACCAATCGGTGGGCCCCGATCGCGGACCAGGCTACCGTGCTCCCCCACCCCGGGCGCGATCCCCCTGCGCACCCCAGAGGATTCCACAGGCTGCCCGCAGAGCCAGGTCCCGCCGGTAAGAACCTTGTGTAATTTACGGCGGCGGGACTGGCCGAAACCGGGCATCAGCTCGTCCCATCGCGGAGCGGAGAATCGCCGGGGGGGGCGGGGGGGGGGCGCTGCCAACAGCCCCTGACCGGCGCAGCGAAACGGAGAATTTGCCAGCCGGCGTCGAGGCGGCGAGGCAGGATCCACGCCGCCCCCCGGCGATTCTCCGGCCTGGCGGGGGGTCGGAGAATCCGGCCCCTGGAGTGCACTAAACCAATCTGTAAAGCTGACAGGTTAATTTGCATTTAAAATCCTTGGGCTTGCAACAACAGGATGCAGCTTCTGTTGAAACTTTAAAAATCACAGGTTAAATCTCAGCTGGAGTATTAGTGTTCGATCCCGGGAATCACACTTCAGGAAGGATATCAAGGCCTTGGATAGTATGTCAAGGCGATTTACCTTGCACTAAGGATGAGGGAATTCAGTCTCGTGGAGAGATTCGAGAATCTGCGATTGCTCCCTGCAGGGCACAAAGGGTTAAGGGGTAATTGAGTAAATGTCCAATAGTCTGCATATAAGGGGAAACTTTCCATTGGCAGCAGAGTCAGTAGCCAAATGACATTGATTTAAGGTAATTGGAAAAAAATGAGAAGGGAAAAGGAAGAATGTCTTTATGCAGTGAGCTGTACAATCTGGTACGCACTGACTGAAAGGGCAACAGACTCAGAAGTCATTTTCACAAGGTTGTCACACCAGAATGACAGGGAGTGGGATAGCTTGATCTTGGTTTCGGACAATGCTCGGCACAACATCGAGGGCCGAAGGGCCTGTTCTGTGCTGTACTGTTCTATGTTGTTGGATGAAAACATGAAAATAATCACAGAGTCACAGAATGGTTATCGTACAGAAGGAGGCCACTCAGCCCATCATGAATGTACCAGCCCGCTCACACCAGGTTTTGAGCCACACATTCAACTCTCTAATTTAATGTAGCCGGTGGCAATTTTCGTGAGACTCAGATAGAAATCTGGAGATTATTACCTTTGTGGGTCTGATTTCAATTGAGCCTCTAGCTACTCATACTCCCTCAACAGGACCGCTTCATTAGTCCTCACTATGTTGTTGGTATCCGTGAGCATTTCGCCAACTGGATCATTTCCTTTCCTCCCCAGGTTCCTTTCTAACCCTGAGGAGATGTCCTTAACCCTGACATTGGGCAGGCAACACAGCTTCCAGAGTGCATGTGCTTGGCTGCAGAAAAAATTAACTATACTGAGTATTGCTGAAAAAACAGACATACTTTCAAACATGTTCATCTTGTACTCGTCAAGCCTGGGCAATGCCTGAAACAATCAGAGTTGTTTTGCCAACAAATGAGAGCCCCTTTTGTCAGGCAGTATAATTGAGAGTCACAGACTAACGTGGCAGACTCTCGGTGGTTGTGGCAAGGCCTAAACAACATAACGGGCTACAAAGCGAAGCCGAGCAGTGCACCCCTGCCTGATGAACTCGATGCATTCTGTGCTCAGTTCGAGCAGGAAACCAACGATCCGATGTTGAGTGCTCCAGCAGCCCATAACACACCCATACCCACTGTGGTGATTGTAGATCTGAGTAGATGCAATACAACTGAGCAAGCACTAGAGGGAGCATGGGAGAGCTATATATACACAGGGACAGGAAGTGACGACACTTCACGGAAGGCAGAACTCTTAGCAGGACACAGACACAGGCAGGCAGCATTTGAGGTAGCCGTAAGTTAAGCTCTGAAGAGAGAACAAATTCACAATAAAGCATCTTCTCCACCTTTGAGACTACGAGCTTTATTAAGACATGAGGAACAACACATGGTACCAGGTTTGGCTTCAGGCGCTTACTACAGGACAACTCAGCTGCACACACAGAAAGAACAACACACCCACCATCAAGCTTCCAAAGTCAGATCAGCCTTCCTGAAAGTGAACACTCGGAAGGCGACGGGTCTGGACAGGAACCCTGCGCGGATCAATTGACAGATGTATTCGCTGACATCTTTAATCTGTCCCTACTCCGCTCAGAGGATCCCCACCCGCTTCAAGAATCTACCATCATATCAGTGCCAAAGAAGAACCAGGCAACGTGCCTCAGTGACTACCGTCTGCTGGCCCTAACTTCAGTCGTAATGAAGTGCTTCGAGAGGTTGCTCATGAAGCGCATCACCTCCATACTCCCAGAACGCCTTGATCCACTGCAATTTGCATATCGCCGCAACCGGTCCACAGCAGATGCCATCTCCCTGGCCCTACACTCATCCCTAGACAATCGCGACAACAAGGACTCCTACATCAGACTGCTATTTATTGACTACAGCTCTGCCTTCAACACCATAATCCCAACCAAGCTTATATCAAAGCTCCAAAACCTCGGACTTGGCTCCTCACTCTGCAACTGGATCCTCGACTTTCTGACCCACAGACCACAATCAGTAAGAATAACCAACACCCCCTCCAAAATAGTCCTCAATACTGGGGCCCCGCAAGGCTGCGTACTTAGCCCTCGACTATACTCCCTGTACACACACGACTGCATGTCAAAATTTGTTCCAACTCCATCTATAGGTTGGCTGACAATACGACCATAGCATTTAGCTTGCACAACATTGCTGAACTTGATAACGACGAGACAGAATACAGGAGGGAGATAGGGAACCTAGTGGAGTGGTGCAGCAACAACAATCTCAACAAAACTAATTAGCTGGTCATTGACTTCAGGACGCAAAGTACCGTACAACTGCTTTCAGCATCAACGGGGCCGAGGTGGAGATGGTTAGCAGTTTCAAATTCCTAGGTGTGCACATTACCAAAAAGCTGTCCTGGTCCACCTACATCGACGCTATCACCAAGAAAGCACAACAGCACCTATACTTCCTCAGGAAACTGAGGAAATTCAGCATGTCCACATGAACTCACCACCTTTTACAGTAAGAAATCTTACAACACCAGGTTAAAGTCCAACAGGTTTGTTTCAAATCACTAGATTTCGGAGCACTGCTCCTTCCTCAGGAGAATGAAGAGGTAGGTTCCAGAAACATACATATAGACAAAGTCAAAGATGCAGGACATTGCTTTGAATGGGAGCATTTGCAGGAATTAAGTCTTTACAGATCCAGGGATAGGGGTAACCCTACGTTAAAGAGGCGTGAATTGTCTCAAGCCAGGATAGTTGGTAGGATTTCGCAAGCCCAGGCCAGATGGTGGGGGATGAATGTAATGCAACATGAATCCAAGGACCTGGTTGAGGCCGGACTCATGTGTGCGGAACTTGGCTATAAGTTTCTGCTCATCGATTCTGCGTTGTCGCGCGTCCTGAAAGCTGCCTTGGAGAACGCTTACCCGGAGATCAGAGGCTGAATGCCCTTGACTGCTGAAGTGTTCCCCGACTGGAAGGGAACATTCCTGCCTGGCGATTGTCTCGCGATGTCCGTTCATCCGTTATCACTGAAACGACTACACGATGACATCAATAAGTTCCATCCCACCATCAGACTCACCATGGACTACTCTCCAGAATCGGTTGCATTCTTGGACGCACTCATCTCCATCAAGGATGGTTAACTCAGCACTTCGCTTTACCGCAAGCCCACGGCTAACCTCACGATGCTCCACTTCTCCAGCTTCCACCCTAAGCATATTAAAGAAGCCATCCCCTATGGACAAGCCCTCCGTATACACAGGATCTGCTCAGACGAGGAGGAGCGTAACAGACATCTACATGCACTGAAAGATTCCCTCGTACAAACGGGATATGGCGCTCGACTCATCGATCGACCGTTCCAATGCGGCACAGCAAAGAACCGCACCGACCTCCTCAGAAGACAAACACGGGACACAACCGACAGAGTACTCTTTGTCATCCAGTACTTCCCCGGAGCGGAGAAACTACATCTTCTTTGCAGCTTTCAACACATCATCGATGAAGATGAACATTTTGCCAAGGTCATCCCCACACCCCCACTACTGGCCTTCAAACAACCTCAAACGAACCATTGTTTGCAGCAAACTACCCAGCCTTCAGAACAGCGACCACAACACCACACAAACATCCCATGGCAATCTCTGCAAGACGTGCCAGATCATCATCATGAGTACCACCATTACACGTGAGAATATCACCCACCAGGTATGCGGTACATACTCATGCAACTCATCCAACGTTGTCTACCGCATACGCTGCAGCAAAATAAGTCCCGAAGCGTGGTATGTTGGCAAGACCATGCAGACGCTGCGACAACGGATGAACGGACATCGCGCGACAATCACCAGGCAGGAAATCCATTGATGCCAATCTTCCATCAATGCCAGTATCTTATCCTTACACTATGGGCTCTTAACTTATTTAACAGCCTTCTGTATGGCAACTTGGCAAAGACCTACTGGTAATCTAAATAGATCACATCCACTGGTTCTCCTTTGTCTAACTTTCTTGTTACATCCTCAAAGAATTCTAACAAATTTGTCAGACATGACCCCCCCCCCCCCCTTGACAATGCCATGCTGACTCAATCCTATTTTGTCGGCAGCACAGTAGCACAGTTATTAGCACTATTGCTTCACAGTGCCAGTGTCCCAGAGTTGACTTCTCAGCTTGCGTCACTGTCTGTAAGCTGTTTTGTAAGCTGAATTCAAATTCAGCAGTGGTTAGTAATGTTTTTCACAGCTCCAGGCTCCCAGCTTCGATTCCCGCTTGGGTCACTGTCTGTGCGGAGTCTGCACGTTCTCCTGTGTCTGCGTGGGATCCCTCCGGGTGCTCCGGTTTCCTCCACAATTCCCGAATGACGAGTTGTTAGGTGAATTGGACATTCTGAATTCTCCCTCAGTGTACCCGAACAGATGCCGGAATGTAGCGACTCGGGGCTTTTCATTGCAGTGTTAATGTAAGCCAACTTGTGACACTAATAAAAATTATTATTATTATTAATTCGTGGTGCACTTCATCTTTAATAATGGACTATAAAATCTTACCAATGACCGAATCAGGCTAACCGGGGAGCCAAGACACAGGGCGGGAATCACAGCAGGCTGCCTCCACTCCTCTCTACCATCTGGGCATCCACCAAGGTATAGCATTGGGGTGCGTAAGGCCAGAAAGGTAGACACCAGTTAAGTTGGCATGGATGCAGGGTTTGGTTTAGTTGTTGGGGCTAATATTTGTGCACATTAAACACCTGTTCACACTGTTACAACCTGCCTCGGTGCTCTGTCAGATGGGTGTGAGGGGTGGTCTGGCCTGGGCTGGCCAGAGAGGGAGTGAGGGGGGTGGGAGTGGGCGGACGTTGTCGGTGGGTTGGGCTCACCCCCCCCCCCCCCCCCCCCCCCCCCCCGCCGATCATCCCTACCACCATCACCCCAGCGATCCGATGGCACCATATGATGGAATGGCCAGCTCGCATGCAGGGATCACCCAGGTGGATGGTGGAAAGTATTACTGTGGGCAGTAGTCAGACATTGTCACACGATGCGAAGCACCAGAGCTCATCGCTGAGTGGGTTGTCATCAGCCTCCATCCCATGGATCAGACCCGTTGCTCCCTCAAACCCAAGGCCCGCACCCTGTAGTGCGCCAGGTACGTATCACAAAGGGAGTTGCAGGCAGGGGTTAGCCGGGGGTGCAGGGGGGTAGTGGCGGGGTTGTGCGGGGGGTGGGGGGGGGCGGTTCTGGGGCCACAATCAGTTCCCCCCCCCGCCAGGCGGAGAACATGGAAGCGATCAGAGCGACCCGTGCGTGTTGGCACTGGCGCACACATTGTACAGCCTTTCTAATCTGCCTGGCCACATGTCCTGTCTATCCTCCCCCTCTCCTGCATTCTCCTCATCCGCCGAGGCCTGCCGTTCATCCCACTCTTCCAGCACATCGCCCCTCTGCTGCACGATGATGTGGAGGATGCATCAGGCCCTCACGATGCGGGCTAACCTCACAGCATCATGCTGAAGGGCCCCTCCAGAGCGATCCAGGCAGCTGAACCGCATCTTCAGGATGCCAAAGCAACACTCGATCACACCCCTGGTCGCTGCATGGGCGGTCTTGCAGCGGTCTCAGCTTCGATCTGTGGCCTCTGGACAGGCATCATCAGCCACGACCACAGTGTCACCCTGGAGCCAACCCCCCAGCTGGGGGAGAGGGGGTGTGGTCCCGAAGTGGTCAGGTATCATCGAGTGTGCAAGGATGAAGGTGCCGTGTACACTGCCTGGGTATCGGTCACATATCAGCTGCACGTTAATCGAGTGGAACCCCTTTCAGTTTGTGTAGAGCAGCCGGTCATCTGCAGGTGTTCGTAGGGGTACATGCATCCGGTCGATCACCCTTTGGACCCTGAGCATGTCTGTGATGGCAGCAAACCCCGCTGCCCGGGCATCCTGATGCGCCCGGTCACCATTTTATGTATTGTGCCGACCGGCATACAAGGCACCCATGACAGCACGTTCTGTGAGATCCTGGACAGGACCCCACTCGGTGCCTGGAAGGAATCCTTGGCCTAAATGCTCAGGGTGACCATCACCTTGACGGCCACCGGGAGCGGGTGTCCTCCCCCATACCCCCGCGTTGCCAGGTACGCCATGATCTGCAGATATGATGCACTGTCTCCCTGCTCAGCCGGAGTCTTTAACGGCATGCCCGATCCGACTGGTCCTCGAATGTCTGCCACTGCAGTACAAGCAATGGCCTCATGCGGCACCTCCTTGTCACCTCCTCAGCCTGTTCAGCAGCCAAGCTCACCAGCTGCCTCCTGTTTCACTGGGGCAGGCTCCACTGCTGCAGCTTCCTTCTCCTCCTCGAGCAGCTCCAGCTCGTACAGCTGCAGTGCACCCCCCTGGGCTGCAGCGAACAGCAGGAAGGCCACTATTGCTGTTTGTGTCTTAATATCCATTGTCTGCGGGGGGGGGGGGGGGGGGGGGGGGAAGGTTAGGTCCAATGGGCTTCATGGTGCCCACAGTTGGCACTGAATAATCTGCACCGCATGCCCCCCCCCCCCCTCCATCCCTGCAACCCTGGCCCCATCAGTGCCCGGCATCATGGAGACTCTGGGCCTGGCGTCCTTCCCTGCTGACAGTGGTGCTGTGGCACTTGAGTGGTCTGCGGGTGCCCCGTTGGCAGGTGCCGACCTGTTTGGTGGGTGGGGGTGGGGGTGGGGGGGGGTAGTGGTATGGCATAAGGTGGGGTGTGCAGGGTGGTTCGGTGAGGAGGTGGGGACTGGGGGGTGGGTCAGGGCACCCATATGGCCAGTGACATTCTGCAGCACCAGGTGGGTGGCCAGTGGGGTGAGCTGCAAGATGGCTGCCTTGCAGGCCGCAGCAATGACAGTCGATGCCTGGACACCACTCTGGTCCTGTGGGGTGTCACCCTATCCCCACGGCCCGTTCTCCCATAACCACCACCCCCTCCTACCGGCCCTGGCAGAGACCCCCATCACTCCAATCCGCCCGGCCGGTGTCCGACCCAAAAGCCCACAGTCATGCCTCTCTGTGTCCCACCTCCTCTCTCTCCCTCATCGACCACAACACCGGTTTCACGGTTTTTGAAAGCACAAGTGAACCGCGCAGTCAGGAATTTGGCCCATCAAAGGCAGAGAATCGCAAAGGCCCCGGAGAATATTGGTTCAGCCCCGCTAATGATATGCCAAGGGTGTTTACTGTACATGTGTTAACCGAAGTCGAACATCTTGTCAAGGCCAACCCCACACCCCCACTACTTGCCTTCAAACAACCGCACAACCTCAACAGACCATTGCTTGCAGCAATTTACCCAGCCTTCAGAACAGCGACCACGACACCACACAACCCTGCCATGGCAATCTCTGCAAGATGTACCAGATCATCGACATGGATACCACCATTGCACGTGAGAACACCACCCACCAGGTACGCGATACATACTCGTGCGACTCGGCCAACGTTGTTCACCTCATACGCTGAAGGAAAGGATGTCCCGAAGTGTGGTACATTGGCAGAGTTGTACCATGTCATACCAATTGTTGTTCCAGTGTTGTTGTTTTTGTCGTACTTGTTGTTGACGTTGGCGCCTTTCGTACGCTTCTTGTTGTTGTCTTTGTTGTTATTTTCGTAGGTTTTGCTGCTGTGTTTGTTGCACTCAATGACCACACCAAGTGAAGAATTCGAGTCCTTCACAAAGTTACTTGTGTCAGTGTCCTTTGTGGCATCTGCTGTTTCATTGAGCGTGCCATTTCTGATTCCTCTAAACTCCCATCTGGGGTCATGTGTGATTCACTGGAATCATCTTCGGCTTGTCAATCTCTTGGCGTCAGGCCACTCTCTGTGGGCTTGTGTTTTCTGGCTTTTTTATTTTTTACTGTTTTGGGACATTTCCCCTTTAAGTGGGTGTGGTCATGGGCCTCTGACGTCATGACGCTAGTTTTCAGGGTGTAGGAACCGGTGCAGCTTCACGATAATCGCCCTGGGCTGCTCCCCGGCTTTGGACTTGGGTTGAAGCGAACTGTGCGCCTTGTCTAATTCTGGGGGGGTTTGGAAATCCTTCCCTTCCCACTAGCTTGCCCAGCATTTGGGCGATGTAGCCCGTTGGGTCTCTGCTCTCTATCCCCTCTGGCAGACCCATTATTCTAATGTTCTGCCATCTGGACCTGTTTTCGTGGTCCTCCACTTTACCCTCTTAGGCTCCACCTGGGACATTACCAACCATCTCATTTCGGTTTCCAGAGCTACCATCCTGTCGCTCTGGTCTGAGGCGGCCCTCTCCAACTCCAGAATTGTTTTCTTCCGCGCCTCCACCTTCCTTCCCGGGCCCTAGATGGTTTGCTGCATTTCGTCCGTTGTCTCTGACAGCATCTCCTTCAGCATTGTGTGGAGCTCTGTCCTGATCGCCTACCTTATGCAGGGGGGAGAAGATGGTCGCCGTGTCCTGCTCCAGCTCCGCTGTTTGGTCCACCAGGTTTTTTTCCCCTTCCAGGTTCGCCTGAACCTCCCGTCTCATCTCATGGGGCCGCCTGCCTGCGCGCCCGCCGCTCTTGCGCTTTTCCCTCGCTCGCTGCTGCTCCTTGCATCTCCCCTTTGCTCTGGTATTTTTTCTGCCATCTGTCTCTCTCGCTCTCCACGCTGCTGTTCCTTTGTTCCTCACCCTGAAGTTGCTCATGTGGACAGTTTCTCCCCCTGTCTGCATGGGTGCTCCCATTTCCTCCCACAGTCCAAAGATGTGCAGGGATGAACAATAAATTCTGGCCTAACCAGCGACTCCCACATCCCGTAATTGGATTAAAAAAAGGTTAGGTAGATTGCCTTGCTTAAATTGTTCCTTCGTCTCCATATGTTCGGTGGGGTTACGGGGATAAAGGGGCAGGGGAGCAGGGCCTGGGTAGGATGCTCTTTCAGAAGGTGGGTGCAGACTTGATGGGCCGAATGGTCTCTTTCTGCACTGTAGTGATTCTATGTTGTTCCATCACCAGCTGAGCTGGGACGAAATACAATCCCTCATAAATGATTTACTCTCCAGGGAATCTCCAGCAATCAGAACAATGTTGCATTCTGCATCTCTTTCTAAACAAATAAATGGTTAAAATCCTGTCCTCACATTTTACGACTTCTAATTGCAACGTTTGCTGACATAAAGTCTGGATACCTTAACCTCGGTACTTTAATAATATTATTGCAACAAATATATACCTTCACCCAGGCTTTTAAGAACATTACTGCAACAGATATAAAATACACTATGTAGTCCAAATTCTTACATTCATCACACTGGCCATTGCTGTGGGAGTTGAATGTAGCTGACATTAGATGCTGTACGTGTTTGCCGACATTAGACCAGTGATTACACTTCAAGAATGCTTCATTGGCTCTGCATCACTTTGTAATGTCCTGGGGGCTTGCGAGTTATGTAAATATTAAAGTTTCTTCTCTCCTTACAGAGCTACACCATGTCATTTTCTGCCTACTCTCGACAATAGGGAAAGAATGTTCTTCCCAGGGGAAGAATGTTGGATTGCCGTCAAAGGCCGGAATGAAGGCGGGACAGCCTGAAAGTTGGCGCTGGAGAGTGATGTTCTAGTTTCCCGGCATGTTCTGGCCTCCGGGTCATTATTCTGCTGACGGAGCAGGGGTGGGTGGTAGCTCCTCGTCCGGAATGCTGGTGTAGCATATTGAGACACTTAAGGGATGGAAAATGACCAATGTTCTGAGCTCAATGCGTTGGAGGCAGCCTCCACTGTGTCAATCTGGCCAGACAGCTCCTCCATCTTGAGGTGCCCTCTCCCTGACCGACACAATCTGACTGCCGAGGCTGCTGATCTGTGATTGCCAGAGAGCCGCCTACTGGTCCTCCAGCCTCGGGAGCCCACCCTCCATCCTTAATTGGATAGCGAGCATGGATCTTGGCCGCTAAATGGCCAGCTCATTACAAACCACTTAAGAAATCAGCCAATGTGCTGCAGAGGTCATGACCCAAAAATGCATCCCGTATCACGGTCCCAATGTCAGATCAAAAACCGAGATCCTGAATTCACCCCTCCCCTATACAGACAGCACGATTCCCGCTATATAGAGGCTCCCAACGGCAACAACAGCATTCGGGTCAAGCATTTTATTTCTTGTATTTCTCACAGTCACATACATCAGGGCTGGAATTGTCCATTGGGGAGGCTAAGCTCTATGGTTAGAGCATCGCGAATCATAGAATCATATAATTTATAGTGCAGAAGGAGGCCATTTGGCCCATCGAGTCTGCATCGGCTCTTGAGAACAAGGCTCAGACAAGGGCGGCTCTCCAGGACTGGGAATGGCAGGTGATGGTGGAGCCCCCGGAGCTCACTGCACCATCTCCTCTGTCCAATGGAGTAGCCCATGGGCAGACGATCACCCCAAGAGAGGGGGAAGTGATGGGGCCCATGATGGTGCCTCTTGCAGGGGAGATGCTGGAACACCTCAGTGCTTCCGAAACCCACCCACCTGAGACAAGCACATCTGATTCCTCCATTGGGGTCTACTGTGGGTCTCCTCAATGGTTGGGCCGTGTGTTACCCTGAGAGCAGGGTGGCACCTGGTTGCGCAATGGGGAAGGTCACCATGTGCTTCAAGGCTTTTTGTGGGCAAGTCCCATAGAGGGGGGTGAGGCAGGGAAGTGTGCGTCTGCTGGGAGTGTGGCTGCCGTGTGATGTGGGTCCTGGGTGTGACACACAGATTGTGACAATCTGTCCAGGGGCAGGATGGATGGGAGCAGGGGCGCGGTGGGCAGGCAGGGCTTGGAGACGCTGCTGGCCCTGCAGGGTGGGCTAGCTGATAGTGCCACTGGTGTGGGCTCTGCCCTGAGAGGGTCAGTGTGCCAGGGAGGGTGCCAAAGGCCACATGTGTCCTTTGTTTGGGGTGAGCTCTGCTATTCCCCTGCTTCCCCTGCAGTGGGGCTGAGCTTCTGATGAGGCGCTGAGGAGTGGCAGCACCTGGTGTGCCACTGAGTGAGCTTGGCCACGCCCATCCCGGTGACGGGTCAGCTGGGGTCTGAGGGTTTCCAGAGGGGTGGCCTGGGCGGGCTCCCAAATGACCAGAGGCTCTGTGAACATTTACAGGACACAGCGAGCAGTCAGCAGAGTGAGCAGCCAGGGGCCTGTAAGTAGCAGCAAAGGAGTGCGTTTAATACACGTACTCAACAATGGTGACGATCAGCCAGGCCACCCTGATCCTGAGCGGGGCACGCCAAGTCCAGGGACTTGGCACCCAACAAGTCATTCTCCGCTACTCCTCCTGGCCAGACAACCATCCCCCAGCAAGCCCAACAATTTTGGAGAGACCCTCAACAGCCATGGCGCCCAGGCCCTGCTGGTAAATACTTGCACCAATTCTTGTCCAAATTATTTCCGCCTGAGAGGGGCGGAGCATCGCGGAGGGGTGTAGCTTGAAATGTCCAACCTGCTCATGATAATGAAATCCACGCAAATGACGCTTTTCTATGGACATGCCGGCGCAGGGTGAAACCTTCGATCTCGCCACTAGCGAGATCGCCGCATGGCTTCGGAATCGGCGCACCGCGCAAACCTCAGCTTTTGACTTTCGTGTAATTCTCCGCCCGATCAACACGTCACGTTTCCAGCATTGCGAAGCAGAGAGCCCATCCCGCTGTCTACACCTGATAATTAAAAGTTGCTTCTCATGCTGAAGAATAACTAAAAGTAAGCCAAAAAGTAGAATTTTCATGTGATTGAAATCAAAGAACTTTGAATTAAAAGGAAAGGACTGTACGTTTCATTGTAAACCTCCCCGTAGTGTCGACGTGTTTCTGGTCTCTGACTACCTGCCATTAGATGATCAGATTGCACCATGTATGGTCATGTGTGGTGCTGCCATTTTTAGTGATACAACAGAGTCCTTGACCTTGGAAAATCCATACCTTGGAAAAGTATTGGCTATGTACTCACAACAGCAAAAATGTAAGCAACTGGTTGAGCAATATTCCATGATCAGGCACCCACGCAAATATATATAATTTTACGGTAGTCTATTGTGATATGATTTCCTTTGTTGTTACTGCATTCCACAGGCCAATTTCTTCATGGACTTTACTACACGTTTATATGTTGATCGATCGTTGGGGTTAGGGCGGATTTTTACCATGGGCACAGGGAAGGCCACAAGTAGTCTTTGCATCCAGAATTCCTAACCTGGCTCCAGGTGGGCGAACCCTCCGACTGTCTCAATTCCCACAGATTCCCATTCCTGCTTTCCCCTCGGCTTTGCCCACTTTTGCGCAGAGGGGTGGATTTTTCGTGACGTGGGAGGAGCGGGTTTGCCGCCCGCTCGAATCATCAGCTCGAATCAGGGCCCGGAGGCTCAGCTTGCAGGCCTTTCCACCACTGAATCAGGAGATTGCAGGTTCAAGTCCCACCCCAGGGAGTGCGGACACTCCAGTGCACCACCGCGGGAGTGCTGCACTGTTTGAGATTGCAGCTTTTCAACGAGACATTGAACCGAGGAGGAACTATCTAACTTGGCAGGCCAAGCTAAAATATCTTATGGCACCATTTGAGGGAATTTCACCCATGTGCCATGGTTAACATTAATCACTCAAGCAACATCAGGGAGAGCTGAACCTGGCAGGGATATAAGCACCGGGATGCAACATCAGGAAGGTACCTGAAGCAATAATGTCTTAAATTAGGTTCACGGTTCACATATGTAAATGTACAAGGCATGGTTAAAATAAAGGCTGATGAACTACAGTCACAGACAGCCAAGTGGGAATATGATGTAATGATGATAATGGAGATCTTACTCCAAAAATGGTAAGACTGAACTGTATCTATTGTGGATACAAGGGACGGAATTTTCCACTCTGAGGGGTGGCTGGTGGCACTGGTGGGGGGGGGGGGGGGGGGTGGTCAGGGGGTGGCGAGCCTGGCCAAAGGGGGGCACTATTTAACATGCTGGGTCCGTGTGCGGCCGGTACCATGTTGCACCGCGCAGTCGCAGAAGGCCGCCGCTGTGCGAATGCGCTGCCATGGGCCCGGCAATCCACTGGCCATATCCGCAGCCGGAGCCGGGGGCTCTACGCTGCGTGCCTGCTAGCCCCCCACCAGACAGAGGATCGGTGGAGGTTTTGCGCCGTTTTTTCGGGCGTAAAATGTCACTGTTCCGACGCCGGCGTCAGCACTCAGTCTCAAAGTCGGAGAATCCAGGTCTGACCCGGGAACGGGGTCACAGACGCGGGCAGCGTTGCTGCACAAAAGACGCCACCACCTTGGAGTCGGCAAAATGGCCGCCCGCGCGCAGCACCAAGATTCCAGGAGCGTGACATCGAGGTGTCCTGGATGCAGTGGAGCAGAGAAGGGAAGCCCTGTACCCCGGACATGGCCGCAGGGTCGCAGTACGTCAGCCGGCGCCTGTGGAGGGAGGTGGCAGAGGCCGTCAGCGCCATGGCCGTAACAGCCAGGACAGGCATCCAGTGCCACAAGAAGGTCAATGACCTAGTCAGGGCAGCCAGGGTGAGTACTCACCCCCCCCCCCCCCCCCCCCCCCCACGGCCCTAGTTGAAACCGACATGGCTGCACCCACCCATTCACACTGCATTGGCAGGATGGGCTGTGAACCTCTGCCAACACAGGTCTACAAGTATATGTCTGCCTAACACTGTTGCCCTTTATCCCTGTCACCCCTCTCTCCAAACCCTCCCCCCCCACCCCCCACCCCCCCCCCCCCCCCCCCCCCCCCCCCACCCACCAGGACCCAGGATAAGCACGCCCATAACAACTGGGAGCATGAGAGGACCGGAGGGGGTCAACCTGAAGTGCGCCTCCTCATCGTTCGTGAGGAGAGGGCTCTGGACCTTGCAGGCAGAGAACCCGAGGACCAAGAGGTTGCGGAAGCAGAGGTCGGGGGCACATCACCAAGTGAGACACCCTCACTGCCTGCCCCTGCCCCCTCTTCCCCCTATCCCCCTTGCACCTTTCCCCCTTTCCCTTTTCCACCCTTCCCCCCATCACCCCATTCCCCCCTCTCCCCATCCCCCCCTCTGCGTGTCTAACCAAGCATGCTGTAATGTGTATTGCAGGACCAAACGTCGACCCACCCGTCCCTGCGGATGCCGACCGCTCGCAGGATGCACCAGGGCGCACACAAGACATGGAACGACCCGGGCCGTCAGGCATACAATGCCCCCACCCAGTACCAGGGCGCCCACAGGACAGGGACCGACTTGGGTCGTCAGGCATACGACGCCCCCCCACCCAGTGCCAGGGCGCCCACGAGCCAGGGATAGACCTGGACCATCACACGTCCGCCGCCCCATCTACTGCCAGTGTGGTGACGCCGTAGGTCCACATCCAGCGACGGGTAGGGCAGCCACACCAACAGGCCCCCATCCCAGTCGACCCAGGACACTGACGCACAGGACACACCCACCCAGGACACACCCACCCAGGACACCCACACACAGGACACACCCACCCAGGACACCCACATACAGGACACACCCACCCAGGACACACCCGCGCAGGACACACCCACCCAGGACACCCACACACAGGACACACCCACCCAGGACTACCACAGACAGGACACACCCACCCAGGACACCCACATACAGGACACTGACACACAGGACACCCACACACAGGACACCCACACACAGGACACACTCACCCAGGACACTGACACACAGGACACACTCACCCAGGACACACCCACCCAGGACACCCACACCCAGGACACCCACACACAGGACACACCCACCCAGGACACCCACACACAGGACACACCCACCCAGGACACCCAAACACAGGACACCCACACACAGGACACCCACACACAGGGCACTGACACACAGGACACTGACACACAGGACACACCCACCCAGGACACCCACACCCAGGACACCCACACCCAGGACACCCACACACAGGACACACCCACCCAGGACACCCACACACAGGACACACCCACCCAGGACACCCAAACACAGGACACCCACACACAGGACACCCACACACAGGACACACCCACCCAGGACACCCACACACAGGACACACCCACCCAGGACACCCACACCCAGGACACCCACACATAGGACACCCACACACAGGACACCCACACACAGGACACTGACACACAGGACACACCCACCCAGGACACCCACACACAGGACACACCCACCCAGGACACCCACACCCAGGACACACCCACCCAGGACACCCACACACAGGACACACCCACCCAGGACACCCACACACAGGACACACCCACCCAGGACACACACACACAGGACACACCCACCCAGGACACACCCACCCAGGACACACCCACCCAGGACACCCACACACAGGACACACCCACCCAGGACATCCACACACAGGACACACCCACCCAGGACACCCACACACAGGACACTGACACACAGGACACACCCACCCAGGACACCCACACACAGGACACCCACACCCAGGACACCCACACCCAGGACACTGACACACAGGACACCCACACGCAGGACACACCCACCCAGGACACCCACACACAGGACACTGACACACAGGACACACCCACCCAGGACACTGACACACAGGACACTGACACACAGGACACACCCACCCAGGACACCCACACACAGGACACTGACACACAGGACACACCCACCCAGGACACTGACACACAGGACACTGACACACAGGACACACCCACCCAGGACACCCACACACAGGACACACCCACCCAGGACACCCACACACAGGACACCCACACACAGGACACACCCACCCAGGACACCCACACACAGGACACACCCACCCAGGACACCCACACACAGGACACTGACACACAGGACACCCACACACAGGACACACCCGCGCAGGACACACCCACCCAGGACACTGACACACAGGACACACTCACATACAGGGCACTGACACACAGGACACCCACACACAGGACACACCCACCCAGGACACTGACACACAGGACACACTCACCCAGGACACACCCACCCAGGACACTGACACACAGGACACTGACACACAGGACACCCACACACAGGACACACCCACCCAGGACACCCACACACAGGACACTGACACACAGGACACACCCACCCAGGACACACCCACCCAGGACACTGACACACAGGACACACCCACCCAGGACACACCCACCCAGGACACCCACATACAGGACACACCCACCCAGGACACCCACACACAGGACACCCACACACAGGACACACTCACCCAGGACACATCCACCCAGGACACCCACACACAGGACACCCACATACAGGACACTGACACACAGGACACCCACACACAGGACACTGACACACAGGACACACTCACCCAGGACACACCCACCCAGGACACCCACACACAGGACACTGACACACAGGACACACCCACACAGGACACACTCACCCAGGACACACCCACCCAGGACACTGACACACAGGACACACCCACCCAGGACACCCACACACAGGACACACCCACCCAGGACACCCACACACAGGACACACCCACCCAGGACACCCACATACAGGACACTGACACACAGGACACCCACACACAGGACACACTCACCCAGGACACACCCACCCAGGACACTGACACACAGGACACACCCACCCAGGACACCCACACACAGGACACTGACACACAGGACACACCCACCCAGGACACCCACACACAGGACACTGACACACAGGACACACTCACCCAGGACACACCCACCCAGGACACCCACACCCAGGACACACCCACCCAGGACACCCACACACAGGACACACCCACACACAGGACACCCACACACAGGGCACTGACACACAGGACACTGACACACAGGACACACCCACCCAGGACACCCACATACAGGACACACCCACCCAGGACACCCACACGCAGGACACACCCACCCAGGATACTGACAAACATGACACAACCACCCAGGACACCCACATACAGGACACACCCACCCAGGACACCCACACACAGGACACACCCACCCAGGACACCCACACGCAGGACACACCCACCCAGGATACTGACAAACATGACACAACCACCCAGGACACCCACACACAGGACACACCCACCCAGGACACTGACACACAGGACACACCCACCCAGGACACCCACACACAGGACACCCACACACAGGACACACCCACCCAGGACACCCACACGCAGGACACCCACACACAGGACACACCCACCCAGGACACCCACACGCAGGACACACCCACCCAGGACACCCACATACAGGACACACCCACCCAGGACACCCACATACAGGACACCCACACACAGGACACACCCACCCAGGACACCCACACGCAGGACACACCCATCCAGGACACCCACACGCAGGACACACCCACCCAGGACACCCACACACAGGACACACCCACCCAGGACACCCACACACAGGACACACCCACCCAGGACACTGACACACAGGACACACCCACCCAGGACACTGACACGCAGGACACACCCACCCAGGATACTGACAAACATGACACAACCACCCAGGACACCCACACACAGGACACTGACACACAGGACACTGACACACAGGACACACCCACCAGGACACCCACACACAGGACACTGACACACAGGACACACTCACCCAGGACACCCACACCCAGGACACCCACACACAGGACACTGACACGCAGGACACACCCACCCAGGACACCCACACACAGGACACACCCACCCAGGACACCCACACACAGGACACTGACACACAGGACACACCCACCCAGGACACCCACACACAGGACACACCCACCCAGGACACTGACACGCAGGACACACCCACCCAGGACACCCACACACAGGACACTGACACACAGGACACACCCACCCAGGACACCCACACACAGGACACACCCACCCAGGACACTGACACGCAGGACACACCCACCCAGGATACTGACAAACATGACACAACCACCCAGGACACCCACACACAGGACACTGACACACAGGACACACCCACCCAGGATACTGACAAACAGGACACAACCACCCAGGACACCCAAAAACAGGGGACGGACAGGAAACACCACCCCAGGTGACCCCGGACTTCTGGTCGGATGAGGAGCACGCCATTACGCCACTGCTGTCTCCTACACCCTCCACCATCGCAGAGACACTCACCTCGGTTGGGCACTTTAGTGATGAGGCTTCTGGTACATTCACTGTGCGCACCACACAGCTGTCCTGGTACAGCAGGTGGAGGTAAGAACAGCCGTGGGGCCAGACGATCGGGGGTCAACCTGCCCCCAGTGACCAGTTGCCGCCCAGATGGGTCCCGGGTTCCTGGAGTTACCACACCCACCCATAGATCCGATGCAGTCACGGACCCAGGGACGATCGAAGGGGGTGACGGCCGGCATGCAGCATCTGCAGACATAGGTGGAGGAGTCCACCTGCGTGCGGGAGCAGGGAGTGGTGCCGGTCATGCGTGCCACCCAGGCCGAAACCACAAGGGTGGCGTCTGCGGTGGAAGCAATGAGTGCAACGGTGTCAGACATGGGGAGCAGTATGCAAGGCCTGGGGCTATCCGTGCAGGCGCGTCTATGGCCCAGGACATGGCTGCCCTTCACAGGAAGCCATGAGCCAGAGCCAGCGGCAGATTGCAGCGGCACTCCACGCCATTGCTCAGTCTCAGCAGGCCATGGCCCAGTCTCAGCAGGACATGGCGCAGTCCCAGCAGGCCATGGCCCAGTCTCAGCAGGCCATGGCCCAGTCTCAGCAGGCCATGGCCCAGTCTCAACAGGCCATGGCCCAGTGTCAACAGGCCATGGCCCAGTCTCAACAGGCCATGGCCCAGTCTCAGCAGGCCATGGCCCAGTCTCAGCAGGCCATGGCCCAGTCTCAACAGGCCATGGCTCAGTCTCAGCAGGCCATGGCCCAGTCTCAACAGGCCATGGCCCAGTCTCAACAGGCCATGGCCCAGCCTCAGCAGGACATGGCGCAGTCCCAGCAGGTCATGGCCCAGTCTCAGCAGGTCATGGCCCAGTCTCAGCAGGCCATGGCCCAGTCTCAGCAGGTAATGGCCCAGTCTCAGCAGGCAATGGCCCAGTCTCAGCAGGTCATGGCCCAGTCTCTGCAGGCCATGGCCCAGTCTCAGCAGGCCATGGCCCAGTCTCAGCAGGCCATCACTGAGGGCATTGGGGCCATTGCACAGGTGCTGGCCGGCGTGGCACAGACACAGACAGGGATGGCCTTCTCCCTGAGCTCCATGGCTGCAAACTTGTTGATGCGGGGGCGGGCCTCCAGGACTGGCAGCACCAGGTGCTGGTGGTGCGTCGGGTGCTGGACCCGTTCGCACCCCCGACACATGGAGAGGCCTGAGAATATCGGGCACCCTGAGGGAGGAGGAGGTGCTGGGGCCTCTTCCGGTCCCCCTGTAGGGGAGGTCCCGGAACACCACGATACCTCAGACTCCCCCCCCTTTCCGTCCACATCTGGTGGGCAACAGGCAGGACAGGCTGGCAGCTCGCCATCCCAGTCGCCCGAGCCGCAGCCTGGCCCATCTAGGCCTGGCCGCCCCAGGAAACGGCCGCCAAAGGGGACCCTAGTCGCAGAGCAGGAATCACAGCAGTCCACCTCCAGTTCTGCTGTACCAAAGAACAAATGGAACAAAGAAAAATTACAGCACAGGAACAGGCCCTTCAGCCCCCCCAGCCTGCGCCGATCCAGATCCTCTATCTAAAACTGTTGCCTATTTTCTAAGGATCTGTATCCCTCTGCTCCCTGCCCATTCATGTATCTGTTTAGATACATCTTAAATGACGCTATCGTGCCCGCCTCTACTGTGGTGATTGTAGATCTGAGTAGATGCAGTACAACTGAGCAAGCACTAGAGGGAGCATGGGATAGCTATAAATACACAGGGACAGGAAGTGACGACACACTTCACGGAAGGCAGAACTGGTAGCAGGACACAGACACACAAGCAGGCAGCATTTGAGGTAGCCGTAAGTCAAGCTCTGAAGACAGAACAAATTCACAATAAAGCATCTTCTCCACCTTTGAGACTACGAGCTTTATTAAGACACGAGGAACAACACATGGTACCAGCAGTGGCTTCAGACGCTTACTACAGGACAACTCAGCAGCAGACACAGAAAGAACAAAATGGCATGGAAATCTCCTACTGGACATTCGACTTGGGAAGACATCGCTTATTCGAGGATGTGGCTTGGAACCCCACCGCAGCTGGACACGACCGGCAATGTAAGATATGTCTGGAAAATATTTAAACAAATGTTCGATTTATATATCATAGCTAATGATGTAGCAGCAGCCTCAGACGAAATTAAAATATCAATGCTCATCGCAGGACATGAAGCTAGGAAAGTATATAATGGATTTAAATACTCAAAAGATGAAGACAGCAACAACTTACAAACAATACTAAACAAATTTGAAGAGTACTGTAAGGAATTTGAACAGCACAGTATGCTCAGAGGCCAAACTGCACAGAGACTGAGTGATGCAAAACTGAAACAATCAAAATCAGACCAGAAAGGGTTCAGTCAAGAAATCGCGAGTGAAAAGTACAGATCAAAAAGAAGAAATAACTTGAATTTTTCACAAAGCCAAAACGCTGAAATCCAATACAGATCGAGAGGAAAAGGTAACTTACAACTTTCAGAAAGAAAAAACGCTGAAATCCGCGATAAAATGGCGTCGGAGCACATTTTACAGTATCGGGGAGACAAAGAACTAAAAACTGCGTCTGCACATGCGCAGGAAACGGAAGCCGTGCATGCGCAGTTACAATCACCCGTTTTGCGTTCTGCGCATGCGCAGTTTAAAGAAGTTCTTGTTGCTGATCGTTGTGCGCATGCGCAGTCTCAAAACGTTTTGGTCACGGATCGTTATGCGCATGCGCAAGCCGCGCATGCGCAGTGGACACAAAACCGCACAGTAAAGGAAGGCCGATTTACGCATGCGTAATTGATTCCTACGCATGACGTCACGAGCGTCATGACGTCTGAGCATCCGGGTCACGCCTACCGGTTTATGGTCTGGCTGTAGCCTACAACCATCGGTTCTTTTCCCCGGTCCTGACGACCACCACTTGGGCTCTCCAGGGGCTATCACTGGCCTCGATAATCCCCTCCCTCAAGAGCCACTGGACCTCTGACTTGATAAAAGTCCTGTCCTGGGCACTATACCGCCTACTCCTGGTGGCGACGGGTTTACAGTCGGAGGTGAGGTTCGCGAAGAGCGAAGGTGGGGCGACCTTAAGGGTCGTGAGGCTACATATGGTGAGAGGGGGGTAGGGGTCTGCCGAACTTCAGGGTCAGTCTTCTGAGGTTGCACTGGAAATCCAGTCCTAACAAGACAGGAGCGCAGAGGTGGAGGTGAACATAGAGTTTAAAAGTGGCGTACTCGGCGCCCTGTATCACGAGGTTCACGACACAGTACCCACAGATCTGCACTGAATGTGATCCGGAAACAAGGGAGATTGTTTGGGATGTGGGGGAAATCTGGAGGGAACAGCGTCTTACCATGTCTGGATGGATGAAGCTCTCCGTGCTCCCAGAGTCAAAGAAACAGGGCGTTTCGTGCCCATTGACCCGGACAGTCATCATGGAGTTCTTGAGGTGCTTGGGCTGTGACTGGTCGAGAATGACAGCGCCAAGCTGCGGGTAGCCGGCGTGGTCGGTGGTAGCGGGGTGGTCCCAAGATGGCGGCCCCCGTCGGTCCCACATGTTGGGCGCCGTTGAAGATGGCAGCCAAGATAGCGGCCCCCATGAGTCGCACTTGTTGGGTAGAGTTAAAGATGGCAGCCCCCCCCCCGGATAGCACGAGGCGGATGATGAGTCAGAAGGGGGCGGTACCGGCAGGCGTGCAGCCATGCTGCGGGGTCTGCGGGCCTGTGAGTTGGGCCTGCGATTTTGGAACTTTGGGTCGGGCCAAGCAGACTTTGGCAAAATGTCCTTTCTTGCCGCAGTCGCTGCAAGTCGCGTTCCGGGCAAAGCTGCCTGGGGTGCTTGTTCTGGCCGCAGAAATAGGAAGTCGGCCACCGCCCCCCCCCCCCCCCCGGGTTGGGCGGGCAGCCACGCGGCACAGGCCTGGGACACCCTTGAGTCGGGTGATGGCCGCGCCTCCAGCGCCCACAAGGAAATTGCGTGGTCGGAGGGAAAAGCATTTAGGCTCTGGAAGGTTACCTCTAACGAGGTGGATAGTTTTACCGTCTCCTCTAGGTCGAGGGCGCCCTTTTCGAGCAGGCGCTGTCTGACATAGTTGGACCGGACTCCAGCCACATAGGTGTCCCGGATGGCGAGTTCCATGTGCTGCGAGGCCGTGACTTCCTTGTAGTTACAGTTTCGAGCGAGTACCCTCAGGTCGCGTAGGTATTTCTCCAGCAATTCCCCGGGGCGGTGACAACGTGTGGTGAGGAGGTGCCGCAGGAGCGGCCTGTGGGTCTAGTTCCAGCCGATCAGGTTTGAGGGCGGCTTCCATTGCGATATCTTAGCTTATTAAATTGATGAGACCATCAATTCACAAGGGACGATTAGTAGGAGTGAACAGTGGTTTTGATAAGCTAGATCTCTGCCTGCGACTGCTCTGTACTGAGTGCCGCCTAAAGGCTGCAGATCTATATACCACCCCCGAGGGGGCGGAGCCACAGGCGGAGCCCACAATGGCATCAATACAATACAACACAATACAGTGGTGAATTGTAGTAGCAATACGTTCACCACACTCTCATACTCTAATTTCTACCTCATCTTTTTAGTCATACTTTGCCGGGTTTATACATTCTGTCCAAACTTCTGATCTACTACTAATACTTGCAGAACTGTACACTTTTTTTCTTTCAATTTGATTTTATCTTTAACTCCATTAGCTCACCATAGATGTGCATCTTTCTCCTACAGTCTTTCTTTGTCACTGGAATGCATCTTTGCTAAGTGTTGGAATAATAATAATCTTTATTGTCATAAGTAGGCTTACATTAACGCTGCAATGAAGTTACTGTCAAAATCCCCTAGTCGCCACATTCCGGCGCCTGTTCAGGTACACAGAGGGAGAATTCAGACTGTCCAGTTCACCTGACAGCCGCCTTTCGGGACTTGTGGGAGGAAACCGGAGGACCCGGATGAAACCCACGCACAGACACAGAGAGAATGTGCAGACTCTGTTCAAACAATGACCCAAGCTGGAATTGAACCTGGGACCCTGGTGCTGCAAAGCAACAGTGCTAACCACTGTGCTACATCCTCAAATATCTGCCACTGCATCTCTGCTGAACGACTTCTTAATCATCTTTCAGGCTACTTTTTCCAACCTGATTCACCTAATCTACAGATTAGAATCCCTCATGATAGTGGTATTACATTTCTTATAAGCACCCATTCTATTTTTCTTCTCATATATCCCTTCTTAAATGTAGCTACTGTTAGAAGACCAAATACTAGTCCCACAAATGACTTCTTACATTTGCTATTTCTTATTGCCACTCAGACTGATTCTATTGGGTAAATGGTATGGAGCTGGTTTAGCACAGTGGGCTAAGACAGCTGGCTTGTTAATGCAGAACAAGACCAGCAGCAATGGTTCAAATCTCCTTCCAGCCTCCCCGGACAGGCACCAGAATGTGGCGACTAGGGGCTTTTCATAGTAACGTCATTGAAGCCTACTTGTGACAATGAGCGATTATTATTATTATTAAATCTTCCTGTCCGGCCCTCCGCGGGAGGAATCGCAGGCGGGACGGGCAATTTGCCGGCCCACTTAAAAGTTTGCTGACCTTGGTTTGGAATTCCCGGTCTCAGGGTGGGCACGGCTGGTAAATTCCACTGTACATCTTGATCTTCAAAACTAATGTCTTCTTTCACGACTGTACGAATATCATCCTTAATAAACAGAGCTGCCCCATCGCTTTTTCCTAACTTTCTGTCCATCTGAAATGTCGAGCACCCTTGATTAGTCAGGTGCCAGCTTTGGTCACCTTGCAGCCATGTCTCTGTAATGGCTATCATATTTTTTTCTATTTGAGCTAACAATTCATCTCCTTTGTTACAAGGGAAACCCGCCGGTTTCCATTACCGTTACTGCTACCTTGCTCTGCCCTATCCCTTAATTTTAAATGGCTGACACTGGCCAGAGACACTGGATATTTTTTTCTTTTAATTGTAACTCCCTACTCAGTCGACCACAGAAATGTTGTGAGGAGAAATTGCGGGAGAATTACAGGCCGTTCAGCCCTGTCGATCTATGCTGCGTTTTATGCTCCTTCTTCATCCAAATCCACCTTTGGAATTTACAGTGCAGAAGGAGGCCATTCGGCCCATCGAGTCTGCACCGGTTCTTGGAAAGAGCACCCCACTTAGGCCCATGCCGCCACCCTATCCCCATAACCCAGTAACCCCACCTAACATTTTTTGGACACTAAGGGCAATTTATCATGGCCAATCCACCTAACCTGCACATCTTTGGACTGTGGGAGGAAACCGGAGCACCCAGAAGAAACCCACGCAGACATGCAGTGAACGTGTAGACTACGCACAGACAGTGACCCAAGCCAGGAATTGAACCTGGGACCCTGGAGCTGTGAAGCAACTGTGCTAATCACTGTGCTACCGTGCTGCCCTCGGTATATCAAAATCTTCAGCTGCTCGCCCTCCCTCCCCCATCATAAGGTCAGAAATGTGGATGTTCCCTGATGACTGCACAACATTCAGCACCATTCACGGATCCTCAGACAGTGAAGCAGTCCATGTCCATATGCAGAAAGACCTGGACAATATCCAGGCTGCTGAGTGACAAGTGTTACAGACTAGAGGGGATCAGTTCAAACAGAACTGATATTTCCTCCCACCCATTTGTCCATCATCAGTAAGTGTTTGGGACTTTTATTTCAGTAATAAGTGGTGCACATTTCCCAACCCCCTCAGTTTTATTTGTGCAATCTGATGGTGGTTTAACCAAAGGATCACCACACCTCAGGTGAGGGGCAAGGCTGAGAAGGCAGGGCCTTCATGAATAATCTCAGCCACTACCGGAATTGAACCCACACTGTTGGCATCGCGCTGCACAAACCAGCCGTTCAACCACCTGAGCTAAGTAGCCACCCTGAGAAGATTAATATTGCCTCCATGAGCTGCAAGTGTTTGAAGGGGAGAATATAGCATAGTTTGCTGCAGCTCTAAAGTGCCTCACTGTGTACTGTCAATTTGGTGACTCTCTGGAAGATACAATTAGAGACCGCTTGGTTTCTGGGTTGAGAAATGAGACCATTCCGAGGAGATTGTTAACGGAACAAAACTGAAGTCATAAAACAGCCTTAGCGATAGCAGTTTCGCTGGAACTTGCTGCAATGGAGGCTTCTCAGCTCACAGCAGGCACAAGGATCCATAAACGGATTGCCACCCAGAGGAAGTCTACCCAGCAACAGGCATATTATTGCTGTGTGAAACTGGGCCAGTCACGGGCTGATTGCTGGATCAAGGATAGCCAATGCAAAAATTGTGACAGAATTAGCCACAATCCACGAGCTAGCTGGAGTAAATCATTTTCTCCAGAGAAGAATATGCAAAGAAAAACATAGAACACACCTAAAGGAAGACACAAAATGAATTCCACCAAGAAGATTGACAGCGTGCAAGAAATAAAATAACAATAATGAAAACACAGCACATCATTCTGACGAGTAATTGAAGTTAAATGTATTTTCAGTTCAAGGTGAATCACATCAGTTGGTTGGTCCCAAAATTGAATGCACAACCTGTAAAAATTGAGGTCGATATGGGGGCTGCCATCTCCCTAATTCCTGAGACTATGAACAAAAATTGAATTGCCTACCATTAAAGCCAGCAGGTGTTATCCTGAGAACCTACACTGAGGAAATAGTGTCTCTAAGAGGATACATCATAGTCGAAGTAGTGTTGCGTGGGCAAACTGCAGAGCTGACACTCCATGTTGTTCGGGAAAGTTTACAGGCTCTTTATCCGCCTTTGGCTAGAGAAGGTAAAGCTGAATTGGACTGCTGTGAACAGATTCTAAGACAGATCTACAGAGCATCTTAGAGTAATACAACAGCCTATTTGACAACATACTGGGGTCCATGAAAGGAGTACAAGTGTAACTAAACATCAAGCAAAAGAGCAAGTCTCAGAGTCTCAAGGCTAGAGCAGTCCCCTAATCCATACGTCCAAAGGTAGAGTCTGAACTAATGAGACTTGTGGATACAAGATTCTTAGAACCTGTCACTATTAGTGATTGGGCAACGCCTCTTGTGCCTGTAATGAAGCAGGACTGAACTATGTGCATCTGCAGAGATTTCAAAACAACCATCAATTCGGTTCTATGTGCGGATCAATACCCACTACCATTGATTGTGGATTTGTTTGCCGACCTAGAAGGAGGACAGACAATCAGCAAGATTGAACTATCACAGGCTTACCTGCAACTGATGTGGCAGCTGAATCTCAACAACTGTCCACTATGTGCTCCCTGTACACACACGACTGCGTGGCAAAATTTGGTTCCAACTCCATCATCAAGTTTGCTGACGACACGACTATAGTGGGCTGGATCTCGAATAACGAGGAGTCAGAATACATGCGGGAGATAGAGAAACAAGTGGAGTGGTGCAACAACAACAATTTATCTCTCAATGCCAGCAAAACTAAAGAGTTGGTCATTGACTTCAGGAAGCAAAGTACTGTACACACCCCTGTCAGCATCAATGGGGCCGAGGTGCAGATGGTTAACAGCTTCAAATTCCTAGGGGTGCACATCACCAAAAATCTGTCCTCGTCCAACCATGTCAACGCTACCACTAAGGAAGCACAACAGCGTCTATACTTCCTCAGGAAGCTAAGGAAATACGGCATGTCCACATTAACCCTTACCAACTTTTACAGATGCACCACAGAAAGCATCCTATCTGGCTGCATCACACCCTGTTATGGCAACTGCTCGGCCCAGGACCGCAAGAAACTTCAGAGAGTCGTGGACACAGCCAGTTGATCAAGCAAACTCACCCCCCATCCAATGACTCCATCTACACCTCCCGCTGTCTGGGGAAAGCAGGCAGCATAATCAAAGACCCCTCCCACCCGGCTTACTCACTCTTCTAACTTCTTCCATTGGGCAGGAGATACAAAAGTCTGAGAACACGCACGAACAGACTCAAAAACAGCTTTTTCCCCACTGTTACCAGACACCTAAACGACCCTCTTATGGACTGACCTGATTAATACTACACTCCTGTATGCTTCACCCAATGCCGGTGTCTATGTATTTACATTGTGTACCTTGTGTTGCCCTATTATGCATTTTCTTTTTCTTTTATAATCATGTACTAAACGATCTGTTTGAGCTGCTCGCAGAAAAATACTAATACTGTACCTCGGTACACATGACAATAAACAAATCCAAAACCATTATAACACCTAAAGGTTGTTTCCGCCATAAGAGATTATCTTTTAGAATAACATCAGCACCCGCTTTATTTCAACGGTTCACAGACAAGATCCTGAGTGGCCTGCAGGGAGTGGCCGAAATAGAGGTACTCACCGTCTATGAGAATCCAGCCATCACGTTTGCTTGTGAGGACATGGACCGTACATACACTGATGTTGAGATAGACATTGCATACCAGGGTGGCATGGTGGCACAGTAGTTAGCACAATTTGCTTGTGGGAGAAACCCTGTTCACATGCTTTACATAATCATATACCTTTTTAAAAATTTGTTCATGGGATGTGGGTGTTGCAGCCTGGGCCAACATTCATTATCCACATCTGATTTCCCTTGAGTCAACCACATTGCTGTGGATCTGAAGTCACATGTAGAGTAAGGACTGCTTCCCTAAAGGACATTAATGAACCAGATGTGTTGTTACAACAATTCAACATTAGATTTTTAATTCCAGATTTTTATTGAATTCAAATTTCACCACCTACAGGAGCGGGATTAGAACCTGGATCGCGAGAGCATTACCCCAGGTTTCTGGTTTACTAGTCCAGTGACAATACCACTACGCCACCGCCTCCCCATTATTCTTGGAGTAGGATTGAGGAAGAAGACTTCTCCTCTCTCGTCTGCATTATTGAAAGGTGAAGGTGTTGTGTACCAGGAACAATGGGCTGAATTCCACGATTTTAGAGTTATGTCCAGAGGATCCATGGCATTTTATGTGGGAAAAATCGGCGAGGTCCCAGCACCGATCCTCCCACTGGCGAGGGGCTAGTAGCCGGGCCACGTAAAATGCATGGCCTTTCCGATAAAAACCCCTGGAGAATTGCCAGGTCCATGGCCACGCATGCGCACTGCGAAGACCTGCAACTGTCGCGTCATACAACATGGCGCCGACCAGGCGCATACCCACCTGTCAGATGGTTCACCCCGGACACCTCCTCGCCACCTTGGACCACCCCCCCATCAGTCCCCCCCCAGCCCTCGCCGAAGCCCCCCAGTCAGCAGCACGGCTCCCCCCTGACTGTTGGTGGCGCTGAACGCAGTCCGCAGCCACCACACCGGGTTCCCGACCGATGAGCCTGTGATGTCAACCACGCGGTCAGGAACTCGGCCCATCGGGGGCGGAGCCCTGGGGGAGGGCCTTCATCTAACGTCCTGAGACCATCCCAACGGTCTGCACTATGCTCCTTTATGATGCCATTTTAGAGGGGGCGGAGCATCTGAAAACAGGCGTCGCTCCGATTTTATCATAAAAAGGGGATTCTCCGCCCAATTGCCAATTATAAAATCGGTGTTGGGGAATGGAGAATCCCACCCCATGTGTTTACACATGGAGAAGGGTCACACATCATGCAAGTCCATGTGGTCTCTGTTATCCAGCATGATTTTCATACCATGAGCCCATCCGCAGGGCTTGTGCGCGCTGCTGTCTACCAATCGCGTTTCGGGATTTCCGAGCGTTCATCTGGTAAGTTTACCAATGAGTCGGAGCACTTTGCCATCTCAAAGTACTGGAGCTCTGCCCCCTCAGCCGCTGGTGCTTGAACTTACAATATTGAGTCTTTCTCAAACTGTAATGGTCAGGATTGCGACCACAAGGCACTCTTCACAATGCTGTGGTGCAGCGCTGTGTGCCCCATCACCAAAACACTCACCAAGGCAAGTGACGTGAATTACCAATAATGTTATTTGGCATGATCTGAAATCTCACATCATAGCTTTAGACAATGTGGAGGGGAGCGATGGGATAGGTGTTTGCATGTGCTATCGTCTTAAAGAGGCAGCATTTTAATGTCTGGCATACAAGTTGTTTAATGTCGCCATCCTCAGGTGGCCCTTGTGCACAGTCAGGTAAAAGCAGGCCTGAATCCCTAACTGAGCATGCCCAATGTTAATATGGTGGAGAATAAGGTGGCAGAGGATTGAGTCATCTCTGAACAGATCCACACCTGCACAACATCCTCGGCTGCCTTGTCCCAAGTGTCACTTATCAGTTTCACTATCGACACACCCTCCCCTGCTGCTGGAGATGGGTCTCCTTGAGGAGTTTTGTCAGATTGAAGGCATGCAGCTACAAGCAGACTGAGGATAGTGGAACAGCTCCTACCTCATGTCGGCTGCCGCTGCGGCGGGAATTCTAGACATAACGCTTGAAGGGGCAGCACATTCTGATGTCTGAAGCAGGGACTCCTGCCTCCAGTTACCACCTCATCTCAGCAAGGACACATGCTCCTGAGGCTTCATCATCCTTCAAAGGATCAGGACAGTGTGAGCCTGGTCTGTAACTATTCTAAGTAAAGTTGACATAGAACATTACAGCGCAGTACAGGCCCTTCAGCCCTCGATGTTGCGCCGACCTGTGAAATCAATCTAAAGCCCATCTATACTATTCCCTTATCATCCATATGTTTATCCAATAACCATTTAAATGCCCTGAATGTTGGTGAGTCCACGACTGTAGCAGGCAGGGCATTCCACACCCTTACTACTCTCTGAGTAAAGAACCTACCTCTGACATCTGTCCTGTATCTATCTCCCCTCAATTTAAAGCTATGTCCCCTCGTGCTAGCCATCACCATCCGAGGAAAAGACTCTCACTGTCCACCCTATCTAATCTTCTGATCACCTTGTATGCCTCAATTAAGTCACCTCTTAACCTTCTTCTCTCTAACGAAAACAGCCTCGAGTCCCTCAGCCTTTCCTCATAAGATCTTCCCTCCATACCAAGCAACATTCTGGTAAATCTCCTCTGCACCCTTTCCAATGCTTCCACATCCTTCCTATAATGCGGCGACCAGAACTGCACGCAATACTCCAAATGCAGCCGCACCAGAGTTTTGTACAGATGCAACATGACCTCATGGCTTCGAAACTCAATCCCTCTACCAATAAGAGCTAACACACCGTACGCCTTCTTAACAACCCTATCAACCTGGGTGGCAACTTTCAGGGATCTATGTACATGGACACTGAGATCTCTCTGCTCATCCACACTATCAAGAATCTTACCATTAGCCCAGTACTCTGTCTTCCAAAATGAATCACCTCACACTTTTCTGCATTAAACTCCATTTGCCACATCTCAGCCCAGCTCTGCAGTTTATCTATGTCCCTCTGTAACCTGCAACATCTTTCCGCACTGTCCACAACTCCACCGACTTTAGCGTCATCTGCAAATTTACTCACCCATCCTTCTACGCCATTCTCCAGGTCATTTATAAAAATGACAATAGTGACCATTGGCTGTTTTCCCTTTTGAGGGGGAGAGCTGACTAGTGGTGATTCCTGGGTGCCAGAATTATTATACGAGGAGAGATGGGTCGACTGGGCCTGTTTTTGACTAGAATTTCATAGAATGAGAGAGGATCCCATTGAAATGTATAAAATCCTGACAGAGCTAAACAGACTGGATACAGGTATATTGTTTCCTCTGGCTGGGGGGTGGGGTCTAGAAAAAGGGTTCACAGTCTCAGGGTACCAGGTAGGCCATTTAGGACTGGGATGAGGAGAAATATCTTCACTCAGAGGATGGGGAACCTGTGCAATTCTCTAACGTATAAGTCTGGGGAAGTCAAGTCACTGAATGTATTTAAGAAAGAAATAGGTATATTTCCAGATACTGAATGCATCAAAGGGTATGCAGAGTGAGCGAGTGTATGGTGTTGAATAGAGGATCAGCCATGATCACATTGAATGGTGGAGCTGGCTCGATGGGCCAAATGGCCTACTCCAGCTCCTATTTTCTGTTTCTATGGCCAACACGTACACCGGCATTCCTATTCCTCTCGTTTCAACCATGCCATTCAAATCTGAGAGTGAATGGTTGCCCATCCGGGGCCGGTTTAGCTCAATTGGCTGGACGGCTGGTTTGTGCTGTCAGGCGAGCTGCGCGGGTTCAATTCCTGTACCGGCTGAGGTTATTTATCAAGGCCCCGCCTTCTCACCTGAGGTGTGGTGAGGTTAAATCACCACTAGTCAGCTCTCCCCCTCAAAGGGGAAAACAGCCAATGTTCATTATGTCTACTATACTTAAAATAGTTACACACCATGCTCACACTGTCCTGATCCTTTGAAACTTCACTGGACTCCCTCAATGGCAAGTATATTTTTTCTTTGGGACGGAGACAAAACAGCACACAATACTCCAGGTGTGGTCTCACCAAGGCCCTGGGCAGCTGCAGTAACACGTCCTTGCTCCTGTACTCAAATCCTTTGGCAATGAAGGCCAACATACCATTTGCCTTCCAAACTGCTTGCAGCATCTGCGCACTTGCTTCACACGATTGGTGACTTGGCTGGTAGCGTAGTGGTTAGGATCCAGCCCTCTCAGACCATCGGCCAGGATGTGATTTTCAGTCTGGGCCTACAGAACAATTGATTTTCCCCAAGTAGTATGATTTTGAGGAACAGTGTCCTGCAGTTAGTTCCTATTGAAAAAAACAAGGACTGACATCACCGGAAAACCAACGGAGGTTAAAAGAGCACGAAAAAGAGCGAGACTGAGGGAGGAGTGTTAACTTGGAGTTTGGGGGCTCCTGAAGTGAATTCCCCAGTGAAGGCCATTGGCTGGGAAGCTGATAGGAACTACAAATACTGCCAGCGCTCCTTTGTACACGAAAACGTAAACATGAGGCTGCAAAAGCATATAAGGCCTTATTTGAAATTAGATTTTTTTACACGGTTATCTGAGTCAACCTCCCATGACACCAGTGTTTTGCATTCAGATGCAAAAACTGCTGTGACCTTGTGCCATCAGGGTTACAAAGCAAATATATATATTCAGGTAGTAACATGCCCATTGGTCTGACTTCAATGCCTTCTGGTAAACCGTGAGTGCCCCCAAGCTGCTCAGATCCCGTTCTCAGGAGCTGTAAGGATAAGTGATTTGCACAGAATGCCCTCCTTCATAGGGCATGTACCAACTTCAGCTGGACATGTTCCTGGAGGTGTCATTGCAAATCTTCCTGTTTCACACCCCGCACTGATTGTCCAATATGTCCAAACCCACGCTGGCACAAACCCCCCCCGCGCCCAACTTTCCAGATTGTTCATGAAAATGAAAAAAATTAAAATCTCTTATTGTCACGAGTAGGCTTCAATGAAGTTACTGTGAAAAGCCCCTAGTCGCCACATTCCAGTGCCTGTTTGGGGAGGCTGTTACAGGAATCGAACTGTGCTGCTGGCCTGCTTTCAAAGCCAGTGATTTAGCCCTGAGCTAAACAGCCCCTTGGTCATTGCCCATTGACCATTAATTTATTGAAAGGAAATTGAGAATCCTTGTTATTGACTGAAGGAATTGCCCCACATGATTCCACCCTGTAAATAAAAAACCCTTTGGTGTACAAGAGTTGTACAAAGTAAGTATCAGCCTGACACTATGTTGTAAACACTTGTTCTTTAAGACCATTGTCCCCAGTCTTCTGTTATTGCTACCTAAATCTTCCCCTATACTTACAGAATCACAATGTAATATTTCCAATCATTAATATACATTGTGAATAGCTGGGGTCCTAGTAAAGATCTCTGCGGTATTCCAATGGTCATTGCCTAGCACCTGGAAAAAGATGTGTTTATTCCTACTCTATGTTTCCTGCCTGCCAACCTGTTTCCTATCCAATCCAATACACTACCCCTAATCCCATGTGCTTTAATTTAACACACAAATCTCATGTGCGAGATTTTGTTGAAAACTTTCTGCAATTCCAAATACACCACATCCACTGCCTCTCCCTCATCAACTTTGTGAGTTAAATGCTCAAAAACCTCCAGTAGATTTATCAAGCATAGACTCATAGAATTTACAGTCCCATCACGTGTGCACCGGCCCATGGATAGGTCACCCTACCTAAGCCCACACCTCTGTCCTATACCCATAACCCATCTAACCTTTCCCTTTCATAAATCCATGGTGACTGTCCTGTCCTGCCACTGTTTTCCAAGTGCTCTGCTATTAGGTATTTTATAATGGACTCCAGCATATTCCCCATTACTGACATCAGGCTGACTGGTCCATAATTCCCTGTTTTCTCTCTACCTCACTTTTTAAATAGCAGGGTTACATTAGCTACCTCTCCGATCTGTACAAACTGTTCCAGAGTTTATAGGATCTTGGATGATAATCACCAATGCATCAACTATTTCTAGGATCCCTTCCTTACATTGTCTGGGATGTAAATTGTCAGGCCCTGGGGATTTATCAACCTTCGATCACAACAATTTCCCCAACACCATTTCTCGACTGATACTGATTTCTTTCAGTTCCTTCCTCTCAGTGAACTCTGTGTTCCCCAACATTTCTGGTACGTTATTTGTGTCCCACTTTGTGAAGACAAAACCAAAGTATGTATTTAGTTGCTCGGCCATTATTTTTGTTCCCTAATATAAATTGACTTGTTTCTGGCTGTAAGGGTCCTACATTTGTCTTCACCCAGCTTTTTCTCTTCACATACCTATAGAAGCTTTTACAGTCAGTTTTTATGTTCCCCACCAGCTTACTTGCATTCTATTTTCCCCTTCTAAATCAATCCCTTTGTCCTCCTTTGCGGAATTCTAAACTGCTCCCAATCCTCAGGTCTGTTGTTTTTCTTGGTCAATTTATATGCCTCTTCCTAGAATCTCATAACATCTATAATTTTCCTTTTGACACTAATAAAGATTATTATTATTATTATTATTGTGCCAGACAGGAATGAACAATTGTTGCAGTTCACCCATGCACATTTTGAATGTTTGCCATTGCCTATCCACCAGCATCCCTTGAGGTAATGTTCTCCAACACATCATAGCCAACTCGCACCTCATATCATCAGAGTTTCCTTTATTTGGATTCAGGACCCTCATCTCAGAATCAACAATGTCACCCTTCAACTTGATAAAGAATTCCACATATTATGGTCGCTCATCCCTAAGCGGCCTCACACAACTAGATTGTCAATTATTCCTTTCTCATTACACAATATCCAGTCGAGGATGGCCTGTTCTCCAGTTGGTTCCTCAATGTATTGGTCCAGAAAAAACATCCTGTATACACTCCAGGAATTCCTCCTCTACAGTATTGTTACTAATTTGATTTGCCCAATCAACAGCAGATTAAAGACACTCATAATGTTCCTTTATTGCATACCTTTCTAATTTCCTGTTTTATGCCATTCCCAACATTACCACTGCAGTTTTGACATCTGTATACAACACCCACTAATGTTTTTTGCCCCTTGGTGTTTCTCAGCTCTACCCATACAGATTCCACATTGTCAGAGCCAAAATCCTTCCTCACTATTGTGCTAATTTCCCCTATTACCACACATACAACCCCGCTGTTGTCTGTCTTTTCTAAAAACTGAATACCTCTGGATGTGCAATTCCCATCCCTGATCACCCTGCAGCCATATCTCCATAATCCCGACGATATTATATTTGCGCGATTAATTAATCCACTTTATTGTGAATGCATTAATGTACAAAATCTTAAGGCTTGTCACTTTAACATTCCTTATCCTGTTCTCATTTCTTTTTATGGTCCTGATTAATTCTGGCCGTTGATTTATTTGTCTATTTTATTCGCCGTTTGTCTTTTGTTCTTGTCCATCTTCCCCCTCCTCTGACTCCTTGCATAGGTTCCCATTCCTGCAGCGGCACTGTAGCACCGTTGTTAGCACTGTTGCTTCAAGTGCCAGTGACCCGGGTTTGATTCCCGGCTTGGGTCACTGTCTGTGCGCAGTCTGCACCTTCTCCCCGTTTATACGTGGGAGCTCCGGTTCCCTCCCACGGTCCAAAGATGTGCAGGTTAGGTGGATTGGTCACGCTAAATTGCCCTGTAGTGTCCAAACATTAGGTGGGGTTATTGGGTTACAGGGATAGGGTGGAGGTGGGCTTAGGTAGGGTGATCTTTCAGGGTCCAATGTAGTCTCGATGGGCCCTCGGCAGCCTTCACTGCCACTTCCGGGGCCGATTCTCCCCCCCCCCTCCCCCCGGGCGGGGCTAGGAGCGCGTCCCCGTGCGTCACAGCGGCGCGGCCTTGACGACGGTTGTCAAGGCCGCACGTCAAGCGTCACGCCGGCTGATGCGACCGATGACGTCAGCCGCGCATGCGCAGGTTGGACCACGCCAACCCGCGCATGCGCAGTTGGCATCTTTCTCCTCAGCCGCCCGGCAAGACATGGCGGCTTGATCTTGCCGGGCGGCGGAGGGGAAAGAGTGCGTCTGTTTTGGACGCTGGCCCGACGATCGGTGGGCACTGATCGCGGGCCTGTCCCCTCCCGAGCACAGTCGTGGTGCTCCCGTGCCAATCGGGCCTCTAGATGCCCCAAACAGGCATCTGCCGCCCGTTTCACGATGGCAGCGAGCAGGTGTGTTTGCTGCCGTGGTGAAACGGGCGTGAAGACCCGGCCGCTTGGCCCATCGGCCTCGGAGAATCGCCGCTCACCTTAAAAAACGGCGAGCGGCTATTCGTGGCGTGGGTCGGGCGTGGGGGGGGGGGGGGGGGAGAATAGCGGAAGGGCGTGAAAAATGTCGGGAGGCCCTCCCGCTATTCTCCCACCCAGCATGGGGGGCGGAGAATCGCGCCCACTCTCTTCCACCTTCTTCCGTCAGGAAAAAGAGAAAAAAGTTTGAGGTCACCTACCAACTGACTTAAGAGCATCTTCCCTGCTGCCATCAGACTTTTGAATGGACCTACCTCGTGTTAAGTTGATCTTTTCTCTACACCCTAGTTATGTCTGTAACATTATATTCTGCAGTCTCTCCTTTCCCTATGTCCGGGATGTGTTGTCTGTATAGCATACAAGAAACAATCTTTTCACTGCATACTAATACATGTTACAATAATAAATCAAATCAAATTTTAGTTTAAACCTTCTCTAAAAGGTCAAGCAATTACTCCCATGAGGACATTGGCCCTGGTCCTGCCCGGGTGTAAACCATCCAGTTTATACTGACCCCACCTCCCCCAGATACGGTCCCAATTTCCAGGAATTTGAATTGCTTCCCTTTGCACCATCTCTTCAACCAAGTATTCATCTGATATATCCTGTTATTTCTTCTCTGACTAGAGCAAGGCACAGACAGTAAGCCTAGGATTACTACTTTGAAGTGCTATTTTTCAACTTACCTCCTAACACCCTATATTCTCCTTTTGCAACCTCATCCCTTTTTTTTAACCTACATCATCATTTGTACCAATAGTTAAGGGGGATTCATTTGTAAGACAAATAAATAGGCGTTTCGGTGGTCGTAAACAAGACTCCAGGATGGTATGTTTCCTCCCTGGTGCTAGAATCAAGGATTCTCAGAGCTAGAGGACATTCTGGAGAGGGAGAAGGGACAGCCAGTGGTTGTGGTATATTGTGATAGATTGGGATATTATGTGCTTTTCTGGTCTCCTTGTCTGAGGAAGGATGTGTTTGCTGTAGAGAGAGTACAGAGAAGGTTTACCACACTGATTCCTGAGATGGCAGGACTGATTTATGAGGAAAGATTGAGTTGCTCAGGATTAATGTTCAGTGGCCTAAGTAGTGAAACCCCAATGTTTGTAAACATTGACCACATCAAAGAGAGGTAAGTGCAGTGAAATCACACGCTTGAGTGACCGGAATGCTTTGGGCTTGGAATGCACATTGGGATGAACCTGTGGAATTGGCTACCGCAGAAAGTAATTGTGGCCAAAACATTATCTGCAAGAGTCTCTGTCGGCAGGATCCTCTGCTTCTCAGGCAACGCACCCATTCCCGTGGTTTTCCAGATGACATGGGATGGCCCCATTGGCCGACAGCTGGAACGGAGGAAAAACGGGGCTGGAGGGATGGAGAATTCCACCCTGAATGTTTTCAAGGAGTTAAATATAACTCGTCAAGCTAACGGGATCAAAGGATGTGGGGAGGGGAAAGTGGGAACAGGTTACTGAGTTAGATGATCAGCCATGATAATAATGAATAGCGGAGCTGGCTCGAAGTGCCGAATGGCCTCCTTCTGCTCCTATTATCTATGTTTCTATTTTTCTATGTGTACAAGGGCACCCTTTGTACATTAACATTTCCAATCTGTCACCATTTAGATGTTGTAAAACTCTGCTGTTCTGTTTTTCCTACCAAAATCGGTGACTTCATTTTTATCTATGTTATACTGCACTTGCCATACACTTGCCCATTCATTCAATTTGTCTAAATCACCTTGAAGCCTCTTTACATCTTCCTCACCACTTATAATTCCACCTAGCTTTGTGTCATTATCAAACCTGGAAATATTACATTGTGATTCTGCAAATATCGGGGAACATTTAGGTAGCAATAACAGAAGACTGGGGAGAATCAAGTGTTTACAACATAGTGTCCGACTGGTACTTGCTTTATGTAATTCTTGTACACCAAAGGTTTTTTTGTTTACAAGATGGAATCATGCGGTGCAATTCTTTCAGTTAATAACAGGGATTCTCAATTTATTTTCAATAAATTATTGGTTAATGGCAATAAACAATCTGGGAAGTTGGCACGGGAAGATTGTGCCAGTGTGGGTTTGGACATATTGGACAGTGCAGGGCATGAACCAGGAAGATCTGCAATGACACCTCCTGATTGGGCGGCACGGTACCACTGTTGCTTCACAGCGCCAGGGTCCCAGGTTGGATTCCCGCCTTGGGTCACTGTCTGTGCAAAGTCCGCACGTTCTCCCTGTGTCTGCATGGATTTCCTCCAGGTGCTCTGGTTTCCTCCCACACGTCCCAAAAGACATGCTTGTTAGATGAATTGGACATTCTGAATTCTCCCTCAGTGTACCTGAACAGGCGCCGGAGTTTGGCGACTAGGGGCTTTTCACAGTAACTTCATTGCAGTGTTAATGTAAGCCGACTTGTGACAACAATAAAGATTATTACTATTATTAACGTCCAGCTGAAGTTGGTGACACCAGCCCTGGTATGCGTCCTCTGAAGGAGGGCATTCTGTGCAAATCACTTTATCCTGACAGCTCTTGAGAATTGGATCTGGGCAGCTTCGGGGGCATCAATGGTTTACCAGAAGGCATTGAAGCCAGACTAATGGGCCTGTCCTTGCCTAAATATTTGCTTAGTCACCCTGATGGCACAAATCCACAATTTGTATCTGAATGCAAAACATTGGTGTCCTGGGAGGGTGGGGAAGGGCCCTTTCTCAGATAACCGTGTGTAAAAAAAAACTCATTCCAAATAAGGCCTCATATCCTTTTGCAGCCTGTGTGTGGGGTCCACAGGAGGGGCCGGGCAGCGATTGTAGTTCCCGCCACCCCCGCCGTTCAATGTTTTTCACTGGGGACCGGGCTCCCAAGGGACTACAGTTCCCAGAATGCAGGGCGCTGAGGAGCATGCGCGCGCTGTCTCCCCTCCCCTCGTCCTGCCCCGATGATTGACAGGTGATTGCCGGTCCAGGGTTCCGCTTGTCTGCGCGAACCAGGCGTGTTTCCCTCTCTCGCGTCCCGGGGAGAGCTGCCTAAGCCATGGCTCCGCCAGCAGCAGCAGCGTCTCCGGCCCTCCTCCTGCACAGGGCAGCCAAGCAGCTTTGGAGGCACCGCTTCGGCTGCGGCAGCTCCTCGTTCCGGGGACAGTGCACGGCCAGTGCCCCGCAGCCGGAGCCTGCATCGAAGCGGGTAGCTGCAAAAGTGAGTTGGCAAAGTTTATTTTGTTTTTGGTAAAGAAAGTTCTTGCGCCGGTCAGAGGTGTTTCACTGCCACCCCCTCCTACCAACCTCTCTCTGTGTGTCAATCCCGGGTCTTGCACATTACTGTAGCTCCAGATTGCTGCGTTTTAAAGTCGCTGCCAAGTTCACAAAGTGGAAAACAAGAAAGACTGGAAACAGCCTGGGAGACGAGAGGTGGAAGCAAACAACTGCGGGGTTAATATTTCGAAGCAGAGTTGGTAATTTCCACCAGAACTGGGCGAAAGTTAAAGATTACAGTCAATGCAGAAGGACGGGGTGTTGGTAAAGAACAAAAGGGAAAGTGTGTGATAAGGGTGAATGTCAGGAAAAGTCAAATGATCAGAGGTGTGAAAGTACAGGGCAAAGAGCGCCACGGAAGAAGCAGTAGGTAGTTGGAGAGGAGAAAGAAAGACACAAAAGACTTTTCACAGTAACTTCATTTGAAGGCTACTTGTGACAATAAGCGATTTTCATTTATTTTCATTTACAGAGCACTTTACACAACATACCTGAAGGGCATAGAGTTGTCAGGAGGGGGCATAGATTTGAGGTAAGGGGCTGAGAGGGGATGTGAGGGCAAACCTTTTCACCCAGAGGGTGGTGGGAGTCTGGAGCTCGCTGCCTGAAAGGAGGCAGAGACCCTCCTAACATTCAAGTATTTAGATGTGCACTTGTGATGACAAGGCTGCCGGCCAAGTGCTGGGGAATGAGGTGAGAATAGTTAGATGGTCACAGCACCGAGGTTCGATCCCGGCCCCGGGTCACTGTCCGTGTGGAGTTTGCACATTCTCCCCGTGTCTGTGTAGGTCTCACCCCCGCGACCCAAAGGTGTGCACGGTAGGTGGATTGGCCACGCTAAAATTGACCCTTAATTGGAGGAAACAAAGAAAAGAATAGTCAGGTTGTTGTTTTTGACTGGCTCAGACACAATGGCGAAGGGCGTTTTCTGTGCCTCAATGACTGTGTCAAAGTGCTTTACAGCCAATGGAGTACTTTGGAATTGTTCTCACTGTTGCAATGTAGGAAAACCCACAAGTGTAAATGGGAAAAGCACCAACAACTACACTCTGACAAAATTGGGAACAGAGTTCCTGATCTGAAATTGTTAAGGCTGGGAGATGCCTGGTCGAAAGTGCGATGATGTTCCTTGAGCTTGTATTTTGAGTTTCACTGGAGGCCGAGGACAAAAAGGTCGCAGTGGGGACAACATTTCAATTCTCCGCCTTGATCCCATCTCCCGCTCCCTGGGCTGGAAGCTTGAGGGTCACACTTGTGGACTGAACACTGACGATCTTCCGCAAAGCGGTCAGTCCCCACTCCTGAGTGTATGATCTCCCCAGTGTAGAGGGGGCCACATGTGTAAGCAGCAAATACAGTATGAAATTAAATAAAAATCGCTTATTGTCACAAGTAGGCTTCAAATGAAGTGAAAAGCCCCTAGTCACCACATTCCGGCACCTGTTGGGGAGGCTGGTACGGGAATTGAACCCGCGCTGCTGGCCTGCCGTGGTCTGCTTTAAAAGCCAGCGATTTAGCCCTGTGGTAGACTAAATTGAAAGAAGTGCACAACTAAATCACATGGAAGGAGTGTTTGGGCCTTGCACAGTGAGGAGAAAGGAGATAAAAGCACAGGTGATCTATCTCCTGAGCTTACGAGGAAGGTGCTGTGGGAGGGCACGGAGGTGATAATGGACTGGACGGGGTCTTGTACAGGGAATGACCCTATCAGAGTGCTGGAAGGGAAGGGGAACGCAAAGGTATATCGGGAACACTAGTAGAAGGGTGAAATGATCTGAACAGATGTGATGGAGAAACTGGGAGAATGGGAAAGTATGTTATGGGAAAGAGTGTGGTGGGGGGTGGGGGGGGGGGGGGTAGGAAGACACATGCCCATTGTATTAGTTAACTTCAGGGACAGACTTGAAAGGCAGCCACTGGCGAACATGTTGGCAGAGGGATCTGGGAACAGAAAGTGCTTTGGAAACTCCAACATCCGTGGGAGGGATAGAACTTGCTTCAGGGCGTCCCAAAACCCTTTAAAACTGTCGAAGTACTTCACTGTGCTGTTGCCCTTTTTGGAAACTGGACAGGCGGTTTATGCACAGAACGCTCCCACTAAATACTAACTAGTGAACTAATGGCCTGAAGACTCTGCTTTTAGTGTTGTTGGTTTGTATTGGCCATGACACTGGCCATTCTCCTCGCAGAAATAATGCTGTGGGACCTTTTGCATCCGTCTCTCTGATCAGTTTCCCACTTGGGCAGGAAGAATAGAAAAGCAAAATATAATTTAGATGGAGAAACACCGAAGAATGCTGCGGTTCAGGAGGAGTCTCGATTCCTCCTATGTGAATCACAAAACGTTGACATGTAGGAACAGCACATAATTGGCAATGCAAAGAGAAAGTTGGCAGTGTTGCAAGGGGGATAGAGTATAAACTGCTGCAAGGCATTAGCAGGACTGCACTTGGAGAGTGCTGTGTACAGTTTTTGGTCTTTTTTTAAAAAATTCATTTACAGGATGTGGGAATCGCTGGTTGGCCAGCATTTATTGTCCATCCCTAGTTGCCCTTCAGAAGGTGGTGATGAGTTACCTTCCTGAACCGCTGCAGTCCTTGAGGTGTAGGGATGGCAGTGGCATAGTGGCATTGTCACTGGTCTGGTAAACCAGAGACCCAGAGTATTGCTGTGGGGATCCAGGTTCAAATCCCGCCACTGCAGATGTTGTAATTTGAATTGAATTTTTTTTAAAATCTGGAATTAAAAATCTAATGATGACCATGAAACCATTGTCGATTGTCTTTAAAACCAATCTGGTTCACGACTGTCCTTTAGGGAAGGAAATCTGTTGTCCTCACCTGGTCTGGCCTGCATGTGGCTCCAGACCCACAATGTGAACATAGAACAGCACAGTACAGACCCACGATGTTGTGCCGACCATTTATCCTAATCTAAGATCAACCTAACTAACCTAACCCCTTCAATTTACTGCTGCCCATGTGCCTGTCCAATGTTCCTCCAAATGTCCCTAATGACTCTGACTCCACTACGTCTGCTGGCAGTGCATTCCACGCACCCACCACACACTGTGTAAAGGACCTACTTCTGACATCTCCCCATACCTTCCTCCAATCACCTTAAAATTATGTCCCCTTGTGGCAGCCATTTCCGCCCTGGGGAAAAGTTTCTGGCTATCCACTCTATCTATGCCTCTCATCACCTTGTACACCTCTATCAAGTCACCTCTCTTCCTTCTTCGCTCCAGTGAGAAAAGCCCGAGCTCCCTCAACCTTTCTTCATAAGGCATGCCCTCCAGTCCAGGCAGCATCCTGGTAAATCTCCGCACCCTCTCCAAAGCATCCACATCCTTCCTATAATGGGGCGACCAGAACTGGACACAATATTCCAAGTGTGGTCTAACCAGGGTTTTATAAAGCTGCAGCAAAACCTTGCGGCTCTTAAACTCAATCCCCCTGTTAATGAAAGCCAACACACCATACGCCTTCTTAACAACCCTATCAACCTGGGTGGCAACTTTGAGGGATCTATATACGTGGACCCCAAGATCCCTCTGTTCCTCCACACTGCCAAGAATCCTGCTTTAGCACAGTGGGCTAAACAGCTGACTTGTAAGGCCAGCAGCGCGGGTTCAATTCCCATACCGGCCTCCCCGAACAGGTGCCAGAATGTGGTGACTAGGGGCTTTTCACAGTAACTTCATTGAAGCCTACTTGTGACAAGCGATTATTATTGTTTAACTCTGGTTGACTCTTAACTGCCCCCTTATGGGCAATAAATGCTGGCATACGGCCACGCCCACGGCCCATGAACAAATAATAAAACAAGGTACACCCACTGTGCTGTTAGGGAGGGAGTTCCAGGATTTTGTCCAAGTAACAGTGAAGGAATGGCGATATATTTCTAAGTCAGTAGGTGAGTGACATGGAGGGGAACCTCCAGATAGCCTTGGTGAGTTACTGCAGTGCATCTTGTAGATGGTACACACAGCTGCAACTGTTCGTCAGCGGTGGAGGGTTTTAATGTTTGTGGAAGGGCTACTTTGTCCTGGTTGGTGTTGAGCTTCTTGAGTGTTGTTGGAGCTGCACTCATCCAGGAAAGTAGAGAGTATCCCATCACACTCCTGACTTGTGCCTTGTAGATGGTGGACAGGCTTTGGGGAGGTCAGGAGGTGGGTTATTTGCTGTAGGATTCCTAGCCTTTGACCTGCCGTGGAAGCCACAATATTAATTTGCTAGTCCAGTTTAGTGTCTGGTCAATGGTAACCCCCATGATGTTGATCGTGGGGTATTTAGCGATGGTAGTGCCATTAAATGTCATGGGACGATGGATAGATCCTCTCTTGTGGAGGATGGTCATTGCCTGACACTTGTGGCGAATGTAAGTTGCCACTTGTCAGCCCAAACCTCGGTATTGTCCAGGTCTTACTGCATTTGGACATGGACTGCTTCATTATCTGAGGAGTCACGAATTGTGCAATCTTCCGTAACCATCCTCACTTCAGACCTTATGATGGAAGGGAGGTCATTGATGAAGCGGCTGAAGATGGCTGGGCCTAGGACACCATCCTGAGGAACTCCTGCAGTGATGTCCTGGAGCTGAGATGATTGACCTCCAACCACCACAACCATCTTCCTTTATGCCAGGTATGACTCCCAACCAGCGGAGGGATTTCCCCGATTCCCAGTGAGTCTAGTTTTACTGGGGTCCTTGATGCCATACTTGGTCAAATGCTGCCAAGATTTAAGGGAGGTCACACTCACCTCACCTCTGGCATGTGTAACATTCGTGCCACACAAGTGTCGGGCAATGACCATCTTCAACAAGACAGGATCATCCCATGACATTCAATGGCATTGCCATAGCTGAACCTCTCACTATCAACGTCCTGGGGGTAGCCAGAAACTGAACTGGTCTAGCCATAGAAATACTGTGGCTACCAGAACGTAGCATGGGATGTGGGAACTGAGGGGTTTATATATTTGCAGTGCATCTCCATGACGACCCGTGTTGGATTAGATTTTAACAGCCAGTACTCGCTGCAGTGTGTGTTGATATGTATTGGGTAGCGACTGCCAAGAATTTGACAACAGTTGACAAGGAAGAGTTTCCCAGCAGTATGCCAGTCATTAGAGAGTTCCCAGAAGTATGTCAATATTGGCTTGGGCTGTTTGGCGATTGTTTGTCAATGTTTGCGAGGCAGCCTCTGGACATGAGATAATATTTGCAGGGGTTGCCCCACTGTTTTAATAAGACAGAGCTGCATTTGCACAAAATGGATGCATGAAATTAACTCTAAGCTGAATGGTGCCGTACCTGCTGAGTGGGCGCTTACGAATCTGGTTCCTGCTTCTCGAGGGACTGAATATTGAGGACTGCCTTGGCAAAGGTTGAATGATTTCTCTTTGGTTTGGGAGGGTAAAGAGGCATGTGAGCTCGTGGCGTTGCACGCCAATAAATTCAGAAAAAATGGTGCGTGTTTTGTATCCGAGTACATCAAAATGGTGTGGAAGGTGTCAGGCAGTGACGATGTCCGCCAGCTTGATGCTCGATTTGGCCTTGAGCTGTGCCTCCCGTCCCCTCACTATCACAAACAACACGTACTTCCACCTCCACTAAATGGCCAGCCTCTGACCCCTGACTCAACTCCTTCGCTCCTGAAACCATCATCCGTGCCATCTTCATCTCCAGACTCGGCTATTCCCAGGCACACCTGGCCAGTTTTCCCACCTTTCACCCTCCATAAACCTGGCTCGTCCAGATCTCTGCTGTTTATATATTAACTCGCACAAATCCCCTGTGCTCGCTGGCCTGCATTGGCCCATGGCCAAGTGGTGCTTCAACTTGAAAATTATCTTTGTTTTCAAATCCTCCCACGATCTTCCCCCCCCTTCCTATTTCTGCAATGTCCTCCAGCGCACAATCCTCTGAGAAATCAGTGTCTGTTCTCTTGTCCATTCTTGCTCCACCATTGGTACCATAGAACATACAGTGCAGAAGGAGGCCATTCAGCCCATCGAGTCTGTACCAACCCATTTAAGCCTGCACTTCCACCCTATCCCCGTAACCCAATAACCCCATCTAAACTTTTTTGGTCACTAAGGGCAATTTATCCTGGCCATTCCATCTAACCTGTACGTCTTTGGACAGTGGGAGGAAACAGGAGCACCCGGAGGAAACCCATGCAGACACGGGGAGAACGTGCAGACTCCACACATACAGTGACCCAGCAGGGAATTGAACCTGGGACACTATGCTACTGTGCTGCCCTACCAATTGGGCCTCAAGCTCTGGAATTCCTTCCCTACACTTTCCACCTCTCTTTTAAGACACAGCTTAAAGTCTGCCTCTTTGCCCATTTTTTTGGACATCTAACCTAAGATGGCTGCCAGTGGCTCAGGTCAAACATTGTTTGGTAACGGCCCTGTGAAGTGCCTGGAGCGCTCTGTAAATACGACCATATGACCGATAAGCAAACACTTGCTTGTAGGCATACGTCGTTTGGTGTCACGTTGAACTTGACTTGAACCAAAGGTGACGGGGTGGTGGGTGAAGGGAGAGGCTGGATTGGAAAGAAAACAAAATGGAAGTACAGGACCTGGGAGTCAGCATCTGAAAGGGAAGAAGAGCCTGCTTTCACGTGGGTGGTGAAACGGTAATCAAACTGGGATTGGTAGTTACACCATTGTGTTGCATGTTCTGAGACAAAATGTTGGACAGTTCCTCAAGGAATCAAATCTATTGTGTCTTGTAGTGAGAACAGCAGGTGTTGGCACCAGTCCCACATAACACCAGTGACTCCATTTCAAAGCTGCTTCCTTGACTCTCAATAATTCGTGCAACTTGCAATAAAAATGCCGTAGAAACAAAAGTCAGTCTTTCTCGCGTGCAAGAGATGCAGCTTTGGACAGAAATGTTTGTTATTTGTCTGACGTCGCACTTTAAAGCGTCTATCCTCTGAGATCCCAGGGCTTCTCCATGTCCTCGGCTCGCGCTAACCTCCTTTTAAATTACTCCACCATCAGTGGCACTGCCTTCAGCTGACTGGATGCCGAATGCTAGAAACCCCCCCCCCCCCCCCCCCCCCCCCCCCCCCCCCCCCGGTAAACCTCTCCTCTTGTCTACCTCTCTCTCTTTGAAGATGCCCACTTCAGCCGGTCGCTTTGGTCAAGCTGGTGGTCATCTGCCACAACCAAGTCTGGGTGCGGTTTGGTGGGGCGGGGGGGTCAGTTGATGTTTGAAAATTCTCCACCGCTAAAGGGGCCCAGGCACACATGAGTTTATGACAGGATTGATGAGGAGCTTGAGCTGGGTGCTGGTGAACGGTGGGGGGGATTTCATTCTGTTTCTGGGAAATGAGCCACGCTCTCTGTGTGGACAGAAGTGGTTTTGGCCATGGGCTGTGCTGTAATGTCACCATGTTCCCTGGGAACGTTTTTGAGCTTGCTGGAATCGAGAGAAAGGTTCCTTTTCGTAATTGTTTCCGGTAATCTGTAAGGTCTCGGTGCTCTTGCCCTTTGTTTTCCCTGCTTCTCTTGACTAATCCAAAGTCCAATACTCTGGAGAGGTTGTTCGGTCACTGTGGCGACTGAATGTAATCAGATAGTAAAATGTATTCTCACAGGCAATCACTCCCAAACCAAAGTGTTTTTCAAACGTTTTTCCATTTTCTGCATGTAAGTGTGTTTCTTTGTCGATTCCTGTCTCTTTATTGTCTTCTCTCTCTGACTGACTCTTGAATCCCTGTTCCTCCCTGGCGTTGCACTTGCCCATTTCTCTTTCGACCCCCAGATTTCTCTCTGCCCATACCACCCACTCGCTTCCAAGTCACCCTGGCGAACTGTAATTGGACCTCAGCATGAGTTGGCAGTTTTTCGATGCATCCAGTGTGGGGGCCGCTGCATAGGCCTGTATTTATTGCCCATCCCTAGTTGGCCTTCAGAAGGTGGTGAAGAGTTGCCTTCTTGAACTGCTGCAGACAACGAGGTGTAGGTACACCCACTGTGCTGTTAGGGAGGGAGTTCCAGGATGTTGCCCCAGTGACAGTGAAGGAACGGCGATAGATTTCCAAGTCAGGGCGGTGAGTGACTTGGAGGTGAGCCTCCAGGTGGTGGGGTTCCCAGGTATCTGCTGCTGTTGTCCTTCAAGATGGTAGTGGGTTTGGAAGGTACTGCCTGAGGAGTCTTGATGAGTTACTGCAGTGTATCCCGTAGATGCTACACACAGCTGCCACTGTGTGTCAGTTCGGCCCCACTGAGTCAGTGGTGGAGGGAGGGAATGTTTGTGAAAGGGATGTGAATCAGGCAAACGTCTTTGTCCTGGATGGTGTTGAGCCTCTTGTTGTTGGAGCTGCACTCATCCAGGCAAGTGGAGAATATTCCATTACACTCCTGACTTGTGCCTTGTAGATGGTGAACTGGCTTTGGGGAGTCAGGAGATCGTGTAGCACAGTAATTATATGGTTGGTGCAGTTTAGTTTCTCGTCAGTGGTTGATAGCGGATGATTCAGCAATGGTAACACCATTGAATGTCAAGAGGCGATGGTTTGATTCTCTCTCGTTGGAGATCATCATTACCTGCCACTCGAGTGCCTGAATGTACCTTGCCACTCGTCAGCCCAAGCCTGGATATTGTCCAGGTCTTGCTGCATTTGGACATGGACTGCTTCATTATCTGAGAAGTCGTGAATGGTGTGGACCATTGTCAGGCGCAAACATCCCCACTTCTTTTTCGTTAACTTTTCCAATTAAGGGGCAATTTTGCATGGTCAGTGTGGCAGGACTGCAGAGCTTAGGTCTGATCCGTTGGTTGCGGAATTGTTTAGCTCTGTTTTACATGCAAGTACGCCTGTGTTACAGCTTCACCAGGTTGACCCCTCAGTTTTTCGGTGTGCCTGATGCTGCTCCTGACATGCCCCCTTGCACTCTTCATTCAACCAGGGATGATCCCCTGGCTTGGTGGTAAAGGTAGGGTGCGGGATATGCGGGGCCATGAAGTTGCAGGTTGTGGGTGATTGCAATTCTGCTGCTGCTGCTGATGGCCCACAGCATCTCGCGGATGCCCAGTCTTGAGTTGTTCGATCTGTTCGAAGTCTATTCAATTTAGCACGATGCTGGTATTGCCGCGTAACACGTCAATGCTGGAAGGATATAGGGGCTGGTTTAGCACAGGGCTAAAGTGCTGGCGTTGAAAGCAGACCAAGGCAGGCCAGCAGCACAGTTCAATCCCCGTACCAGCCTCCCCGAACAGGTGCCGGAATGTGGCGACTAGGGGCTTTTCACAGTAACTTCATTTGAAGACTACTTGTGACAATAAGCGATTTTCATTTCATTTTCAAGACAAATCGAGACAAAGGAAGGTGACCCTCAGATCAGCCAGGTTGAATGGTGGAGCAGGCTCGAGGGGCTGAGCGGCCTATCGTATGTTTGTATGCGAGTTACGTGAAAGCTGTTTTCTTTTCCCTCCTCGTCACAACTTGCTTTTCCTTTTCAGGATGAACTGAGCCTTCAGGAGAGGCGTCACTTAATCCGTGAGCCTCTGCCTTTCTCCGCCTTCCTGACGGACAGTTTTGGGAGGCGGCACAGCTACCTCCGGATCTCCCTGACGGAAAAGTGTAACCTGCGATGTAAGTTCACCTTTAACCCTTCCATGACCAGGCAGCCAGCAGAGTCTGTTCCCCTGGGTTAAATATGTGACATTCTGGTCGCCAGCCTGTTATTTGTTACTTTAAATTGTAGATTTTATTTTTCAATCTAGTCAGCTGATGTTAGTGCTGCAGAATAAATAGGATACTTTCCTGACCATAGGCATTATGGGCAACTATAGCAGCATCCGGTACTCAGTAAAGCTCCCTGAAACTGTCCTGATGTGTAAGGTTTAATTTTAACGCCCTGCCACATGGGAGCGGGTTGATGTGAACTGGAAGATGTCAGGAGTGGGTTTGAGGAGTCGGGTGCTGCTGTGAGTTTGGGGTTGATTCTGATCAGAATTTAAAAAGCAGCATATTGATTTAAATAGAGAGAGATTGCAGAACTCTGAGGTACAGTGTGATCTGGGCACCCTCGTACGTGAACCACAAAAATCGAGTACGCAGTTACAGCAAGTGGTTAGGAACGAACATGGAATGTTGTTGTTCGTTACAAGGGGAATGGAGCATAAAAGTCGGGATGCTTTGCTGCACTTGCATTGGTGAGTCCATATTCCATAGAATCCCTACGGTGAGGAAGGAGGTTGTTTGGCCCATTGAGTTTGCACTACCCCTCCAAAAGAGCGGCCCACTGCCCCACCCTATCCCCATAACCCCATCTAACGGTTGGACACTAAGGGGCAATTTAACATGGCCAATCCACCTCATCTGTCCATCTTTGGACTGTAACAGGAGCGCCCGGAGGAAGCCCACACAGACACTGGGAGAACGTACAAACTCCGCGCAAAACAGTGACCCAAGGTCGGAATTGAACCCGGGTCCCTGGCGCTGTGAGGCAGCAGTGCTAACCACCATGCCGCCCATGTGCAGTACTGTCCGCAATTTTGGTCTCCTTATTCAAGAAAGGATTTCCATTCAGGGAAGATTCACCGGGATGATTCCTGAAATTAGGTGGTTATTCCACGAGGAAAGATTGGACAGATTGGGCCTGAATCCAATGGAGTTCAGGAGAATGAGAGGTAATCTTATTAAAATACACAAGACCCCGAGGGGACTTGACAGTGCGGATGCTGAAAGGATGTTTCCTCTTGCGGGCGAGATCAGAACCAGGAGGACACAGTTTAAAAATAAGGGGGTCTCCCATTTAAGATGGGGATGAAGAGAACTTTTTTCTCTTGAGGTTCGTGAGTTGCAGAGAGCAGTGGAAATAGAGTGCCTGAATATTTTCAAGGCTGGGTTAGATAGATTCTTAATTGACGAGGGAGTCAAAGTGGGCAGGAAGGAAAATGGAGTTGATACCACCATCCCTTCAGCCATGATCTCATTGAATGGTGGAGCGTGGTCGAGGGCCTGAGTAGCCTACGCCTGCCCCTAATTCGAATGTGAGGCACTCGGCATGAGTGTGCTGGATTTTTCTCTCTCTCTCTCTCTCACTTCCCTGACAGCGTTTTGAATGTTTTTTTGTTTCAAAAAGAAAAATCCCATCACATTGACGAAAAGAACTTGTAGACAAAACATTTAAGTTAACACGGAAACAGGCCACGCCGATATTTTGCCCTTGCGTTGGATAAATAGAGGACAAGTTGTGCCCCTGTGCGAGATCGAACCATCCGGTATTGACTCTCCCGGGAGCACAGAGTAAATGAAATGAAATTCGCTTATTGTCACAAGTAGGCTTCAAATGAAGTTACTGTGAAAAGCCCCTAGTCGCCACATTCCGGCGCCTGTTCGGGGAGGCTGGTACGGGAATTGAACCGTGCTGCTGGCCTGCCTTGGTCTACTTTCAAAGCCAGCTATTTAGCCCTGTGCTAAACAGCCACTGTTTGCAACAGTTGCAAGGGCAGTGAATCTCACTGGGCCGCCAGGCTGCGTGACTGTTGACAAAATACATGAGTCAACAGTAAATGTGGATGGTCCGATCCAAGGTCTGCTCCTCTTAGAATGGGTCGAGTTCTTGCCTTCCCTGTTCTGTGGTTCCATCTTTATCCTGAAGTATTAACATGTCACCCGGCTCTCCAACACTGTTGGTTTGACTTTCTGCCCCGTCGCTGTCGGAAGAGGCGGAGGAGGGGGGTGGACTCCAATCCCGCCCCCTTTCCTCGGGCGTTGGTGATGAAAGGCTCGGCTGACGAGCAGTTTCTGCTTTTCCCCCCTAGGTCAGTACTGCATGCCCGAGGAAGGGGTGAAGCTCACCCCCAAGTCGAAGGTTCTCACCACCGAGGAGATTGTCGCCCTGGCTGGGCTCTTCGTGAAGGAAGGAGTCGATAAAATCCGTCTGACGGGCGGCGAACCCCTCATCAGGCCCGACGTGGTGCAAATTGTCGGTAAGTCGGCCCGTGCCTTCAAGCAGTACAGGTCGTGTGGTGGTGAAATCCGTGGCTAGTTACTGTGGGTAAGATGTCGAGAGTTGTCCTGTTTAGGCCCCAGCCTCAACAAAGAATAGTACAGCACAGGTCAAAAACACCCCTTAAAGGTTTAGAAAAAACAGACTTTGCCTTTCATTTTCCCAATGTGCTTTACAGCCAATGATGTATGGTTTTAATTGTAGTGAAGGAAGTGTGGCAGCCAACCTTGCACAGCAAGATCCCACTAAGAGAAGCATTATTATGACCAGATCATCAGTGATGTTGATTGAGGAATTGGCCAAGCACCCAGGATAGCTTCACTGATATTCCTCGAAACAGAGAGAGCTGGGGGAACAGCTGTGATCTCAGTTTAACACCTCGATCAGAAGATGGTTCCTCTGACGGTGCCGCACTCCCTCAGTGCTGCACTGGAATGTCAGCCTTGGACTTCTGTGCTCAAGCCACGGGAGTGGGACATGAACTCACGACCTCTTGATCTAGAAGAGATCAAAAGTGCTTTGCCAACACTAGCCCGGCTGAGGTGTTATTGACAACTGCTCTCTTTTATTTAGCCCCAGGTTTCTTTCCTCAAAGACCACCTCCATGTTAAATGCCCAGCACCAGTCAGTGGCCTGCATCTGCAATCCCTCCTAAACCGAGCCCCGAGTTCAATGATCTGGGCAATTCGTCAATGAACCAAGTGTTCTCGAGACCCCTCTGCATGGACGCTGGGATAACTTCCCTGCTAACTACTTTTCCCTTGTCGCCTTTTGTTTCTTCTTCCTTTGCTAAAGGCCAAATGTTCTTTCAGCCTTAACAAATGCCAATGTGGCTCAGTTGGCAACGTGCCCACCTTTCAGTCGGGAGATTGTGAGTTCGAGTCCCAGTTTGAGCAGAAAATGCAGTGCGGTATTGAGTGAGTGCTGCACTGTCAGAGGTGCCGCCGTTCAGACCAGGGGCTAAACAGAGTCCCTGTTTGCCCTCTTGGCCACTTTTATGGAAGGCCAAGGAGCTGTCTGCCATAGTGCCTGAACAATATTTATTCCTCAACCGACATCAACAAAAGGGTTATGCTGGTTATTAGCATTTTGCTGTGTGTGTAGGGTAGCTGTTGTGGTTGTCACATTACCACGGTTACCACAGTTCAAAAGTCATCGTTGACTGTGAAGCGCTTTGGGATGGTGGGGGAAGGGGTGAGAGAGGTAGTGAGGCCGTGCCAGATGCTATTGAAATGCAATTATACCTCAAACTGAAATCTCTGCTCAGCTACGTTTTCTATGTCAAAACTTTGAAACTATGGTATCCAAATAGGCTTTGGACATTTTGCCAGGATCAAAATTTATGTAAAAGACTGCAGGAATGTCGTCAGGGAGGTGGGGGCTGGCTTCAGCTGACAGCGCAATGAGATCTGTGGATAAATTGTGGGGGAAGGGTGGGGCGTGCAAATGTGATTGGAGCAAGGAGCCTCTGGCCACACCCTCCTCTCTCCTCCTGCCTCTGCTGCTCAGTGCTCCCAGTTCACCCTCCACCCCAGAACCTATCCACAGAGCCTCTCTACCCCTGTCTGTAGTATAAGGGTGTTCAGCAGAGTAAGGGTTAATGTGAGTGGCGAAACAGTTCTGTCCACGTTGTGATGTTGGGAGTCA